>NC_083438.1:20104252-20739252 GCF_020745735.1 Hemiscyllium ocellatum
ATTTTGCAAGCATATTTGGGCAATACTGTTGGGGTGGTTTCGAAAAAAAAACATCAGATGGCATGTCCCTGCATATGCACTGATTCGTTTGGAGAATCGAAGGTATTAGCAATTAAAGTTGAATTTGTATCAATTATAGGTTAATAGATTTTCTTGCATTGCATGCAATTCTCTCTGTTTTCTTGTTGCTGAAACTATTCCTTCTGCACAAATGTCCATCAGGAGAAATGCCTGCTGGACTTCATTTATTATTATTTGAGATAGTACCAAGGAAGCGGCTCCACATTTTGAACATTACTCTGCTTTTGGATGACCTTATATTTTACTATTCAGGAAGGTTGGCCATGTGCCAATAATCAGCTCTTGCAAGTTGAAGGTTCTGAATCTACGATGGGGACAACAAATTTCAGAATTGTGCTCGTTAATTAGTCTTTGAATCACTGTATGGTAAGTGAATCCAAAAACAAAACATGAAGAGCAGATGCAACACAAAGGTTAATAGAACTCATCAGTTTCCTCCAATTTGCGCTATATTCTCAATGTCATTATTACATGTTTTGTCTGCAACTGTCCGCAATAGCTCCAGTTCGCTTCAACTTTCATCTGTATTTTAGACGTTAAAATGGTAATCTTTAAACTCCGAAAGTGTAAAGATTATTGTTCTTATTTGAGAATAGGTTTTGACCTGAGCCAATTCACATTCACGGCCCACAACTGCTACTTATGATAATAGACAAAGAGAACCATGCTAGTCTTAGAATCGGAGAAACTAAAGAACATAAGATACCTTCGGAGACTATTATTAATTCCACCGAAATAAACAAAACGTTTGTGTCACTTGCGTACCACAATGCATTCTTAGGTATAAGATAAGGGATTTGACAATTGCATCGAAAATTATAGACATCATTGCAGAAAAGAAACTATTAAATAAACACGAGGAAATTGAGCATTATGCAACTTATCTTCGCAACTTGAGAGAGCAAAATGTTTTACAAATATAGTTGATATGGTTTCCTCAACAGATAATGAAATACAATTGAAAGATCATGGTAATGAGCGTTTTAATATTCTCTGTATTGAATATCAAGAACTGTCGTTGACCTGTTTAAACATGTGTATAATTTGTCATAGGGTATAGATGCTTTGGAATTTCAGTTGTAAGCACGTTATTTATTGTGTTCGAAAAAGTTATAGGATTTTTTATTAGCAGTTTCTATAGATTATGATTCTCACGTGCTCTTTAATGTGATAATACTGGATGTATTACTTTATTTTACTGTAGCAGAAAATAACGAAATAAATTGCAGCTTAGTTTAATGAGTATGTATATCTTTATCTGATATGTCATTATTCTTCTTCTTAGTTCAAATATGTACATGTTAGTTGGATTGGTCATGCTAAACTGACCATAGTGAGGTTGTGGTAAATGAAGTAGAAGTGATTTAGCTAACCTAAACGTGTGTTCAAGGGGAAAAGCAACATAGCTGGGTCTAGATGGGATGTTGTTTGTCGGATCAGTGTACACCTCATGGGCTAAATGGCCTGTCTCTTTAATTTGCAACACCTGTGTCATGAGGAAGCTGCAATTCTGGTGCAATCTAATCTTTTTTTTACTTGAAGGAAGTCCTGAGTGCTCCTTGATTCAAATCGACGTTTTGTAAAATATAGTGAACATTTGTTTTCCACCTTTCTTGTTGAATCTGTTTTGCTTTTCGTATTCGTTGCCTGATGATCAAGGACACGGATGTCACATTGGACATTAATACATTCTGGCCACTTCTTGACTATTCATCGATATGCATCAGCCAGGATCTCACCATATATTTTAACCCATTCCATTGATTTAAGTTTATCAATTTAAGATTTAAATTCATCATGACAGAGCACATTTCCACCAAACTTTGTTTCAGTTGCCATATCAGAAATGTATAATCTGGACTCCACCTCCAATTCATTGATAAAGATTGTAAAGGCATCAGCAAGCACTGATCCTTTCGACTTATATACTATGTACACTCACTGTAGCTAATTTTTAATAACTTTTTGAACATCAAACCAAATTCCATGAATATTATTTGTGTTTAAGTCCGACTGAAAACGTTATCCAAACCATCCAATTGCCATTCCAATCTTTCTGCGATGACAGAGCTAAATAATAATCCATCAGAAATCCAGACTGTCTATTTACCTTCCAGATGAACGAATGGGAGAACTTCCAAAAGGTAGCAATGCTAAGTACCTCCTTCGTGGTTCTGAACATAAATGTCACTAATTAATTACGTAAACGCTATGTTATTAACTCCATTAGTATGCTTTAAAAATAAATTGAATGTTTTTGGTAACTTCCCGTACAGATACAGCAGTAGTTTCGATGTGTTAGAATGAGAAATCTCGACATCAGAACACTGAGCTGCTACATAGCGCTTCACGACTGATAACTTCTTTGACAAACAAAAATGGTGACAGTGGACGATTGAATGAAATGAATACCATCTTCAATGTTTAGAAAATCACATTTGGAGTCTTTTTTAACACTGTGAATGGCACGGGCAAGGCAACCCTACTGAAAAAAAAAATGCAAAGACACTAAGAGAAGTAAAAGAAAGTTTTGCAAAGTGCATTGAAAGCTCCCATTGGCGATCAGGAAGAAATGCATTGTCTTAGACCAACTCTATGGAGAAACGACAAAGGTACTCCAGGCAAATGACGAATATGCACGAGTTCATTTGTTAATATATTCCTTTGATTTATAATGTTAAAATGAATGCTTCTGTTGCGGGGAAAATGTTTTAGTCTGTTATGAAGGAAGAAAAAAAAGTATCGAGATAGAAATTGCACAGTTAGACAGACACAGCATGGGTTCATGCAGTGCAAGTCAAGTTTATATAATTCTTTGTAATTCTATGAAGACAATGCAAACAAAGTTGACAACAGTAGATGTGGTGTAGCTAGATTTCGAAAAGGTTCCACATTCAACAAGGTTACACATAAGAGGCTGCACATAATATAATGGTGAAAGACGTTACAAGAAATGTTTTTTGCATGCATAGATTTATCTCTACAACAGAAGTAAGGAGTGGGCCTATATGAGTGCTATTATTGTTGCAAACTCAATTATTCACAATTTACATTGATAATTTATAGTTGGAGATCCCGTTTCATGTGTCAAGTCTGTGGATAACACTGGTATGAATTGCAGCGCAAAATGTGCAGAGGAATGTGAAAACTTACAACAGAACATAGCTAGTTTAAGTCAATGTGGAAATGTCTGTCAGGTGGATTGCAATGTTAATCAATATGAAGTCATCCATGTCGGTCAGAATAATGTTTAAAATCGTCAATCGAATGGTTAAAAAAAAACATGCAGCACACTGCTGTTCAGAGGGTTCCTTGGTGTTCTTGGACATAAATCAGAGCAGTTTGGTTTACAAGTGCAATAGGTAATTAAGAAGGCAAATTGTATTTTATCCTAAAATGCGAGTGGGATTATGTTTAAAATCAGGAATATTATGTTACATCTGGATCGGGTGCTGATGAGCAACACCTGGAACACTACGTGCAGTTTTGGTTTTCATACTTGAGAAAGGATATACTGGCATTAGAGGAGAGGTACAGGAGGTACATTCGGTTGATTACGGAATTGAGTGTTTGTTTTATGAGGATAAACTGAGTAGACTGGGACTATATTCATTGGGATTTCGAAAAACGGGTTGGATCTTGTAGAAATGAGCTGATAAGATTGAAGTAGTGATGATGTTTCCACTGATGGGGGAGTCCGGGACAAGAAGGCACACCTTCAAATTTAGAGAGAACAGATTAAGGACAGAATTGAGAAGGAATGTCTTCCTCCAAATAGTTGTGAATCTATGGAATTCCCTATCCCACTAAGTGATCGAAGCTTCCTCAATAATGTTTTTAAAGCGAAGATAGATAACATATTGAACACTAAAGAAATTAAGTTTTACGGTGCGAGGGCGGTTAAGTGGATCTGAGGACATGAAAATATCAGCCATGAACTTATTGTTTGGTGAAGAAGACTCAAACGATCAGATGTCCTACTCCTGCTCCAAGTTATTGTGTTCTTTTGTTCATATGTTAAACGGGTCACAAATATCCGTTGGACGACATTTATAATGCAGAACCGTTATATTGTGAAAGTATTCCATCAATGAAGCTCGATATTTAATGGATAAACTGGATGATTACATTTTTTTAATAAAACCAAGCATTTTGCCAATGGAAAAACATTGAACAGAGATTAAAAATCCATCCAGAATGTATTAAAAATGCAACAAACGCACACAATACTTCTTGAACGAGCTGTACTGCCTGTAAATACATTGATCACATTAGAACTTGAAATTTTCTTCCAGTTACAATCGTAATTGATTCGCAGTTTGAGTAATTTGCATGACATTAAAATAACGTAAATACAATCAAGAGCAGCAATGGCTGAGGTCTCCAGAATGAAGGTTAAAACAGTTACAGCCATAGTATTGTGATACTGGAATTAAACAAATGGAAGCGAAACTACAGTATGAACTGGCTGTCACGGGGGACGTCTGGTAATGCATGTACAATTCTAAATAGTTTCCTATGGATATATATTGATTTTATTTAATGTCATTCCTACATCCTTGCATCTCATTTCCGTTTAGGAAAATGCTCACACTTTGAAATACTGATCCGTAGATCCGTTCTTCAAAGCTAAGTATATTGACTGGATACTCTCGTGCAATTCTGATATTGTATTCAATACAGAAATTATTATTTTCCAATTCACATGGAAATGGCGTAATGGTAAAGGAAGGCAGTAGATGCGTGTTCAGAAATAAATAGCAACAGAAATTAATCAGGAAAGCCAGTTGCGTCATTCGGGATGGAAATCCAGGACATGGCATCAGCGATAGGAAGGAACAGTGATTGCAAGTCGGAATGCTGAGTGGCTTGGAGGGAACTTGTAAGTAGCTGTTGTCACCTGCATCTGAAGCCATTTTGCTTCCAGCTGAAATTGGTCCTGAGTTTGGAAGGTTCTATATGATGATCATTGATGGATTTCTGCAGTTCAGACAGCAGAGAGTAAACACTGAGGCACTGAGTACCGGTGTGAACAGAGTGAAAGCTTATGGAAGTTCTGGCAAAAAAAAATGAGCTGCTTCATAATGAATCGTGTCACCGTCTCTGCGTGTTATTTTAACCTGCTCCCGTTCAGGCAAATGGGGATAAATCCATCACACACCCAACTTTGCCTCCTAGAAGATAGAAACCATTTAGGGAGTTTGGACTTGAGCTATGCTCCGCGGTATTCCTTGCCTCTGACATATTATTGCTTAATGTGGTCAGTTCGGTTGTATTTATACTTAATGGCACCCCCCAGGTTAGCGATAGTGGAGGCTCACTAATTGCATCACAATTTATTGAAAAGAGGCATGTTTCAACTGTCCCCTTTCCGTGATTGTCATGGCTTGGCAATTATGAAGGTAAAATGGAACTTGCCACTTTTCAGCCCATGCCTGGATATTGTTCAGATACTTTTTGTATTCAATCATGCACTGCTTCTGTATCGGAGTGGTCATGAATTCTGCTGAACATTGCACACGCATCCATTTCTAACCTTATTATGGAGGGAAGTTCATTGAGGAAGCAGCTTCAGAGGATTGCACCTCATACACTACCCTAAGGAACTCCTACACAGATGTAGTGCATCCGATATTACTGACATGTAGGAAACAAAACTATCTTACTTTGTGCCATACCAGCGTAGCATTTCACCCTTATTCTTAACAATTGCAGTTTTCCTGAGCTTCTTCATAACACATTCCATCAAATGGGCCCTGCATATAAGGGGTTCTCATTCTCACATCACATTTGGAGATCAGTTATTTGTTTCCATTTATGAATCAACGCTGCAATGAGGTCAGGACCTGTATCACGTCGAAGAAGCTAAACTAGGCATCACTGAGCTGAGTATTGTTGATCAGCTTCTACTTGATAGTACATTGGCAGCATTTTGTCTCATGTTGCTAATTACCAGGCAGAGGTTAATGCAGCTGTATTTGGCTATCTTGCATTTGACCTTGCAGTTTTATGACATTAGGTAGATGCCAGTATAGGATCTGTAAAGGAAGGGATTCGTTAGGTGACGAGCAGCCTCTGAAGCTCAAGTCTTCATTACCGTTTCGGGATTGTTGCCAGATCCCAAAGCCTCTAACACATGCAATTTCTACAACCGTTTCTTTATTTCACATAAATTTATTTCGCTGAATACGAGTATCTGAAAAGTTAGGAACAGTTCAGAAGTCCAATATTACTGATCCAATCTGCAAGTCTGGCTAACGACTGTTACAAATACTTCAACCTTGTCTTCCCACTGATGTGCTACCCCTTTCACGATCGAAGATGGGGATATTCGCAAAGTGTTGTTCGAGTGAGATGTTCAATTATCCATTACCATTCATAAATGGATGACACAGTACTGCTGAGCGAAGATTTGATCTGCCGAATGGAGCATTGCTTAACTCTGCATATCATGTGCATCATATTGTTTTTCTCATGTAAATAGTTCTATTGACAAATTCATCATTTTTCCACTTCATTTTTAGATACGTCTGATGCTGCTCTTCGGTTGCCTTCCTGCATTTTTCATTAAACAACGTTGATTCCCTGCTTTGGGATTAAAGGTTTTGGAGTGGGTATGGAGCGAAGGTGAGAAACAGATTTGCTGGGACTGCAGATTGTGTTGGAGTACTGACAGCGTCAATGAATGCCCAATTTGAAGGTATTAGATAGGTTCGCATTCTGTGCCATTTAGCACAGTCATAGTGCCACACAACACAATGGAGCTTATTCTCGATTTGTAGTTGGGAATTTTCTCCGAAAACTTCTGCGATGGTTACTTGTATTGCGACTGTTTTCGTCAGGAATATCTGCAGGTGGTATTCTGGTACAAATGATGTTGAGTATTTTTGTTCCCGTGCTGATGGTTTTATCACGACCTTCTGGAGATCCAGCCCAGAAGTTAATTGCTGTTATATCAGACCAGCTCGATCAGTAATACTGCTGCTCGTCTACTGTTGATGGTTGACATTTGTATTCTTTGCACAGAATACATTTTTGTTACCTTGCCATCATCATTGTGCCAGTCCTCCATGTTGTCAAGGGAAGACAATACATAGTAAAACAGTTTACTTTCCCACGTTTTACCTGAAGTCACGTAACTTCATGGGATCCAGAACAAATTTTGAACACTCGCAGGGCAACTCCATTCACCTGTATATTACTTTGGTGCCAACTCTGCTGTGTCTGTCAGGTTGAGTTGAAGTGGACATATTCAGCGGTAGAGCTAGCAATGTATGAGGCTTTGCCTGTAAATTATGGTTCTGTGAAAATGAATATGTCATACTGATGTTTGATTCATATGCGAAATAATGCTAAAAACTTTGGTATCGGACTCACATTTTATTAAGGAGCGTTTAACGGGATAGACAGGGCTTTTGTCGCCAATGTGTTTCTGGTGTCTTTGTCGATGACATGTGATCTGTCAGCGTTCCTTTCTTTTAGATCATGTATCATTAGTGTTAATGTGGTTTTTATGATAACACTTGAATGGAAATCACTTTCAGAATTGCAAACTTTCCCATAGAGAAATAAAATAGTGAATGTTCATCAGGTTTTTATGAATATACTCAAAACATTCGTCCTGGTGGATTCGTTAACAGGGTGAGATCGCATGGAATGCAGGGAGATCTAATCATTTGCATACAAAAGGCAGGATGGTGATGGAAGTTTTTTTTATCAATTAGTGGCCTGTAACCAGCGGTGTGCATCAAGGATCGATGCTGGGTACAGTAGCTTTCATCATTTATACAAACGATTTTAGAAGTGAACGTGGGAGGTGTAGTTAGTAAGATGGCAGGTTGGAAGTGGCGCCAAAATTGGAGATGAGGCAGTTGGTGAAGGAGATTACCTTAGGTTACAACGCGATCTTGTTCAAACTGGCCACTTAGTGGAAGATGAAGTTTAATTTAGATAAAAATGAGGCGCTGCATTTTGGAAATACAAATCAAGACATGACTAATACTTTTAATGGTAAGGTCCTCGGAGGTGTTGCTGAACAAAGAAACCTTGGAGTACATAGTTCTTTGAAAGTACAGTCTCAGGTAGATGGAACAGTGAAGCAGTCGTTTCTTATGGTTGCCTTTATTGGTGTCAGCATTGAGAATAGGAGGTAGGAGATCATGTTGTGGCTGCACTGGAACTTGGTGAGGCTACCTTTGGAACATTGTGTGTCATTTTAGTCTTCCTTCTTTTGGAAGAATGCTGCATAGTTAAAAGATTTCAGCAATGACTTACAACCATTTTGCCAGGTTTGGAGGGCTTGAACTTAAGGGCGATGCTGTATGGGCTGGCAGTGTTGCTCCTGGAGCATCGGAGGATGAGAGGAGAGAGTAAAGAGTTTTATTAAATCATGAGGGGAATGGAGAGAACAAACCAATAAGGTATTTTATCTGCATTGGTGGAGTTTATAATTAGAGGGCATAGCTTTATGGTGAGGAGGAACGATTTAAAAAACGACTGAAGGGGCAACTTTTTCACACACAGGGTGGTGTATGTATGGAATGAGCTGCTGGAGGAAGTGATGGAAGCTGGGACTACTTCAACAGTTAAAAGTCATCTGGATGGGTATATTAATAGGAAAGGTATATAGAGATCTGGACCAAACTGTTCGGCATGGACGCGTTGGCCAGAAGAGTTGATTGCAGTGTTGCACATCTCTCTGAGTCTATAACTCTATGACTGAATGATTGAATGGCTTTGGAAATACAAACAAAAATGGTGAGCATTGTGTTGAGTTTTACTTCATGGTTAACGTATTTAAACATTGGGATATACAACGATACGGAATAAATTAATAAACCTGCTCCCAAGGTGGACCCAAGGGCATTTAGTTAGGGACAATTGATTCTCTCTGCTCAAATGGTTACATTCCTTGAATAAATAAATCAAAGTTTAGGACTCGAATTTTAATGAAAGTTTGAAGAGACTATTATTTATCTGTTATAGAGAAGAATTAACTTCGTCAAAGGATGTCTCTCTTCAAAGAGGAGTGTGTTTTCAGTACTTGCATTTTATTTATCGCCTAATCTTTATGAAGAAGTTCACTGTCGTCGAAACTTAAATCTGTTTTCACTTCACAGGCGCTGTTCACCATGATATTTACTTTTTGTTTCGGATCTGCATCACTCGCAAATCCCTGTTTTAGTTTCTTATATTTATTGTCATTCTCGTCAAAAGGAAGTAACTCAAAACTGAGTAAATGCATTAACTAAGTTGAAGTTTTTGCATATTCTTTTTCCTTCCATTACAGAACTGAAAGAATGCAAAATTCGTCTTCGAAAGAAAGGTAAGTGAAGAGAGACACATTTTACAACTCATCAACATTTTGATTTATTTCCCCTCTTTTACCGTACTGCTTTCCTTTTTTCTGTTTATTGTCAGTTTTTCAAATGTATGATTTGCTTGACCAATGCCATTTTCAAGCTAAAACAACAAAAAGTGTAAATGTGTGAACTACTGCAAAGTTCAATGGTACTCATGTATATCACAGAGACAATGAAACCATATCATACAAAGGCATGGCCTGAAACATTATACAACTGTCAGCAGAAGAATGGGTGACATTTACTGAATGAAACTAAAATAGTTCAGTCATGACTATGTAGGCGAGGTGGGTAGTGCAGATGCTGGAGATTAAAGTCAAGATTAGAGTGACTGCTGGAAAAAACACAGCAGGTCAGGCAGATTTGAGGACCAGGAAAATCGACTTTTAGGCAAAAAAAACTTTTCCATCAGCCCATTCCTGATGAAGAGTTTTTGCCCGATATGTCGATTTTCCTGCTGCTCAGTGATCAGCCATGACTATCTGACAACTGTGAAGAATCTTCTCAAATGCAAAGTGATTGCTCCTCACCAAGGTGAATCAGACAATATGCTGCAAAACTCAGATCTTTAATTGAGCACGTAGTTCCCTGTGGTCTAGAAGTAATTGTTTCCATTGTGGTTCTTTCATTGCAATTAATATTTTCACTCTGTTTATGAAAATAAATACTGCTTTAAACAAAGCCTAATTGACTGGGACATTTTTATTTGAAGAGTTTAGGCTAGAGTTAAACATTGGATCCCACATAGCTCCTTATTCAGTTTATGCATTCCAATTACCCAGAAAATTAAAACTCTAAGTGTAACAGGCCTTGTATGGAATTCGTTAATAAAAGTATCTAATTTTGCGTGACTTTGAAGGTACAAATTTAACATTTAAACATATGCTTAACAGTTATCCAGAAAAAATCATAATGCTGTGATCTTACTCTGATACTTAAGACGCTAATAAACTGAAGACATCAGAATATAACTTCTCATAGATAATTAAAATCTGAGCACTCATCAAACATCACCATCAATACATCACATGCACCGTGAACTAAACGCAGATGGATCATTCCATCCAACCAGACCACTGCTGAAGTATGAGCATACACGCCCCCAGCACTGGACACAGCAACACACAACCGTCGTTGCTGCTATTACAACACAAAAAAAACAACCACAATGAAATGACCATTCCAGATCTGATGCTTTTTCCGAACCTCGTGAACCAGACCTTATTGCCTATGACACACCAATTCCATTGGTATAATCTGTTCAGAAAATCATTTTTCATCTCTCTGACCTTAAGATAAACTTTTCAAACTTAAAAATGTCCGTTTACATAACAGTTGTAAATCTCCTACTTGTCCTTACGTTAACTGACAGACCTTCATCCACGGTTACACTGATTGGCTCCCTGATACAATCTTAATTGGTGGACAGGACATAATATCTGTTTACATTCCAACCATGTTGCAATGTCTGTAATGAGCATGTAAATGACCTTAGCTTCGATCCAAATAACCTCTTGATTATTGCATTAATCAGGACAGGTTAGATTCTCAAATTACGCGACCGAACACTGCCAGAATTGAAAATCAAAGTCCACTCCTAAACCTACTGGCATAAACAAGTATTACTGCCTGTTTCAGTGTCCCAGCACGTGCCTTATGCACACACGTTGTTTTACAGTGACAAAATGTATTTCCTACTGATGCCTGAAACATTGCCACAAATGGTCATTAATTGCCCTGAAATCCTTCTTGTGTTCTGCATTGATCTATATTTGGTTCCTCTGATGGATGTGATCATTTGTGTGCCAGAAAGCGGGTAGAAAATCTGTACTAGAAAATAATTTAACATCATGTTATGCTCAATGCATTTGCTCATTATATTTACGTACAACTATCGTCTTTCAGATCAGTGTTTATACTGTCGCCAATGTGGACTTCATTTTGTATTCTTACCATGCATTTTATACCATTCAGAATTCACTTATAGTTTTTATTCACCTTTTCCAACAGTTCACATAGACAAAATGTAGCAATTCCCAATTCCTGTTTAATATGCTTTTCACTTATTATATGTTCCATCAAAAAACCAGTGGCACGACAAAAGCCAGGAGCAGTAATTACTGAAAGAAATATATTGTTTTGTTGATTTAACATTACCTTTTGAAGGAGAAAAAAAAAACAAAAAACAATAAGCCTTCCAATCACTTTATCTAACAGTTATTTCCACTCAGATTTTGCCAGCAAAACGCTTTTCATTCCCATTGAAAGAATGGAAAGGGAGGAAAGAAGTTTTGGGAATCCAACATTTGAAGAAAATCAGTCAATATGCTTAATCTGTGCACCTCAGCAACTATCAAAATCTTCTTGATATAAGGCCTTTCGTCTGTTTAATACCAACAATTAAGTCGCAATATATTTTCATGCTCGTAGTGTTCAATTAGTTTCACAGAGTGCCAAAAAAACATATTCGAGCCAAAGACCACTGTCAGATAATAATCATCTGTAAAATGACTTCAGACTGTACAGAGTTGAAACTCGCATAACATCCAAAATGGCAGTGGAGGAAATCTCGTTTTTGATGTTCTGAGGAAATTCTGATCAAGGAAGCGTCAATCGGCATGAAACATTAACTCACATCTCTATCAATCAGATGCTAACAGATCTGCTAATCTTTTTCAGACAATTCCTATTTTTGTTTGTAGGAGACATCTCGAAATATCACCCGCAGCGGGTTACAAACACTGTAAAAGTGATAAATGCAAAAGTAAGAATGGCAGTTTCTTAGAAAACACGACACATTTCAGTAAAGTGTCAGAAATAACAGATTTCTTGTAAATTTATATGGTTCTGAAAGTTCAAAAGGATGAAGAAACTATTTATCTTCAGATATTATTGGCAGCAAAATCATATACTTATAATCAACTTGCATCGAGTTTGAATAATGTAAGGTTCAGCTTATTTCTATTAATTTCTATCTACCAATAATGCTCAACAGATGACAGACTCTCTTTGAAGGAGGAAGGTACTTAGTTCACAATACTCTCAACACCTTTCCCTGTTATAATTGACTTCATTCCCATTGTAGGAATTATAATCTCTTCATTGTCACATAATCCGAGAATAAGAGAGTTAATGCATTATTGATGATGTTCCTTCCATAATGTCCCTATCTGTCTCTAACCATTTCAAATGATTCAAAATTGTTGCATACTCTTTTAATGCTTCACTGTGTATTTTTTTTATATTGCAATTGATAATTCATAATCCTCATGATCCCTCCCGTTAAAAGAGGTTCATCAACAGTTACTGATGCGTTGCCTTCCCGTATTAACTATAGGTGTGCAAAAAGAATATGTTCTCTTAACCCTAAGCTCTCTTGTGAAATTTACAAAGTAACTTGATCAGAATGTTAGATGTGAACTCAAGATAACTGACAGCAATCAACGCAAAAATGAGTTTTAATTTAAATTTTCTTTGAACATGACGCTGTCAGATTTGTACATTTGCCTATCGAAATGGTAAAAAAAGAATACTCTTCAGAAATTTACGGTTGTGATTTTGCAAATTCACATTGATCTGCTCTTACCACTGCTGTACACTGAGAGCAGATTCACCTTTATTTACTTTACAAGCTTACCAGAATTTATTTTAGGTCATCTTCCTCTTAGTAAAGTGGTTCATCAAGGCCAGTTACACAGACCAGCAAAATCATTGCATCTTTGATACAGAGTCATTGGTGTCCTTCTGTTTTGCAGCACTTATGACTGTCCTTGCTCTTTGTATTGAAATAATTCGATAAATTAAGCCTACTGACAGTGACTTTCTACTCAGTCGGAATTTTTCTGAAAATGCTCTGATTATTATCAATATATGTCTCCAAGATACCTGCATTTATGATTGATTCATGTTTGCAGCTGAACATGGTGTGATTGTGTTCTGCCACGTGGTTAGCTGAATTTATTATTGGCAACATCTTACTTAAGTCTTACTGAGACCCTATTGCCTGTTTGGAAAGTTGAATACACTTGTTTTTTTTTGTTCCTGCTATTGACTTTATGCAAAGTCATAGCCAATCTTACTCTTGATATTGCTTCAGAAAATAGTTGCCAATTGCTTTGTAAAAATTACCTAGCTGTTGAGAATTCTGGTTCGCATGTGTTTATTGTGCTTCAAACAACCATAATTCTTCCTGTGGAAGTAATTAAAACACGCCTGGAAATTGCATCTATCACTTGTTTTTATTTCAATAGACAATTTGCAGCGATTGTGGATCAATCGATAATATAATTTTGGTGATCAATCATATTTGCTTAAAAAAGGAACGAGGAATCACAGTGTTGAAGATTGGCAGATGATTGCATTTAATCGTGAGGACATTGTATAGTTGACATAAATGTCTAAAACATTCAAAATTCCAAACTATTGTGTACTTTAAAAAATGATTGCTCACATAGGTTATATTTTAATGTTATTAATCATGATCTTCGATTGTTGTCGTTCATCTTCCTTCACAAGTGTAACAAATTTGCTCATGCTGTGTTTTCTTATTATAACCCAATATCCTTAACTAGAAAATTTTGTAAGACATGACCTTGGTTTTCCACTCAGCGATCCATATACTATTCATTGACTGCAATGTAATGAGTCATGTTGTGAGAAATTGTCTCAGCACATTAAACATTTTATATTCAATTCATTTAATTATTCACTAATTTTGTTTAGTCTCAATGCCATAAAAATAATCAGTCCAAACAATTGACACTTTGCAAGGGCAAACTCAAAAATAAAAGTTTTTCACCATTTCACCACCACCACCCTGCCCCCGCCCAGATCATGCAGAATGTTGGATTGCACACACACACGCACACACACACACACACACACACACACACATGCACACACACAAGTCAATTGAATCAATGACCCTCTTGATCATAGAAATGCACTTTTGTTGCTTTTGTAATTGCTTTATATTACCTTTCATCTTCGTCGGCATTATTTGGGTTACCTTTTGCAGCATTAATCATGGATTATGTTCAGTCCTGCTGAATATAATATTTCAACACTTTTTGTGGAGGTTGTTTTTGCCAATAATAACTTCGATCATTGACAGTTCATGTTCGAGAAATCACCAGTGACATTTGCAGTGAATGCTTTAGGCTTATGTAATTTTGAACTGTCCGAAATTTGCACAAACGAAGTATTTGAGTATAAACAGAGGATATAAGAAGATTTATTAAATGTAAGAAACATGTTTGATTAATTCCCAATTTAAATTGAAGCCATTAAAATGATGATGTGTAGTGGTAGATATTGCTATTTAATTAATATTCCTTTCATAGCTATTTGGCATGGTAATTGTTGGCTTAACTGGAAGTTTTTGTGGCAGTTTGTTTCGGAAGTATGATTCATTCATACATTTACTGTGCAAATTATACAATAACTTATCGTGATCATTGCAATAACTTGCAGTTAAATCATGATTGGTATGTAAAAGAACAAATACCGTGATTCCTACTCCCAACATTTGGCTTGTCACTCGTGAAAGCCGATGCAATGGTACTTTTTGCCTCCATCATAATGTGACATGCTATATCACACCTTAATGTGGATTGCAGATGTTGCAATTCAAACATTCTATTCTCCAAATCATAGTTCTGTGTTTTTATTGTACTCTCTCCAGTCTAATAATACATTTCTAACAGTAGAGAAATAAAATTCTGCAAAATACATCAAATCTCGCCTTTCCAAGACTTGTACAGCTTTAACATGACGTGTGAACATTTGTAATAAATGCTCTGACAAATGAGGAGAGGCATATTAAATCTTTTCTTCACTTTCCGTCCTACATTTGATATATTTTTCAAGGAACAATGTACCTGAATCTGACAATTTTCCCTTATCCAAACATTAATTGTGCAAGTCCTGCCTGGAGGGAAACCCCACAGCTATCCATACCTCATTTAACTACATCTGCAATTCCATGGCCCAGTGCCCCAGAAGATCAGAATTTCTACTGTCACTTATGTTTTGATCTCTGGCATCTATTATTTTCTAATTCTGACGCTTTGAAGTCATTTTTTTTTATCTGCTTGAATGCATTTGAGTCCACGTCATGTCTCAGGCAAATATTGATGAAAAATGTTTATTTAGGAGCCCACCCTTATTTTGTGGTTCCACACATTGATGGTCTCATTGACATATATGTTGCCTTGCTGTTATCTTCGTTACGCTTTTGAGGTAGAATACTTATAGGATGCCTTTTGATTCTTCTTACGCTATCTAGCAACGATAGCCTATTCCCACCGCAACTTGTGCTCCTAATTTCCCTGTGAAGTCAACTCTTGGACCTGAGGGATTCGTTTGATTCCAAAAGCTTCTACACGACATATGACTCCACCATATTTTTTAAATCAAAACTCTCATCATATTTCTTTACCTCTTGTTCACTATTCTTGCCAGCCTTGCCTTTTCTGCAAATAGAAATACAATGACAGGATTTTGTTATATCACTTTTAAACTTCTCCCACTTGGCAGATGTCCCTTAATCTGTGAACAAACCTGCATAGTTAAATTTCGAATATTCCTCTCTTATGATACCAAATTATTTTTGTCCTAATTTTGATATTCAAATTATGGATCAGGCCTCTACTTTTACAAAACTGTTTTAAATGAATAGAATTATGGTTACTAATCCCAAAGTGCTTCCTCCACTAATACTTCAGTACTTTCTCCTGCTTTGTTTTTCTGCACAGGAGTTCAGGCTTTGTCCTTCCCCTACGTTTAGAAAGTAGAAATCCCCATCAATTACAACCCTATTATTCTTACAAGTATCTTCAATTTCCCAAGATATTTCTGAGGAATAACACTCGAAGACAAATATTAACTCTGACTTCTCTCCACAGTTGCTGCCAGGCTTGATGAGTTTTTCAAGTAACTTTTGCTTTCGATCGTAAACGTTTGCTCCATTCGTTTCCGCTGACTATTGGAATATCTATTTCAGAATTTCATCAAAGATATGCTCCTCTTTTAAATTTTCTCTTCTGTTCTGTGGAAAATCGTCAGGAATATCATGTTTAAATTCTGATGCAATGCTTTCTGCAACCAAAAATGCCATTTTCCCTCCAATCATGCCACCCCTTCTACCTATCGTGTTGTACCTCTCACCTGGAGAATTGAGCTGCCGGTTCTAACCTCTGACAGCATTGTTTCTGTAATTTTTCATGGTTTAAACAAGATACCTCTGATAATTTCCGAACGTTACCCTTATTGTATTTTTCTCGTTTTAAATGTAGATGTGCAAACTCGGTTCCAAACGTGATGTGATGTGACGTCTACAAAAACACAATTTATTTAAACACGACAGTTAAAAAAAGCAATTCGACAATTTAGACTGAGTTTGCTATTATAAAGCTGAAGTGAATATTAGATATGGCACCCATAATGAATTAAACTTCCGAGCACAGCAAATCTCATAAGCATACCTCTTACCAGAAAGATAAATTTAGATATAGACTCTTACGTGCAGTTCTCCAGTCCAGGACAAAACAATATCAAGAGAGATTTCCGGGAAGTTAGCAGATCAGAATTGTTAACGGACGCTCGAACTCCTCAGGAACCCCAAAAAGCTTCCGAGTCCCACATTTTTCCAATTGCTTTTTTCAAGAATACCGAAAGACCTGCTAAGTTGTCAGTTAGGAGGTTTCCAATTGCCAGTTCTGTACCTCTACTTTAGCAACGTTCCTTCAAGAAAAAAATAAACAACAGGACAACATAACCCTTTTTATTAAAATTGGCAGCATCGTCACACTACACCCCTTAAAAAAAAATCAACATACCGGAACGGCTTCATGTTAAAAGCTGTGGTCTTACTCTATTTTTACACTCCGATGCCTACACATTTCATTGAATCCAAGCAAACATTCACTGCCACATTTAGTCCATTCACTTCTGACAGCAAACAGCTCCCTCCGTCTTTCTTCATCATTGCAAGACAACACGTCAGCAAGCAGGGTTTCTCATACTCCAATGTGTATATTTTTCAAAGTGAGTGGCTGCATTAGTTAGCGCCATTTAAAAAGTCTGAAATTTTCATGCTAAACTTTGACAAAAACATGAATGGGTCATGAAAATAAACGTAGTTGTCACAGGCACATGCATTGTAAGATAATTTCTGAAATGTTGCGAAGGCAACATCAAGCTTAATGTTGCCCCTTTAATCGTTAAATATTTCTGTTGATGATTATTTACTTTACTGGAGCAAATGCACAATAGTTATTTCTGTTTTCTCATCATTTTTTCTGCAAGAGTACAGCACTGATGCCTACATCATACACATTGATATCTACTTATAATAACTTAGTGTAGTTACGTGTGACTACAGATGTATATAGTGGTTCAAATAACTATCAGGCTGTCCGTGTATGTTCTTACAGTTTGCCATATACAGAAACTTTCTGCGGTTCCTTAATAAGTAAGTCAGTGGAGCAAACACCCTGCTGAAATTCGGTAGGAACTTCGGATAAAACACAAGCAATCCGAGGGATCAAAGTGCTGCATCATCGTTGGTAAGGGAAATTCCCTTTTTTTTCCTTATTCTGTGGGACAATTTCTATGTATCCAATAACATGGTTCACTTATCTCATCTGTGCTTTTGGAAATTCATGCTTAGCCAGGTTGATCAAATGCCTGCCTGCTGAGGCCGATCAAACATTTCCAACACATTTTGCAAATATTATTCCAATTTGTGACTAAAATTCATAGGTTTTCAGACGTGCAATGCCCCATTACTTAATGCAGAAATAACTGTGAAATGTGGCTGGCGAATATTTCCTTCCCAAATGGAATTAATTTAAACTGGCATATTATATTTTGTTGAAAATGTGGTGCTGGAAAAACACAGCAGGCCAGGCAGCATCCAAAGAGAATTGATGTTTTGGGCTTTATCCCTTCTTCAGGAATGAGCTCATTCCTGAAGGGGTTATGCCCGAAACTTCGATTCTCCTGCTCCTCGGATGCTGCCTGGCATGCTGTGTTTTTTTTACAGCATCACATTTTTCAACTCTTGTCTCCAGCATCTGCAGTCCTCACTTTCTCCATATTATACTTTGTGTCACAAAAGGCAAAATTGTCTTTACTCTTCCAGTTAAAGGGACTTGACTACATTCTTTGAGTTGCTCCAACTTAGAAATGAGAACTGCTTGTTACACCTTCTTAATACAATCTTCGAAATGTGGAATTGGATATGAGTCAGACAGTGCAACTGCGCTCATTTGCTCTAGGCCTCTCGAAATCGTGGAGTGCCATCTGGTTTTGGTATCATGGCGATGGGTGAGCTCATTTTGGTTATGATGTCTTTAAGCATGTGTTCAATCTCGTTTTGAACTTATGCCAAATTCAGAGGGTTATATCTATAAATATTTTGCTTAAGTGGTCTTACATTTCCTATATCTGCATTTCCAACATCTGCATTATGGTTAATGAGATCAGTATTTCTCATCTTATCTCCGCATATATCCCCACACAATTCTCTAGACTGGAACTGAATAATTCATCGCAATTTTTGAGAATCACTTCATTGTCAAATTTAAGTTGAGGAACGTACAAATCCGAATACTGTGGTCTTGCTTATTCACACTTAGAAATGCGTATTGAAGTTGCTGGCTTTTTTTCTGCCTGAGATTTTCCAAAATTTTGACAATTTTGCGAACTTCTGGCATAAATTAACTCCATCCTTATGCTGTCCAGGTCAGCAAAATTTTTGTTGCTTTTGGGATTGTGTTTCTCATACTCACATATGACCTCCAAATGGTAATTAATGTTCAACCCGCAGCACGTCCTTTTCATAAACTGCAAGTAATACAAGTTGATGAACGTCTATCCCTTTCTCATCCACCTGAACATGTAATCTTATTATTGTCAGGACATCTTTTCTTTTTAAGATAGGATCGTCCTGGAACACACTTAAATTCTATTCACTATATGTTTTTTGAGACAATTGCTTATGTTTTTCATCTTTCTGAAGTAGTTGTGTTCATAACTCTAAAATAAAAATATCAACTTCGTTCTTCACCTGTTATTTTGGCTCCGATATTTAATTAAGCATGGTCCCTGATAATGGTACTTCAACCTCCATGTCTTTATTATTTGATTTCTCCACCAGCTTCAGCATGCACCTTTGTGACCTTGTCATCACACAGTCGAGAAAAATACCTAGATGCACCTCCTAAAAACCCTCCATTTTTCATTGAGCTATTTACCACAATAGACAGTACTCCTATTTGTGATTCAGCCGTATCATTTACAATGACAAATTGTATTCCTGGAGACGAAAGTTCCTCCTGATCTGCTGTCACTTGTTCGCAATTCTTCACTGGAAACCCCAAACTCACTTTAAATAATGGAGAACATTTCGTGTCACAATGGATAGATTTTTTTTCCTCTGTCAACAACGTGCTTCTGAATGATACATATCCCGATGCCTCAACAGGAAAGATTGATATGCTCCTGTGTCTCTTAATTTGGAATTTATTTTTCCTGATTCTGGCAGATATGGGTACATCTCATCATCAGAATTAAAAGGTTTACTAAGATGAAGAACATGCTTCTCAATCAAATTCCGACTAAGGTGTACACTTTGATGCATCCTTTCTGCCTCTATTGTCCTTTCCTTTACCACGTCAAAAAAGTCACTGGCCTGTGCCTCTTTCCTACATCCGTCTTTGCTGTGCATTTTTTTCAAAACAACCAACGCTGTGACTTTATATTGCCTACATTATTGTAGTGAAAAAAAAACACGAGCTTTAATTTCTTCTCTTAACCCTTATGGATTTAGTTTTTACCCTGTGGTAAACTACCTTTATTAATTTTGATTTGATATCATTTATGTTTCCGACCTATACAATGTATAGGTTTCAGATGGGATGCGATTGGTGAAACTACTTGAGGATTTATTTTTCCCCTATGTCTACCCAGATTTAAAGTGATGTCGGAAGCCAAATTTGATTTATGAAGCAACTCGCATTCATTAGCCATTTCAGCTGGTAAACATGCATCTTGCACCTGTGCTTTTCCATGTGAGTTTTCATTAGTTTGGGAAATGAGTATTTGAACTACTAACAAATACACATATCTTATTCCAGCCCAGAACAACTCTCAGTGACCGACAGAGGTATTAATACACAAGGACTGAATTGAGCCACGGAAACCTGCCACTTTCTTTTTTGTGCCCAAATTTTCGAAACCCAACTTGAAATATCGATTTCGACCCGGACAAGAGCTCACATTGTGTTATGAACGAGACCAGACGCCCCTCCCCCTCAAACAAAATCAACAAGATGGTCGCCTGCACCCGAACTTTAAATGATCTTCAATGTACAATGTATAGGTTTCAGATGGGATGCGATTGGTGAAACTATTTGACATGAAGAAAGGCACACTTTATTTCAATATTATAGTCACATTACAAACAAAAGGAAGAGGAGTTCAGAAGAACCTAACTACTGGAAAACTTAACCAAATAATAGATAAAGTACCTACACATAGTTAACTGTTGCAATTGACAAACTTCTCATGCCCCTCATCAAAAATGTAAAATCAGAAATAGTTGCTGACGTGCAATTCTTCAATAAAGGAGAAAGCAATATCAGGAGAGATTTCGGACAAGATGGCAGCTAGGAATCATTGGCCAATACTTGGGGCTTTTCTGAGATCCTGAATATCTTCTGACTTCTAAACCTATACAAAATGTAAACGAGCGAACGTGTTTCATGAGAACTGGCCACTTCTACTCAAGTTTCTTCCATTGATCCAGCAATTATTTTTTAAAGAAGTGTCAATAATTAGTTTAGTTCAGACGTCTGCAAAAGCCTCGGTCGGTAAAATCTCTTTTTGGAAAAGACAAATTAAGGTGACAGATTTTCAAAAATAGCAATGATATGTCAATCACAGTTTCACACCATGCCCTTACCTGCCAAGCTTCTTGCATTGAAATACATTAAATTTAATTTATTAGTCTCCCTCGCTCTCTGCATGCTCTTGCCTGACTTGTCACTTTCACTTACTCTCTTGAACTTTGTATCAGCCTACACATCCTCTGTCGCTTCATTGCTGCTTAAGGTCTGACGTCACTGTGAGAACACCTTAAGGAGTACAAAGCGGTGTAGCAATCTTACTGTCAGATGTTGATCATTCCGACATCAAGGACAATTTCCTTGAAGGAAAGCGAAATCATTCCTTGCAAAAGTGTTAGTGTCCGCAAATATTGCACTTTATGGAAACAAAATTGCAAAGGTTTATCAATGCACTTCAAAGGAAAGCACGTATAGTGAACAGAACCACGATACATTCTGAGAAATAATATGAGAGGGCAAGAAATTCCAGGTAAATGATTTAAAAATATAAAAGATTTACATTGCTATTCTGAAGTAGAGTGCATGTCATCTGAATAAATGAGACGTATTGATTTAAATGATGCTGGAAACATCAAAACAGAAGACCATTACATTCAGAATATCTTTCCCCACAGATTTTAAATTTCTCAGCTTTTAACAACACACCTCCCAAACCTCCAGCCTTCCAGGGACTTATGGAAATCCCAAGCAAATCATTGAGTCCAGAAAAGGAAATTCCTTTAGGAACTTATGAATGTTTTAAACAATAGGACGATGCCAGCATATGTGGAATTTATGAGCTTGAAAAGAATCTGATTTTTTTATTGATGGATTTTCATTTTAAGCTCAGATGAAAGTGAAATCCACTTTTTACAAAAAAGCAAAAACCATAGGCATCTTTCTGATTTCGGAGATGAGAATCATTGACAAAGAATAAGGTATCATGCGATTCAGCATAAGTTGAAAGTTATAGTTCAGAATATTTTAGCAACAGGAGCTTTGTTCGTTGACTAAGTTTTACTTCATCTTGCTAAGTGACGATAATTTTCATGAATAGTTCAGCTTTTGCATGAAAGCTTAAGGGCTGAGGGATAGTCTTGTCCCTTTTATTCTTTCATGTTCTAATGTTCTTGTAGGTACAATGCATAAATTCCTGAATAAAGCAGTAACCCAGGAATTCTCTATTCCTGAGATGCTGCCTGGCCTGCTGTGCTTTGACCAGCAACACATTTGCACCCAGGAAAAATAGTCATACTTTCCGTTTGCATCGTATTAAAATATGGAGCTGTAGGAACAGTTAACTTCAAATTTCAGATTTTTTTTGTTAGAATGCAATTGAAGGCCCGGTACTGATTAAAACCAGAGATTCTAAAGCGTCCTAAAGACATATATTGATTCAATTAATGTTAAATAAAGCTTCTTTAAATGAAGGTTAATTTACTGAACGCAATTAAGTTATATATTTGACATACCAAGTCAATCTCAAGATATTCTTGGAAATTTTGGCAAAATGAGTGTGGAAAGTTGCCACTTGTTCGTTATAATGTGCGTGTAGACCCGAAAAGCATTGGATAAGTTGTCACAGGGCAGATTTTTGAACAACTTATGAATATTTTAAGCAATGGGGCGTTTCCAACATATAGTGGAATTTCTGGACTTGAAAACAATCAGATTTTTATTAATGAATTTTCATTAATTACTTTAAGGCTTTATTGAAGGTGCACTTAATGAATTGCTGGGCCACTGTTATTATTGACATAATTGTTCTTTAAAAAAAAACATGGTGCATAATGTATACTCTAATTCTTGCATATGATAAGAAAATAAAAAAACTTATCATGAACGCTGTTGATATTCGGGTTGATATCAAAAGGGCAGAAATTGTGGATGGATGAAAACACACGTAAAAATATGCAAGAAGTTTTAAAAACTCAGTTAAGACAATTATTGGCGAGCAGTGAGACTTCTCTTTTTAAATGCAAAGAGAAAGGGTTGAACATTCAATCATTTTAGAGATGTTTAAGAAGGTTCTAAATAAAGTCAACATCACCAGAGACTGTAATAATAGGCATTCAGACTGGGCGGAAATAGTTGGAAAAATATCATATGAACTTTTTTTTTAGCCTGAATTTCGTGTCTTGTTTTATTAATGGTAGCATGCTTCAGAGTATTTGTGAAGGCATGATTTGTTTTGAGAAGAAAATAACTTGCCTGTTGTATTGGACATTGACCGACGTGAAAAAATAATCAAATGAATATGCAATCTCTCAGGGAGAATGGGTCATTTCTGAAAACAGTGTGCTGGACATTTTTTTTTCTGGCAACACGAACAAAGAAGTCATTGAGTACTGCTTCTGAAATGCTCTCCAATGAGAGATTTCAATTTGTCCAATCGCACACTTGGGGAGGTTTATGGATAGTTCGAGGACATAGTCAAAACAAAGTAGGTCTAAAGAGACGTATTTGCCGTGCAAAGTTGTCAATTTTTTCCTTCGAGGTAATTACTTTCCCAAAACGACCCCAACCCCGTACTCCAACGTGGTTACTACTCCTAAAGATATTTTCATTAGGGGCAGAATTATTTGATGTTTCGATTCTACAAAATATTCTTGCAGTCTATCCAACATCAGCCGTTATTATGAAATTGGAATGAAACAGAAGGGGGAAGAAACGTGATGTTTACTTTCCTTCTGTCTGACATACTTTAACCTTTCGTTTTAGTAATACAAGATTTGAAGAAAAAGTTGGATGATTATGGTAACATCGCTTAAATACGTTTGATTATTCCTTATTATTTTAAAACTATTGAAAACGCTTCACAAATTAACAATGCGAAAGCCAGGCCGGAGACTACCAAATAAATAATCTTGCATACTGTTTCTGTGCTGGCAAAACCTGGCTTTACAGGATATGGTAAGGTCTAAGTATTTGCATTACTTTTGTAAAAAAGACAAAATGCAAACAATTGAAAACAGATCTGGCATGAGAATATTTGATGCGTCATCGTCAGATGACCCTTTTGACATGCAATAAAAATTCCAACGTTGCCCCCCTAATCTTGACGCTATTTCGAATATTTTCATCCTACATTGAAAAGAATTACGATGTAAAAATAAATTGGTAATTAAAAATTCATATGGCTTTTGTCGTCATAGAGTCATAGAGATGTACAGCAAACCTTGGGTTCAAGTCCCATTTGCCCAAAACGTCTGTTAAAGCAGATTTATGCGAAATGATTGCAACATATCTCCAAAAGACGCGTTTATTGCTTCAGTAAGCCTGTGCGATGGCCTTAAAGCAGGATTCAATCATGATCAATTTCATAGGGGATTATGTAATATTTTATTAATCAATTATTATACGTATGATTGCATTCCAGTGTGATGTTAGTTATGTAGCCAGTATATTTGAAGATTGAAATAAAACAAAATGTTCAATTATCCAATAGTATTTGGTAGAGATCCACTTGTGCTCAAACAGCTTCAAATAGCAAAGTCCAATTGCGTGCATCAACTTCATGATCATGTTCTGCAGTGAGAAAAAATTGATTGAATAACGTGCGCTATGCTAGAAGTTACAGTTGAAATCAGTATCACGGCAACAGCCAGGTCGTTTCATTTGCACGTACTGGAACATTTATACACAAATAGTCAGGTATTGCACACGTGGGCAAAACAAGAAGTGAATGCTGCCCAAATTTGTTTCCGTTTTTAAAAATAAATCTGTGTCCTAATTCTGATAAGGACAAGACTTTTATTCTCCTGAATTTTATTTAGAGAAGTTTGCTTTCTTTTCTAATGAAGTATTTAAGTGAAAGTGAAGTATATTTTGGCATAAAGACACTTGAATCAACACCAACAAAACGCTGCTGCTTCTATTAACAGCAAAATAGAATGTCAATCCTCAATTGGTGTAAGAGTGATGGAAGTCATGACGAAACATTAGAAGGCATGCCATAAACGAGACATCAGACAAGCAATTGTCCAAGAAGTTTTGCTTACATTCTTATCATGCCTACTTCTCGGTGCAGCATACTGCAGAGCAGGTTAAGGTGGCACAAAATCACATGTCTCTTTTTTTCAGAATTCTGCAGACTACACGTGGAGTAACATGGCTAGTTAGTGTCAATTAATCCTCATCTCAGCATGGGGATTTCATAACTATCTGCAAATTAGATGAAATTGATTAGTTTCTTCTATGTCCGAGTTTGCAATAGATACAGCCACGTTTCAACAATATTGCCAGTTTGTCGATCAAAGTTGAACATTTTCTGCAGTTGTTTCAATAATTAAAAAGACTGAAATGTACTTTTTAAAGCAACTTGATGTGAGGAATTAAACTCATCTATTTTATCATGAACAATGCAGAAAGAGCAATAGCACACACAGAAAAAATTTTGATTAGTTTCTAAGCTCAATCTACATTTACTCACTGTGTATTTAGTTCTAGGCTAACTATTGTTGGTGGTGAGTGAGACGGTAGTTTCCGGAAAGTATTTAGGCAAAAAAATACTTTCAGCAGATGGAAGGAATGTAAATTCATCAGATAAAATAGTTTTCATCCCAATGTCTATTTCTCTACTGATATAGTGTTTGGAAAAAATTCTGCCATTAATACCTAAATGTGTCGGGTGTCTGTGTAATATTGGCAACATGTTGTTTTTATAAAAAATACTGAACAGCCTGTTAACAAGAAATTAAACTTTATGTTGCATTATTTGAAACAGCACAGAAACAGAAAAGGAAGAAAAGGCGTACGTACTTTGCAATAACTATCCGAGAACGGAACTTTTTCACTTGCAAAAGAACATTTCCTTTAAAAATTTAAGATAAAGAATAGTGCAGTAATCATCAATAAACGACTTCAATCTTTGTGTTCAACGAACATTTCAGCTGAATCGGTGGAATGTCGAGAAGTTGGTAAGTTGAACCCGATGCAATGCATAGTACTACCTGGTGAAATTTAAAAGAAAGAGATGCCACTTCACTTGAAGTCACAAACGAGAAGCAATTGCATTCAATTTACCACGTGCATCCAGTCTGAACATTATGACATTGGCATATACATTACTGGTGAGATATTTATGTAAAACTGCATATAATTAAAAGATAAAGTCCATTAAATTTAGCGAATGATTGGAAGATTCTCAAGCATATGAAACTAATTTCAATCAGATTGCTCTAAATGTATTTTGACTTTAACACTCTAAGCTTTCCCTTATTCGCATCACTTTTTTTTCACCTATCCAATGCACAACAACGAAAACAAACATTTTCTAATGAATCAGCGGTTTTGTAAGCCAGGAGGAAAGATAAATAATGTGAAACGAGAACATAAGTAAAGTTTTTTTTTTCCATATTCATTCAAATCGATCCAGACCTAATGCAAAAAACCAGGATGGAATATGTCCGGGTTTTCCACCTGAAATGAAGCAGTTTAATTTGAAGCGAACACATCAACGTAGGGTTCATAATGAAACCACTTTTACTTATCCTTCCTTTTCCTGTCTCATATCCATAGAGCTCGAATTCATCCTCACATGTGTTACTACTTGTTCACCAAGATTTCGTGACATAATTCCTAATGTCACAGAGACATCTGAGGATGGATTTTGCGAATTCAAGCAATGTATAAAGACACATGCAGTCCAGCCAACAGCAGCCTGTTGTTTTTCTTATTTATATATATATATATTTAAATGCCACTAATGTGGAGTTTCCGAACGTTTACTCAAAGCATTTTTAACATACACTTTGCACCATTCTTCCTTCAACGCAAAATAGACTTAGTAGCAAATAGTTAACACACAGAATGCTCACAACGCATATAAACACATTGTGGCAGCATTAATTAGTTACTAAATATCAGAACGAAAAGTTGATTGAGCTCGTCGTTTTCTCAGTCTCAATTTGCTCACATTGTGTCTTTTGACGATTAGGTGAGTAAAAGCAATGGTAAATTGATTACGTATTCACTTAGAAATGCAGGATAACATACCACTGCTCAACAATCACAATTCAGTATATCAGTTGGTAAATCAGTTGTCTGTGAAACACAGTGATATACAGCTGTCAGCAACGCTCAATTAAAATGCAACATGTTCCCTTCAATGCGCCAGCTTTCATTATGTCTAAATTAATTTGATAGCACTGCAGGGGTGTTGCGCGAGTTGCCCTAAGTCTGTAAAATTATTGCTGATATCAAAGCTATTTGCACCACATCATCTTAAAGCATCTTTATTTTTTTCAGAAAAAAAAAGTCGTTGACAGATACTTTTCAAACATTTCATTGGCTCTCTCGCACTTTCTCGTTTTTATGATGTTTTGCTTTGGTGGAGATCAAATTTGCTCTGTGTGATTGCAGCAATGACGAGATTGACAATTGTGAGCCCTCTTGCAAGTTAATTCAGTTTCCTCGTACGTACAGTATTGTTGGCAATCTCAGTGAAGTTCGAAAAAACTAACTTCAGATCGTGAAAACTAAAAGGTATTGCCGTTGTGCTGAGTGAATGGATGTTCATTGATACTTTTGGCAGTTAATTCCTCTGTTGCCTATCTATCAATCCCTCCTGATATCCCACAGTGGATCAAAAAGCAAAACAAAAAGTACGTTTACATAAACTAGAACTTGTTTTGAAGTACTCAGCAACAAAATTACTCAAACTGGAACAGAAGTCTTTTGTGATACCAAATGATTATTTTACAAGCTTTGACAGATGCAACGTACATTTTGAAAAGTACAATCTTAGCAGCAAACTCACACTGGTTACATACCACTAGCATAGTACGTCTCCACAGTAATTCTGCCAATACTCAGAGTATATTTCATTCAGTTAACGTTTTCTGTCCATACATATTGAAACTCTTCTTCTCTTCATGATCTTTCACGGAAATCTCATGATATACAAGTATGTTCCTTAAGGCAAACTCTTCCCTCTTTCTATGCCTTTTTATTTCGAATTTGGTATCAACGCGATTCTGGGTTTTATGACCTTCATCTACGTGAAACAAATATGGAATTTGACTATCATATAATTATTCGTATCCAATTGTTACTCCTTTCGTTCAGAGCTTCAAGATCTTCTCCAACGTACTAGTAAGCAACTTCACAAATGAAAAGACAGTAAACATGATATACGGCGGGTGATAAATTCTGAAAGTAACAGAAAACTATCTGAAATAGCTCTTCATTGATAAACTAAAACAATTACATATAAATGGATGTGAAACAGGACAAAATAATGTTTAATGCTGTCCACGCTGCTGATCTTTCAGCAGTAGATTTATGTTGGAGTTCAGAATTTCTTTTATTCAAATGTTTTGCAATATTAGTATTTCAAAATAATTATTGACTGACGTTTGGAATAATTGGATTATGTACTGTGAGATGATTTATCCCAGACTATGCCTTTTTCCAAAACTGCATATTTTTAAAGGAAAGTCGAATCTCTGTGATAGATATAGAATGGAATGAATTTCAAAGTGAAGGATTATAAAGTCTATCCTATAAGAGACAGTGCAACAAAGGTGACACTGCTTTAAATAAATGGTGAGTGAGAGAAGCGTGGAGCATAAATAATTAATATTGGAAATCGTTTTACGTCCTATGCATGGAAGTTATTTGCATGTCAAAAAATATAGGTCTTTGTGTTTTCTTTTTTGTCTTTCAGTGGACACACTATTTGAGAAAGAGAAAGGTTTGTGCTCCATAGAAACGTGCTGACATGGCAACATTAAAACCAGTGCAAATAATAAAACAGAAATAAAGAATGACCACGTTATAGTACATTATTTCTCCTAATGTGTGAAGTTCAATGCTGTATTGGATGCTGTTGCCATAAACACACGATGTACTTGTTTAAAGGCTATATAATCTAATCCTAAATATTAAAGTATCGCTATGCTCCATGATGATAAGTCAAGAGTTTAGTTTTGATGGTAGAGTCGAAAGCATCTCAGAACCATTTTGCAAATCTTGTTATGAAAGAGCGGAATACGCTGAATTCTGTTTGGAATATGTGTTTTTCCTTTGTTTGTTAAATGAGGAAAACGAGGGCAACTTAATATTAATTTGTGAGATTTTGATAAATTTCAAACCCTCTGCAACTATAAGATTTACAGAAGAGATATGAGTGCGCTCAAGCGTGAATGTCAAATCTCATTGTTTTTCTCTATCTGGTAGAAGGATCTGCAAAGATTTGTCATAAAATTTCCATTTATCATATTATAATCTACGATTTTCTTTCAGAGAAAGTTGTCGAATATTTTTTCTATTACAAAAACACATTTTTAAATATTATATGTTCAGGACGGTGCAGAAATAAATCTGTTAGCACTTTTTAAATATCTTAAATAGCATGCAGCAATCTCAACTTCGGCATTCAAGCAAATCAAAACGTTTACTGCTGCGATCATCCTTTTTCCTTTTCATTATTCTGATCTTTTTGAGAAAGTCTTCCTGTATTTTAATTTAGCTGTGTTCAATGTTAATGGAGAACACAGGCAATGTTTGTAGCTTTTCAATATATTTTATTTCTGGCCCACTAATGATAACTGTTGTTGATGTACTAGCATATTTTCCTAGAGACAAAATGCATTATAACGATCAATACGATCTGTATTGCTGTTCAGTTTATGCACTGATATTGCTCTTGAAAAAAAAACGGAGATCGGGGTTGCACTTGCAGCTTACTGTAGATTACGGAAATTCCACAGATGTTGTTGTGTATGCATTAAATTCTACTGCAGATTCAGAAAAAAAATGAAACTTTCAAAGAATGCAAAACACAAATGCATCAACATTGGCAGAACACAAAACACACCAGCCTAAGTGAATATTATTTCTGATTTTTCATTATTATCAGTTCTGCGAATTGGTGAAGATTTTCCAAAGAATAATGGTAAGAGCTACTATTCTCGAGTTTCTGTAATTTACTAGGAACATTCAAACTGCAGTGGAACATTCCTTGAAAATGTCTTACATAGACATATATCTTTTTGTTCCCTCAATATGGAAGTTGATATTTGCCTGTGTTTATTCATGATACTGACACTTGGAATCTTTCAAAATTTTTGACTCCAATGGCGAATCGTCGTTTGTGAGCATTCTTCATATATGTGATTTAGTACAGGTTTGCATTTCTAATAGAAACATATTGCCAATTTATCTCATTTTCTTTGCTTCTCCTGTGTGAATGTATTCCGCTTTTTTGAATTCACCTCTGAATATTTCTTGATCACTCATTTGATTCCAGAATATCATATCTCGGTAAATACTTCCTATCTTGTTTATACAATGTTGACTGCTAGATTACCCATTCACACTGCTTATCGGTGATGCTTGGACATGTTGCTTGTAACGAATTAATAATCACTTTTCCTTGCCCAGAAATCATCCCTCATTAAATATCCACCGGAACCGTCAACTCTCGTACTCTACTTATTCAGCTTGATGGATGTACTTTTACCAGCTCCTTATTTTATTGGTTCTTGTCTTCAAATGCGTTGCTGCCCCACATATATCAAAATTTACACTAAATAATCCCCTTCAGCAGTTGTTCATTATCTTGCTGTGTCATACAGTCTATCAGCAAAAAGACACGTCCTTTGGACTAACTGTTTCATCCTGACCAAAGTATCTGCATATGATAACCCCAATCCCCTGCACTTGGCTCATATCCATCAAACATTTGCTATTCACCTATTTGTCGAAATGCGTTTTGAATGATATTAATACATGCTTCTCAGTGACATGCACAGACAATTCATTCCAGATGCATAACACCTTATCTGTTAAAACATTGCCTGTCAGGTTCCCTTTTATTCTTTGCCATCCATCCCGAAAATAATGCATTATAGCCTTACTCATGATCTTATACACGTCTGTACGATTTCCCCTCAGTGTCTGACACTCGAACAAAATCTTGCACAAAATCTTTCGATAATCCAGATCCTTGAGTAATCGCAGCATCCCTGCAAATTTCTTCTGCACCATTTACTGTTCGATAATGTCCTTCCTATTGTGACATAATCAAAACTGAACAAAGTATTTCAAATATAGCCTTACCAATGTCCTAACACCTATACTCACTACCGTGAGTGATGAACACCAGTGTGTCATCTTCGTTACTGCCCTATCGCTATGACTACAATTTTGGAGAACACTGCACTAAGAACGTAAGAACTCAAGATCCCTGTGTTCCACTACACTTCTTAAGGTCATACGATTCTCCATGAGACTCCGCCCTGATTTGACTTTCCAAAATACAAAATGTATTCTTATCTGAAACGCCATTTGTCATATCTCGGCTAGCATCCACAGATGTTCTAAGTCCTGCTGCAATTTCTGATAATTTTCCTCACTCTCCACGATAACAGCTATTTCAGTACAATCTGTATACATAAGAATCATACCTTGTACATTCTCATGAAATCATTGATGGAGATAACAAAAAGCAATTGGCCAGCACTGAACCTTGAGACACTCCGTTAGTCACAGGCCTTCAGTCCGACAGGTATCTTAACAATACATCCCTCAGCTTCGTACAATCAAGCCAATAGTGTATGTATTTTGCCAGTTTCCGCGGATTCCATGCAATCTAACCTTCCAGAGCAGCCTACCATGTGAAATCATATCAAATGCCTTTTTGAAATACTTATTTACTATATCTACTAATTTGCCCTCGTCAAGCTTTCTGGTAATTTCTTCAAAGAAATCTAAAGCACGTGTGAAGCATGATCGCCCATGACAAAGTCATACTGATTATTCCAAAACAAACTCTGTCTTTCTACATGCATATACATCGTTTCTCTCAGACTTTTCTTTATTTACGTTCCCACCAAACATGTTTAGCTTACTGGTGCAAAATCTCCAGTTTTATTTATCTTTTGGTACCCTTTTTGTGGGAAGTGAACAACACTCGCTACTCTCTAGGCTTTCTGGAGCACAGCTGTGCTTAACAATAATACAAAAATATCAGCCTGGGCACAGCAATTTCTTTGTAAATTCTTGAAGTGTTCCTGGATATATCTGGTCCCGAACAGAGATTTATCCCACTTCATGAATTCTGTTACATCCAAAATTTCCGCGACTGTGAGAGGGACTGTGCCCAAAATATGATGACAAACTTGGTCAAGTTCCTATGTCTTCGCATCTCTGTTCATGGGTAGCACGGAGCAAAAATAATTTACTCAGTTATTCGCCCGTCTCCCGCCCTTCTAGCCATACATGTCGACTTTAGTCCTTGAAGTGTCCTATTCTCTCTCCAGTTATTGGTATGCATTCGATGCACTTCAATAACATTTTTTTGGATTCATCAAATCTCCTTAGCCAAGGCGATCTCACACACCCTTTTTGCTCTGATGGTTTCCTTCTTAAGTAAACTCTTTTATCACCGACATCACCTCCAGGCATTCGCTTGATCCTCACTGCGTCTATCTGAGCCATGCCATCTTATGTTTCTCTAATCAAAAAATCAACATCTCTTGTCTTCCAATATTGCCCATTTCTGTGAAATTTGCCCTTGTCTCATAGGAAAAAAAAGAACTCTAGAGATCATATTTTTAAGGCCTCCATCTTGCCAGAAGTCCTTATGCCTGCAAAGAAAATATTCCAATTAACTCCTGTAAACTCGTTTCTAAATTTATCAATGTTCGCCTTGCTCGAATATGAAACTTGAAATTATGGTCCAGCTTTTTACCACTCCCCTTAACTTACTTAATATTAATGCAACCAAGGTCACCAGTTCCAAAGTGCATCCCCCATTGTCACCTATCCTGCCATTTTTCCCAAGGCGAGGTCGAGTTTTGCTCCTTCCTGAGTAGAACCCATTGTTTACTGCTTGAGAAAACTTGTCTGAGTACAACTAAAAATTCGACCATACCTAAACTCTTCAAGTTCTGGCAGTCCCACAGCTGTATTAGGAAAGTTAAAGAAAATCTATAATGAAAACCGAATGTTCTTGCAGGTCCTCCCGATATTCCTGCATACCTGTTCCTCTAATTACCGTTGACTATTTGGGGGTCAATAGTACAACCCCATTTGCGTTATCATTCCATCTTATTTCGTAGCTGTACTCACAAATCCTCACTGGATTATCCTTTAGTTAGTTCATCGCTGATTACCGACATGATATTCAACAAAATCAAAATACAACCACCACTGATCGCTTTCCACTATCTCTATTCCTACCTGAAACACATGTAAACTGGCACATTAGACTGCAAGTCCTGTCCATCCTTAGCATCTTCCGGTAATGGCTTTAATATCAGAGTCTTATAGACCTATCAATGCCCTGAGTTAATTGGCCGTACCCGTCATTCCCGCTTGTTGTGTTATAGATGCAATTTGTTCTAACAGGCAATGCTTGCTGCCCATTTATTCCTGCTGTTGACAGTCCCACTCCCCAACCAAGATTAAAACCTACCCTCCAAAACTAGCAAACCTGTTCACCAAATCATTGGTCTTAAAACAGTTCAGATGTAATCCATTCCACTTGAGCAGATCACCTTTGCACAGGAACACAATTCCAATGACTTAGAAATCTGAAACACCGCTCCGCGCATCAAAACTTGCACTACACATTCATTTGCCATATCCACCTATTTTTACCCTCACTAGAAGCTGACACTAGAAGAAATTTGGAGTTGATGACCGTCGACGTCCTGGATTTTAACTTTTCTCCTCGATCTCTCGTCACTCCACAGGACATCATTGCTATGTTTACCTATATCTTTCTGCCAAAGCGCACACTGATCTCTGCCTCCGCAGCCTCCTGCTTGAACACGACCTGCAACCACTCAAAAATAACCTGCATGAGGCAACGCACCATCCTCGATTCACGTTTGCGCAATCAGGATCTTCTGAGCATCCCTATAACTATTGAGTCTCGTCTCACTAACATAATATTTAAGTTCACACTTTACGACTGCACTGCCACGTCAGGTATAGTTACAAGGAACTTGGAATTGCTGCTTAACCTTGAAAAGTCATCATCCCAACAGTACCTAAAACGGGGTAGTTTTTTGAGGAAAATGATCACAGGTGATTCTTGCACTCTTTGCCTACTCCCTTTGCGTTTCCTTATGGTCTCTCAGCTGTTCTAAGCCTGCGCTTTAAGTGTGACCAGCTTTGAAGATCTCTTATCTATGAAAGGCTCAGCGCCTCAAATGATCCTAAAAGCATCTAGCCATAACTCTAGCTCTGCAACACGGTCTCCCAGGAGCTGAAGCTGGTGCACTTCTCATAGTTGCAGTCATCAGACACTTTAATCGTTACCCACTTTTTGTCTTCCCAACGTTGTTTTTTATTCCTATCTTTGGACTCTATCTCCATCAATTAGCCTCCCCCATCCTTCCATGGTATCTTCGTGATAAAAAGTCATAAATCAACTAGTCACCATCCGAAGATGCGTCACTCCTCTCAAAATGCTAACTCTGATTCCTCTCAGCAGATACTACCAGATCCGACGAGATTTTCTATCGAGTTCTCTTTGCACTTCTTCTCTATCACGGGTGTCAAATTAAGCTGAATTGAGTAATTATCTCGAGATATTTAACATCATTACCTAAATGCTACAGGCGACAGAATATCCCTTACCCCTTGCATTCCAACTTTTGCATAAACCTAGCTATGCATTCCACTTACATTGTTCAGTGGCAGTTGTGGCTTATACTTTCAGAACAAAATTGAACGTCAAAGCAAACTTCAACTGTTCATGATTAATACACGAGTATGTAGGGTTCATGGTGGACACGGATGAGTACTAAAAGGAGGAATCATGCTGAATACCTGTCAGCGATGTAGAACATTCAATCATAAATTCGAATCTGACGTGTTATTTTTCAATTCGACCTCAGGCGATTCACAATCGTCATTGTTTCTCATTTCTTGATAACTGTGCCATCTGGATCTGTGTTACTTTTGTAAATACTTGCAGCCATCTATCTGTGCACACCTGTTTCGATAACTGAACCCATTTGATAGAAATTAAACGGTAATTCACACGAAAAACAAATCAGTTTCCTGTGGAAGTTAGGTTGAAGGCCAATTCAATAAGAAGAACGAATGATGTTGAGACGCTATTCAGTATTCAAATAACAATTCATAGATGTTTCGCAGGCTTGTACCAAATTGGAAAAAAAAAGTCCAAATTTTGGAAACTAGATGAAGATTCTATCAGCAGTTTAAATAAATTTCCTGACCTTACCAGTCCCCGGTGATCTTTGACTGACAATGTCAATTACTTTAAATTGGTCGAGTGAAGCATTCAGCTCAACAAGACGAGATCTCTTCGCTTTGCTGAGCTGACACATTCTCCATGGCAAGTAAAAATATATTTTTTTTAGTAGCAATGATTTGGTCCAATTAATTGAAAGCACTGTAGCGAGTTTATGTTCTTGGACATGCAGTTTTCAGTTTAACGTGCATTGGCAATGCCAGGATATGAACGACGGGATCAGCAAATAATTATTTTCCATAATTAAAATAATTTCTTCAGTAATGACCACAGAAAGGTGGTAAGCACAATATCATGCTGGCTCAAAGAAAAACATGTGCAGAAATCCGCCCACCACAACCACAACACTAGTAAATAAGTTAAAAAAAGGAAAATTATGAATTGAGTAAAAACTGGGTAACAGCATGTCGCAGAATATACTTAGTTTAAAGATGTTTATATTAATTTTCCAATGTAACAAGTGTTCGCAGCATGTCAATGGCATCGATATAGGTAGCCTCCAGAGCCTGCAATGTGCAAAAGAGGAGGAAGAAGAATGAAATGACACTTTTTACTCTTCCTGAATTAACTTCAGGCGTAGATGATTTGCTCATTGAACATAGAACATAGAAAAATACAGCGCAGTACAAGCTCTTTGGCCCTCGATGTTGCGCCAATCCAAGCCCACCTCACCTACACGAGCCACTATCCTCCACATGCCTATCCAATGCCCGTTAAAATGCCCATAAAGAGAGAGAGTCCACCACTGCTAGTGGCAGGGCATTCCATGAACTCACGACTCGCTGAGAAAAGAATCTACCCCTAACATCTGTCCTATACCTATCTCCCCTTAATTTAAAGCTATGCCCCCTCGTAATAGCTGACTCCATACGTGGAAAAAGGTTCCCATTGTCAACCCTATCTAAACCCCTAATCATCTAATACATCTATATTAAGTCACCCCAAACCTTCTTTCTCCAATGAAAACAGCACCAAGTGTTTCAGCCTTTCCTCATACGATCTTCCTACCATACTAGACAACATCCTGATAAAACTCCTCTGCACCCGTTCCAGTGCCTCCATCTCCTTCCTATAGTATGGCGACCAAAACTGCACACAATACTCCAGATGCGGCCGCACCAGAGTCTTATGCAACTGCAACATGACCTCAGGACTCCGGAACTCAATTCCTCTACTAATAAAAGCCAGTACGCCATATGCCTTCTTCACAGCAGCAGGATGGCAAATTTCAGAGATCTGTGTACATGAACACCAAGATCCCGCTGCTCATCCACACTACCAAGTATCCGACCACTAGCCCAGTAATCCATCTTCTTGTTACTCTTACCAAAGTGAATCACTTCACACTTACCTACGTTGAACACCATTTGTCACATTTCTGCCCAGCTCTGCAGCTTATCTGTATCCCGCTGTAACCTTCCACATCCTTCATCACTGTCAACAACTCCACCGACTTTCGAATCACCCGCAAACTTGCTCACCCAAACTTCTAAACCCTCCTCCAGGCCATTTATAAAAATGACAAACAGCAATGGTCCCAAAACAGATCCTTGCCGAACACCGCTAGAAACTGCACTCCAAGATGAACCTTTACCATCAACTATACTCTCTGTCTTCTTCCAGTCGGCCAATTCCTAATCCAAATCTCTAACGCACCCTCAATGCCATACCTCCGTATTATTTTGCAGTAGCCTCCCATGGGAAACCTTATCAAACGCCTTACTAAAATCCGTATACACCGCATCTCCCGCTTTACCCTCGTTCTCCTCCTTAGTTACCTTCTCAAAGAATTCAATAAGGTTTGTGAGGCACGGCCTGCCCTTCACAAAACCGTGCTGACTATACTTCACCACATTATTCCTATCTAGATGTTCATAAATCCTATCCCTTACAATTGTCTCCAAGACGTTGCCCACAACAGATGTGAGACTCACCGGCCGATAGTTGCTAAGGTTATGCCTACTCCCCATCTCGAACAAGGGAACCACATTTGCTATCCTCCAGTCTTCTGGCACTATTCCTGTAAACAACGAGGACATAAAAATCAAGGCCAATGGCTCTGCAATCTCTTCCCTTGCTACCCAGAGAATCCTAGGATAAATGCCATCAGGCCCAGGGGACTTATCTATTTTCACCCTTTCCAGAATTTCCAACACCACTTCCCTACATATCTCAAAGCCATCCATTCTAATTAATTGTGACTCAATATTCACATCGGCAACAATATCCTGTTCCTGAGTGAATACTGACGAAAAGTATTCATTCAGTGTCTTTCCAATCTCTTCAGCCTCCACACACAACTTCCCACTCCTATCCTTGACTGGCCCTATTCCTACTCTAGTCATTCTTTTATTCCTGACATACCTATAGGATTAGGGATTTTCCCTAATCCTACCAACCAAGGAATTTACATGGTCCATCCTTGCTGCTCTTAGCTCTCTCTTTAGATCCTTCCTGGCTACCTTATAACTCTCAATCGCCTCAATTGAACCTTCACACCTCATCTTTACATAGGCCGCCTCTTCCCTTCAACTAGGGATATAAATTCCTTATGAAACCACGGCTCCCTCACACGACTCTTTCTTCCCTGCCTGACAGGCAGATACTTATCAAGGGCACTCAATAGCTGCTCCTTGAACAAGCTCCACATATCGTTTGTGCCCTTCCCTTGAAAAATACTTCTCTGAGCCACGCATCCTAAGTCTTGCCTCACCGCATGATTATTTCCATGCCCTCAGCTATAACTCTTGCCCTGCAGTGCACACTTATCCCTCTCCATCACTAGAGTAAAAGTCACCGAATTGTGGTCACTGTCCCCAAAGTGCTCACCTACCTCCAATTCTAACACCTGGCCTGGTTCGTTACCCAGAACCAAATCCAGTGTGGTCTCACCTCTTGTTGGCCTGTCTACATATTGTGTCAGGAAACCCTCCTGCAACATTGGACAAACTCAGTAACAGGACGGGTGGCACTTGTTTCCAACCTGCCCTCTGAAGAACAAGTTCATGTTTGATTTATTTTTACAGATAGATGACTTCATTATAATCTTGCATCTAAGCCATTTAACAAACGAATGGTTTTGGAATGGATCTCTGATTCTTGATGAAGGGCTTTTGCCCGTAATGTCGATTTTTCTGCTCCTCGGATCCTGCCTGACCTGCCATGTTTTTTCAGCACCACACTAATCTTGTCTATGAACACAAAGCTGAGTACCAATACGCAGCATTTGTTGTCAAGCACGCATATTTGTCAAACAATATTATGTGTAATGTAATTTAATTGCCACTGGTTTAACAATCTCGTGGTTTTGAAATGCTGCAACACATCTCTGTTACAACAACAACGCAAAGTATCATGATATCTCAGAAAACGATGCCAAATTAAAAGAAAGTGTGTGATAATCCGATCTCTCAAAATAAACCAATGAAAAGCGATACATGACGGAACTGTCACATCAAAGATTAACATCCACAACAGTCTTGCCATGGTATGTTAGTTGCATATTATGTTTCTTAGTGGTGACGTTTTTGATTAAAAAAAACACACCTGCACTAACTAATAAGTTGAGCACAACAGGCAAAAACACATAATAGCAATAAACACAACATCAGACAGACGATCAAACTGTATTACTGAAGACACAAGTCTTCTTTATAAACAGTAGAAGAATTCAAATGGATTAAAATAGTGCTCCGCACCATGCTGACGGTCATCAGAAGACTGATGCAAAGTGACTGAACTAATTTAGTAAGATAATATTTATATTAATCAAACTAGTCACTCATTCTGAAATTGCTTTCTGCCACTTTATATCAATCACCATCTCGTTAAAATTTCGTTCAAAGAACAACAAAAGAAAAATGAAATGAAAAACATAATTGGAGAAACACTCTGAGCCACAAAGCTAAATTCTATAATGTTATCAAAAAGAGCCCGAACAAATCAGAAGGGAGTATTGACGGGTGCGCATAAAAATAAAACAAAAAAAGTCATCATGCTTAAGAAATGAAAGGAAGAGTCTTGTATCAGTTGTTACAGGGCAATAATTCCTGTTAACTGAAACGCATGTAGTCCTGCTTGAGCTTTCTGAGTTTGTACGAAGCAAGTGAAATGACTGTTCAATTACTTTGCCTCTGACAACACATCATGATGTAAAGGTTCAGTAGTTATGATTAATCGGATCTTAAAACCAGAAAAATGCAGAAACCATCCCTGTGTATTTACAGCAAAGCACAGATGGTACTTTGCCAATGCCCTCTCATTACGAAGAGGTTATTTTTGTTCTGAATTTCATTTTTTAAATTTTGTTGAACAGTGTTTCGAAAATAGAGATATAGCTACTGAAGACGGGTGTAGGACCATTCGGTGCAACCATTTTAGATCGAGTGGTTCAGCGCAGCGGGTTTGAGATTGCACATTTTGGCACAGACCCATTTCAGCACAGAACTGTTTTGGCGCAGCTCATATTTATTCATTTTCCGGCTTAGCCAAAAGCATTAATGAAAGCAATAAAAAAGAAAAAAAATGTTTATCTTCTTTATCAAAAATGTTAAAAAGTAAATAAAAATAAACTAAATATCGTAAATATGAAAAATCTAAAATATGACGTTTATTCAAAATTATGGGCTGTTTCAGCGGCTGGTGCTTTTTTCTTTGAAATGACGGTATCTCTTTCCACCTTAGATGCTGAAGCTGCATGTAAATGTTCATTAACTTGTTTCACTAGGTCACCATTTATAAAGTGAATTCGAGCTTTGCAAATATCTTTCCTCTCACATCCCCAAAACTTTGTTATCTTATCAGCAGCATATCTATCAAATACATATATATGGCTGTCGTATGAGCACTTTTCCTTTCCATGCTTTGACAACAAAATTGTTGATGGCATTTTAATGAGTTACATTTCATTTTAATAATTACTACAAACTACTGAATAACTACAAAACAGTTCTGCGCCAAAATGGGTCTGCACCAAACAATTCTGCACGTAAATGTGTCCGCGCCAAAATGGACTATGCCAATCCGGCCGCGAAAAATCACTCACGCCAAAATGGCTGCGCTGAATGGTCCCATTTCGACTGAAGACAGCATAAGTGAACAATTTAGGAGAACTTTACGATTTGGATTGTACGTTGGAACAATTGACTAATTTTGAGTGAAAGTGGCCAGTTCTCACAAACCATTTTTTCCTCTTTTTTTAGCTGTAGCTCTCAACAACTATTTAGGTTATCAGACGTATTGGTTGCTTCAGTGAATGTTTCCTTTCTGCTACTTGCTTCGTCATTTCTCTCACCGTTTATTTCACCCTGGAAAGCAGAATTGCATGTCAGAATTTGTGTCTGAATTTGTCTTTGGCTAAGGAATACTGGGGAGAGGTTACTTTTTTGTGGTAATTAATTAATAGTAGGTATTCCATCTATTATTCAGTTAAGACTTCCAGTAGTTAAGTTAGTCTAAATGCCACTTCCCTCTGTGTGCATGTACATTATACTGCAAAACTAAATTGTGCTTTGCTTCACATTGAGCATTTTGGCCAGAGACATCATGTCTGTAATAGGCTATTTGCATCAAACTTTTATACAAGGAAATGTGAGGGTGTGGGCTACAGTCTTGAAACTATTTTTATGGTGTCCTGTCTTGGCCACAACACGCTGAAGAAATTGGACGTAGAAAAAAAATAATTTGGTGGAGAAGTTCAACACTTCCAGCAGCCTGTGAGGAGAAAGCACTGTTATGGCTACCCTCAGGTAGAAATAAGTTGTACATGTGCTTCTATCAGTGTCTGGGTGGGAAAATGAGTCTGGAATCTGTTGGATATCGAGCCGAACAGAGATAGAGACTGGCAGAGTTTGGTAAGCAAATTGTTGATGAATAATATTGTTCAGTTACTGTGTTCGACAACACATTTTGCATGGCACATGAAGAAGAGTTGAATCTGTATCAACTGTGCAACAACTTTATTAATTTAGTTAAAACAATTGTGCAATTCCGATCCTCCGTTTAGGAAAAGATTGACGAGGAGCATGCAATTCTTAGAAGGCCAAATTCCCAGTAACCAGCGGTTTGTTTTTCAATGATGTTGTTGGAACAGTTTACATAAACAAAGTTTGATATCAAAGAATAGAAGCTCACGCTGGCCATTAGAATTATCCCGGATTTTGGAGATAACTCCACACTTCCAAGCATTGGGTCCACAACTCCAGAAAAGTTTGGTCTCCAGACGTTTCCATGATAGTGCGCCAAAATCATTCGTTTGTGTTTCTTCTTCCCTTCTATTTACAAATTTTGGTACTTTATCTTCATTGGATCTTAGGTCATATGTCAAACCCGTGACTTTCTACGAGAGGCTCTCTCCAAGAACACCTTTTGGCTTCTCACTTTACTGTTCGACCAAATATTCATTTTTCCCTTAGTTCATCCTCAGAGCTCAAACTGCTCAAAGAGGCTGAACACAATGTTTCCGATCCGCATAACGTCTGTTCACAATTATTGCCGTGATTTGTAAAGAGCCCCAGGTCAACAATAGAAATCTAGGTCGGGGAAAAATAACCTGGGATTGGGATAATGTGTATTTGAACAAATTCTTGCTATATTTGAAGCAACGCATAGAATATAAAACATAGAGAAGTACAGTGCAGAACTGGCCCTTTGTCCCACGATGTTGTGCAGAGATTTAATCCTAACATAAAATATAGTATCTTAACCTACGAACCCCTCAACTCACTGCTATCCATGTATATGTCTAGCAGTCGCTTTAATGTCCCCAATGACTCTGATTCTACCACCATAGCTGACAGCGCATTCCATGCATTCACAACTTTTTGCGTAAAGAACCTACCTCTGACGCCTCCAATATATTTTCCCCCTAATATCTTAAATATATGACTTCTTGTACCAGTCAATACTTCCCAGAAGAACGGACTCTGGCGATTGACTCTCTCTATTCCACTCATTATTTTGTACACCTCTATCAGGTCTCCTCTCTTTCTCCTCTCCAGAAAGAGAAGTCCGAGTTTATTCAACCTTTGTTCATACGACAAGCCCTCCCGTCCAGGCAGCATCCTGGTAATGCTTATTTGTATCCTCTACAAAGCTTCTGTATCCTTCCTATAGCAGGAAGAGCTGGACACAATATTCCAAGCATGTTCTAACCAAGGATATGCAGAGCTGCAGCAAAACCTCGCGGCTCTTAAACTCGACTCCTCTGTTAATGAAAGCCAAATACGATTCATGTGGAGGATAAAATATCCTCGCCAGTGGCTTAGAAAACCTTTGTTTCGCTTCCCGGAGCGGCCTGGGATAAATCTGATGCGGCCCTGGGGACTTATCATTCTTAATATTTTCCAAAATGTCCACCACATCAACTTCATCAATCTTGATCTGGTGAAGGCTATATCCCAGCTCCTCTAAGTTTTCATTTACAACAAGTTACCTCTCCTTTGTGAAAACCGAAGCAAAATAAAACAAAACTAATTTAGGGATTCCCCTTTCTGCTCAGGCTCCACACACAACTTCCCTCCATTATCCCAGATTGGGCCTACCTTCTCCCTGATCATTCTCTTATTCCTCACGTATGTTGTGAGAAGCTTTGTTTATGGAATGTTTACTGACATGAAAGGAGTTGTTCAAATTCCAAAATTCTTGAAATCGATATTTATTGCTGAAGTTTATGTTGTACCCAAACTAAAGATATGGTGCTGTCCTCTCCAGTTTCCCACCTCCGCCAGTGAGCCTCCATGGAGCACCACACCAGACCCAAACAGATTGTTTGGTCTTTGGACACAATATTTCGTTTTCACTGTGGCAAAAATCTGGGAACTCGAAGTGATTTCTGCATTCAGTTTGTTTAAAATGCAATTAGTTTGATCACTTTCTAGAGCATCGACGATGTGTTTGTGCCTATTCGATAAGCAATCCCATGTGCATTATTTTCTGTGCAATTTCGTTTCTGTTTGTCCGAGAGGGGAAAATATCCTTCTGTCATTCAAATTACTCATGTCGGCTCATTTCACTTACATTGCTTCTGTTTCTTTAAAACATTATTGGGCACTGACGCTGAGTGCTCTGTCCTTTCTTATGTGAAATATTTTCATGCAAATAATGCATTGAATCAGCTCTTCTGGCGTGATTCGGATGCAATTCTATTATTTTATTAATAAGGAGCTAAGAGAAATGTAAATGAAAATACTTCTAAATCTGTGGTAACTTCAGCGCCTTGGACAACTGGAGCAAACAGTCCTTACAATCTCATTTCACGCAAGTTTCATTTTCCTAGCATTTGAAGTTAATCTTAAGCTGCAGCTGGGGAGAAACTTTATTTGTCATGCAACAGAAATTTGAGAACAGTATGTAGTGCAGTTCTCAATCCTTCTTCTATCGAACATATTAAATAGTAGTCAAATCATCAAAAGTGCCAACTTACAGTCGCTCCACTTTTTATGAAAGCTGCATCCTTGTAACAATAGACAAGCACATTGTCACTTGTGATCATTTTGCTGTTATCTGTCATCTAAGTTAGCTGGAGATGCTACGTGAATGGAGTTAAAAATTGACAATGAGCAGGTGAGCTCAGCGCTCATTTAGCCAGAAGATATTGCATTTCATCCTTAGAACATTATGGAATATTTTATTTTGTCTGCCAGCGTCTCTATAGTTCGCTATTTAAAGTAAGTTTCTTAAGGGTGTGAGATTTGTACTGCTAGTGTTAGACAGACGTTCATTATTTTCTACATTTCCTTCCCTATATTTTCTTAATTTAAGTAAAATGCTTTATTTAGGACAGAAGAAATAACTCTGCTTTCTAATAATCAAGTCTAGTAGACTTGTAGGTTACGTCGTCTATAATGATATTTTTATAAAAACTGTGGCATTGCATGCTACTGCTTCTTCATCACGTCTAAATCTGCACAAAGGACTTGCAAATTTCTAACTATATATTTTAATCATGGACAATATCAAGTGTTCACAAAACACTATTTTGACTTTTTTTTCTGATTGATCGCAAAGGAAGCCAAAAAATAATTAAATAATCATCGAGAGACTGCAGACAGATCATGCCGACGGATGCCGCAAATTCTGACCTCGTTTTAGAATATTCTACACACTCTTCAAGTTGAATGATTTGCTCTGAGGAGGAAGCACAGCGTGTGGGTCCAACTTACAAGTAATGATGTTTTCTAAAGATTTCGATCAAGATTTTTGCAGCTATGGTATACTTATCCAAATGTTGACAACAACTGACTTTTCCAAATGTTTTTATTTTTCTCAACTCTCTCTTTACGAGATATACCAAACATAGATTGTCAAATTTTCCAATGACATCTATTTTTATGCGTCTGTTTACTCATGTGGATTATTGTGCGCGCACTTTACTGAAGTGCAAGGTTTTTTTTACAATGACTGGCAGACATTGATCATGCGAATTATATCCAGAAACGTAAGGTGATCAGAAACGTCTCAAATCATTTCATTGAAGTTGGAGTCAACAGATCATTAATCAAATGAGACAATGTTCAGACTTTCCAACTGTCTTTTATCTCAGATAATGTATTGCTATATAATGTCCGTTTTCATAATGTTACAATCTACCACTGCAAATTGGGCTCAACGCTTCAAGAGAATCGAATTTATTTTATTTTACTAACTGTTCAAAATCTGAAGTTACAATTCCTTCAAAATATTTTAGTCAATTGAGAGGCAATGAAATAAACCAACTTATATTTATTCAATCAATATTGATCATAGATAAGACATCATTGGAAAATAAAATAGAAGGCCACGGTGAGTCTTTCATTTAAATAATCTGTTGGAAAGTGCTACGGAAGATGCAGAATTTGTACAAAGGATTAAACCCTAAATATTCAGGCACGTCTAAATGCCTGTTCACTGTTGCAAAATCTGAATTGAAATGCAAATTTGAATAAAAAATGAAAGCACAGAAAATAATTTCAAAATATATATACACGTTATCTGACAGATGTAGCCGATGCTGGATTAGCCAACAGTTAGTGTCCATTCCAAAATGCTTCGAGAACTTATTGGTAAAATGCTTTACCAGATAGTATGCAAAAGCTCTTAGGGAATGAATTGTGCTATTTTTATTCAGCAGCATTAGGTAGAATGTGCTGTACTTCGAGAGGAAATGCACGTGTCCCTGTTCCCATGTGGCTATTGGTTTATTCCTCTCCCAATTCGATCTTGGCTGCGAATCAACTGTATAAGGTGTCTTGTGTTTCTGTGGTTAAGTTCCAGTGCGTACATTTTGCTACCACTGTATGAGAATGATTGAACGTGGCAATGTCCATGTCTCAAAACGGATACCAACAGAACTTCCATAATTCTAAATTGTGAATGATCTACAGGAATTTAGGAACCGTGAGGTGAACATATCTTCGCACTATTCCCAGTTGCTGACAAGATCGTCTAACTACCATATATACAGCACGACTTTCTTCAATGTCAGGTCAATATATCCTGCCGAGTATTGACGGGAGGTAATAAAGTGCTGATTATTTGATTGAAGACAAAGCAAAAATGTCCGTGTTTGTTCTTTTTGAAGTGCAATGCCTTTCACTGGTGACTTTACTGATCATTTCAGTCGGTCAACATTGACTGCTGCCCTGATAATGTTGGATCTGATCATGTCCATTTTAAACATCTCAAAGTCAGGAAATTATCAAAGCATGAACTTGCAAGCATGCATATTAATCAAGAAGCAGGAGACTAGTAGGTGTCAGTAAACGTCTGAGGAATTGTTTTCGATATAACTACATGCTTGATATAAAGCAGTGCTAGGTGTTATTGCCATCAGTGGGAACAATCGTAATTCCACATATGTTTTGATAAATGTTTGATAGCACTGTAATTATATTACTCCTTGGAATGATGTAGAGTTCTCCCTTTTGCATACACTTCTTAAAAATAAATCTGGTTAAGGCTGCAAAGGAAAATCAAATGCGTGTCGCTATCTCAGAAAGCAACCTGAAACAAAAAACGGGTTATGTTTGTAGAATTCACACACTGCTTGTACTCTGGACAGCACCTGTCACCATTTTGCGAATATTATAGTTTGGGAGATGCTGGCCAAATTGACTGTGCCTTGTTCTTTCTACATATGCTGCAGTTTTGTGCAGTTGTCAGTGTTTTGAATGCAATGGAACTGTGTTCCAAACGGATTTTCAAATTTTGAAGCACAATATCTCAGCTCTGTTCCTAAAAGAATTCGCCCACCCATGATACAGTGGAAATCCTTTTATGCAGGGAGACAATAACAGTGGGGATTCCAACGGGAAGTGCAGATGAAATAAAAGACCGAAATTCTCAAAGTTGTCTTGAAAGTGATAAACAATGAAGGAATGAGATAAAGAAAAAAATATTATTTTCTGTAAAACCGCGAGTACACTATTAAGGCATTTGTATCAGATTAGATTCCCTACAGTGTAGAAACAGGCCCGTTGGCCCAACAAGTCCACACAAACCCTATGGAGTGCAACCCATTCCCCTATATTTACACCCGACAAATGCGTATAATAAAATGGACAATTTGCATAATCAATTCACCTGTATTACACGTTTTCATGATTGTAGGAGGAAATCCTCACAGACACAGGGAGAATGTGCAATCTCCACACAGGCAGTCGCCCGAGTCAGGAAACAAACCCGGGTCCCTGCCGCTGTGAGGGAGCACTGCTAACCACCGAGCCACAATGCGCACCTTCAGGCTACTTTGTTTTCAGTGTGATAGATTTTGTTTAGCTTCACGTTGTTGTGCATGGCAAAAGTAAACAGGTACGTAAATAGATAGATAGTACAGAGACAGTCAGATACAGAAGAAATCACAAACATTATCATCAAGGCAGCTTGTAAATGATCATAAGTACCTACGTTTGATTTGTTGATTGTTTTAAAATGCTGATGCAATATATATAATCTGCTAACTGTAGTACCTGTTCTTGTTACAGATAACAGAGAATTAAAAAAGAACAGAAAGCAAAAAGGTTCGAACTGAAAATTGGATAAATTAAGTGTATTCTGTAAAGAAATGTATGGTATAATTTGATTATCAAAATGAATGTTATCAAAAATCCGGGAAATTGCTGTAGAAACTCAACAATTGTAGCAGCGTTTGCGGAGGAAATAATATGGGAATTTTGATTCTTGTTGACTATTTCAGAACGCACCCAGGGTGCTGACAAAGAGAACCCAGACTCGAATTGTTAACTTAGCTTAACCTCCACAGATGCTGCCACAGTCACTGAAATTCTGAAAGAGAATTTGCTTTCGTTTTTTAGTTTTCTTTCTTTACGTACACTTGTGTGATACACCTTTTCCATTCGCACAAAGAATTTGCAAAGGAGAATTGACTTTGGTGTTCAGAAACGGAATATTCAGATCAAAATAAACAACTAAATCCGAAACTTACGTAAGTATTGATACGCACTAACAAGAATCTGCGAGCAACTTAGATTTTCAGGCTTATAGGATCAATTGTTATTCTCTTTATTATGCTTTCATTCAGACGATTCAGCTTCATTCACTGGCCTAATGTTTATTGCGTAATTGTGGTTCAGAATGTGGACGCAAGCAGCATTGAAAAACTCTGAAATTCATTTTTTGTATGCACAGACTTTGTTCTGTTTCCAAAGCAATGGTAAATGTTTTATCCAGTGCAAAGAGTCAGATTGCACGAGGAAAAGCATGGATTGATTCTGAGAATGGAAGTAGTTGCAGGTCAAGGTGACAAGTAGTGTAACTTTTTTACAATTAATTTAAATATGCAACAAATGGCACATTATGTGTCTGGTATCTGATGCCTCATGGATAAATGCTTGATGATTAATGCTTGAAATGTGCTGTAAAGAATAAAGGGAGGAACCCTTTTTTGGTTCACCTCTAGGCATCGTAAAACAAAAGACAGAAATTGTTAGATCGGAGAGAGAAAGATAGGTATGTGAATAGATACCAAATCCGGAAAAGCAGTGAGAGTGATAGAAACATCTCACAGAAAATAAACGCATTCTCGATCGGCAAAATCTGGAATTCTGCATGAAAACGATTCGATGAATCGTTGGAATAATTATAAACAAAACTACAGCACAGTGCAGCGCCTTCAGCCTACGATGCTGTGCTGAAAATTATCTTAATCTAATATCAACTAATGGACACACATTTCATTATACTACCGAACGTGTGCTTATCCAGCAGTCGCTTAAGATGACCCAAAATACTCTAGTGCACGGCTTAAAACTGAATATTTGCTTTTCGAGCTCCCATAGCTTCCAAAAATGTTGAAAGGAAAACTATCTTTTTACATCGTTTCTGAGCTTCAAGGAAATCGAGAGGGCATGACAGTAACATTATATAATTTACTTTGAAGCTTCAGAGTAGTTCCTGAAATTAAATGTTACACTGTTACGATTGTGCAAAGGAAGATATTTTCTGGCTCTGTAGATCGTGAAGGAGCAAAAATGGCCGTGATATGTATTACTTGTCAGATGTGGGAGTTTAAAGAGAGTTTAAGGGACACTGCAGATTATATCTGCCATAACTGCTGTTGGATGTGAATTTTATCAGGTCGAGTGGATCGGTTGGAGAGACGGATAGAAGCGATGAGAAATTTGCAACAGCAACAGTATGTGATGGATGGCAGTAATAGGAAGGGGGATAGTCTCAGATAGAGTCAAATAGATGGGTTATCTCCAGGAAGGCTAAGAGAGGTAGGCACCTAGTGCAGGAGTCTTTTATGGATATACCTAGTTCAAACAGGTATACTGTTTTGGAAAATGTTGGGGGTGATGGATTCACAGGGGAACGTAGCACGAACAGTCAAGTTTCTGGTATTGAGACTCTAATGCAACGAGGGGTACGTCGGATTCCAAGAGATCAATTGTGATAGGGGATTCTGCAGTCCGAGGTTCAGACAGATGTTTCGGGACAGCAGAAAAAAATCAGAATGTGTGTTCTTTCCCTGGTGCCAGTGTCAAGGATGCCTCAGAGAGGGTGCAGAATGTTCTCAAGGGGGAGAGGGGCTAGTAGGACGTCATCGTCCACATTAGAACCAACGACATAGGAACAGAAAAGGTTGAGGTTCTGAAGGGAGATTACAGAGAGTTAGGCAGAAATTTAAAATGGAGGCCCTCAAGAGTAGTAATTTTGGATTACTCCCAGTTATACGAGCTAGTGAGGGCAGGAAGAGAAGGATAGAGCAGATGAATGCATGGCTGAGGAGCTGGTGTAAGGGAAAAGGATTCACATTTCTGGATCATTGTAATCACTTTTGGGGGAGAAGTGATCTATACAAGAAGTACGGATTGCACCTAAATTGGAAGGGGACTAATATACAGGGATATTTGATAGAACTGCTTGGGAGGATTAAAAACTAGTAAGGTTGGGGGGGCGGGAGATGGTGGGGAGAACCCAGGGAGATAGTGAGGAAAGAGATCGATCTGAGAAGGGTACAGCTGAGAACAGAAGTGAGTCAGGGCAGGCAGGGACAAGGTACAACGAATAAATTAAATTGCATTTATTTCAATGCAAGGGGCCTAATAGGGAAGGCAGATGAACTCATGGCATGGTTAGGAACACAAAACTGGGGATATTATAGCAATTATAGAAACTTGGCTCAGGGACGGGCAGGACTGGGAGCTTAATGTTCCAGGATACAAATGCTACAGGAAGGATAGAAAGGGAGGCAAGAGAGGAGGGGGTGTGGCATTTTTGATAAGGGATAACATTACAGCTGTCTTGAGCAAGGATATTCCCGGAAATACATCCAGGGAAGTTATTTGCTTGGAAATGAGAAATAAGAAAGGGATGATCAACTGATTGACACTACATTAGAGACACCCCCAACACCCCCCCACCCCACCCCCAATAGTCAGAGGGAAATTGAGAAACAAACTTGTAAGGAGATCTCAGCTGTCTGTGAGAATAATATGGTAGTTATGGTAGGGAATTTCAACTGTCGAAACAAAGACTGGTACTGCCATAGGTTAGAGGTTTAGATGGAGAGGAATTTCTGAAGTGTGTACAAGAAAATTTTCTGATTCGGTATGTGGATGTACCTACTAGAGAAGGTGCAAAACGTGACCTACCCTTGGGAAATAAGGCAGTGCAGGTGACTGTCGTGTCAATGTGGAGCACTTTGGAGCCAGCCAGCATAATGCTATTCTTTTCGAAATAGTAATGGTAAAAGATGGACCAGATCTAAAAGTTGAAGTTCGAAATTGTAGAAAGGCCAATTTTGACGGTATTAGGCAAGAACATTCGAAAGCTGATTGGAGGCAGATGTTCGCAGGTAAAGGGACGGCTGGAAAACTTGAAGCCTTCATAAATGAGATAACAAGAATCCAGATAAAGTATATTCCTGTCAGGGTAAAAGGGAAGGCTAGTAGGTATAGGGAATGCTGGATGACTAAACAAATTGAGGGTTTGGTTACGAAAAAGAAGGAAACATATATCAGGTATAGACAGGATAGATCGAGTGAATCCTTAGAAGAGTAAAAAGGAAACACGAGTATACTTAAGAGGGAAATCAGAAGGGCAAAACGGGGACATGAGATAGCTTTGGCAAATAGAATTAAGGAGAATCCAAAGGCTTTTTACAAATATGTTAAGACCAAAAGGGTAACTTGGGAGAGAATAGGGCCCCTCAAAGATCAGCAAAGCAGCTTTTATGTGGAGCCATAGAAAATGGGGGAGATACTTAATGAATAGTTTGCATTCGTATTTACTGTGGAAAATGATGTGGAAGATATAGACTGTAGGGAAAAATATGGCGACATCCTGCAAAATGTCCAGATTACAGACGAGCAAGTGCTGGATGTCTTGAAACGGTTAACGGAGGATAATTCCCCAGGACCGGATCAGTCGTACCTGAGAACTCCGTGAGAAGCTAAAGAAGTGATTGTTGGGCCTCTTGCTGAGATATTTGTATCATTAATAGTCACAGGTGAGGTGCCAGAAGACAAGAAGTTGGCAAACGTGGTGCCACTGGGTGGGAAAGACAAACCAGGGAAGTTTGACCGGTGAGCCTGACCTCGGTCGTGAGCAAGTTGTTGGACAGAATCCTGGGGGACAGGATGTACATGTATTTGGAAAGGCAAGGACTGATTAGGGATAGTCAACATGGCTTTGTGTGTGGGAAAGCATGTTTCATAAAACTTGATAATTTTTTTTGAAGAAATATCAAAGAAGGTTGATGACTACAGAGCAGTACCTGTGATCTATATGGACTTCAGTAAGGCGTTCGACAAGGTTCCCCATGGGAGACTCATTAGCAAGGTTAGATCTCATGCAATACAGGGAGAACCAGCCATTTGGATACAGAACTGGCTCAAAGGTAGAAGACCGAGGGTGGTAGTGGAGGTTTGTTTTTTTTTCAGATTGGAGTCCTGTGACCAGTGGAGTGCCACAACGATCGGTGCTGGGTGCTTTAATTTTTGTCATTTACTTAAATGATTTGGATGCGAGCATAAGAGGTACAGTTAGGAAGTTTGCAGATAACACCAAAACTGGTGGTTAAGTGGACAGCAAAGAGGGTCCCTTCAGATTACAACAGGATCTGGACCAGATGGACCAATGAGCTGAGAAATGACAGATGGGGTTTAATTGAGATAAATGCGAGGTGCTGTATTTTAGGAAAGTAACTTATAGCAGTTTTATATACTTAACGGTAAGGTCCTAGGAAGTGTTGCTGTACAAAGAGACCTTGGAGACCAGGTTTATTGTTCCTTGAAAGTGGAGTCGCAGGGAGATAGGACAGTGAAGAAGGCGTTTGGTATGCTTTCTTTTGTTGGTCAGAATATTGAGTACAGGAGTTGGGAGGTCATGTTGCGGGTCTGCAGGACATTGGTTAGGCCACTGTTGGAATATTGAGTGCAATTCTGGTCTCCTTCCTAACAGAAAGATGTTGTGAAACTTGAAAGGGTTAAGAAAAGATTTACAAGGATGTTGCCAGGGTTGGAGGATTTCAGCTACAGGGAGAGGCTGAACAGGCTGGGGCTGTTTTCCCTGCATCGTCGGATCTGAGGGGTGACCTTGTAGAGGTTTACAAAATTATGAGGGGCATGGATATGATAAACAGACAAAGTCTTTCCCCTGGTGTCGGGGAGACCAGAACGAGAGGGCAAAGTTTTAGGCTGAGAGGGGAAAGATATAAAAGAGACCTAAGGGGCAACCTTTTCACGCAGAGGGTGGTACGTGTATGAAATGAGCTGCCAGAGGATATTGTGGAGTCCGGAACAATTGCAACATTTAAGAGGCATTTGGATGGGTATATGAATAGGAAGGGTTTGGAGGATTATGGGCCAAGTGCTGGCAGGTGGGACTAGATTGGGTTGGGATATCTTTGCAGCATGGAGAGGTTGGACAGAAGGGTCTGTTTCCATGCTGTACATCTCCAAAACTCTATGACTATAAGGTGCAAAGGCATGAGCATGAAGGTGGCAAGTATTAACTGGAACAGCGCCAATAGTGTAGTGGAACTGAGAGAAGTTCTGCGAGTAATTCAGAAAGCAGGGATAAAATTTACTGACTGTAGGAGAAACAAATAATGGGAAAATGAGACAAACATGAACAATGAGTGAAGTCAAAAGAAGAGTAGAATGAAAGGCATACAATGTGGCGAAGATTAATGGGAAGCCAGAGGATTGGAAAACTCTTGAAGCCATTGCAAGTTGTCTAAGTCAGGAATAAGGTCGGAGGAGATGAATTATGACAGTACTTGGCTAAAACTATGAAATAATATTTCACGATGTTTTGTGGCAGATAAACGTGAGTAGAGAGACAAGAATGGATATTGAACAACGGAAAATGAGGCTGGAGAAGAGGTTATGTACAACAATCACCTTGACCAAATGCACGATATTCCCGAGTTCCAATGGTGGAAGGAGGTGATATTGTAGACGCAAATTTGATACTCCAGCAATCACTGTGGTTCGACACATTCGTAGATGACTGTAAATGGGTAAGTGATAAAGAAGAGAGGAACACAGAGCAGAGTAAAATAGCGGCCAGATAGCCTGGCCACGGTCATTGGTATGATTTTGGAATCTATTATTCAGTAAGATTGTGGAGTACTTCCTTGTACGTAATAAAATGCAACAATCAGCATCTCTCTGCCAAGGGGAGGTCATGCCTGACAGATATGTTCGAATACCATGTGGAGGTAACGACAGATTAGACAAAGGAGAGATAACGAACGTGATTTATGTGGAATTCCAGAAGACTTCGACCAAGTCGCTGCACTGGAGGATAACAAACAAAATTAAGTGCTCAATGTGCTAACAGTGAAAAAAAATGGCGTGAATGGATGTTTGCCTGATTGACAGCAGTCTTAGAGTAGAAAGGAGTTGGTACTTTTCAGGATGACAGCCAGTGACTTATGGAGTTCTGTACAGGTAGGTATTCACCACAACATTTTGAGTTAGACATTATCGGTCTTGAAGAATGAACTGATGGCATTCTGGGTGTGTCTGCACAAGATACAAAGAAGGGACGGTTTGTTTTATGGAAAGGCAGAGGCTGCAGAAGAAGTTGGGCATTCAACGATAGCGAACAAAGAAGTAGTAGGTGCCAAATAATGCAAGTAAGCGTGATGTTATACTCTTTACTTGGAAGACTGTAGAGTTAACTATACCTCGAAGGAAAGGCTGACATGGGGTTACTTGGGAGTACTTTTCAGAATTCATTAAGTTTTAGTTTTCACTTAGGATGGAAATTGTACTGTTAGAATTAATTTTAAGGGTGCGCATATACAAGAGCAAAGATCTCCTGCTAATCTGTTTCAGACTACCGTCAGACTGTATTTTTAACACGGTTTTGATCATAGTTTCTATGGAACAATACGGAGGCGTTCGTACAGGTCCTGAGACGGCCAAAAGAATTACCTTGCAGATGACACACTTTGCGTACGTGGACCAGATGAGTATTCACGGCATGTAACTGCTGACGTTCAGGAAGGATTATGGCCATTTGTTTGAAATTTAAAGAGCAATCAAATGCACGGATAGAGTGGACGTGGAGAAGAGGTACAAGACGTTAGGTTCTACCGACACAACCCCAATGTGAAGCGACGTTTTTTTCTGAACTAACAAAAGGAGGAATTTCTTCAGTCACATGGTAATTAATTTCTGGCTCTCACTGTGGTAGACCGTGGTTCCCATCAAGTCATTGAGTATATTCAAGAGAGATAGATGTTTGTCTTGCTACTAGAATCAGGGATTCCTCGGTTAACACAGGAGAAGTCACTTAAGAAACATAGCAAACATCATAAATGGACCAAACGGCCTGCACCTGGTCCTTAATTGTATGGACATATGGACGAGCATGCGGAGTAAATGTACAAACAAACATGTGGATGTTTCAGCTTTATGGATAACTTCTGCATACATGGACAATGATTTGATGTTATATCTGTGTTTGTGTATGGAAGCATTATTCTTTGATAGTAGGACTAATAAAACTTATGAAATCATCTATTCAACTACATCACCTCCGGATATTGGGAGCTTGAAATGCTTTGTACAGCAAATAGAAGTCGTGAAATAAACACAAGGGATTTAACACTGTGCACCGCTATCCTAGCTTTTCAAATAATATGTTGGGCTGGACTATGTTTTTATTTTCCTTCTCACCCATTATGCATTCGTTATGACTCGAAATTACAAAACAAAACGGCTGCCTAATTCAGTGTCAAATAACACTTCAATACGAATTCATTACATCACATTGACCTAAGGAGTTTGAACATTGTAAAATCTTCTAGCTTATCAAGTTCAATATCAAAAATATTATCTTAACATGCGCAATTTCGAAAGCTTTGAGAGATTGCTATTGGACTGAAATTTCATTATCCTGGTCCTCAATATTGCCATGCAATATTACACTTACCTTTAAAACAGCCGATTTTCATTCGGATATTTGAGTAGTTGAATTCAAAGTCGTTTTCAGTGTTATTTGCACGTGTATATGCTAGTGCGGCAGAAATTGGAATTGGAATCATTTGTGTTTGAAGGAGGTGCCTGTCAGTGAAAAAATATATGTTTTTTTTCAATGAAACTGAGTTACAATAAAAGATAGTCTGGCAGGGCATATGCTTGGTAACGGTTATAGGAATTAAAAGCACTACATCATATTGGGAAAAAAACAAGCATTCTATGACCATTGTCCTTTATTGACACTTCACCTTGCAAACGTACTTAAAGTGCAGAGTAACATGAAGGATGGAGGGTGGCCATAGTAGGTGTGAGACAATCTAGGAGACGGCTCAAACATGTGGAGGATACAACATAGTATCGGTTACGTTGAGGGTGACGGTGAGAGATTTATTTTGGGCTTTATGCTTTGAATACATTGATTATGCTGATGTTCTGTTCAAATACTTGCAATTAAATATGTTATTCTGCATCAATAGCAAAGGGTTTGAACATATAGTCTGAAAAATTGTTCCAATTAAAGGTTCATTCAAATGCAAACTGCCTTGCAAAGAACTCTCTTTAAGACTACAGAGTGTACAGAAAGGAGGTTATTTAACTGATCATGCGTTTTCAGGAATTCGATGTGTTGTGGGTTCATCTTGACAGAATATACAAGTTTTAAATTAGATAGTCAAAAAAAGTCGTAAAGGTTCAAATCGATTGTCGTACCTTGAAAAAAGGGATGGTGACAACTACATTGTGATATATGGCAGTTGTTGTGATGTCCATCCAATCGCTTTTGACAATTTCAATGAATATGTATTATGATATAACACCAGTTACTATCTATCAATTCATGTAGTTTTACTTTTTACAGATTACTATTATGACCAGTATCCCACAATATTTCAATAGTCTGATATCAATGAATATTACCAACAACATACAAATTTGCATTCAGAAAATTACACGATAGGAACAGGCCCTTCAGCACACCATGCCTGCAGCAACCAATCTGTCATGCAAAAATTATCCCATTTACCTGCAGATTTTTGATATTCTTCTACGACCTCGCTGCTCACTTGTTTGTGTAAATGCCTTTGGAAAAATGTTATCATGTTGGATTCTACCACTCCTGGGGTAACACTTTCCTGTCACCTACAAAGTTTACCTGGAAAGAAAATTCTTCAAATATCTCCTGTAAACATAATCCATCAATCATTAAACCTTTGTCTCCCAGTACTTAAAATATATTCCACACTTCCACACTTAGAAAAAAAGACTCAGACTCCTCAGTCTATTCCTGCCTGTCATATTTTTTCATACTTCTAACAAACCCACAAGGTGGACTCTACAGACAACGGCGTCAAAATGTGTCTAAACGTTCCAAATAACCAGTGGTCTCCAGTTCAGGCAGCACCTGGACGTCGAGTGGCTGGAATGCCTGGTGTGATATGAATGCGTTTTTCAGCACCGATTGAATGTGAGGCCCATGCAGCATTACTTCAAAGGACTGTAATGTTGAACTTTGCATATCTGTATTTTCTCAATTTATTCATGTTCTCTGGTATCGAGTTACCTCTCTAGCTGACGAAGCACGATCTATCCGAAGATACCTGGAAAGCAGCCCAAGCATTTCTGCAAAACATGTGACTGGACTTGCAGCAGCAAATCGGCAGCAACTGAAACCAAGAACTTCTGCAATGAATCCGATGTAAACTCCTTCTGGTTAAAAAAAAACACACACACAATAAATTGCCTGCTTCATTGGGTCCTAAGCAGACCCTCTGCAAAAATACACTGAAGTGCAACTTATTTGCCATAAAGGGTCCTAGGAATTGTAACTTAAATAGAAGCAGTCGCAATCCACTACACCAAACCACTAGACGATTCAAACATAAGAAACCTGCGAGGAAGATGAGTAAGCATGGTGGCCTGCTAGTAAGACCGGGATTATGAGGTTTCAAGAACCCCCTTCCTAGATTACTCCGAGCAAATGTACTATCTCTAGAGTACACGATGGATGAACTCAGATCATGGCTCAGCTTTCATCGTGAACTGTGGCACTGTTGCATATTCTGCTTTACAGAAACCAGGCTCATCCCATCCGTTCCTGACTGTGCACTTCAGGCTGATGGGTTTTATATCCATTGTATGGAACATACAGCGCCGCAGTGTAAGACAAAGGTTTGGAGGGGTTTACCTTTTAATCAATAACTTGCGGTGCATGGACATTGCAACCCTGGCAGTCATTGCACCCAAAACTTGACTTCCTCAAAATCAAATGCTACCCCTTCTATCTACAACCAGGATTTATCGCTGCTGTAGTCAATATAATGAACATACACCACAAGCAGAGGCCGAGGAAGCTCTGAATGCCCTGTACTCCAGCAAGAACGCACTGGAGTCGTGACACAGCGAGGACCTATTTATTGTAATTGGTGACTTCAATCAAGCCAATCTATCATGGTGTTGCTGAAGTACCAGCAGAACATTACCTGCCCCAGCAGGGGTACAAACATTTTAGACCACTGTTACACCATTGTAAAAGATGCCATCCGCTCAATCCCCCGCCAGCCTTTCGGACACAGTGTTGTCTTTCTTCTCTCGGCTTGCAGGCAAAGGCACATCCAGTACATCCCCTCGAGGATACAGGTCCAGTGCAGGTCAGAGGAGGCAGAGGATCAATTTCAGTGCTCTCTGGAATAGACAGATTTGGCCATATTTTAACAGTCTGCAGATATCTTGGACCAGTATGCTACCACCATCACAAACTTTATCAGCAAGTTTATGAAGGGCTACAGATGAACGGGTGGCACAGTGGCTCAGAAGTTAGCATTGCTGCCTCACAGCAGGGACGCTGGTTCGATCCAAGCTTCAGGCGACTGTCGTTGTGGAGTTTGTACATTCTCCTCGAGTCTGCAGAGGTTTCCTCTGGGTGGTCTTGTTTCCTCCACAGTTCAAGGATGTGCAGATCATGTGAATTAGCGATGCGAAATTGCTCTTAGTTTTAGGTGAACTAGACAGGCTGAAGTGGGTCTGGGTGGGTAACTCTTCGGAGTGTCAGCGCGGATTTGTTGGGCCAACGGCCCAGTTTCCACACTGTATAGAATTTAACCAGAATATCGAGTCAATTGGTGTGCTGTCCAACAGGTAATCCAGGATGAATGAAGGCCTAAAGAAACTGTTAAAAACCAGGCTTGAGGCCAACAGATCAGGAGACCCACTCAAATATAAAGATCTCAAGTATGATCTTCACAGAGTCATTAAGATAGCCAAGCACCAATACTGATCTAAAGCAGAGATACAGATAGACAGCGGGCAACCATGGCAATGACTGAATGACATCACAAGTTCTAAACATGTGAAGACTGTTCAAGGAGTAGTTGTTGTGAGTGATGCACAAATTTGTTACCCTGAGAAAGGAAAAAAGGGGTAAGGTTAAGGAGCCTTGGATAACGAGAACAGAGGAGCTTCAAATAAAAAGGAAGAAGACAGCTTACACAAGGTGGAGGAACAAGAATGTAGCGCACCTTCAGACAATTATAGGCTTGTTAGAAAAGAGCTCAGAAATGGACTGAGGAGACCAAAGTGGGGACAGGTAAAAGGCTTGGCAGGGAGGAAAGGGAGAAGACAAATGCATTTTACTTTTACATGAGGGGTAAGAGAAAAATCAGACAGAATGTAGGACTGATCAGCGATAGTGAAGGAACTTGTGTGTGAAGACTCAGCAGACTTGGTTGGCTTACAGAAGACAGAGAGTAGTTGGTGATGGAAAGTATTCTCAAGAAGGTCAGTGGTGAGTGGTGTCGCACAGGGCTCGGTTCTTGGGCTCTGCTGTTTGTAGTTTTCCAAAATGGCTTGGGGTGAATTTATGTGTGTCAGTATCCAGGGCTATTGCAGACTGCAGCATGACATAGACAGGTTGCAGAGCTGGGCTGAGATATGGCAGTTGGAGTTCAATCTGGATAAATGCGAAGTGATGCAGTTTGAAAGGTCGAACTTGAATGCTGAATTTAGGATTAAAGACAGGATTCTTGGCAGTGTGGAAGAACACAGGGATATTGGTGTTCAAGTGCATCGATTCCTCCAAGTTGCCACCCATGTGGATCGGTTGTAAAGAAATCATTTGGGTTTTTGGCTTTCATTAACAGGGGATTCTAGTTTTAAAGCCATGAGGTTTAGCTGCAGCTCTGCGAGACCTTGGTGAGACCAGACTTGAAATATTGTTTCCAGATCTGGTCGCCCTATTATAGGAAATACACGGAGGTGTTGGATAGGGTGCAAGGAAGTTTTGCCAGAATGCTGCCTGGACTGGAGAGACGTTGAGTAATCTCTGACTTTTCGCTCTGGAGAAAAGGAGGAAGAGAGGTGACCCGATCGAGGTATACAAGGTAATGACCGGCATGGATGGAGTAAACAGCTGGAGACTTTTCCCCAGGGCAGGATTGACTGTCATCAGGAGACATACTTTTAAGATATTAGGAGGAAGATATAGAGTAGACGTCAGAAGGAGGATCTATTCACAGAGAGTTGTGAATGCATGGAATGCGTTGCCACTGATGGTGGAGGAAGCAGAGTTATTTGGACATTTAAGTTGGACATGCACATGGACGGCAGTAAATTGATTGATGCATAGGTTAGGTTATTTTATTTTAGATTAGGAATAATCCTCGATACATCGTGGGTATAAGGACCTGCTCATTGCTGTACTTTTCTAATTATTATTTTCCATATAAAAGGAAAAAAAATCTCAAGATAGCAGACGATGACACATCACTTCCAGGTCATTTCAACGCCGTCTATGCTCGCTTTGAGCAGAATTTGGGTAGAGAGATAAAAGCAATTCTGATTTTTTTTCTCTGTAAAATGTATCCAAACATTCATTGCATCAGTTTTCCTTCGTAAGAATAAAAGGAAAGTAAAGGGACCAGACGGACGATCAGGTCATGCATCAGGGCATGCGAAGATCAACTGGCAGATGTGTTATCGGACATCTTCAAACTCTCCCAGCAGCAGGCTAATGTCCCTGACTGTTTCAGGCGGTCCAACATCAACCCTTTGCCTCAGAAGGCTCATGTTGCATGTCTCAATTACGACTGCACAACTGCCCTAACTTTAATAATCATGAATTGTTTTGAAAGGCTGGTCATGTCATTAATCAACTCCAGCGTCTCCACTACTCTTGACCACTCCAACTTGTCTACAGGACCAAAAGGATCCTCGTCAGATGCATGCCATTTGACCTTCTCTGCTTCCTAGAACATCTTGACATCAAGAACAACAACCTAAGAACCCTGCTTATTGAGTACAGTTCAGTTTTAACACTATTACACCTTCCACACTGATTAATGGACTTAGCGATCTCGGACTAAGCCCCACTGTGTGCAACTGGATCTTCACTTTGCTGACCCACAGGCCTCAATCAGTGAAGACTGGGGCAATACCAAATGCTCACTAACACTCAAAAATGGAGCCCCCCTCAACCCTGCGTACTCAGCCACCTCCTGTACTTACTGTATAACCATGACAGCGACGCCAAATACCATACTAACGTCATTTACAAATTTGCTTATGACTCCACCCTATTCGTTGGAATCTCAAATGGCGACGAAGCAGACAGCAGACGGGAGGTGGAAGACTTGTAAAAATGGTGCACTAGAACAACCCAGCTGTCAATATTTGCAAAACCAAGGAAATCATTATTAACTTTTGATGGGATGTTATTGATGACCCTCTCCATATTAAAATCACAAAAGTCGAACGAGTGGACTGTGTCAAGCTCCTGGGAGTGGTCATCCACAACAATCTTTGTTGGGGTATTCATGTGGACACACTAGTTACAGTGGCACAGTGGATAGTGCTGCTGCCTCACAAGTCCAGAGCGGGTTCAATTCCCGCGTCAGGCAACTGTCTGTATGTAGTTTGCACATTCTCGCTGTGTCTGTGTGGGTTGCCTCCGGGTGCTCCGGTTTCCTCCCACATTCTAAAAATGTGCAGGTTAGATGAATTGACCATGCTAAACTACCCGTAGTGTTAGATGAAGGGGTAAATGTAGGGGAATCTGATCTGGGCCTCGCACTCAAATCAGCATTTGATAAAAATCCTTCGTTGCCATTGAGACATGTTTTGGTAATTTGTGGTTTATCGTTGCGATCTACCAAGTGAGGATTTATCTAAACTGTCATGAAAGATGGAATTTCAAACTTTGACTCCCACAGGATTGAAGGATCAGCGATTTCTTTGCAGCTGAGGACTGTGAATGGCTTGGAAGAGAAATTCAAGATGATCATGCACCCATTTATCTTCTGGCCTTTCCATTTCGATGAAAGTGCTTCTATGTTCGGAAGATACTGTCTGAGATTCGTTGTTGAATTTCTGCAGTAACTCTTCTGAATAGCGTAAATAACTGTCACTAACCATTCGTGATGGTTTGGGTGAATTATCTCGAATATTCAAATGGTTTGCATTTTTGTGAATGGTGCCAACTACTGAACTACTGTTGGAGCTGCACCCAGGCATGAAATTGAGGGTTATTCCCACACGATGGCGTGTTGTGTCTTGTCAATGGCGGGCAGACTTCGGGGAGTCACGTTGCAAGTTACTTGTCATAATACTCCAATTTCTGAAGTGCTCCTGTAGGCGTTGTATTGAAATGGCGAGTCCAGTGGAATTACTGGTCAACGGAATGCATAGGAACATCGATAGCGAGGGTTTCAGTGATGAGCATATCATTGAAATTCACGGACCTTTGAATAAATTGATCATAGTAATTGGTGATGTCTATGGCTATGGAGCGTTTGTTGCAAACAGTTTTCTGCTTGCATGCATGGTTATTCTTTCCTTTTTGTCGTTCAATGTTTATTTGAAGTTCAGAGCTGGTACAGAAATGGAAGGAATAAAAGTGGTAATCCTACTTCACTTTCGTTCTATTATCTTTTTTTCATTCGTTTCTCAACAGAACTTCAAGATCTTCTGCAAAAGACCAGTAAGTGTTTGTATTCATCCTTTAAAACTTGTAACATCCAAAGTACTTGGCAACGCTGGTGGAGACAAATGGTGGGATTTTTTATTGCATGTCTAACATGGAAATGAGAATCATTGTTTGATTATATAAGCGATGCCAGTCAACGTTACACTATGGCAAACCTATGAGTATCAGAACAAAGCATTCCTCGAATCGTGTATTCTTCCAAAATTGCAGATGAACTCACTTGATTACCTTAAATTTCCAGGACGATTCTGAATTACCTTGTAGGCGTTGACAACTTTTAAAAGCCACTCAGTTTTGATCATGTATTGAAAGACAGTGGATATTGGCAAATTAGCACGAATGAAAATACTGCTTATGTTTGAATTGCACATCTGATGTTTTCAGAATTCAAGAAGTGAGGGAATTCCCATTGACGTAATCAGAAATATTAAAGAACTAGGCTAGATTAAAAAAAATGTTTGTTTAATTGTATTGTCGAGTTTACCTTTGTATGGAGCTTCTTAAATTCACGTGACAGATGAACAATGAGAGCAAAGTGAAATAATTTAATCTAGTACTATTGTAATTATTCATCGTTGCACATCTTCTATATATTGTTTGTACTGTAACAATGAGCTCAAGGCGTCAACAACAGATACAAAACGAATTCAAAAGAATAATGAACAGGATGAGATGAATCTATGAGATTAGACGAGTGAAATTGAAACAATTTAGCAGTTATGTTCCAAAAATGTAATGGCATATGCGACACGGGGTTTGGTCGTCAAGGCAATTGGTTGTTAGGCATCGTAGGGATATAGACTTCATTATCATCAGATCTGGATATTAACATTGCTAATGCTTAACGTAAAAAAAGAAAAAGAGAATGTGAATGAAAGAGCATACCAACGTTAACAGCTGCAAATACTTCAGTCAGTTTGAAAATGAAGGAAAAAGCTTTGTCATTGCCCATCGTACTGAAAAATCCACTTTGAGTACTTTGACCGCCAGCCGAGGATTGGAAGCAAGGAAATATACGTTTGAAGTATCTGCACATTAGTTAAACCTGTCTTGTTTCCTTCAGTTATACTTCGTCTGTCAATGAAAACGTAATTATGTGCAGTCCCAGCAAAAAAACATTCAATGTATTTGTTCTCAAAGGAAACATTACAGCTATGGACTGTTTCACCAGTACCAAATGTCGCTATAATCTTTCTTCTCCTTCATCTTCTTCTCCTCCTCCTCCTCCTCCACGTCTGCAATATTGTTACCAGAGAGAAAAAAAGTTGAGCTGTATTTCCTGTCATTGATACATTGCACGCTGTGCTCATTCCACAGTGAAGACATTGTTCGAGAAGGAGACTGGTAAGTGCCGCTGTAGGTGAGGATTCCGAGTGTTTGTCAAGATAATTGTCAAATCATTGACTAATGTTTTCAGCTCCAACTGTAAGTCGCATATTTAACTGTATTTGAACTGAATATGGTAGGCATTAGATCTTTCACGGAAATAGGTTTTACCGGAAACTTCAAATAATTTGAGAAAATGAGAATATAATAAAATTGATGAAAGTAATCAAGTACTTCATGGTGTTTCAATAAGCTTCAATTTTTTCAACAAGCATGCTGCAAGTCAGAGCACTATTAAGTTCCGAATGGAAGTTTTATAACGAGCAGTATGTTGTTAAAAGAATGCATCAAGACAGCAGGGAATATTTTGAACATAAGACACAAAATTGAAAAATATTTTTATGATGAGGACGCTGAGATCTAGTTTGACTGACAGTTGAGCAAGCATCTTTCAGCAGAAACTTGTTTTCCATATAACTGTGCGTTTTGAAAGTACTTTTGATATTGTAGGACCAGCTTTGTGAGTAATTTTAATGCAGACAGCATAGACGATAGAACGCCATTTCGTTATCATATCTATTATGACCATGATGCAATTCAAAACTTGATGTACTTCCTCATTATCCAAAAAAATTAAACAATGGTCTTTTCATCTGCAAACGTTCTGTGCAAACCACTCAATTCATTCATATATAGCAAAATAATAGAGGTTTCAACCTTAAATAGTACAGAATACCACCGGTGGTACAAATCAAGTCAGTGTTTCAAATCTGACAAATTTATGTCAATTAACATGAAGCAATTTTGAATCCAATTTGTCAAATAATCGTGGATATGCCATGACTTCAGCTACTGGAACAGCTTAACGTAATGAACTTTATCAATCATTCTTGAAAGTTCCATGTGGACAACATTCACTGTCCTACCCTCGTGAAACATTTTTTGGTATTTCCTGGAGAAATGCAAGCAAGTTGTGAAACAGGGCACACCCGCTAAAAAGCTAGGGCGACTATTCACGTTAATTCGATTATTTTGCAAATGCAAGGACATACAGCCCTTAAGAAACTCCTTCAAACGTTCGCTGCTACTGATGCATTATGTTTTATATAAAAAAATGTTTATTGTGTTCTTTGCAAGGATAGTGACAGCTTTTACATTTGCATCGGATTCTGAATAAGCCTGCACTTAAACACGATGCAAGCATCCCATCATGCGACAGAAATTTCCCCACTTACTTCACTCAGTGTCATTGAATAGGTCCTATCAGACCCTGGTGATTTTTCCACCTTAAGATTTTCAAGACTGTGAAAATCACCTTGTCAGTTGATGTGCCTTAGAGTATGACCATAAACTATCTTAAACCTAACATCACCCTTGTCCTTCTTCTTCACAAGTTCTGATGCAAAGTATTCCTTAAGGACCTTGCACACTTCACTTGACGAAGGAGTGGCGATTCTGAAGTTTGTTATTTCAAATTTACAGTTTGCACTCTCATCTGGTATGTGTTCTGGACAGTCTTGTCGAGAAAAGGATCGATGGGGTTCAGATTCATAATTCCTTGAAAGTGAATCAGCAGCATGATAGGGGAGAGAAGAAGGTCTTTGGCACTTTTACCCTGATTGGTCAGGGCAACGACTGTACGTGTTGGAATGTCATATTCTGGCTCAAAATTTGTGAGTTAATCCAATCTTGGAATATTGCATCCAATTCCGGTCTCCCGGCTGTACAAAAGTTATTCAGCAAAGATATACTAGTGTTGAGCTGTATTGAAAATTCCATCCCCACCCTTCCTTTTTCTGCATTTCCCCTTCTACCCACAGCCAGTCCTGGAAAAGGGTTCCAGCTGAAATGTAAACTTCTCCATCTCCTGATGTTGACTTGCTTACTCGGTTCTTCAATCTATATTGAGCGGCTGTTGAAGCTCAGTCTACTTTCAATCGAGCTTCGAAGACTAAGGTTATCTTTTAAAAGGAATATACTTAAGAGAAGCATGGATGGCATCATTAACTGAGTTTTTCCTACTCCAGGATAGAGGAGTCCAAAGCGTTAGGGCACAGCTTTAAGGTGAGATGGAGAAGATTTAAAAAGGCATGTAAGGGCAACTTTCTCACGCAAGGAGTGGTGCAGTTAAGGAATGAACTGCCCGAGTAACTGGTATAGATCTGTACAAGAACAACATTGTAAAGGAGTCTGGTCGGGTACACGATAAAAAAAGAGAGGTTAGAGGAATATGGCAAAGTTCCGTCAAATGCATCTAGGTTAACTTAGGAAATGTTGTCAGTATGCACGCGTTGGAATGAAGGATTTTTTTTTCGTGCATTAGAGCTTTACGAAATAATGACTGCATGACGTGTATCATTCTGCTCCAGATATACGCTTCTTCCAAACAAGGAAGGATGTGATTAATCCTGGTCATCAGATAAAACACGGCCATCTTTGATCATGCTCATATGAAGTGTACAATGTGTATATTCGTTGCAATTGTATTTTGCAGTCCCATTTATTAATGCTATATTCTTAATAGGTAGATTCCAAGCGGATGTCGTGAATACTTCAAATATACGTCTTAATGCAGTCCTTGACATTGTACAAAAGTCTTCAATTAAATTCAGTCATATTGGATGAAGGTCGCAAATAGTGCTATTCCAGGGCTGTGTTCTGGTCCCTTACAAATATCACATTAGTCATCAAACTGATCTTAATGGTCAGAGCAATTCTAAAGTATGTCATCCTAGAATGCGACTTCTGTGCAATAAAATGCTCAGCTATTTGTAGTTCATCACATGATGGAATTAATTTCTCATGACAGAACAAAACTTACTGAGCTTAAAATTTATACGATAACACAGGTTAACTTAGGAAATGTCGTCAGTATGCACAAGTTGGAATGAAGGACTTTTTTCCGTGCATTAGAACTCTACGAAATAATGATTGCATGACGTGTATCATTCCACTCCAGATGCACGCTTCTTCCAAACAAGGAAGGAGGTGATTAATTCTGGTCATCAGATTAAACACGGCCATCTTTGATCATCCTCATATGAAATGTATAATGTGTCTATTCGTTGCAATTGTATTTTGCAGTCCCATTTATTAATGCTATATTCTTAATAGGTAGATTCCAAGCAGATGTTGTGAATACTTCAAGTATACGTCTTAATGCAGTCCTTGTGGGCGGCACGGTGGCACAGTGGTTAGCACTGCTGCCTCACAGTGCCAGAGACCCAGGTTCAATTCCCGACTCAGGCGACTGACTGTGTGGAGTTTGCACGTTCTCCCCGTGTCTGGGTTTCCCCCGGGTGCTCCTGTTTCCTCCCATAGTCCAAAGATGTGCAGGTTAGGTGAATTGGCCATGCTCAATTGCCTGTAGTGTTAGGTAAGCAGTAAATGTAGGGGTATGGGTGGGTTTCGCTTCGGCGGGTCGGTGTGGACTGGTTTGGCTGACTGTCCTGTTTCCATACTGTAAGTAATCTAATCTTTGATCATGCTCATATGAAGTGTGTAATTGTATTTTTCAGTCCCATTTATTAATGCTATATTCTTAATAGGTAGATTCCAAGCCGATGTCGTGAATACTTCATGTCTACTTCTTAATGCACTCCTTGACATTGTACAAAAGTCTTCAATTAAAATCAGTCATATTGAATGAAGGTCGCAAATAGTGCTTTTCCAGGGCTGTGTTCTGGTCCCTTACAAATATCACATTAGTCGTCAAACTGATCTTAATGGTCAGAGCAGTTCTAAAGTATGTCGTCCTAGAATGTGACTTTTATGGAATAAAATGCTCAGCTATTTGTAGGTCATCACATGACGGAATTAACTTCTCGCGACAGAATGAAATGTACTGCGCTTAAAATTGATATGTTAACACTTTAGTCTACAAACCATCATGTGCTGCTTTGACAAGAGTATGCGCCACAATATTGAGTTTGTTTAGAAGTTTAAAGATAGGCACTAGGTGAATTGGCCAAGCCAAATTGCCCTTAGTGATAAGGGATGTGCAGGCTAGGTGCATTAGTCGTGGGAAATGGAAGGTAATAATGTTTGGGAACGTCTGTAAGTGTGATACTCTTCAGATATTCAGTGTGACCTTTTGAGGTCAAATGGCCTAATTCCACACCGTAAGGCTATTATGATGTTGGAATTCATTAATTAATCTATAATTTTTAAAAATTCATTCAACAGTTATCTGTATTTACACAGAATATCTTAAATACCATGAAGTGAAGTGAAGTGAACAGTCCTATCTTCAAATTATTGATAAATCATTGCACACGATTAGAAGCATAGAACAACCATCATATCTAACGTTAAATCATATACATTTAATTTCATAATTGTTAAACTGATTTGAATCAATTGCAACCATGTTTGCTCTTGCAGTATTTGAAATAATACTTCCATCTAAACTGTAGGTTATGATGTGAGGAACGTTAGTTTACACAAAACAAATCATTCATTCCACAGAAGTCGACAGCCGTGTTCCTCAGACTAGAAGTTCATATGTCTGTAATAGACGGGAATTTTGAATTGCTTGAACGATTGCACAGCTTCTGTACTCCATCAAACCATGAAGATTTCCATTCTTTTGGTTTTGCTTTTACTGAGGGAATTGTTGTTTTCTTTTTGGAAATTTGGGAGCTCTGAACTTTCACAGTTACTTCGAGACGACTTGTAGGCAGTAAGGATTAGACATTAGAGTCAGTATGTCTTTGGAGTATGACCACTGGTGTTCATATCATCATTTTTTTCATATAATGTTAAGAAAGTTTTGGAAGTCTGAAACGGACTTCTCTGATCAAAGCTTTGATTGATTTGAAGTCATGCTAAATATGTAAAATTGTTTGATCACGAAAAAAGATTGAAAAGTACTGAGTTCGATCACAAAAATACAGTAATATCAAAGATACGTTTTAGAATATTTTGACATTCATTTTAATTATGATATAAACCTTTAGAATTTTCAATGTGAATTTAAGAGTCATCATTGGAGTCACGTAACAGGGCTCCAAAAGCCGGCATGGACTTTTGTTTCCCTAACCCACATTTGACGTTTTCAATTTATCTTGGTTCCCTCTAGTCATCTGTGAATTATCAATCTTCAATTAGTCCTTAATTTCAGCAAATCCGCATTGTGAATCATACTTTATTACAACAAATCAGTTTTTTGCAAATCACAGCCAACAACACTAAGACTTCCGCCAAAACCCCCACTTCCACCCCCCACCCCAACCCCCTCCCCAAGCTTTCCATTGTCGAATAACTTGTCTATGCGACTTTTCATTTGCAATTACAATATGGCACCAAATGGAATGAAGACAACTGCAGTCAGTTATTATTCATTTCTCATCACCCAATAATAGGATTCCGCAATATTACACATTAGGCTTATAACATTGCAACAAAACTGCCTTTTTTTTTGCTTACTACTTTTACTTTAAACAGCAGACGAATTATAGCATTTGGTACTGGAGTGACCTCTGCAATATATGAGGTAGATGCGAAAAAGTTCTCACAATGAACTGAAATTTTATGCCAGACTAGACGAGTGAGCAGAGGGGAACTTCTTTCTTGCAAATCTGGATTCTGAACAGGTGTCATTTTATTCTTAAATACTACAGATTTTTTTTTTGGAATTAATGGAATATGAACACCTTATATAAAAGAGCATATAGTTTCGGGTGGAACTGATGTTCTACTAAGTGACTGAATTAAGGAAATATTGACATGGGTCATTTCTTTTTGTTCAGATGAAGAGCAGTTTTTCAGAAGTAGTTTCAAAGAACAAAAGAATGCTTGAGCAGAGAGACGTCGACAGATTTATGAATAGAGTCGTGCGTAATGTAGAGTAATTACCAATGTGAGCACAATTACAACAATGTTATGGAGAACTACAATCCTTCTCAAACGTTCCACTGAGGGTTAGTGATTATTTGGTTCACCCACAAATCCAAATCTCTCTGTCTCTGTCTCTCTGTCTGTCTCTCTCTCTCTTTCTCTCTCGCTCTCTAGTGAAGGAGTAGCCATATGCTGGTGAGAGTATGGTGATTTCATCTGTTATATGAACATTAAAAAACAAAGCAAAAAAAGCATTTCTGAGGAATTGAAGAGTGGCATGCAACATGAAACGACGGCAATTGCACAGAGCAGGTCGAAATTGAATCGACTGAGCACTACCTCATGTTCTATGCTGTACACGATTAAAAAAACCTTAAAGTTATTTGTCAGTGTTTTTCAAGGTGCTGTCAGGTAGGTCTCACACATCACGAACTATTAATGTTGGCCATTGCACAATAAGACAAGCTGCTTGATAGGAGATTAGATGGCAAGAATCACTAGCATTATTCACCTCTATACAGACGATGGGAACATAATGGTGTTATGATTGGATAAATGTGAATCAATTAATTTATTCTAAGTGAGCATACGTAACGAATCACGGCGACAAAGGAAACAATAATCACTCTCAACACAAGACTCAGTATTATCTACTAAGCAATTTTATAAAAGTAACATAAGCGAAATTAATGCATTTTCCCTTTTGAAAAAAGAAAAATGTATTGTCTTCTGTAATGAAAACAAAATGTTTCGTGGAAATGCGGAAGAGCATTTTGATTTTTGATACTGTTTTTGGATAGCCCATGAACATTTAATTGCAGATGGTTCTTCTTCTCCAGATAAATATTTCTTTTCGCACACGACATTATTGACTCATAAAAGTCTCAACTAATCTAAGTGACGTGTTGTGCGGCAATTGGATTTGAATACTTTTGCTTTATGGCAAATTATATGTCCTAAAGGAATGTTTTTACTGTCCAGTTATTCCTTCCGTATATATTAAACTGATTAGCTTGATTTTCGGTTTCAGAGTTACGGAAATTGCACATGGCAAAGGGTGAGAAAAAATAATATTATGGGACGTGACTTTCATTTGAAATAATGCTGAAATTTTTTTATAGTTAGCAATTTTTTTTCTTTGCTGGAATTTGTAAGCGTCGTATATATTTAAACCTGTGTGCCAGTTTAGAGACTTTGAGCTCTTCTGAGCCTAAAATGCCATTTCAAACGACAAATAATTACAGCTTTTCCATGATGGGGAGGTAAAGGTTTCATTACTGTTTTCAATTTGTAGCTGACATCCCACCCCGTAAGAACTAAAACCAAAATCCACAAGGAAATTCATTTCGTTATATACGCTGTAAATTGAGTGTAAAAAGTGTTGTCATCTGACTGTAACCAACTTGTAGAATTTAAATAAAGTTAATCCCTGAGAATCACTTTAAAATCAACAAGTAAAATCTGATTAATTTATGTTTCAAGTGAACAAATTAACCAAAATATTAACAAACAGAATAAATTATTTCTAACTACTGAATCTTCTTGAATAGGATGAGATTTTATTAATATGCCATTTCAATTAATATAAGTTCCTATTGTATAAAAACAAATATGATTAATTTCTCGAAATTACAGCCAGGTCACATGTCTTACAGATGTTTTGTGCCTTTAACATCGTTTCTTTTGGCAGAAATGCCTTCTGCACTGAATCTTCTGTCAGGATCATCAACGTTTCTTGCCACCGGCGCCACTTGTATTTGAACGGTGCTTTAATTCTAAGACTTAGAGGCTCTTGCAGATGGCAGCTAGCTTTGGGGCGTGAAGTTAATTGCTTATTTCTTTCCATAGTTTTGATTACGTATATGATCAACAATAGCTTTGTTTATGTGTTGTCACAATTATGAGGTTTGAAATATAGTAGCATTTTGGTATCTTAATCCGTGTATCACACTGCTTGGATAATTGGTTTTAAAAAACTGTTCTTTTTTTTTAAAAAAGCAGCTTTTTGGCCTGAGAACTGTCAGGCCTTTCAGTCTAAATGTTTCAATTCGTGTGCTCTCAGTGATTTTACACATTCATGCCCCTGCTGTTCCCATAAATACATTTGAAGTTTGTAACATAGATAAAGGACATGATCGTTCAAATAGACAGCACAATGCTTTCTCCCCTAGCATTTAATATACACCAAATTTTAACTTCCTCTTTACCAGTCCACATTTATTCTACACTACCTCAAAATGTCTCCCCATTAAGAAAAAAAATGAATTACTGTCACTAAAAGATTATTCTTTTCTTATAAGGAAACTTAATTAGAACCACTGCACATTAATTTTGAGTGATAGTTTACATTAATTCCATTAATGCGCAACATTGAAAACTACTGTTCCTCCCAAAGTAAAAATTTTCCTTTTCAACTCGTGATCACACTTCTGTGATAATTTATCATGGTGCATATGTACAATTTGCAAATTTAATGCTTGTTAACGTGAGACTCAAACGAAATAATCTATTGTACTCATCTTATACACATTAAAATGAAAAGCCATTGATAAATTCAAGAACTGTTTTTCAAATGTTTGATTTTCTTACCGGTGGTTGTTGAATCCTTTTGAAAAATATCCAAGTAGATGTTCAATTCTACAACTCTCCTGTGGGAATTCAGCTTCAAAGTTACATTGCTTCCATTGATGGCGGCTTTGTATGTTTGGAAAACCTTTGACGAGACTAAAACTTGAGCCATGAGCAAAACTTTAGGTTAATTCGTAAATCCCTCATGACATTGTTCTATCCACCAAAATTTAGTGTTCTTTATTAACAAATCCGTCAATATTATCACGCCACTGCAAATGTCATGGACAACTTACACGTACATCTGCAGAATTCTAAAACTCATTGCATTTGTTCCTTCGATGACCGTCATGGAAATTCCTTGATGGCTTACATCTTCACGGATGATGATATCATTCGTCCGTCTCAGCTGCTGTGCACTACGAATGTCACTTCCAATTTCACAAATTTTGACTGGTCAAGTTTAAGACCTAATTTGCCTTCTGTAATCTCTTCAAGAGCTCGGACCAAATCTGCAAGTGATCTTTCTACGAATGACTAAAGATCACTAAGTCATCTAAGTAGAAGGCACAGTTAGGCAACCCTGCAGCAACTCTGCTAGTAAGAATTTGCAAAGAGCTGGTGCTTTGCTTTTCTAAATTCAAAAGGGAATTACATTAAATTGGTATAGCCCATTTGTGATTGCGAAAGCAAAAACTTCTTTTGCTCTCCCCAACAAAGATACTCGACAGTAAGAACAAAGTCCAACTTTGTGAAATAAATAGACTGTTCTACACTTTGCCCACGATTCTTCAGCCGTGGAGTTGGGTATGAGTCAGATTAGGTCACAGCGTTGATCTTCTGATAAAGTATGCAGACGCATTGAGTACAATAACTTTTGAGATTCAAAATAGTCTGTGAAAGTTATTCGCTTTGACTCATGTCAGTGACGTTGTCTTGGGGCATTGCTTCCACTTCCTCTTGAACCTTACAAGATTTTGGAGAAGTCAGCCTGTCGTGGTGCTGTTTTATCGAAACTGCATTCCCTAGGTCAACATAATATACTTTACCATTCTTCCTCCCTTTTCTATTTCTACATATATCATCAAAGCACGATAACAGGTTTTGAAATTCAATTTTGTGTTCACGGAACAGTTAGCTCCTTCCCCTACGCTATTTCTTAATGATCTCGTCGGTTTTTAATTCGTCTTGAGGCACATCAATATCCGTATTATCGAGATCTGACACCGCACTCTGAGTGGTAGTGACAAGAAACTCTTTCTCAAGTTCCCTTTCACTGTCATAGGAGCATTTCATCATGTTCTCGTGACAAAGCCAATAATTACTTTTCCAACAGGCATCTATACTAGACAATTGGCTTGACTTAGTTTTTCTTCAAACTGGCAAGGACCTTTAAATCTTGCTTCAAAGAAATATCTTAATACTCGTAACTGCACCATTTTTTCCATCTGGAAAATTTACGCATTGTAGATCTCTTAGCTGCTTCTTTTCTTTTCGGTGCTGTCTCATCTTGAAATGTGATCTGTCTAATTCACCTACTCTTTTTTAACCTTTAATCAACTAAGATCATAACCCCACTGTGTGCTCTCTGACTTCAGACATGCTAACTGTTCATTAATTAATTTTTGATGGCACTCTTACATCGTGTGTGAATATCAACTCAATTGTATTAACCTGAGTTGATCCATTTGAAGCATCTGTAATACGAAACAACGTTAGTAGGATTCTGTTTTCTCAAACATTTGGGTTAACATGGTCATCGACCCTCACCATCGTCTTTCGGGTCTGATGTCACCTTTGTAGAATCCCTGCATTTCAGGATAGTATGATTTCGGTTAAAAGTGTTTGCTGCCAAAACAATCCATGCCATCATGTGACGAAGCTGGGCGTTTATCAAGATCATGTTGTCCTTGTTTACTTTTTCAAGAGGTATCCTACAGGCAGAGCTTCCAATTAGTCTGGAAATATCTACTTGCAGATTGACTGAATAAGACCCTTTAGGTTGTGAATAGCGGTTAAAAAATGTAATCTTCAACAAACTTTTTGTCTTCACATTCTGTAACAGAACTGTCTCTGGAAATTTGTTACACAGATAATAAAGGTTGATCAATACTGGTTTTCAGTTTTGGTCTTAATCAGGGGACCTGCACAAAACAAACTCAAACCATTTAAAAAGGTTTTTAAAATACGGAACTTGGCATCAAAGACGCTGGTTTCATCACAGCCTGGGGCTTTCCCACCGTCTCACAATTATGACAGGTTCATAACAAATCTGTCACATCTTTGTGTAATTTATCCCTCTAAAACTAGTTCTGACTATTAGCTATCCTCAATAGTGCTACACTCAATAGTTCCTCTGAGTTCCACCAGCAATACAACCTGGTAAACTTCTGCCTATTTCTCATCTCACTAACGTGCCACTGTCTCAATTTCTGCTGCAAGAGGTTATTTTTAAGGTATTAGCTTTCTGAAATACACTCTGATTCGTTAACTGAATAGGATAAATCCGTGAGAAAATACTGTATCGTTCCATGCTTTGTTGTTACACCATTAATCTTTCAGAACTAAACTCCTTTCCCTGATGCTCTATAGTATGTGGTTTTTATTTTACTATCTCATCGATCAGGGTGTGGGATACTGCAAATCAAATTCTTCATCTTTCGCTTTTGTTTTCTGTTCTTGTTTTAATATACAGCTGTGACAACTTGCCTCCACACAGTTTGGAAAATATCAAGGGTGTTCATCTTTGAAGTCCTCAGTTCCCTGTTTTATTTTGTTTTATTTTCCATTACAGTGGGAGTCACTCACAATGTGAACCAGCTATATTGCTTCCAGGAATAAACTGTCTTCCTGGAACAGTATTTTTTTTTCTTCTGTCATGACATTAACCACGGCACCACTTTGACCCACATAGACTCTCTGTAATAGCATAACCTCCAGTAATCTCCCCTATAACACCTCCAAACTCATAATATCGCAGGCCTAGAACCCAGTTCTAACTGCTCGACCTGATGCACAAGCCCAACTACCCCAGCTGTCCCATGCTCCTGCCCCACCACACTAATTGCTTCTCCTACCTCGACTCCATATTCTCCACATTGGTCTGGGCACTTCACACCGATATCTGGGTCGCCAAGCATGTTTTCCACCTCGTAGGAAACTTCTAGTCCACCCTCCCACACCCCCCCCTCCCCGCACCCGCATTTCATTTTTACTCTATGCACGTCAACTCCCCATATGGACGAACTGCAAGATCGCTCTTTCTTTCCCTCCAACATGCCCAGCTGGTCTCCTCCATCAATCCACTTCTCCACCTCGACTACTTAGTGCTCACCCATGATAAATCTTACTTTAAATTTTCCCATTTACTCTTTATCCAGAGTTGGAGAGCGGGCGGGGCATGCACACTCACTTGAGCCCGAGCTCAGCCTACCTATTTGTTCAACATGTTGAAGGGTTCCTCTTCAGAATATACATACTGATTGTTTCATAACTCTTCTGCCATTGCATCGATGACTGCACCGGTGCTGCATCCTGCACCCAATCTGAACCGGATTCGTTAATCAACATTATCAACAATTTTCCACTTGTCCTTCAAAATCACTTGGTCTATCTCTGACAGTTTCCACCCCTTCCTTGTAATCTCTATTTCAATATCTGTTGATAGATTACTGAATAACATTTCCTACAAGCACACAGACTCCAGAACTACCCGGACTGCAGAACCTCCCACCCTGTAATCTGCAAATCTCCATATCTTTTTTTTTTCGAATTCCTCTGTCTCTGTTGCAGTTGTTCTGACACCAAGCCGTTCCACTCCCAAGCATCCCTGATGGCCATTTATTTTTAACAACGGGCTCTTCCACTTATCTGTCAATCAGACAACACTTCACCACAGATTTTCCATTTCCCCACTACAATGTTCAAAACCCTGCTGCAGCCAAATTAATAAATACAGGGTTGCCATTGCCTTCATTTTCGAATTCCTCCGTCTACACATCCAACATATCATCCTAAAACACCTCCACCAACTCCACCAAAACCTTACCATCAAGACTATCCCTCCGTCCCCAACCCTCTCTGCCTTCAAAAATGATATTCCCTTTGTTAATGCTTGATTCCCGCCAGCCTCCCCACGAGCACGCCATACCATCTGCACTGTTACTTGCAATTATTAAATTTTCAGAAGCTGTGGCAAACCTCCTTCCTCATCTCCATTGAAGGCTGCAAACAGTCTTTTCAGGAGAAGCAGAGTTTCACTTTCCTTTTCTACAACCTAGTATATTCCTCATTCCAGATGCCAACTGGATTCCGACATGCTATCAAACTATCGTTTGTACCTACCACCCTGTAATCACCAATACTACTTCATCACTCCGCGCCTAACAAACCCAAAACCCTTTCCCCTCCCTTTATCTACAACTTCCCCTAGTCTCACCATCATTGCTCAAGAAGTGTTATGACCTAAACGTCGGACTTTTCTACCTCATGATGTTACTTGTCTTGCTGTGCTCTTCCAGCTTCCTGACTTTAACCTGCCTTTCAACAAAGTCTTGTGTTTAAATAAAATAAAGTCATGCCACCCGCATTAAAACCAACAAGTGACGCTTTATTTATCTAACGGTCCCAGTGAAAATGAATAAAATAAATCTTTAGGCCTTAGAAATTAGTTAAAGATTAACTGTCTTCTGAAATATTCTGCACCTCATATGTTTATTCTTCTTTTAAGAATGCCTTCACTATCGATTCTTCTGTCAGGATTTCCCTGTCTACCAATTCTCCTGCAGAATTATTGTCTAAGTATTCTGTTGGTAACTTTTTTCATTCAGATAGTGTTTAGTTTTCAAAGACATCCAGGCTTTTGCACATGGCAGTTAGCTCTGTGGTTTTGTCCAACTGCCCCTTTCTTTTATATACCTGTGATGACATGGCAACATTTCTACAGTAGGATTGGTACTGTGTTGAAAAGGATACCCATCAGATTTCATTTTAATAGATTTTTTTTAGAGAATTTAAGTAGATGGTTCAAATTGATTGCAAAATTTCAAAAGGTCTTCTCGTGTTAGAAAAGAAGACTTTTGGTTGGCCTGCAAACGGTGCCGGCATCCATTACAACTGTTTCAATTTGGGTGCTATCTGTTCTTGAACACTTCCAAACGACTTCCCTCAGAAATTCATTGCAAGTTTCGAAGCAGAAAAAAACATTTATGATCTTGTAATGTGATCACACAGTGCTCCCCCCTCCAAACATTTAATAAACGCTAATTTAATAAATTCTAATTTCCTGCCTCCCAATACAGGCGTTTTCTAGCTACCATTTCAACTTTACACACAGCTTTTCTTCCATTTTAGAATATTAAGGCTAACATATGATAGGTTACAACCTGACAAAAACCAAAAGGAACCCAATGAATTGCAGACCACTAACACTAATGCGTGTATAACTTCATTAAAAAAAATCTCTCACATATTGAAATTCCGTTTGATTGAAAACAGAAGACAAATGATTTGTGAGGAAGCAACACAAGATTTGGAAATCTACGCGAATTGTAAGAATTTCAAAGAAGATAATTTATTTTCAGCGATGCTCCATTATTGAGTAGGTACAAAGTATTGAGTTTGCCAAATTGAATGCAGAGATATCTGATTTTGTATATTACGAGGATCGAATTAAATAATCAAACTAAAGTTTGAAAGAATAAAACGGTTACAGTCGTAGACGAACTTGTGACAGTCTACTCCAATTCAAATGATCCTTTTAACAATTGCAATGCATTAAATTGGGTCTGAATGTTTAAAGTAATATATTATGCACCCACCGTTGTGTTTGGGAATCCAATTATTTAACGTTTTATGCATCTTAGATTGCAGATATTTCATGAATGCAGATCATACTTCTGGGATATAATTATGGAAATATATCCAGAACTTTGGAGGACGTTTACCAGGATGCTGCCTGGACTGGAGGGCTTATCTTATGAAGAGAGATTGACTGGGCTCGGACTTTTTTTATTGGAGAAAGGTAGGAGGAGAGGAGACCTAATTGAGGCATACAAGGTAATGAGAGGCACAGATAGAGACGGCAGCCAAAGACTTTTTCCCCAGGCAGAAATGGCTAACGCGAGGAATCATAGTTTTAAGCTGGTTTGAGGAAAGTATAAAGGGGGTGTCAGAGGCGTGTTCTTTACACAGAGAGTTGTGAGAGCATGAAATGCGTTTCCAGCAGCAGTTGTGAAATGAAGGTCACTGGGGACATTTAAGAGACTGCTGGACATGCATATGGTCACAGAAATTTGAGGGTGCATACATAAGGATCAATGGTCGGCACAACATCGTGGCTAAAGGGCCTGTTCTGTTCTGTACTGTTCTGTGTTCTATGTTCTAGTGCTGTATCTTTGCTTTCACAGTATTTATTGAAAGAAAAGAGTTTCATTAAGAAAATGCAGAGAACTAGTCCACTGAATTATGGCAAACAACGCAAGCTTCTCTTAGTTCCCTGATATGTAATCAACAATTTCTTAGTCACTGTTAAGAGATCTTCACTTTCCATTGTTCATTTCCTTGTCTTCTCTAATGTACCCCCAATTAAATCATAAGCTGCCTGCATTATTTTCTGATACAGCACTCGTTCACAGCATTTTCAACTAGACTGGGGGTGGACAATTAGAATTCAGAATATATTGCCAGTCGAAACAATAAACGTGGCATCAATTGAATAATGCATATGTTAATTTCCGAATTTGAACATATCTTTGCAGAGTTGAAGCAGGATTTTCCTGTTCAGAAATTTCCAGAACAGAAATTATCAAAACGTAAGTATGCATTTCTTAACATCAAACTCTGTCTGAAAGTCAGGGAGTCAGAGATGTGCACAGCATGGAAGCAGACCATTCATTCAAACTCGACCATGCCGACCTGATATCCCAACCTAATCGTGTCCCACTTGCCATCAGCCAGTCCATATTAATCCAAACCTTTCCCATTCATATATCCATCCAGATTTTTTAAAATCTTTTAATTGTACAAACCTCCAACACTACCTCTGGGAGTTAATTCCATACATGTACCACTCTTTGCATGAAAACGATGCCCCTTAGGTATCTTTCATATCTTGTCCCTTTCACACTAAACCTATGCCCTCTAGTTTTGGACTCCCCCACCAAGACTATCTATGCCTTTCAAGGTGTTATAAATATCTATCAGGTCAACCCTCAGCCTCCGAAGTTCCAGGGAAAACAGGGCCAACCTATTCATCCTCGCCCAATAGCTCAAATATTCCAACACTGTCAACATCCTTGTAAATCTTTTCTGAGCCCTTTCAAGTTTCACAACATTCTTCTGAGAAGAAGGAGAACAGAATTGCATGCGATTTTCCAAAAGTGACCTAACCAATGTCCTGTACTGCCGCAGCATGACCTCCCTACTCCTGTACTCAGTACTCTGAACAATAACGGAAAGAATACCAAACGGCTTCTTGACTATCATACCTAACTGCGCCTCTACTTCCAAGAAGTTTTGAACCTACACTACAAAGTCTCTTTGTTCAGGTTCACTCCCTTAGACGTTACCATAACGTGTATATGTCCTGCTAAATTTGCTTTCACAAAGTGCAGCACTTCCTATTATCTAAATTAAACTCGTCCGCCACTCTTCAGTCCACTGACCCATCGGATCAAGATTCTATTGTAAACTGAAGTAATCTTCTTCGCTGTTCACTGCACCTACAACTTTGATGTCATCTGCAAAGTTACTAGCAATATTTCTTATGCTCACATCGAAATAATTTAGATAAATTACGAAAAATAGCGGACTAGCACCAATCCTTGTGGCACTCTACTAGTCACAGGTCTCCAGTCTGGAAAACATCCCTCTACCACCAAATTATGGCTTCTATCTTCGAGCAAGTACTGTATCCAAGTGGCATTATCTCTCGGTATTGCATGAATGCTAAACTTGCTAAGCAGTCTTAAAGGGAACCTTGACTAATACCTTACTGAAGTCCTTATAGATTACATCTATCAGTCTGCCCTTGTAAATCCTTCTTGTTACATCTTGAAAACACTGAATCAAGCTCGTGAGACATGATTTTCCAGTAACAAAGCCGTGTTGACTATCACTAATCAGTCCTTGACTGTCCAAATACATATACGTTCTGTCCCTCAAGATTCCCCCAAAAACCTTGCTCACCGCTCACGTCAAGCACACGGGTCTATCGTTTCCTGGCTTGTTCTTACCACTTTTCTTTAACAGTCATATCACGTTAGCTAACTTCCATTCTTCCGTCACTTCCCGTGTGACTATCAATGATACAAGAATCTCAGCAAGGAGACCAGCAATAACTGCTCAATCTTCCCACACAGTTCTATGGCATACTTGACAATGGGGAATTATTCACGTTTTTGCTTTTCAAGACGTCCAGTACTTCCTCCTCTCTAATATGGACATTTTTCAAGATGTCACCATTTATTTCCACGCCCTTCCTTACAGTAAACATTGATGCAAAATATTCGTTTAATATCTCCCCCATCTCGTGCAGCTGTACACAAAGGCAACCTTTCGGATCTTTTTGTCGCCCTATTCTCTTCCAAACCTAATTTGAGCTTGTTGGTCATTATAATGCACAATGCATGCCATTGTTCCCTTTCTCGTCCAAACACACAAGTGGATCTTCAATGTTCACTGTCTTCACTTAAATTGAATTGAAGTCTGTGAACAATATATTTTGAATGCAAGATTGTTAACAAACAAAATGTTTACTGATATTTGTAGATAATTACGACAGATAATTCGCTCTTACATGAGCATAACTTCAAACAAAATGTCATGTGCTCTCCAAGAGAATATGTCATAACGACTCTTTACGTTTCTTGTCTGTCGAGCTCTGGATATTTTGATGAATACAAATGAATCAATGAACATTTCAGCTTATTTCAGCGGGAAGATTTCAGCGCATATACCTATCAGGGCTTAATTGTGATTTATGAATTGGCAATGAAAAAGTTGTGCTGTGAAAAAAAAAGGCATGTATCATTTGAGGTGAAATTGTGTTCTTATGTGAGACTTTATCTTAAAGTGTGTCCTCAAGCTTGAACTTCTGCCGAATTTTGCTCAAAAATTATACTTTGTTTACAGTTTTGGGTGATATTTCAGGCATTGTGTCCTTATCCAACACTAACTTTTTTTGTGGCAAAAAAAACAGTACATCTAACAATTCTGATTATAAGCATTTGCATACATTTATATTTACTTATTCATTCTTGTGGAATGCATGCGTTGCTCGTTGGACAGTAAGAATTGCCTGTCTCCAGTTGGCCCTGAGGAGGGGGTATTTAGTTGCTTTCTTGAATCGTTGAAGTTTACCTGCTGAGGTGGATCCACAGTGCCATTAGGACGGAAATTGCAGAATTTTGAACCAGCGAAAATAAAGGAACGTTGACGTATTTTAAATAAGGATGATAAGTGGCTTAAATGTGGTGCTATTCCCAGATATCTGCAATACTTGTCCATCCAGATGGAAGTGTTCTTGGGCTTGAAATATGCTGTCTGAGAATCTTTGGTGAATTTCTCAAGTCGTCAGAAATTGTGTCAGTGCACATTGCTGCTACTCGGTGTTGATGGTGTAGGGAGTAAATAATTATGGATGCAATGTCAGTCAACTGGAATGTTGTGCACTGTATGCTGTGAAGCTTCTTGAGTATTCTTGAGGCAACTGAGGAGAACTCTATCACTCCTTTGCATTGTTCCTTTTCGGTGGTGGGCAGATCTTAGGCAGTCATGATGTGAGGTAAATGCCGCAGTATACCTAGCCTTTCGTCTGCTGTTGTTGTCATTGTACTTATATGGTGAGTTTGGTTGAGTTTTTATTAATAATAACTCCTACGATGGTGATAGTAGTAGTCATTGATAGTAACACCATTGAACGTCAAGGAGAAATGGTTGGTGTGTCCCTTATTTGTAGTGTTCATGGCCTGGCATTTGTTGCCGTGAACGTTAGATGTCACGTGTCAGCCCAAGTCTGGATGTCGTCCGGTCTTGTCAAGTTTAAACAGGGCATGCTTCCATATTTGAGGAGTCGTGATTTTTGGTGCTGAAAGTTCTGCAATCGTTGATGATCATCGCCACGTCTAATCTTATGAAGGAGGGAAGTTCAGTGATGAAATAGTCGAAGATATTTAGGCTGCTGACACAATAAGTCATGTTTGATTGTTGAAGTTTACCTGCTGGGGTGGATCCACAATGCCATTAGGAAGGAAATTGCAGGATTTCCTGCAGGAAAGTGTTGGGACCAAATTGACAGTTTGCTACCTTTCACAAATGAATATATTTCAAGCGTAGTTTTCCTGAAAGTATGACTGACTCGAATTATGAATGAATATAATTGGAATGATAAGCAGGATTAAGCCATTAAGCCCTTCTTACTCCTGATTCAACTATTAAATTCAGCACTTATTTCACTGTGCAGTAAATCGGATTTCATCTTCGTGCCATGCAGAGTTGACTGTTGCAAATATGTATCTAATGTCCAAATTATTTTTCTAAAATACTTCACTCTTCACGGGCAGAAAAAAAAATGTATTAAGGAAGCTATATACTTCCTATAACTTAGTTTATAAATGGAAGTTGGATGTCAGGGATTTCTTAGATAATATATTATGTGTTAGTTCCAAAGACATTGTCAAGTTGGAATGTATGAATTCATTTTTTCAGCCCAAGCAGATGGCATCAACGATTGCTAATCATCATAATAATCTTTGGCTTCTTAAATTCTCTTCATTCTGTCTTATTATTAAAATATTGTGCTTAAGACAATCATGCAGAAACGGAATATAATGGCACTGGAAAAATAAACAACATTAACAATATGATCTAGAAAAAACATTGAAAATAATACTTACCTTGTCGCAGCAGAAATGTGGTTCCCCCTTGAACTTTCTCGGCATTGTCCTCAGGGTTTGTGACGAGAGAAGTTTCGTTTTTTTTCTGGAAGTAGCTTGATAGGTTCTGATCATATTATTTTTTCAGGCAGCAATTCCAATTCTCTTAAGTGACTTAAAAATGCGAGTGGGTCATCAGTTCATTCTAGCTGGCGCATCATGCCTACTCAATCGTCAACAAATGAGCTCTTCGATGAAAAAAAAATTCCCTTATTTCATACATTTCCAAGTTTGTCATTTTTTTTTGTCTAATCGTATTTCTGCTAAACTTCATCTGTTCCAGCATAAGAACCTCAGCCATTTTAAGAATTTTCCCCAATGATCTGTGTTATGATTCTGTCAATGACAACAACAAGAGTCTAACAAGAGAGTCTGCAATTGAGTGTTCATAAGTACTTCCAATAAAACAAAATGCTTTGGCTAACTAATTATTTAAATGCATTGCAAATAATATTTCTTCGCAAATATTTACTATTTCGGCAAGAAAGTATACATTCCTGTTATGAATAATATCTCTCATGAACATGCAAACAAAATAAACGTAATTTTAAAAAAAAAGTTTAATTATAGAGAAAATAAGCATGGCTGGTAACATCTGTGATAAAAGAGAAATAATTGAAATTTCGACTCGATAATGACACTTCGTCTGGATACTTTTGTGGTTTGATTAGAATTGTAGAATGCTCATTATTTTCTCTTAAGTAAGTGCAAACTAACTTCGTTTGTTTACGTTCAATCAGAAATTAACATGAGTTGCATCATTCACAGGAGATGAAAAATCGCCAGACGGTGAGACTGATAAAAGTGTAAGGACATACATATACTGAGGGATAACATAGGTTATCTGCGCATTATTATTCTGAAATTTAAGATTATGTACGGCAAGAGAATGCAACCGCATCCCGTTTTTACAGGAAAATCATGTTTGATATCAACACAGCGTATCAGCAATGCGAGAACAACGAGCAATATCAAAACGAAGTTAAGTGGTAATAGGTTCTTGGTGAGATAGGTTTTCTTTCACTACTGCCTCGCATGCTTGTATATTATGACGATTTATTCAAGGCATAATAGCAAATCTGTTTCATAGCTGCAAAATGGCCATTCATGCTGATAATTTGCAAAGTCTCATAAAAAAGCATAATGTGCAGCAATTTGGCATAAGGTATTCAAGACACAATTTCAAAATTGGTGATCGCTTATAAATGAAACATGTAGGATTGGTGATGGTTTGTATATTGAGTATATTAATTTACTATGAAACACGCATGCTGCTGGCTGAGAACAACACGGCATTCCACAAAATATAGATAAAGAATCACCTTGAAAAGCGCAGTAGCTACGGGTGAAACTATTCAGCAAAGAGTCATAGAAAAAGTTGTAAAGCACGGAAACAGAACTGTAGGTCGATCTCGCCCACGCTGTACAGACGTCCAAAACGAATCTAGTGCAATTTGCCAGCACTTCGTCCATGTCCTTCTAAGCCCTTCCAATTCATATAATCATGCAGCTGGCCGTTAAAAGTTGTAATTGTACCAGTCTTGACCACTACCTCTGGCAACTCATTCCATCCACGATCCACTGTTTGCGAATTAATTTGCCCCTGAGGTACCTTTTAAATATTCCATCTCACTTTGAAACTATGTTCTTCAGTTTCGACTGCCCCTCCCCGGCCAAAAACCATGTCTCTTTGCCCTAGCCATACTCTTCGTGATTTTATAAACATCTATAAGTTCACCCCTCAGCCTCTGAAGCTCCGTAAAATATAAATAAATCCCAGTTCATTCAGCCTCTTCCTGTCGATCCACCACTGGAATGTTGATCAAAGATAAAGCTCTTCGCCTGTTTTTTTACTCCTGTAAATGGATGCGTGTTCAATCAACATCAAAAAGACTTGCACTACATGAACTAGAAATTGTCATTTATGTAACCATTTTTAAAGTATCCATGCCTTGCAAGCTGTGCCATGATTTATTGACGCTAGTCTAGTACCCACCTGACCACTATGTGTTAAGATCCTCCCAAGTTAATTTTTGTTTCTAGCAGATGAAAATTGCCTTAATTTCTGAGTAACATATCGGCAGAATTAACATGGGCATTCCCGCGATATTAGTGATTCTATTTCATCCAATTTGCTCAATGCTATCATCAGACACAGAACAGGGACAAAAAATGCGAATTTAGTACATTGGGCTTTAGTTTTCAATCACTAAGGTTTTTTTTTAACCAAGAACATCAAAACAATTTTGCGACTCAAATGACTGACAATGTTGTGGGCATTTCCAACTAAATATGCCTGAATTACAGTGTTTAAAAGTGCTGAAACTTTGCATCACTTCATCTTTGAACACAATAAATCGTCTCTAACCTGCATGCTGTACTCAATAGGTTTCGGCAACGCTGGGCTTAACTAAAAGGCCAGTTCTGAGATTGGCTCTTTCCTTTTTTTGCCATTTTAGAAATTCAGAGGCTGAAAACAACCGTGGAAGAATTAGGTGGGTGATACGTTAAGAATATGCATTATTTCAAAGTAACCAAGAATAACGGTGAATATTAAAAAATAAAATTTATTATGCTCGTTAAATGATTTTTTAATCATCTCAAAAGGATTGCAGCAAGTCATGAATAAAATGCTTTAATTACTCTAAAGAGTTTCTTACCTCCGTTGTTATATGGAAAGAGTTAAAAAAGCAAAGTCAGTCTGAATTTCCCACGAAATAAATCAGGATTCATTCGTGACGACAAAAACGGGGAATGTACATGAATCAGCTAGCAGTATTAGAGGTGGAAATCAATAAAGACAGTGTGCATGTAAAGCAAAGATTGAGAAATTATGAAAATAAAATGAACAGGCAGAGTACTGAAACGAATTTGACAGCGTAATTCGCATGTTTACAAATATTATACGATTGATTTACTGATTTAACATATGGATCCATTTCCGTTTTACTCATCCAAAGATTTTATTCGAGTACGAAGATGTAAATATTCAGCATGAATGTTTCTAACCCGGATAAACATTTTACCGTGAATTTAAGAGAAGATACAATTAGCAAACAAAAAAAAAACAAAATGATGAAACAGATTACTGCAGATTCTGGAATCTCGCATGAAAACTCCAAATGCTGGAGATCACAATGACTGTTACGAAGAGTGATCTAGACTCGAACCATTAGCTTACTTTCTCCACGGATGCTGCCTAACCTGCTATACCCTCCAAGGTTTGGTGCTTTCAAAAATTAAAGAATCTCTTCTAGACTTCGAAAGCTCGAATGCAAATTTGAAGATCCTTATTAGTTCTCCAGCTTCATCCACCAGCATTAAGAATTTGCTCAATATTAAATACAGCAAACTGGCTCATTATTGTCATCATTTCAATGAGACCAGATCCTATCATTTTATAAATGATGTGGAGGTGCCAGTGTTAGATTGCGATGAACAAGGTCAGAAGACACACGACAATAGGTTATCTATGAACAAGTTTATTTGAAATCACAAGCTTTCTTAGTACGGCTGCAACATCAGATGATGTCTAGTGAATTCACCTAACGAAGGATTAGCGTTACGAATTTCAAATAAAGTTACTGGACTATAACTTGGCATTGTGTGACTTTCGACCTTATCATATTATAAAAACCGAGCAGTCTGAGGTCATGCTGCCGGTTGCATACTCATGGGACAGTATCCTCAGGAGAGAAAGCATTATTGTAAAATGTTATTGTATTTATTAAAAAGATGTACGGATGTTTGCAATGTCATTAATTTCCAATGTCGTCAAACAGTGATTCACTTTTCATTTCACTGAATCTTAGAGATGAACAACACAGAAACAAACGGCTTCTGTCTAACTCGCCCATACCGACCTATGCATCCCAATTAATTCTAATAGCATTGCGAAGCATCTGGCGTGTATCCCTCCAAACGCTTCCCATTCATATACCCATCAATGTCCCGTTAAAATGAAGGAATTATGACAGCATTCATCACTTCTCCGCAGGCAATTCAGTGCATACATGCAACATCATGCACATGAAAATGTATGCCCTCAGATCCCTTTGAAATTTTTTAAACTCTCACATTAAATCTACAATCTCTACTTTTTTGGATTTCCCAAACCTGGGGATGATATCTTGACTTTTAAACCATTCATTGCCCCTCATGGTTTTGTAAATCTCTACAAGGTCATCCCTCAGCTTCTGATGTTTAAGGCAAAATTGCTGAAGACAAAAAAAAAATGACAGACGCTGGCATCCATGTCAGCCTCTCCCAACTACTCAAATCCTCCGAATCCAGAAATGTCTGTATAAACAACGCATGCATCATTTCAAGTTTATAAACACATTCCTGCTAAAAATGAGCTGAAAATTGAAAGCAATATTACAAACGGAAGCATAAATAATGTTGAAAATAAGACTGAAGTAGTTGCATTACAGTAAAGGCAATCCTAAATTAGTCAAATTGGACTCAGATCTATAATTTGTTAATTTAAGATTTGCTATGCTTCATTTCCAAAGTTCATTTCTTGTCTCGCAATAAACAGACATCAGATTAAATTGTTCTCTTATCTCCGCATTTGGTAAGGTCCAGCAAACGTCATGAAGATTAGAAATCAAGTTTAACATTTGTTTGTTAAAAATTAGAACCATTATTATTGATTATGTGATTGGCACTTTTATATCTTTGCCCTGCCTACCTTTGTCAAGATTGTTCGCTCTCGTTTAACTTATTTAATTCTCAAACTTTGGCGTCTGAATATGCATTATTGAACATAAAATAATCCTTGATCTCTGGCACTTCCGACACAAGACAGAATATTCATTCAGAAATTCGTCCTTCAGAAATTTAAGAGTTGCATAAATTTCAACAAAACTGTTTCCCCAATATTGAAAGCTGTAACCAAACGAGCAAAAGAAATAACCAGAAAAAGTGTGTGATTTATGCAAAAGATAGGCATCCCGTTCAGATAAAAACTCCGCTGTTTTCCGCTGATTTAATAAATGGGAAAATATTCTTTCTGGTCAGGGAATAGATAGGCCATGTGATCTGTCATATTGAATGTTGATACAATTACCACATATACACAATTGCGTGTGCTGCTGGCTAGAACATTTTTTCATTGATGTTTGTTGTGTCAAAGAAGAACAGTGTGAATAACATGTACACGGTATAAATCTCTGCTCTCAAATTTTACATCATGTATATTTCAGAATGGAAGTTGGAAAACAGTTCAAGACATAATTTGCAAATTAGCAAGTCACTTTTTTTGCTGAATATTGACACGCCAATGATTAACTGATATGTTAATCAATCATTTCTACAAAGAAAAATTATGAAAGGATTGGGCTTTCACCATACCCCAGCAGGATATGTAGCAGAATACAATTATTAACAGCAAATATAAAATAAAATCAGATGATAGAATAGTTGAAATGCTATAACAATTCAAATGAAACTGGTCAAGGGTTTAAACTGGTTATTACTGCCAAATAGATTACTTTTCATGTATTTACTTGACGTTCACTAAAAGAAAAAATACGACAAAATGCATTTCTTCTCCATTTAATTCCTATGTACTTTTGCAAGTCTGAGCGAAGTAAACAAAACACTCGAATGCGAACCATACGTGTCTTAAACAAATAAGAATATATGATCGAACAACAGGTACATTGTGTCAACAACGTGTGTTTTCCCCCCTGTCTCTGATCACTATTTTTAATTCAATAAATATTCATTCACAACACAGCCAATCATATAGAATGTTGTAAGTGAACCGACAAAAGATTTGCTCCCAAACCTCACAACTGGCAAACCTTTCTTTGCTGGAAATATTGGATTGTTTAAATCTACATTCGTGTCGAAAATATGGAGTTGAGCTTCCCAGAAATTAAAATGACTTGAAACATGGGGAGTACCACTACATGCAATTTACCCTCCAAACCACTCTCCACACTAACTTGAAATATAAAATACAGTTCCTTCACATCCGTTGGGTCAAAGTCCTGGAATTCACTCCTTGCTGCCATTTTGGGTCAACACACAATAGCTGGACTGCATCAATTCATGAAGGCAACTTACCACCACATTCTCAAGGGAAAATGGTGAAGAGTTGTCAATGCTGGTCATATGCCCAACGAACAGAAATCAATAAATAAAAACTATAAGCTAATGGAATTTGGTCAGCATGCACGGGTTAGAACAAAATGTACCATACAAAATGTTGTGAAAGAATCTTTAAATTCTTTGCAGCAATGTTAATTTCGGTAGATTCAAGCCAATATTACATTATTTGCAAACTGCTTCTGCTTGCTTTTCTTACTTGATATTGAATGCCTTCAGTCTAGGTTGATGATAATGGCCAAAACAAAATATTATGGAAGAGTTTGCATTTCAGTGATTTAGTTAAATGCGAATAATTCACGGTAATCTTCCTGTAAAATTCTGTTTACAATCTTGTAGAAATACATGGCTGCAACGATGAATTTTATGGATTGCACAACTGGAGTCTGTCATATTTCAATCGCTTGCCAACGAAGCAATTGTGAAATAATACTATTGCTTTCAACGTAGTCTTGCAAATTGTGAATGTGACGTTGATGGGATATAATCAACCATTACAAGGAAATTTTGGGAAATATATATAGTGACCAGTTTTAGGATTTAGAGCAATTGCTTCTTATAATAGTTGATGTTCTTGAATGCATATATCGTGACTTCATTAGTCTCTTAAGAATTTTTAAAATATATAATGGTCTTACAGATGTCTGCATGTGCCTTCTTCTCTAACAATACTGTGAGGCACTCAACAAAAGAGCATTGTCTTTTTATAAGTTTATAAAATCAATGAAAGAAGTGGAAAATTCCAGGAAATACATTCCAATAATTTAGAAAATAAGGTGTAATGCATAAGACACTTCAAGGTCATGTTCCAGCGAATCAGCACAATTTGCCGATCAGATAGTATAATTGTACTGACCAAAAGTCATAAGAATCTGAGATGATCAACAAATAAATGGTAAACATAGAAGTAGAATATTATTCGCATGATACTTGGCAGATAGCATGAACGTGGTTTTAATGATAAGGGCCAAATAAACAGTGAAATATATGAACTATTGAGGATTGCGAATGAATGTATCATTAATTCTGTCCTCACCAGAAGCTTAACTAATGAGTTTTACTGCAGAATTAATTTAAAAAGCTCGTTGTTATTGATAGATATTTGGATCATTATATTATATTTTCCTTCCTTAGCTATCAATTCTCTTCAAAAATCTTATCAATATTTCGTTCCACAATTGCATTATGGATTGATGCATTATTGAAACAACACATTATGTCAGTAAATTGTGATATGCGAATAGGTGTTCCCTGATGCAAATGTGATCACTTGATTATAGCTTGTTTCGTGTCATTTTTACAGATGTTCAGGTTAACGGAAAGTAAATGTGTTACATACTTAATTACCATCAGGTGGGGATTTTCGGAATATAATACCAGGTCAGACATGAAATGTTGAGGTTATTAAAAAGTGAAACGATTTTTAAAAATACAGATGTGGAATGTCACAACATTAGTGCAGGGACGAAAAGCAAAAAACGCAACTTTAATATCAATGACAAAACAAAAAAAGTTAGCTGAGTCACCGTTGACTTACTTGACAGTATTAAAAGCATCATTCTAGCAAGTATTGTCTAAGGTTACAAAAGATTATTCTGAAAATGTTTTTACTTTAAGGTTTCATTTTTTTAAGAGAAGTTAACTCAATACAGGCATGATTTAGAAATACCAGTGTTCGACTGGGGTGTACAATGTTAAAAAACCTCACAACACCAGGGTATGGTTCAAAGGTTTTAATTGGAAGCACTAGCTTTCTGAGCGCCGCTCCTTCATCAGGTGGTTCTGGAGTGCAAAATTGTAAGACACAGCATTTATAGTAAAAGATTACAGTGTGATGTAACTGAAATTATACATTAAAAAATACATTTTTTTTTGTTACTTCTCTCATCTGTTAGAATGACTATGTTAGTTTCATTTCTGTCACATATAAATTAAAAGTTTTTTTGGTAACTGTTACATTCTCAGGTTAACTTTAGCAATTTGTGTCAGCCCAGATAATGTGTTGAATGTGTTCGCCCCCTGTTTGTTGACTGTGCCATAATGTTTAGACTGATTCTAATCTTTAAAAAATGATTTAACACTGTACGTGGAGTCATGCAGTTTTTGAGTAAAGTACAATGTAACTCTGCAAGGACAAATGTGTATGCGTGCGCACATGCATGCGTCTATCTGGATTGGGGGTGGTGAGTGTCTGTGAGAGAAAGTGAATGTGTGTGTGTAATTGAGTGTAAAGGAGTCTAAGACTGTGACAGGCTGCATGTGTGCATGTGGGAGTGTACGTGCCTGTAGGAGTTTGTGTTGGGAGGGGATAGTGGACTGTGAGTGCCTATGAGAGAGAGTTTGTATGGGTGTGTGCGAGTGTAAAGGGGTCTAAGTCTGAGAGAGGGTATTGTGTGAGTGGGAGTGTATGTGACTGCAGGAGTCCGTGTGAGTGTCTGTGTGTGCATCTGTGCATAGGAGTGTCTGTGTGTTAGTGTATGTGTGTGTCTTTGTGTGCGTATAGTGCAATAGTGGTCACTTGTAATGCAACATGAACCCAAGGTCCCATTGACGCGCTCCCTCGAGTTCAGTACTTAGAGGAAAGGTCTCAATGGGGACCTTGGGTTCATGTCACACTTCAGGCGAACACCATTACACTATGCGCACACACAGACATTTCTACACACACACACACACACACACACACACACACACACACACACACACACACACACACACACACACACACACACACACACATTGTCTCACAGTTCTTCACAACCCCCCTTCCAAACACACACTCACTCCTACAGACACACACACACACACACACACATTGTCTCACAGTTCTTCACAACCCCCCTTCCAAACACACACTCACTCCTACAGACACACACACACACACACACACATTGTCTCACAGTTCTTCACAACCCCCCTTCCAAACACACACTCACTCCTACAGACACACACACACACACACACACACACTTACACATGTACCCTCTCGCCGTCTCAGACCACTTTACTATCACACAAACATACACTCTCTCATGGACTCTCACAACGCCCAACCCCAGACACACACACAAACACACACGCAATCTCACATGCGCACACACCAATTTGTACTTGCACAGGTACATTGTACGTTGCCCAAAAACTGCATGAATCCATGTCAGACTCTGTTAACACATTTTTTAAAGTTTAGAATCAGTCTAAACATTATGGCATACACAACAGCACACGGGTGTGAACAACTTCAACACATTATCTGGGCTCACATCAAATGTTACAGTTAACCTGAAAATGCAACGTTTAAAAGAAAGTTTTTGTGATTTACAGATGAAAGAAATGAAACTAACATGGTCATTCTAACAAATGGGAGACTGAATAAAAAGTCAAGCTATTATTCAATGTATAATTTCAATTACATCACAGTTTAAACTTTTGCTATCAATGCTGGGTCTTACAAATGTGTACTCCAGAACCACCTTATGAAGTAGCAGCGCTCCAAAAAATAGGGCTACCAGCTAAACCAGTTGGAATGCAACTTGTTATTGTGTGATTTTTAACTTTAAACACAGGCAGTTATAGATGAGAAACAAATTGATTAGTTAACGTTTCAACTGACTGTTGCAAGATGTTGTCGATGCTGTCCTCCTTCGCCATTTTATTTCTGCATACGGATAATTGCCAATTGAAACACTGAATGTTATGCTATTAAGTAAACAACATGAAAGAGATATTGCTATTAATTGCCACTTTAATTTATGAAAACCTGAAAAATCAATAGAGTGATAAGAAAACCATATTGTATAGTTCGACACAAGTAGCAATTATTGTCTCACTGATATACGATAAAACAAGCGAGGTTAAATGGAAAACCAAGTGAGGTACAGCAGTGGACATCAAATAAGTGAATGGCTGATGACATGAAGAGATGGAGAAGAATCAGTAAGGAAAACAATCAGATCAACCAAGGATGATAGATAAAATGGTCATCGAATGGAAAAGAATAAGTGAATAAAATTGAATGAAAGCCACATCATGTGAGCATTTCAGGCCATTATTTCAAACGTCATTTTAAAAAGAAACACGATTTCTATTAAGCAGATTGAAAAAATAACCATCTTTGAAAAAACAATGAAGATGACGTGTCGAAGGCCTCATAGAATGAAAATCTATTTTATGCAACAAATGTTTTCCTGACAAACAGTAAAAGCGGCTTCTTTCCTTTCACTTTGCGTGGTTGCAAATCGGCTCGAGAACTTCAACACAAAATTAAAAAAAGGAAAACTTACTTTCTTCATCAGTAATCAAGTTCTCAGCTACGTCAACACTGTTGTTCATCAGTTGTTGCAACCAGACCTATTTGAAGCGTATAAGAAAATGTTTTGCGACCTATAATAAGCGAGACATAAAAAACAGTTATGAAAATTTCAAGCTGTTTCTGATAATATCAATGTGTGAACATGAAAGAAAAACTCAGGTCAAACAAAGCATAGGCTTCAGCTGCCTGAACACGAAAATATGGGTTGTTGATAAATGCTGTTAAGATCTGAAAATGGCAAAACTATGTGTAGATGGTTGTGCACAATTTCACAATACTTTCACAAGCTGATGTATGAATTTACTGTCAAGTTACAAGTGACCATTTGAGTGTGATTCTAACACAGCCTAAGGAGTTTGTTGTTTGCCAATTTGCTTAGATGCTGATCAAGTCGATCAAGAGCAAGGTAAGCAAATTATATTTTGCAGAATCTTTTGACTGTTGCGCCATACATTATTGAATGGAAAAGTACTTGAAATAAGATAAAATCAATTGTTTGCATTTTGTTTGGAAGGCGGCAGAGTACAAAATAGATTCAACAATGCAGATATGCAAATTACACCTCATATGGATAAGAATACGCGTTGTCACAGTCAGCTGCTCCTGCTTTTAATACAATAAATGCACTCTTATTTCCAGTTGTGCACATCAAAACATTACAACTGTTAAACAGTCACAAATATTCACTAGGCATTCATCGGGCACTGTGGACTATGAACAGAAGCAAACTATACTCCACAACATTCTGTAACTTCATAACTTGGAATGTTCCCAAACCAAGAATTACCACCAAATCAGGAGATGAACACTGGTTCTTTGAAAACCGAAAGAGGGCATGTTATGAGTAGTACGAGACACAACTGATGAGTTGTTCATCTTGCGAATTCACCAAGCAGTTTAAATGACATGACAAAGAGCATACAACCAGTCATAAACAGAGCTATGTGATCTCGTAACAAATGGATCTCATTTAAGTTCTTCAGTCCTGCAACAGCCGCTCCCACATTTTGGTGGATCATGAAATAGTTTACTCGAGGACGAGACTCACCAAATAGCCCCGTGCTCATTGGTGGAAGAGCCCAGCACATCAGTGCAAAAATTAAAACAATTTTCCACTAAAAGCAAATGTTACACCTCACTCCTTCAGTGGTCCCTCATATTAAAGATACCAGTCTTCAAACAAATCAATTCAGTACATGTTATATAAAGAAATGGTTCGCAATACTGAATACTGCAAACCTATGATATCTGACAATATTCTTGAGAAAATACTGAAGACTTGTACTCCAACACGTGTCATTTAATAATCAAGCTGTTGCTGCACATTTACAACATTGGCATTTACCCATTAATGTGGAAAATGGCACTGGCATATCCTATATGTAAAAAAGTGCAGGAAAATATCCAACACGACTATTAACTGCTCCAGCGGTCCAATGTCGACAATAAATAAACTGACAGATGCCGCTATCATAGCGCTACCAATGGGCACATGAATAGCTATAAACCGCTCAGTTTTACCCAGTTTGCATTCTGACAGTGCAACTCAACCTTTGACTCGATTACAACATGCACAAAATAACTGAATTGCAGAGGTGAATTGAGAATGTCCTCCGTTGACAGCGAGGCTGCATTCAGCTGTGTGCAGTGATAAGGAACCCGACAAAACTGGAATCAATCACTGTTGGGTGCTAAATCAAATGTGGTTACGGTAAAATACAAAGACAATCATGTGACTGTTCGAAGCCACCCACCTGAGCCTCCAGGATATCGGTGCATGAATACCTTAGGTCAATGACCTAGTCCAAAAGATTTTCAGCTGCTTTGTCAATGACATAACGTCCATCATCATAAATTTGTGTTAAAATATTCCAGTTTAATTTTCCTCTAACTGTGAGATCAGAACTGGACATTATATTCCAGAAGAGGTCTCACGAATATCCCCTATGATCGCCATACTGCCTTCTGACTCCAGTATCCAAAGGATTGTGCAAAGACAGAAAGCATGCAAAACGCCCTACTTTAACATCCTATTTATATGAAGCTCAAACTTCAAAGAGTTATGTAAGTGAATCCTTGGATCCCTCTGTTCTGCATCATGAGAAAAACCCTACCATTAATTGCACCAAACCTATTGTTGGTTGTTGTGCCAGGATACAATGCCTGACATTTACTCAAATTGAAGCCCATTTCCCAATTTCAGCCTGACAAATGTGACCAAAACCTTTTCATCCTCTCAGAAGACTTTATTCGCTGTCAAAAATGCCACCAATGTCGTTGTCATCTGCAAATCACGAAGCATGCTTTCTGCCTTGTCATCCAAATCATTTATGTAAAGGACCAACTAAAATTACACACTAAAGATCACTGTGGAACATAAATCTTACAACAAAACGACACAGTACACGCCCTTCAGATCTCGATATTTCGCCGACCTATAGAACCAATCTGAAGCCCACCGAAATGACAATATTCCATTTGCATCTCCATATGTTTATGCAATGATCATTTAAATTATCTTAATTTGGCACGTCTACTACTGTTGAAGGCAGTGCGTTCCATGCCCCTACTACTCTCTAAGCAAAGAAAATACATCTGACATATGTCCTATATCTATCACCCCTCAATGAAAAGCTATGTGTCCTCGTGCTAGCCATCACCATCTGAGGAGAAAGGTTGTCACTGTCAACAGTATCTAACTCTTTCATTATCTTGTATGTCTCAATTAAATCAGCTTTCAACTTTCTTTTCTCTAATGAAAACAGCCTTTAGTCGCTCAGACATTCCTCATACGACCTTCTCTCCATATCAGGCATCATCTTCTAAGTCTCCTCTGCACGCGTTCTTCCCATAATGTGGTGGCCAGAACTGTATGTAATGCTCTGAGTCAGGTTGCAACAGCGTTTTGTACAGCTGCAGCATTCCCTCGAGACTCTAAAACTCAAACTCTCTACCAATAAAACCAAACGAACAATACGACTTCTTAACTTCCCTACGATCCTGGATCCCAACTTTCAACATCTATATACATGGACACCGAGATCTCTCTGTTAATCCTCCCAACAAATAATCTTACCATTAACATAATTCTCTTTGTTACTGTTGATCCATCCAAAGTGAATCAACTCACAATTTGCTCAGTAAACTCAATTTGCCACGTCTAAGCTTACCACTGCCGTTTATTAATATGTCCCTCTGTATCCGACAACATTTGTCAGCATTATTCACAAATCCAACAAACTTTGCTTCATCCGCAAATTTACTAACTCAACTTTCGATTCCCTTATCCAGATCATATATAAAAATGACAAATAACAATGGCCCCGAAGCAAATCCTTGCAGTATGCTCCCAGTAATTGAACTCCGGATGAACATTTCCCATCAACCAACACCCTCTGTCTTCTTTCAGCTAGCCTATCCCACACTGCTAAATCACCATTAATCCCATGCCTCCCTATTTTATGCTGTAACCTACCGCGGGCAACTTTAAATAAACGCCTTACTAAAATCCATATACACCACACATCAGCCATTTTACTCTGATCGATCTTTTTAGGAACGAGCTCAATGAACTCAATAGGATTTGCGAAGCATGACATACCCGTCACAAAACTGTGTTGTTTATCCCTAATCAACTAATTCCTCTCGAGGTGATTATGAAGCCTATCACTCAAAAAAGTTTTCAATAATTTACTCAACAACCAAAGTAAGGTTTACTGGTCTATGATTATCAGCTTTGTCTCCACATCCGATCGTAAACAATGGGAAAATATTTGCTCTCCTCCTGTCTTCTGGCGCTATTTATGTAGACAATTTCTTCATCGAGATTAAAGTTAAAACCTTTACAATCTCGTCACTAGCTTCCCAAAGAATCCCAGGATAAGTCCTACCAGGCCCAAGGGACTATTCTATTTATACACTTTACAGAAGTGTTAACCGCTCCTCCTTGTGAACCTTGATCCCATCTTGTCTGGGAGCCTGCATTTTCATTTTCTACTAGGCAACATTCTCTTTTCATTCCAGTGTGAACACTGATGAAAAATATTAATTTAGCACTACCACTATTATTTTGACGCCACGCACAACTTTCCACTGCAATCCTTGATTGGCCCTTGAGGTCCAAGTAAACAGTGTATTCTGCTCTGCCATCATCAATGTTTTTTTAACTTGCCAATAAAAAAAACTCAGTCAAATGTGTGAGGCATGACTTTAGCTTGCACAGACCATGCTAACTATCCAAAACAATTGTTTTCCTCTTTAACTAATTTCTTTTAAAATCATCAACAACAATTTACCTACAACCGTAGCAAGATTCACAGGTCTAATGTTCCCTCGTATCACATCACAGAAGTTCTGAAACACGTGGACAACACTAGCCAACCTCTAAACGTCAGAACCCTCATCCATAGAAGCAGATGATGCAAATAATTCTGCCCTTACTTTGCACAATTTCAATTTATAGTAGTCAAGTTGCAAATAATTTATCCACCTTTATATTATATAAGGCTGGAAAGGCGAAAATTATACGAATTTATAAAATGATGAAGGTTATAGAAAGAATTATTGTCTCTTCACTCGAATAGAGGATTTCATGACTGTGGGCACATTTTGAGGTGGCAGAAGAGAACTTTTTTTTAAATGAAATGAGTTACATTGTTTAACATAAAATTTGTTTACTATGTGAAACTAACTTCCCAAGCAAATAGCCGTACAATTACAGCGTTTAAGAAAACATTTGGAGCTATAACTACACGATTATAAAAGATTTGGAGGGTTTTGGGCAAGGAGCAAGAGGTGGTAGTGATTACTTTACTTTCGGATTATGGACCGTTTGGACTGGTTGGACTGAAGAGACTGTTCCCTTGCTGTATGACTCTCTACCAGTAAAAAATCAGAAGTTGAGTTGTCTTGATATTTGCACAATGATCCATATTATTCACAATTTGTCACATATTGACACAGTTCAAAGTATTTCTGATATACAGTATCCAGCCTTGGGCTGACATTCGTGATACAAAATATCCGTCTCTAACTATACCCAATGACATATAATCTAATCACCACCCCTTGTCATTCAGTGGCGTTACCATCGTTGTTTGGCCAAATATCGCCATCCTGGGTGTTATCGTTGACCAGAATCAAAGCTGCACTTATCATGTGATCACAGTGGCTCCAAGAGCAGTTCCAAGTCTGGAATACTGCGGATTGTAACTCACCTCCTAACTCCAGAAAAGCCTGTACAATGAGGACTAAGCAAACGTCAGGGGTTTGGTGTTTTACTATCCATTTGCCTGGATGAGTGAAGGCTCAACAATCCTCAAAACGCTTGCCTCCGTCTCTGACAAAGCAGCAGCTGATTGCCACTTCTTCCTCAAGCATTCAGTCCCTCCACCACAGACACTCAATTTCAGCAGTCTGGAGTATCTGTAGAGGAGTTATATAAATTATTCAATGATCATCAGACACCACTTTCCAAAATCACGACAATTCACTCGACGAAGAAAATGGCAGTATACACACGGGTAGATAGCCTCCTTCAAGTTTAGCTCCATGCCACTCATCAGCCTGAATTTGAAATATGGCATCATACCTTCGCTGTCACTTGGTCAAAATCATAGAATTCCCTCCCAAAGAGCTTAGTAGCTCAACCAATTTAAGGTGACAGCGTCAGTTCAGGAAGGCATTCACCACTATCTTCTCAAAGGCATCCAGGGACGAGCAACTAAGGCTGACCAGTCAGTGAAGTGCACATCGCACAGATGAATGAATGAGTAAATGCCACCGCTGTCCAGTGACTGTTTCCATTTCAGTAACTTTCACATCCACAAGGAAATGAAATATTCCTTGCTGCGGCCACATGTCGATGTTAAAAAAAAATCCTTAATACTTGTGGTTGGCGTGTGGCAGTCAGGGTATTGCTGTCATTAGATTAACGAGCACTATTTTGACAGAGACATGAAACTCTTTGCCGTTGCTTTGCTGCTCTGTCCATGATCTACCTGTTTGATTTTCATATGGAGTATCAGCCCAAATTTATAGTGATACTTCTAGGCAAAATCCACTCAAGATGGGATTCCTGATCTTAAAAAAGAAATCAGGTTGTACAATCTCTAGCTCAGTTTCTGGAAGTGTGCATTTGCCAGCTAATACATGTTTCTCAGAAGTAAGTTAGTTTCAGTGAGTTGTCCCTATCAAAATCCTAGTGGAGGCAACAACGCCATCTTATTTTGCTTTACATTCAAAATTCTACATTCTCTGTCATGAATACTTGTATTGATGTTTGTTGCTCGTGCAGGAGCAGACAAAACAAGTGCCTCCATGGGAACATCCATAGCAGCTTCAGCAAGCTTGTGTTGTGAGGGCTCACATTCGAATACTGCTTAAGTTTCAGTGTAACAGCATAAATTGGGCAGAACAGGACGATTGAATTATGCTACCTTATCAAATATCCAAAAACCTCTGCTCATTTCTTTAGTCATCGAGGCTTGACGTTCATTTTCCCCACTCTTCATTGTCGATTACATTTTCTGTATTGACCTGGAGCATTCCCAGGGAAGGAACACATTGTCCCATCCCTAGGATTTTCGAGGCATTCATTTCCTCACCTGATGCCGCAGATGTTTAGTCAAATCATTGCATGTTTTTGCCTCTTTCTTCTTCTGATATGTCTGCTAACAGTGTGTTTTCGATGTTCATAATATTTTTGTGCTATTGATGGAGATAATGCAGCCTGATTCTGAGCTAATTAACCATAGTGGAGGGATGAGCAATATAGATCACCTGCAGCAGTCCACAGGGCATATATTGTTTGTCATCCCACGGGAAAACAAACTGAACTGGCTCATGTTCTGCCAGGGCGATGAAAAAAAGCAATTAGCCAAATGGTTGTCCAAACACAACTCATCACTTCACCCAATTTCTCCGTGGAAATTCAAAATATCTTTGACTGCTGACACCATCAGTGATACATTAGTATTTAGGTCTCGGTAATAAACTGCCAGCCTACTGATCCCACCTGGCTTGTTTACTGACCACACAGTCGTATAATATAAGAGACAATAAAACTCTGCTGCCACTAGCGCTTAAATCATCTTTTAAGTTTGATTCTGTTATCGAGATGTCATAAACTGTTTATCGTTAATTCTTTGTGGGAGGGTTTTTTTGGCAATGGAATAAGATCCCGCACTTCAGCAACTTCAACTGGGACAGATCGTACATGATTATAAAACTGAACAATTGATGGATGTATTTGAACGAAATCCCAGCACCCCGCCTCAGAACATGCATTTCCACTGAATTGTATATGTGGATATTAACAGAGATAAAATCCGTGATGGCCTGTTCTACTTGGCAACAAAACCAGCGTTTTCCCAAAAATGATTCCATTTAAACAAAACTGTTTAGCATTCCTCGAATTAATTTACTTCTGCAGGGCTTTCTGAAGGGCGTTAATCTCAAGCTACATATTAACAATGTGCTGAGCTTACTTCTTATTGAAATTTCCCTAATCAGTTGAAATAGTCCTCCATCACCATTTCTTAAGCACGTCTCAGAATCCTGGCCAGGCAACCAATCTCGAGATTACCCAGTCGTCATGTAGAGTCAGAGTGACATAGATTCATTTAGCATGGAAACTGTCTTTTCTGTTCAACTAGTCTATGTCGACCATGTTACTAACTAAACACCTTCCACTAGCCTGCGCTTATCCCTTCAAACTGTTATATTCATGCAGTACTCTAAATGTTTTTGAAACGTTATAACTGTTTATGCATTCTCCATTCCCTCTGGATCTTCATTCCAAACACAAAATACTATTGATATTGAAAAGCATGGCCTCAATACCTTTTTTAAAAGAATCTCCATACAGCTTAAAATATATCCACTAAATTTCCACACAGCAACACTAGTTAACCATCTTATCTGTGCATCTCATGTTTTTGTAAATCTTTATAAAGTCATTTTGTTATCTTCCAAGTTTGCAATGATAAAGGTCCCAGCCGACATTATATATTTCAAACCATCCATGCCCGGCAACGTTGCGATAAAACGTTCTCTGAACCCTCTCAAATTTAACATAACTTTACAAAACACAGTGACGGCAATTGCACACTGTACTCCAAGAGGGAACATGGAACTTAGGACTTAAAAAAGATATAGTGCAATAGAGGCAATTTGGCCCTCGATGTTGAAACAACCTTTGAGACCCATTTGAAGCCAATCTAGCGTATATAATTGGCTGATGATGTGCATCACGAAAGCCCTGGAGAAGTTCAGTATGACTCACATCAGTCCCAACTCACATGCTGACATATCTGCACAATGAAGGCACGAGTACTCATCACCTTCTGAATCATTCTGTCTACCTGTGACATAAATGTCAAGAATTATCTGCCTCATTCCTTGGTCTCCCTGCTCTTCAACATCACCCAGAATCCTACCGTTTGTTTGTTTTACCAAAATGCAATCCCTCGCATTTATATAAATTTTACACTATTTGCCACCTATTGATGGAAACTAAGCTAATTTTCTTCACTGTTCATTGCACCAAAAACTTTAGTGTCATTTATAGACTACTAAGCATACTTTTCTATTCTCATCGTTTTTATCCAAATTTCAAATAAAAGTGGGTCACTATGGAAAACAGGCTGGTCATTTGCCTCCAGTCTGAAAATCAAATGTCCACCATTATCCTCCGTTACGTATCGTCAATCAGAATGAAGCTTCTCATGAGATTAAGAAAAGCAATGTGTACACCAATGGAGAACTTGATAGATATCTAGTTGCTCAAACATGAAATTTTGATAACTGATTAAACGAAGGGGCATTGGCAACAGTATGCAAAACACACTCAGTCTGTGAGAGATGGCACTTTGTCAGAATTGCAGGAGTTGGGAATTTTAGAGTAGATCTCAGAGAGTGGTGGATATATTAGGGAATAATGTAACCCGTCTAAGTGATTCCAAAATGTCCAGTTACTCTTAAACTGCAAAAGAGCACCAAATCATGGGAGCTCCTCAATCTAAAGGGGAATAATGTTTTGCAAGAGACTTCAGCCCAGGAATATTTTCCAGATGGATTAACTTGAATTAAAATTGACATGTAAAATGTAACATTTGCTTAAATGAATTTTTTTAGGTAGAGAGAGTAAAAAATATAGAAATGCAAATTTAGATCAAACACGTCATTTGTAGACAAAACAGAAAGCTATCAGGTAAACTGGTAGCTGACGTACAAAACAGTCATACGGGCCGGTATGCATCTTCCAGCTGGTATGTTGTGGATTTATCCTTGGCTGTCAATATTGTCGAATGCACAGTAGCCAGGGAATCCCTACTTGCTCTTTTTTTTTCTGCAGGGCAGCATTTAAATCAGAACTTGGTGTTCACGCTATGAACTGAGACAAAAAAAAACTGCACATGCCAGAATCCAAAATAGACAGGCAGTAGGAAGGAACGACACGGCAAGCTAGGCAGCATCAAGACGTGTCGAAGTCATTGTTTTGGGTATAACCCTTCTTCAGGCTCAGCCCTGAATCCTGAAGAACGTTTACATCCAAAACGTCAACTTCTCCACCTCTTGAAACTGCCTGATTTGCTTTGTTTTCCAACCTTCTGCCACACTCTGAGCGGGGGAGTTAGCCCCTTCAGTCATTCTTGGTGTACAATGCTACCTCCAGAGATATAACTTGATATTGTAAGCATACCGTGTATTTCAGTTTTATTTATGACTGCTTTCAATAAATCAACAAACATCTCATTTGAGGTTATTTCCAGTCTCGGTTTCAACTTTTTATCTTTTTTTTTAAAAATAAGATGCTTTGTTTTGCGACTTTATCAGAATTATTATTTCATTGTCCATGAAATGTCCTAACTGCAGCACAATGTCAGATACTGATCTTTCAACTGCCGACACCAAGAGGGCAATGAGCACTGGATCATTCTGTTGTACAAGATCCGACTCCGGTTCCCAGCCAGAAATAAATTACGATCATGTCACTGAAAAAGTTCCATGTACTATCATATTTGTGTGGACAACTCTTCTCATCAGCTAGTTTCTTCTGATCAAGCGCGTTACAGGGCAATGTCGTCCACAAAACCTATGGTATTGAAATTGTTACATTTTAATCGATGTTTATCCGTTTAGAATGTGTTCCTGGGCTTATGGCCCCAAACAAACTATTATTTACGTTTAGATCTGTTAGATCCCATGAATTGATGTTCCTTTGTAGTTTCAGAGAGAAAAAAAAACTGGGCGTTCTGCAAACTCCTAGACAGGATAAATAGTTCCATTATATCCTCCATAGTCTCTGAAAAAAATAAGATTTCCAACTCCTGTAATTCTGACAAAGTGTAGTCCCACTTACTCTGAGTGTGTTGCACAGCCTGTTGCCAATGCGCCTTTGCTTTATCAGTTAGAAATATTTAATGTTTAGGCAATGAGATCCTTCTTCAGTGTTCTTTATTGTTCCACCAAATTCGGAATCCTGATGAACACGCAGTGCCCCCAGAGCATCTATCTCCATTCAAATCTGGTGAAGATAACAAAGAATACATTTCCAGTGGACTGAGTTTCCAATTTTTTTCAAATTGCATGCTTCTGTTGCTGGACAATGGCCAACGTTCACATTATATCAGTTAGCATTTCATTGGCTTTGACTGCCTTTGCCGGCAAGCCAGATTTGGCTACACATTGGAAGCCAGCTGCTCATTTTCAGACAGAGCACCTGTCGTTTTTCTGTTCCCCTGGTTAAGTTATTGCATATTCTGGGAATACATGCACAGACAGATCAAGGGAATCCTACACATTTGGCCACTACCTTTGCTCTGCTTTGCGAATTCGGTATCTTCAGGCTTAAATCCCACATCTAAAATGACCGAACACGTGCTTAACCAAGGGATTGACTGACACCCCAAGCCCATGATTAGATTAGATTAGATTACTTACAGTGTGGAAACAGGCCCTTCGGCCCAACAAGTCCACACCGACCCGCCGAAGCGCAACCCACCCATACCCCTACATATACCCCTTACCTAACACTACGGGCAATTTAGCATGGCCAATTCACCTAACCCGCACATCTTTGGACTGTGGGAGGAAACCGGAGCACCCGTGTGTGCAAACTCCACACAGTCAGTTGCCTGAGGCGGGAATTGAACCCAGGTCCCTGGCGCTGTGAGGCAGCAGTGCTAACCACTGTGCCACCGTGATGGGAAAACGATTATGAAGAATGGAATATTTCCTCCACCACAAGAATTTTTCAACATTGTGCTTTGAATCTATTTACAATGCCAAATGTTGCTTTGGATTTAAATACCTTATATATTTTTAAAAATAATGTTTCTTATAGATGCAGAGGTTACACCAATCAGCCCTTCGAGTCTTCGTAGCCATTCAGTCATGGCTGATAATTTTCTCAACTGCATTTTCACTCTTTCTCCCATAACCATGATACTCAATGATCTTCTGGTATGAGTATTAAATATGATCAATCACCTGGCATCCACAGATTCAGTGACAATGAGTTCCATAGATTCATCAGTCTTTGGCTGAAAAAAAAGCTTCACCTCATCGCCATTCTAAATTATCTTCCATTTACTTTAAGGCTGCCATCTCGGGTGCTAATCTCTTCCATCAATGGAAACATCTACTCTCTCCAGGCCACTCAGTATTTAGTATTTTTCAACTAGATCACCCTCGTGCATCTAAATTTATCTTTTCTCTTCGAAGGAATAGTGTGCTCTTTCGCTTTGAGTAGGTTCAAGGGGAGTTAGCGTGGTTTTTTTATTTCATCTTTTTACTTGTTCATGGGATGTGGGTGTCGCTGGTTGTGCCTACATTTGTAATCTATCCTTTACAGCTCTGGGAAAATGATGGCGAGTTGCCCTGTTGAACACCACAAAAAAAAACCCAAAGAACAAAGAACATTGCAGGACAGGAAGAGGCTTTCCAGCCTTCCAAACCTATGCTGATCCAAATCCTCTATCTCCAACCTGTCAGCTATTTAATAAGGGTCTGTATCCATCTGCTCCCTGCCACTTCATATATCTCTTTAAAGACTTCTGAAATGTCGATAAAATTCCAGCCATGCCCACCTCCGCTGGCAACGCATTCGAGGTATCCACCCCACCCCTACCACGCTCTGTATGAAGAATTTTCCACGCATTTCTCCCTTTAAACCTTCTCCCTATCACTTTGAACTGTGACTCCTTGTAAATGAGGTCCCCCACTCTGGGGAAGATGTCTTGCTATCTACAGTGCCAATACCTGTAATGTTTTTGTAAATCTCAGTCAGGTCCCACCTCAAACTTTCTAATGAAACTAATCCCAACCTACTCAGCACCTCTTCATATCTAGTTCCATCCATGGCAGGTAATAAAAAGGAAACGACCTGGGAAGCAACTCTAAAAGGGGAATATTCGACAGCAGTTTGATTTTGAAATTTGACATTTTGGAAAATGTTAATAGGGGGCTTTATTGTACTAGAATTATACAAGTGAAAGAAGGCCATAGGTTAGAGGAGGGAGTTGTAAATCCTTGTAAGTTAGTTATTCTTAGTTAGACTTTTAAACAAAAAATGAAGTTGTTAGATTTTACTTTAAGTGGTTCTTGGCGAAGCAAAGTTTCAAGGATTACTGCACGGGATTTTTTTTTCTGCCTTGCCGGTTCAAAATTAATAGAGGCGGTTTACCCAATGTCAAAACAGATTGGGGGATGGTAGAAACTTGATCGACTGTGGCATTTTTTTTTCTGTGATTTGTCCAGCTCCTGGATTTATGATGTCAACTGGTTGAGTCAGATTTCCATAGATTTTATGGTTCAGAAAAGCCCAAGTAGATTTAAATACTTGTTATTGTCTCAGACCTTCACATAAAAATGAAGGTAAGACAACTTATTTAAATTCGATGACTTGTGGCTGATGAAATTAAAATTGAACGAAATTTCTCTGAAAATTGCTCAAGCGGTTCTGGGATTTGAAAATGATTCCCAGATGCGGCCGGGAATTTTAGAAGGAAAATAATAAGCCATACTTTTACATTTAGCAAATAAATTATATTCATGTTTAACCAAGGACAAAAGTTAAGCTTAAATGATAAGAGAATTACTCAAACACTTATGTGTGTCAGAGAAACAGTCAAGCGTGTTAGAGGAAGAAAAATATAAATTACAGAAAAATGGAGTTAGGAGATAATCAAAGAGAGAGAAAGAGAGAAGAGACAGACATTGGAAAAAAGAGAGAAAATACGAAAGAAAATGATCTTAGGTGATAAAAGATAAATAGGAGAAATGAAGAGAGAAAGAAGTAAAGGGAGATGGAAAGAGGGAGAGAAGAAAGAGAGAGGCAATCAGTGAAGGTATTTAAACTTGTGAAGTTGCGACTTAGTCAGCAAAGTCAAATTAACGGGAAGGAGACTCAAAAAATGCAGTGTTATGCACAAAGGATGGGCTGAAATACACTTTAGCGGATCTGTTACGCAAGAGTGCGGCACATTTTGCGGAAGATGAATACACATTTATCTTTCCCCATTGTAAGGTCAGTTTCGAGTGCCAACTCACGACTGGGGAAATTCCACTGGGAGTGATTGAACAATGTCCATTCCAGGAATTAAGTTTCTTCTTGGGCTCCAATTTGGGAATGACAGCCCTTGTTGTGGAGAAAGCCAACGACCAAAAAATGCAGGAGTTGAAACAGAATTATCCTGTTATCTTCCCACACTATGTGCTCGCCAGATTCCACTACCACATGTCACAGAACGAAGCGAAAATTAGAGTGAAAGATGAAGGAGCTGAGGTTCCCATTAGTGGATATCTTGTTTGAAATAATGGTGAGGTTAAAAAAGAACCTGAGCAGGCAGAGGGATAGACAGAAGTATTTACTCCTGAAAGACTAAGAGACTTGCAACAGCAGTACAAGACGACAAAAGTATATATGTTGATGCATACTCTGAGAAGAAGTGAGAGAATATGTCGGCAGGAGATTATCTGAAAGGCAAAAGCCTAAGACGGAAATGGGGACCACGGTAATTTGGTATGGAGGCTCAATGGGCAAAAGTGAACCAGATTGTGTTGCCAGTAGACTGCAGACAGTAGTTGCTGCAGGTACCAATTGAACGACATATAGAAGGTCATATAGGGGTAGAAAAGAATTAGGTTAAGATACAAAAAAAACATTTCAATTGGCCTGGAATGCAAAAGTATGTGGCTAGCTTTTGCTGCCCGTTACATTCCTGCCAAATTTTGGTTAGTCACAGGTGGTAAGAAAACATTGACCTTTGTTGGCATTTCCGCATTAGAGGAACATTTCACGCGGGTTATAATTGATTTTGTACACCTCCTCCTGAGAAATAAAAGTGGGCAGCAATTCTTGTTAAAAAATGATGTGTCTACCAGAGTTGGGAAGGCAATTCCATAATAGAGTGCGCAGGCAAAAAGGCTCGTAGAGGAGTTAGTAGCGGTTTTTGGAGATTATGGGCTACCAAGAGAGATTCAGGCAGACCAAGGTTCAAATTTCATTGCTAGGCTATTTAAGAAGGTTATGGCTGACTGAGGTCTACAAAATTTTATATGCAATGCGAATCTTCTGAATAACAGGGAGCTTTCGACAGGTGTAATCAGATCTTGAAGATTATCCTGAGAGAATACTGCTAGGTTTACGTGAATAATTGGGGTAAATGTATCCTATTGGTGTTGTTTGTGATCAGAGATACTCCACACGAATCCACTCAGTTCACACTCTTTGACTTACTATTCTGGCCTGAAGTGAAATGCTCTTTAAAATTAATTAAAGAAAAATTGTAATGACAAATATTGGGGATCTCACACTTCGAACATGCAGCGGAGGTGAGGGAGAGATGAAATCGAGCAGGTGAGTTAACAAAATAGCACCTGAAGAAGGCACCGTAGAGAAGGAAACATGCCGCAGACAAAAGTTCTGATACTCTGACGTTTTCCAGAGCGGATGAGATGTAAGTATTGTCACCAGTGATAGGAGATTCCTTAAATTAGCAGTCTCCTTGAGAAAACTTTGAGTCAAGTGAACTATCTTATTAATATGCAAGACTGCAAAAAAAGTATCAGTTATGTCATGTGAACACGTTGAAGAAACTGGAGAATTGCGTGCTCGTCACTGTCCAGCAGTATGAGGAATCAAATACAGCTGGTGTGGATTTTGATGTGACTCAAAATGGACGCTGTATTTCAAAAATGGGATTGTTTACTAATCTGCCTCATGGGCAAAGAACACGGTTGAAACATTTGTTACTGAAGTCGAAGGACATATGTAAGAATCAGATGGGAAGACCTAATGTTGCTTGATGTAGACTTAGGGAATACTGTTCCGATAAAACAACACCCCATCGGCTTAATCCTTTCTAAGGTAGACAGGTCTAGGTGAAGGTAGAGACCATGCGCAACAAGGACATCATTGAATCAAGCCAGAGTACGTGAAGTTCGCCAATCACCTTAGTACCCAAACTAGATGGGAATTAACGGATTCTGCATGAATTATCATATCGTAAATGCCATTACAAAATCGAACTCACATCTAAGATGAGAAGACTGTATTGAGAAAGTAAGACAAGTCAGTTCCATCACCAAGTTGGACTTAACGTTTGGTTACTGGCAGGTACTTTTATCAGCGACAGTGAATGAAATTTCTGCGTTTGTAGTTTAAAGTGATGTCCATTGGAATGGTGAACACACCCGCCAGGTTCGATAGATTCCTGAACAGATTTGTGGTTGGATTAATAAACTGTGCAGTCTGTTTGGACATGGAAATGATTTACAGTAAGTTCTGGAAAGATCACAAGTCGCAATTGACAGAACTCTTTGAATGACTACGACAAGCAAAACTGAATTCGCGAAATCAGTCAGGGAAAGATTGACGTCATGGAACGTGAAGACAAAGGCTATTGACGAATTTTCACGAAGAAAGAGATGATTCAATTCGTCAGATGCAGTGAATTCTATCGAAGGTTTCATCCAAATTTCAGTAGTGTACTTGCACCTTAAAATGAAAACAAAGTTTCAGAGGACTGAACAATGCCCAGAGACATTCGATTAGATTACTTACAGTGTGGAATCAGGCCCTTCGGGTGCAACAAGTCCACACCAACCCGCTGAAGCGAAACCACCCATACCCCTACCCTTACCTAACACTATGGGCAATTTAGCATGGCCAATTCACCTGACCTGCTCATCTTTGTGACTGTGGGAGGAAACCGGAGCAAATCCAAGCAGGCACAGGGAGAATGTGCAAACTCCACACAGTCAGTTGCCTGAGGCGATAATTGAACCCAGGTCTCTGGCGCTGTGAGGCAGCAGTGCTAATCACTGTGCCACCGTGCCGCCCTACATTTCGACCATTTGAAATCAATATTAAACAACGAAACAGTTTTAGCGACATGAAAACCTTTCAAAACCTTTTAAAATCGCCATTGTTGCTGGTAACATCGTAGTTAGAGCTGGAACCCTACACGAAGATGAAGATGGGATTCAACTGCCTGTTGGTTACTTTTCGATGCTCAACATCCACCAGAGGAAATACGCCATGGACAAAAAAGAACTATTGAGTTTGGTACTGACCTCACATCATTTTAAAGTATATGTTAAAATGATATGAGATGTTGGAGGTAGTGTGTACAGGAATCACAAACCCTCTACATTCTTGGTACCTCTAAAGACAAGAATACAAGAACGACTCGTTGGAGTCTTACGTTACAGACTTATAATTTAATTCTCAGATATGTTGTGGATCGTCAGAATGTAATTTCAGATGCGTTATCGCTGATTTAACTGTTAAAGTTCAGATGAAATTTGTGTTTATTTAAATGTGTGTGTATAGGTGTAAGGAAAGAAGTTAGGGGGAACTTAGATGGACGTTATATGTATATCAGGGTAATGCGATTAAAGAATAGAAATAAAATGAAGCAATCATTTCAGTTTGATGGTTCATTTCTTTAAAGGAGGAGGTGTGACGAAGTTGTACAAGTTCACTGTAATTTTCAGAAAATTTAAAGCTGTAGATCTAATTGATAGCACCAGGTGTTCCGAAATGATGCAATGTTATATTTTGATCCATCTGCTTTTTGAATTTAGTTGATTGGCAACATTAAAATATCAATTCTGCAATCCGATGCTTTTGGGTAAAAGACCGGGAAAATATGAACAGTTGAGAGAAAATTGCCAAAAGACAACAAATTTTGGTTGCGAGGAAGAACTCTTTGAGAGGTACCTGATGTGGAAGGAGTTTGCACAGCAAAGAAAGAAAACATCTACAACCACCTGAAGAGCAAATCGATAGAGGAAGACAAAAGCGAATATTTCTGATCTGCCTGAATTTGAAGTTAGATTTTTTTTTGTAAATCTTCGTCAGTGGTTGCAGTTGACCTGTAGAATTGACTAGAATTGTTGAAGGGAAAGTAAATCTAGGTTGGTGGAAGAAGTTTTAAATATTTGCTAGTTAATTAATCTCTGTTCGACTTTTAAGCAAAAAAAAGTTGCTAGTTTTTACATTAAATAGTTCTTTACCTCTCGAATTTTCACATGTCACCGTACAAACGAATTTTTGTTTTGTGTTCCTGGTTTTAAAATTCACTTATGGGATTTACTCTGATCTGTAACAAACAGAACAACGTCAGCAATTCTCCAGGCTGCCTTGATGTCAACCATTTTCAAGATAGCTGCAAAAACATTTGTTTAAGCCCGAGCTATTTCTTCTCTCGCTACCCTCAATAAAGTTTTATGGGTACAGAGCTGTGACATGGCAATCTTAATGCCTTTTAAAATACCAAGCACTTCTATCCTCCTTGTGCCGACTTGCCCTAGAGGAATCCATTATCTATCCTCAACCTGAACTTTCTTCATGACCCTCTCCTCGGTGAAAACAGATGCAACTGATGAATTAAGAATCTCACTCATTTTCTCTGACTCCATCCATAACTTTACTACATTGTCCTGGGTTGTGTCAAACCATTCTCCACTTAAACTCTTGTTCCTTATGTATGTCAAATTTTTCTTATCCCTAATTGCCAGAGACATCTATTGACTACTTTTCGTACTCTATATTCCATGTTTAATATTGGTAAGTTTCGTGTAGTTTGGAGACTTGTGTACTTCTGCATGCATTGCAATAACGTGCAATTGGTTACTTATGAAAAGTGTAAGGTGAAGCATTTTGCGCGGACAAGCATAACAAGATGATGCGCGTTGACTGATGGAATCCAGAGAGGTACAGAGGAAGATTTACATACGCACAAAATTGTGGTTGTATTTCAATTGCCATTTTTTAAATAGAAAAATCGGATACAGTGTTTTATTGTAAAACACAGTTAAATGAGAGGCGATCTCAGCGAAAACCAGTACATTTAAAGCCAGTGTGAACACCTGATCAGTTTTGACTGTCTGCAAAACATTACATATAAGTGTGTTCGAGGTGAGAACTGTGAATTCATTAAAGACTAATTGAGCTGATCATTTTAAAGCGTACAAGAGAATGGGACAAATGCTGGAGACTACGATTCCAGAAAGGAAGTGATTGAAGATAAGGGTGATACAATAGGGTAGATAGTATTTCTTTTTGTTTTGTATGCTGCATAACATCCGTGACTCACCTTATTTGATGCTAATGCAAGGTTAATTTTTGTGAGTAGAATGTCTATGCAGATCACAGTGACTACTCCATTTCTAATAAATACCAAAAAGAAAATACTTCCCGAATTTGAGAAAAGCCAAATAAAATTCAATTATCTTACTAATGGTAATGGTATTTCAGTTCATGCAAAGAGAATTTAAGAAGTTTATGGTAATCCGGTAAATATTTCTGAGGGAAAAATATTCCACGTTACCTCAATGGTAGACGAGGCTGCAAACTGAAAATGCAGTTTTCCCAAGAGAACAAATTAATGCAGATACTTTGATTGACTGTTTTTGTCTCTTCTTATCTATCGAATTAATAAGCTCTGCAAAGTCAACGTGGAATGAAACAGGTTTTTCATAAAAGTGACAGGAATTGCAGGAAAGTCACGGGAGATTTAATTGAGTCGTTACATTTGCTAATATGAAGTTTTAGCATTTCATAATTTAAACACAGACATAATGAAATAGAAATACTAGACATGGATTTTGTTTTCAAGGTATCGGATATCTACCTCCTCGATATTGAAATGGAGAAAACCTGAGATTCAATCATTACTTTTTTTTTCAGAAATACGCAGATTGAAGAACTTACTGAATGATGCAGGTGAATTTAGGCTTTAAGTAATTAATATATTGAACACACGACGACAGTTATTTTTCAACAGCAATCTTCATGTTCAACTTCAAACTCCAAATGATAATCAAAGACTCTTGATTTAGTTGAATACAACCTCTTAAACAGATTAACATAGTGACTGAAAGACCAGAGAAAATCTCTGTCATTATTAACCCAAGCCTTGCCACACAGATTTTCATTTAATCTATCCAATCATTCGATTTTTCTTTTTCTTTCTTTCTTTCTTTCTTTTTTCTTTCTTCCTTTCTTTCTTCCTTCCTTTCTTCCTTCCTTCCTTCCTTTCTTCCTTCCTTCCTTCCTTTCTTCCTTCCTTTCTTCCTTTTTTTTAGATTACTTACAGTGTGGAAACAGGCCCTTTGGCCCAACAAGTCCACACCGACCCGCCGAAGCGCAACCCACCCATACCCCTACATTTACCCCTTACCTAACACTATGGGCAATTTAGCATGGCCAATTCACCTGACCCGCACATCTTTTGTGACTGTGGGAGGAAACCGGAGCACCCGGAGGAAACCCACGCAGACACGGGGAGAACGTGCAAACTCCACACAGTCAGTCGCCTGAGTCGGGAATTGAACCCGGGTCTCTGGTGCTGTGAGTCAGCAGTGCTAACCACTGTGCCACCGTGCCGCCCCAGTTCGTTCTTTCTTTCTTTCTTTCTTTCTTTCTTTCTTTCTTTCTTTCTTTCTTTCTTTCTTTCTTCCTTCCTTTCTTTCTTTCTTCCTTTCTTAATGATTAGGCTCTTGGCAATTATCTTATTTCAATGCGAACAATTTCCCCACAACATTTTCTGCTAATTTTGAGTTCCTTCACACCCCTCTTCTCATTAAACTCTTTATTTCACAAAATGTCTGGCATGTTACTTGTGTTCTGCTTTTGACAAAGAAGCAAAATATACATGAACGTGGATAGTCATATATTTATACCAATTATGAATTCCTCTCTTTGTGAATATGTAGGGAACAAATTTGTCCTCATAAATCTCTTTTATTCCTTCACACGCATATTGAAACATATGTTAACTTCGGTATAATTTGCTCCACAATCTTATTTTCACTTGCCTAATAAATTTATTTGGTCCTATATTGACTTTTCCCCCCAAATTACGCTTTCTGAAGCGTCCTGCTGTTTGCTCGTAATTCCTACATTATTTGAGAGTTATCTGAGGAATTCCAATTACATGGAATATCACGTCTGAAGTTACTTTCTTTGCAGCTTAAAAATTGCCTACTTCTCATTTACAGTTAAATTATGAGCAAAAACTGTCTCTGTTCCTGTCCGTATACGTCATGAATATGTCCTTCCAAATATAGTGTCTGCTGACACTTAGTTGATCTTATGTTAAACTCACGCCCTTGCTAATATCTTGTCACAGCTAAAATTTCTTGAACCGAAGCAACACTTTTGTGAATCATTTCTGTTCTCTGTCCGTTGCAATAAGGATAAAAAAATTGTTCAGAAAATTCGCAGGGCAAGCAGCATCTGTGAAGTGAAGGTGACGTCAATCTCTCGGGTGCAGTGACATTTCTTCAATCACTTCCATCCATTAGCATGGCAAACAGCGCTTCATATATTACCTCAGTGGTTCATTAATAACAGTTTTGCTCAGCTGTAAAATAATGTCAGTGCTCTACCAGTGTATGCCACGACCAATAAACACAAGTGCCATCTATGCCTGCTTAATCATCCTGTTAGCAATTCCTTCATCTTCAACGATCTCGAAACCAGTGTCACAAGGTCTTGTCTCTAGGGACGCCGAACATTACTGGCATCAATCGTTAGACAGTATATTTATTCCACGTGAAACCAGCAAAGTTAAAACTTTTACAAAGACGGTAAAACTTTTGTCCTTCATAATAATATTCCACCAATAAAGTTGAATAGACTGTACTGCATTGATACATAAGCTGCTCCAACACAACTGCAAAATGGAATCAGCTGGACAATGTGAAAATATTGCTCATGTAAGCCTATAGCATAAGGCAGATAGGATCTAATCTTGTGAATTAACATCCCATCATTCTTTTTATCGATCATTTCAGAAGTGATAAAATGTGCTGTCAGCAGAGCTATCCACCAGCGCCTGCTCAGTAAAAAGAGAACGCCCACTTGCAGCCATTTGGATCGTGCTGTGGACAACCAACTTCTGAACTCTTACATCACTGGTTCCAGCAACAACAACAAAAAAACAGCCGTATACCTGAGCTGAGTAGAAAGTGCCAGAATTGATATCAAGGTAGCACTGGCCTGAAGGAGGCAGCAAGGATACTTAGAGAAACTGGAATCAATATCAATCGGAGAACAACTCTATTCTCATTCCAGTCTTTACTGACGCTGGGAAAGCCTGTTCTGCTTTTTGGAGATCTCCTATTTCATCTCCATGGCAACTAAACTTGAATTCCTATCGCTGTATATTCAGCAGAAGCATCATGCATTGATACAGCAATGAAATTTCCTCCATCATGTTGTCTGATGCAGGAATTGCACAATGTTCAACAAGACTTTGGGTTCTTCAAGGAGAGAAGGAGGCCATCTCTAAATGCAGACACTATGTGAATGAAACCTAGACTTGGGCTGAAAAGTGAAAAGTGAAAAGTGAAAAGTCGCATTTTCAGAACATAAATGTATGGCAATAGATGTTGCCTCACATCGCCTGGGGATTAGGATAATATCAAGTATTGGGTTGCGTATACTGCCTGTGGCTGGATGTGTTTCCTTCGAGTGCTCACGTATCTCCCATAGGCCCAATTTGTGTTGGTTAGGTGGATTGGTGCTGCCAAATTGCCCGCAGTATCCAAGAATGCGCAGACCACGTGGATGTACGATGGCAAATCCAGGGTTACAGGGCTAGGCAATGGTGGGGTCCTCTTCGGTGGTGACTCGATGGACCGGGTCTCCTGCTTCAAAACTGCAGGGGTATTATTATAACATGATCATGCTAAAGACCTTAGCTTATTGGGGGCACACTAACAAACGTTAATAACTCCCCAACCACAAATGTTAGTGATTAGATGATTTTTTTTCACAAAATGCACACAGATGTCTGCTAAAGATCTGAGAACAGTATCGAGCAAGCTCATGAATTCTACTAGACAAAGAATATAGCTTCAGACATAGCAGTCAGCCCAAATCGAGCCTTGCCTCCCGACTCTGTCTGGCTTTACCTCATTTTTCACTCGCCTGTGAGATCGCTGTTGAATCATTTTTTGATGAAAAGACTACGCTGAGGCCATTGCAGGATGAGAGACCACAAGGTAAAGGTGGAAGCAGGCCAAGCTGGGCTGATGAGATAGCCATGCCTGACGGGGCAGACTCCATTTTTACCCAAATGGCTGGCACAATAGTTATGGGACTGCCATGCTTGGCTGAAAAGCTACCAAAGTACGCTTGTGGGATCCCTCCTGGTCTGTTCTGAGGCTATGAGATCCACACCCGAAAGCTCTGATGCAGTGACATTGGAGGCCGTTGGTTCCGAGGCCAGGTTTTTAAAGGCAGGTACATACGAGTCTGGGAGGTCTGATTCCTGCAGTTTGAAGGCTACGAGGTTCACGACGAGGGGTTTGGAGGTGTGAGATGCCTGATGTTCTCAGGCAGGGAAAGAGAATGGAAGAGAGAACATGAAAACATTAACGTAAAGAACAGGAATGTAGCAGATCAGCAGTAGGTAAACTTTATGAATGAGGTAATAAAGTTATAGAGATGTAGAGCATGGAAACAGACCGTTCAGTCTAACCCGTCCATCCGGACAGGATATTCCAAGCCAATCTCGTCCCACCTGCCAGCACCCGACCCATATCCCGCTGAACACTAAACAATGGCCCAGATAATGTTCTGCACAGCTGGAACATGACCTGCCAACTCTTGTACTCAATACTCTGACCAATGAAAGAAAGGATAGCAAACACCTTCTTCACTATTGTCTTTACCTGCGACTCCACGTTTACATAGATATGAATCTGCAGTCTAAGTTCCCTTTGTTCAGCAACATTCCCTAGGAACTTACCATTGAGTCCTGCTAAGATTTGCTTTCCCAAAATTCAGCAATTCGCATTTGTCTGAATTACAAACCATCTGCTACTTCTCAGCCCATGGGTCCACCTGTTAAAGATCCCATTGTAATCTTGGGTAACTATCTTCTCTGTCCAGTACACCTCCAATGTTGCTGTCATCAGCAAACTTACTAACTGTGCCTCTTATGTTTACATCCGAATCATTTACTTCAATGACAAAAAGTAGAGGACCCAGCACCGATCTGTGTGGCAATCCACTGGTCACAGGCCTCCAGTCTGAAAAACAGACCTCCAACACCACCCTCTGTCTTCTACCTTTGAGCCAGTTCTGTATCCAAATGGCTAGTTCTCAGTGTATTCCGTGAGATGTAACTTTGCTAATCAGTCTCCCATGGGGAACCTTGTCGAATGCCTAACTAAAGTCCACATAGATCACATCTACCGCTCAGCCCTCATCAATCCTCGTTTTTACTTCTTCAAGAAATTCAATAAAGTTTGTGAGACATTATTTGCCTCGCAAAAAAAAATTGACTATCCATTATCAGTCCTTTGTTTTCCAAATACATTGGTTTTTTTTTTAATATGACAGACAAATGGAAGTGTCTGTGAAGTGAAACTTGTCGTTTTCCTTAACTTTTAGAAGATGCCTAATAAATGAAGAATAGTTATCGCTAGTTTGCGAAAAATGGGGAGAGAGACAAAAAAAGTATCAAAGTAAAAATTCAGTCAAGCTTTATGAAGTGAACAAACTGGAGATGTTGTCATCCTAATCAAATCCAACATCGTCTCCGTCTTCATAACTATCCCGAATGTTGCCATTAATATCTCCATGTCACATTAAAGATTGCTCAGCAACAATATGGTATTAAATAAATTAAAATACCGGTGAGCAAACTGCACAGAACAGCATTTAAACACACACCAGCAAGTGTTGCCTTATTTCTATTATAGGAGGATTGAAATTTGTTCTGGAAATTGTTCTTCTTGATTTGTTAATCAGTGTGGATGTTTCAAAGTAAATATGCGAGACAGCAAATGGGAAATTTAAGTTGCTTAAAAGGAAGTATGGGAAATTGTGAATTTGGACATTCATGACTTGAATTTTATGCGAGAATATTAACCAGTTATATATGTGTATATGAAGGAGTTTATTTTTGTTGGTCCAGTAGATCGTGTTGTGACCTTTATGAATTTAAATCTGATGGTGACTGGAGTGGCTTCATTTTACATTCTCAATCATTTGTATATTGTGGGATTTCGGTGAAACATACATACTTCTAAGCTGAGAAGTTAGATCTAAGTGAGTAATTGGAATTATTCTTATCCTTCTGAAGATGTGGACAATGTATGGATTCTAACGTGGGTTTGTATATTACTAAATATTGCAGTATTATTAACAAAGCTGGTTTTAACATTTTCGTTTTTTTTAATGCAATTCAATTAGTTGAACGAAAAAAGGTTTTAAAAATAATTAAACATTAATTTGTTTTTAGATCGGCGAGGAAGTAATTAATTGTAGAACTATGGTTTTAGTCATGTAATAATGGTGATATTGAAGAGAAACTGATATTATCGAAGAGAGTGACAATCTACACATGTTGATGATCGATTTCACTGCGATTTCCAGATTAAAGTGGATGGAATGTGATAAGATGGCAAGCAGAAGGAATAGCTAAGAGAGTGGATAAATCCTGCAAGCAAATGTGCCAGTATCTTTGGTCGACCAAGTTTGAACTATCATTGCAGTTCTAACCGCAGCCAACACATGTTGGGACTTGCCCTCTGAGTTGTTACCTGCAGTTTACTATGTTGACAAAGAAAGGGAGATGTGATGGTCGTCTTCTACACATACTGCCACTTTATTATCATATATGGAACCTGGCATGTGGCCGGTAGAAATGTTTACGAGTCATTTTCCTGTTGTCTATATTGGTTGGGATCCAACACTATGATGAAATCTAATGAATTAATTGACGGAGTGCCAGAGAGCTTTCTGCTAGGATTATTGCATTTTAGGATTTCAGTTACCCACGTGAAAGACTTAACTGGAAGCACAGTTAACTCACTGATGTATTTTGGTGTTTTAGTATTAAATGCTTTATTGAGTTTTGAATTATTATTTACTTATGACAGAGGAAAGGCTGCGTATTTGTGCAAAAGGTAATGAAAACGACTATATTAATAGAAAGTGCTAAAATTTAGTAACAATTCGATAAAATAAAAACATGAAGTGAAGCCAGGAATAGTTTGATTTTTTTTAAATTGCTAAAGCTGGGAGACGATTCAAAATGTCATGGCTGATTTGTTCGTGTGGTTCTTACTACTTTCAATCCGAAGTCCATTGAAATGTGCATTTTTTTTAAGTTTTAAAAGTAAAACACGAGATCTGAGAACGCTGCCTCCCCAGCTTCTTGGACTTGAGTTCACAAGTTTCAGTAAGCGTTGTGAAATAAAAAAAAGAGTATTAGCTAAAGGCCACCATCATATATTTACAACGCATGAATTTTCTGAATAAAAAGCATAAGCTGCTCTAATTCACCTGCGAGTGTAACGTCAAAAGCAGTGCGGCAGAGGTCCTCGCAAATTCAGAAATATGTCACAATAATTTCTCAACAGTTATATATCTATCATGCACAGTAAAATGCTCAATCCGATGACTTTCTTTGTTAATTTTAGAACTGAAGACATGTGGAAAAATAAGTGGTAAGAATGAACATTCTGACAATTTGCATCATAGAGCTATTGAAATGCTTTTCGTGTTTAGTGACTTTCTTCCCAAGAATTGCAATGATGGCGTTGAATGTGACACTTTATGGAAGAAGAACAATGTCGTATACGCAGCAGAATAAACTGAAACATAAAGCTCTGCATTAAAAACCTGTTCAATCAATATGACCACTCAATTTTAATTGCTAAAGAAAAGTGAACAAACGCTTTTACGAAACGATAATGAAGACACATGGTGTGCAGTGCGTTCTAGTTCCTGGTTGAGCAACAGGAGACAGGAAGTAGTAGTTGAAGGGAGTTGCTCGAAATGAAGAAAACTAACCAAAGGTGTGCCACTGGTATCAGTGTTGGAGCTACTGCTGTTTGTGATGTACATAAATGAAGGAAGAAGGCATTGTTAGAGTGATCATTAAGTTTGCAGATGACACGAAAATTGCTGGAGGAGAACAAACCATAGGTAACTGTCAAAGAATACAGGAGAATATAGATACACTGGAGAGTTGGGAGGAGCAGTGGCAAATAGAGTTCAGTCCAGGCAAATGTTTGGTGATGCATTTTGGATAGTCTAATTCCAGAGCAAAGTATACTGTAAACAAAAGGTCTTTGGGGAAAGTCGATGAGCAAAGAGATCTGGGAGTCTAGGTACATTGGACACTGAAACTGACAGCACAGGTGGATAACGTGGTGAGGAAAGCATATTGTACGCTTGCCTTCATCAGAAGGGGTATTGAGTATAACAGCTGGCAGGTCATGTTAAGATTGTACAAGGCTTTGGTTCAGCCGTATTTAGAGTACAGTTCTGGTTGCCACATTACCAAAATAATGTGGATGCTTTGGAGATGGTCCACTGAAGGCTTTTGAGGGCGAGGCCTGATATGGAAAGTGCTATCTATAAAGAGAAGTCGAGTAGGTTAAGATTGTTTTAAGGAGAAAAAAAAGAGGTTGATGGGGAGACCTGGCTGAGGAGTACAAAACCATGAAGGGTACAGACCGAATGGATAGAGACAAGCTTTTTCCTAGGCTGAGTGATTCAATAACGAGAGATCACGCGTTCAGTGAGAGAGGTAATACATTTAAGGGGGATACGGCTGGAAAGTACTTTACACAGATAGTTGTTCGTGACTAGAACATGTTGCCAGCAGAGGTAGTAGAGTCAGTCATGGCAGATTCGTTTAATGTGCATCTGGACAGATGCTTGCGTATGTGTAAATCAGAGGGATACAGATCCTTATGAGTTGGGCGATAGGTTTAGATAGTGGATTTGCATCACCTCAGGCTTTGAAGGACGAAGATCCTGTTCCAGGTTTGTAAATTCTCTTTGTTCTCTTTGTACCTTGATAGCAGTCATGAATCTGACTTTTAACTATCATGCTATATTTAAATTTTCTTGAAACTGAGCCATTAGAGAAAGCGCTGTTGCCGTTCATTTCTTGCAATACAAACTTGTACGACCATATGTTTTGACTTTATTTTGATAGAAAACAAAGCTAATTTCGATCACAAGCAAACAATAGAGTGATATTAATGTTAAGCATGACCAAATGAGTTCTGTTCAGAATAACTGGAGGGGGAGAATGGAATTGATAGTTATGGTGAGTCTGAATTCAAAGAAAATTCAGGAGCAGCTGGGTCCTTGATACTCCTATAATTATGCATTTTTCAAAAAATCTAGATTTGGAGGTAACTCAACAAAGACAGAGGAAAGCTTTACTGCTTGGTGTCGATTGAAAGCAAAGCTTGGCTTGTGTACTCGTTTTAGAAAAAACGATAATTCATAATTATGATGCCATGCCGATCATTTATCTTGATTTTTCTCAGTAACGGATAAACATTATTCTGTCTTCTGGATCTGAACTCGAAAAATCATGTGTGTGCATTTTTATTGAACAACATGCAACTCAATTATGGATGATGAGCCAATACATGGAACGGCACAGTGACTAGCTTTACGAAATACGCAAAATGGTTATGATATTCTTTTTGAGAAATGTTTTCATCTTGCTTGTCTTAGCCACGCCTGAAATAACCACCAAGTCTCAGGGAGCTGCAGCCCGGCATCTTGGCAAAATGCCTAAGCTATTGATTGCATTTACCAATGTCAAATGTTGCAATTATCAGTCTATATATGCATGTGTAGACGGAGTGTTTTTGTATATCAGCCTGTGAAAAAAGAAACATACTTCAAATTATTAGAAAATATGGTGAATTCTTATGTGACTTCTGTGTTGCGTGGAATGCATGTTGTGAATCTGAAAGTTCGCCATCCAGAATCTTTATTAAAAACATACATGTGCATTAAAGCAGTGTGCTAATAATATTATATTACTTGAAGAACTGGCAAGACACTGAAATTTCATTTGAAATGTCAGTTGGTATCAATAGATTACAATGGAGAATGGCAGGAAGGGAAGAATCTCTAAGAAAACAGGAAAATTTTTTGATATCTTGATTGTGAATTAGCTTCTCAAGGTACAATCCGAGGAACAATTCATGACAGAAGCCACATTCGCTGCATCGATGAAAACTATAGCATTGTACACAGAGAATTTATAATAAGTGAATTTAGATTAATGTAAACAACAAAAGCTGTCTGAGTGCATGGTCTTCACAAATCAACGACCATCGAGCTAACGAAAATCCCTCCTTATTTCATTTGTTAAATGTTCATCCCTTCCCTGTAAGACGGTGGCCACATTCCACACCCTATCTGACAGCAGGCACATCTTCTACATATCCCCTCTCTCCAGACCTAACCGTGTACTGTGACTTTCACACTGATCCTACCATATCATTGTTTCAAATATCCAACATGGACCGACCACCCAAAGATCTTTACTGTACTTCATATAATAAATCCTTTATCATCTTAATCCATGGCCAGGAAATTCTCCCATAGAAATGGGATCTAAAACTGTTGATTCCAGAATTCTGGAGGATGGTATAATCGGAATCATATAAAGACACAACAGTACTGCTCCGCCCAATCGAAAAGAAAGATAATATTTCATTCGCCATCCTAACTGCCAAGAGAACCTGCATGTTAACGTTAATCAAGCCCTGAGCGAGAACTCCAAAGTGCCTTTGTGCGTCAAACTTTAGACGATTTCCTTAGCTCAGAAATTAGTCTGTGTCTCTTTTCTATCAATGAAAACTTCTTAACTGCTATATTCCCATCTTGCATACCATCTGGAACTTCATTGCCAATCTTCTCGCCTGTCGGAGTACTTCTGTAGCCTCCCCGTTACCTCAACACGACGTGAACCTCACATACCTTTGCTCCTTCTGCACATCTTAACTTAATGCACTCAGTTCTTCACCAAGATTGTGAATGTGTGATGTAAATCGATGTGCAGAAAGAATTGTCTTCCGTAGAAATTCACAAGTTATCTCTTGCCATTCTGAAAATTCGGCATTTGTCCATACTGTTGGCCTTCTGCTAATCATCCAGTCTTTTGGACAAGACAGGAACCAGCACGTCTTATCTAATTTAGCCCACCCTTTGTCTCGCACTTTGACAAATAAATTCTGAAAATCCATATAGATCAAGTTCACACGTGCTCCATTGTCTAGGTTGTTCATTATCTCCTTAAATAACTCTAACACATTTAACAGGCATGACCTGTCATTGACGACATCATGCTAACACATGATGCCATACACTTCTAAGTACTCTTTCTTCTCATTCTGAAAATGCATTCTTACAAACACTGTGATCAATGTGGTGGGGCTGTAATATGCAATCTTCGGCCTCTCTCCCTTCTTAGCAAGGGTGTCAGTTTAGCAATTTCCAGCCCTCTGGGCCATGGGAAATGCAGAGTGACGTGGATAAAACGGTGCTATGAGAATAGTGTTTTATGTAGTTCGACGTGGAACTCACTGGGTTGAATGGCAGCTTCCAAACTACAGAAATGTTATATTCAACGATTCATTCTCTAATTGTATGATCCTCTCTGGCTACAGTGATTGTTGAATGATCACCAACAATACAGCTACACTCGCGGCAACTATCACTATCAGAAATCTGGGTGCTGTTTCCCTGCTCGGTTAATCTATACTCCTTTAGAAATTGTTGTGGTTCTGTTCGCAGAGCTGGAAATTTGTGTTGCAGATGTTTCATCCCCTGTCTAGGTGGCGTCCTCAGTGCTTGGGAGTCTCCAGTGAAGCGCTTCGATGATGTTTCCTCCGGTACTTATAGTGGTTTGTCTCTGCCGCTTCCGGTTGTCAGTTCCAGCTGTCTGCTGCAGTGGCCGGTATATTGGGTTCAGGTCGATGTGTTTGTTGATAGAATCTGTGGATGAGTGCCATGCCTCTAGGAATTCCCTGACAGTTCACTGTTTAGCTTGTCCTATAATAATAGTGTTGTCCCAGTCGAACTCATGTTGCTTGTCATCCGCGTGTGTGGCTATTAAGGATAGCTGGTCGTGTCGTTTCGTGGCTAGTATTTGTTCATAGATACCGATCATTAGTTGTCTTCCTGTTTGTCCTGAGTAGTGTTTTGTGCAGTCCTTGCATGGGATTTTGTACACTACGTTGGTTTTGCTCATGCTGGGTATTGGGTCTTTTGTCGTGGTGAATTTAAACATTCAAGCTGTGCAAGCACACTTCATGGACTGAGACTATCAAAGGCACGTTTGTCCACTAATTCTCGTCAAGTTCGTGTATGCTGGTTGTCTCTGCCATTAAGAAATCTACTGAAAAATACGCATTCAATTCCTTTTTGTTTCTTTGAGCCTTGTTTTAACTTTCCCAACTTCGATTTCCGGCGTCATGCTCCTGACTTAGTTTTTTTTTAAACATATATAAAAAAACACTTCAACAATTTTGTCATATATATATATATATATAAAACTGGCTAGCTTGCTGTGATTTTTCATTGTCTTCCACTTTTTGAGCCCTCTTTTTTGAAGGCTTCCTAATACTTCTTTTCACAATTAACCTCTACGACATTTGTTTTTGCATTTATGGTTTACACGACATCCCATGAACCCATGCTTTCCTCATTATCCCGTTTACATTTTTCTTCTTTATTGGGGTGAATTTTTGAGCTTCTACCAGAATTACCCCCAAAACACCTGCCATTGCTGCCCCACTACCTTACCCTGCCGGGTTGCAATCCAATCAACTGTAGTCAGCTCATTCTTACTTTTTTGTACTTGCCATTACTCAATTATAATACAGTGCAACAAGTTTCCAGTTTCATATCTCAAACTGCATGGTGAACCATCATCATTGATCAGGAATCTTTCCTTTTCACTTAACTCTGCAATCAAGGCTGCCTAATTACATATCTTCAAATGCATAAATATCTGGCCCCCAGTGAGTTCTACCAGAAAACTCAGGTGTTGCCCAATTTGTTTTCTTCAGGTCTGCTTCGAAACTGATTTTTTTTTAGGTATATCTGGATATTGAATTTTCCAATACTTTTTTAAATTATGCCATTCTTTTATTCTTTTTCGACCCGTTGATTTATTTTGTTCCCTGTATCCTGGCTGCATCTAAGATTAGATTAGATTACTTACAGTGTGGAAACAGGCCCTTCGGCCCAACAAGTCCACACCGACCCACCGAAGCGCAACCCACCCATACCCTTACATTTACCCCTGACCGAACACTACGGGCAATTTAGCATGGCCAATTCACCTGACCCGCACATCTTTGGATTGTGGGAGGAAACCGGAGCACCCGGAGGAAACCGGGAAGAATGTGCAGACTCCACACAGTCAATCACCTGAGGCGGGAATTGAACCCGGGTCCCTGGTGCTGTGAGGCAGCAGTGCTAACCACTGTGCCACTGTGCCGCCCTGATGATTCATCCAATATGATTCTTTTATACTTTGTTGTTCCTCAACTCTCCCCATGCCGATTCTTAGCCTTTTCTACTTGTTATCAATTTATTTTGACTTTTTGCTGTTTTGGCATCACGTCATCACCCCCGCTGCTCACCTTTCTGTCCTGTCAAAAGGAATTCTGCTTAGATGTTTAGTTAGCTGCCTTGAATCCGGCACAACCACAGCCCCGTGATACCCACAACATATTTCAAGACAATTTCAATCAGCAATGGGTTTAATTTGTCTTATTGCACAAACTGCATGCATTACATCATTCCGTCCTGTGTTGACTGGCTCCTTCTCATCGCAGTTCTCCTAATTGTTTCGCATCTTGTCAGATTCATGATTATTTTCATATTCTCTGAACTTTTACTAGTTCCAGAAAATTTAATATATTCAATGGATTTCTGTGCAATTTCTATGTCAGAAAAATTTGCCAAGTAGGTTAGAGATCACAAAACACAGCTCGAAGTGAAATTGACAGTTTATTGCAAGCGATATCGCTGGGAGGAGAAAACAGACTAGCTGACACAGAACTTAGAGACGGCAATGAGAATTTGATTTCTCCTCCACAGAGCTGAGGATAAGACCAGTTTTATGGTAATGCTGCACAAAGACACTGAATAAGAATTGCGAAAATGCAATGTTTCCGAAAATGGAGTAATTTAGTTGCAAGGGTGCTAATTTTTCGAATGAATGTCTTGTTCCTTCATACAATGCGAAACATGAGAGTATCATGATTCCATTAATCTCCCCAGGTAGGTGTTAAAGTTTTTCTGGACTGGTGAGATGCTTACATTGTCCTGCGGTGTCTGTCAATCTGTCCTACACTTTGTGTGGCTTTGCTGCTGCTGGGTTGTGAAACTGCCCTTAAGACTTTGAGCCTCTGTCATGTCCACCAGAGCTTGAAACCGTCATCCATTGTCTGCGTATCATCTGACCCTCCTCGGGAATTTTGGGGTTCCTTGTACAACTTGGTCAATTTGCTTTTGTGGGCCTATAGTGGTTTAGTAAATCTTTTTCCACATTATGCATACCTCATCTCAACCATCTTTAATTAAAAACCTTACCCAAAACCTTGTTACCCATTTCACTCGGTCTCTGCTCCCAGCATACCGTAGGTGGATCCCTCCTCATATGTTCAGCTTCCTCTCCCTCAATAGTCATGCAAAGTCCCTAGAGTTCAAGCATCTCTCTCCCACAAAAACAAACTTTTCGCCAAGTGTTCACATCTTTAGTTTACAGATCCTTTGCAAATCTGTTTGTGAGTCTTCTAGCAAGACCAGTTATTGGAGGTTTTTTTGTTGGGAGGGGGGTGGAAAGAATTGTTTCCAAACTGTAGGTATTTAAATCTATTCGTCAATCTTATTCAAATAGGAGCTTGACAATAATCAAAAGAAATAAATAATAATTTGAACGAAGAAATTCAGTGCCAGAACATTAGGAATGGTGTCAATCTTTTCCTGAACAATTCAATGATTAGATTTTTAAATTATGACCACTGAGTCATTAAAATAATTTGCCACAGAGCTATGGTCTAATCGAAATTAATTAATTGGAGACAATTAATGCATTATTTCTCCAAATAAATAAGAGCCTTGACAGAAAATGACCACCCAGCAAAAAAAACAATCATGATACAATTACCTTCAATCATTTTCAGTGGCAGTCTTATATCTGATCGTCTTTTTCTTAACTTCTTCGCCAGCTTCTGATTTTTTTGAAATCTTAAGTTGCACAAGCATGCCAAGCCGATAACACAAATACTTGCAAACAATGATTATGCTTGATAGGTTTCCTTCTGGTACCCAAAGGGCTGAGATTAGATCTAAAATATAAAGGTTAAACAAAAACACTGACTTATTAAATGTTCTATATTTTATTGGGAATTGTTGAACACTAATTACGTACTCTTGAGCTGTCGGCACAAAAGAAATGTTAGAACATTTTCATGACTTTCCTCTGTGAAGCTATAACTATTTGCTTTCTTCGAAGAAACAATATTTCATCAGAAGTCAATTTATTGTTAAGGAACTGATATGGAACTATCACTGAAAGTTATTTTGTGTGTCATCAGTTGCAGAAATCACAATGCTAAAATATCTTTGATTTGCAATATAAACCCTCCGTACATATTTCAACTTATCTTCTAAACCTGTGCTGTTCGATTTCACTTCCATATATTCTCAAAACATGTGAACTCTGCTGGATTGTAGGACACGATCGTAAAGCAGCCACCTGTTCTCCCCATTCATCTGTTCAGTCTTCACCGAATAAATTTCACAGTATCATTAGCACTTCTTAAATGATAATTTTGCTTACTCCCTTCATTTTCATACGAGTACAATCAAGCTTTAGTTTGAACATAAAGTTTAATGACATGAAGGCTGCCTAAGATTATTGGCCAAGATTTAACTCTTTGAAATGTTCCACTCTTTCATTAAATTGGACTCTTTGCAGCATTTATTTTTGGAGAGAAATGTACCATGAATCATAATGTTTGGATGATAAAATAGCTGGTCATCAGAAATATGCAAGTTTAATTTACCTACTGTCCCGATTAGAAATCTGTTTCTTTATATACTGCATGAATGCCATTTTGAAAATACCACAACACCATAAGACAGACAGCAGCACGTAAACAATTCGGCCCATGAAATATATCCAATCATTCGATCATGGCTGACACGGTATTAAACCTATTTACTCGCTCTCTTCCACGAATCTTTGTTCCTATTGACAATCAATAACGTATCTATTTCTGTTTTAAATGTATTCAATATACACCTTTCCACATCCTTATATGTAAATGAATCCCAAAGTTTCACAGTCTCTGCCCGAAAACGTTTCTCCTTATATCCGTTCTAAAAGATCTGCCTTTTATCTCGGGCTGTGCCCTCCCGTAACCTTTTTTCCTGACAATGGAAACATCCTCCCAATGTCCACTTAGTCCAGCCCGCAAAACACTCTGTACCTTTAAATCAAATTACCTGTCATCCTTCTCAACCCTATCGAGTACAATGTCACAGTACGCAAACTTTCCTTTTCAGTTCAGATTTTCATTCCTGCAATAATTCTTGCGAGCCACCTCTTGATCTGCTCTATGTCCAATGCTTTCTTTCTGAGGTGCATAGCGCACAATTCCTCACTATACTTTAAATGAGCACAGCCTTATAAAGTCTCAGAAGTATATTCCTCCGTTTACTTATTGATTCTTTTGGGATTAAGACACTTTTATTTGCCTTCCTAACTCCAACTCAATCAGAAAGATTACCTGTACCAGGACTAAAAATTCTGTTGCACTTGAGAATGATGTATTCTCTCCACGTTTTGAAGAAACGTCTTGCCTCTAGTTTCCTCATCTTCATTCCCACCTCTATCCATCTACGGCACATTCCGCACAGCACCACACCCCTCCCATTCATCTCTCCAGCCCGTAAACTCCCAGCCTCATTCCTAATGAAGGGCTCCTCCGTAAACGACGATTTTCCTGCTCCTCGGATTCTGCCTGACTTGCTGTGCTTTTCCAGCACAGTTTTCTGTAATCCACCCTGATTCCAATGATACCTGAAAAATTACTAATAACGTCTTCACTATCCGTTCAGCTATCTCCATCAGAGCTCTCGGGTGCATGTCTTGTTGACCAAATGTTTTATTCACTTCTGAAACTTCCAGTTTTTTCTAGTATATACTCCTTCACAATGGTATTCATGTCTGCCTCTGTCTCTTTTCAATTTTTGGGATATTACTCATGTCTTCCACCATGAAGACTGAACAAAATGCTTTTAAGTTCCTCTGCCCTTTCTTTGCTCCACACTGCAACTTCACTAACATAATTTTCCAGTGGCCCAATGCCAACTCCGATTACTCTTTTGCCCTTAATGTAAACATTGAAAGACTTGCAACCTTTCCAGCGAGCTTACACTGACATTTAATCTTCTCTCTCCTTTTTTTCTTTATTCCTTGTCCTCTTTATATCCATGTAGGCCCACAGCCGTTAGCCACATTAAATGTTATCTGTTTTGATTTTATGCTGCGTAATTTCTCAAATCATGCTGTGGTTGCCTCATTCTCCTTTTACTCTGTTTCATTTTCCATGTGATGAATCTCTACTGTGTCTCCGGAGTACTCCCAGAGACTCTGGTCATTGCTTCTCACTGTATTTCCTGCTGTGCTCCTCTGGAAGTCAATTCTGGTCAGCTCCTGCTTCATGTCTCTGGAGTTGTCTTTACTCGAATCTAATATTGCTACATCTTACTTCACCACCTCACTCACAAGTAGTAGAATAAACTCTCTCATATTATGATCACTTCTTTTTAAGGATTTCATCGCCTTAAGATTCCACATCAAGTTTGCATCATTGCACAAACTCAATACAGAATTGTCTGCTAATTACTGGGCACGACCACGAACTGCTCCAAAAGAGCTATCTCCTTGGCATTCCACAAATTCCTTATCTTCACTGCCAAACTGACTGCCCAAGCCCACTCGGATTTAGAAAAAAAAACCCATGAGCATTGCAATCTTGCCTTTCTTACACGCTTTGTCTATTTCTCGGTGCATTCTGACTGGTACTTGAATCCCTGTAGATAACTCCCATTGTGCTGCGTTTTAACTTCTTGGTGCCTCAAGTCTACTCACACAGTTTCTACATCATCTAACCCGACCTCACTTATTGGTGCCGATTTAATATTATTTTTAATTACAAGGCAACAATAATCCATCTGTTCGCTTGCCTGCCTTTTCAATAGAATGTATGTTCTTGGATATTTAGCTGCCAGGTGGATCGCCTTGCATCCATGTCTCCGTGATGTTCACATCATACCTCAGAGGACAGATTCAGTTCACAGTAAATTATTATCTGAAAGTTAGAAAGTCTAAACTGTGACACAATGTAAAATCATTATTTCTCCTTAAGGTTTTTTTTTCGTGATTATGAGCAAAAAGACATAATCAGAAATGATGATTTGCTATATCACGGGGCAGCTGACACAACAGAAGTTGGAATGAAATGGGTTTACAACATTTACGTGCTGATTATTGTCAAGTTTATTATAAATACTTTATGCAAATCCAAATGAGGGAAGCATTTTTTAAGCAAAAAATAGATGTTTGTTTCCGTAATAAATCAGGAATCCATTACCTACGTTTTGCATTCCTTCAGCTGTATACATTCCTCAACCGTTTGCGAGTGTAGTTTGTGTTCAATTGCATTGTTCTAGATTTGGATTGCTATTCATGTTGCACAGAGAAAATATGTCTGCTTCCATCACTTAGGGGATGTCAGTATTTGTTTAATGATAATTCAGGTCGTCCAATACCTGTTTCTGTTTGCTACTTCGAAATAAGATTTGAACTCGAGGTTTTTGCTCATAATAATTGATGTTCTCCAAAGATTACACTGGCACACTGGACTTTTTCAGCAAGAAAAGCAGTTGTTTATCACCACTGCCAGATTAACAAGGGATTATTACAATCTGAATGCGAGTACTTGGAAAATGCAAAAATACAAACGCATGTTGCTCTCTGAATAGACTCGTGTTTTCATTATACGTCCTTATTTAAGTTTGACGAAATATCATGTTTCTTTTCAGAAAACGAAATAAATCGTTCGGTGAATTGTAAGTCATTGCAATATGCTTCCGTGCTGTGAGTTCGTTTAGGTCATTTGTCTGAATAAGCAGCATGCAAAGCAGTACGATATTGTCAGTGCACGATGAAATCCAATCAACAGCTAAAGTTAACATGAAAAGCTTGCCTTCTCAACCTCTAATCCTTGCTTCAGATACGGTGGCCCTCACGTTCAATGACTACTAATCATCTCCTTTTGCTTAGACCACCATTCCAATCTGATAAGACTTTGCACACTTATGCATTTCCTGCGATAACAAATCATGATCTAATACAAAAATGTATGTAGGACAAATTTTACAACAAATTGGAATATAATTGGGCTATATTCACTATGCACAGATCAAACTTTGTTGAGAAAAAACAAAGGTAAGCAAACCTATGATTTTCTGTCCCTAAGTACAGCATTTCAGATCCATAGTTTTTTTTAAAAAAATGTAGCATTACTGCGTCTCTTCAGGCACTGGATTCCAAAACGTCGAATTGTAAATTATATAAGTAGAGAAAGTCCAAAGAAGGCACCGTCAACGCCATACTACAACATAAATCAAACAACATTTAATGAATTTATTATGCAATTTATGTGAACGCGAAGTGTGCAGAATCATACAATGCCTGATCACACATTATTTCTTCCACAAATTCTTTTGACAGTTTTGATTGATTTATCCGTATGGCCATATATGTCTGGGCATGAGCATGTGTCTGGTTCGGCAGTCTGCTCCTTGAAAATAAAAAAATCGCATTTATATTTACATACTTTTATTATGATCGAATTTTTTTTACGTCAAAAAATACTGAATTTACAGGTGTTTTACTTTCTTTCTACTTACCACATTATTTAAAACAAAAATACAATCACCAATATCATTTACTGACGATATTGGAAGAAACTATGCTAAAACTGTAAGAATTCATTTAACTGCAAATACAGTGCAAAATGGACGATGCATTCTGTATAATGCAGCTTACTTTCCAATAATGCATTTCGTTGACTGTCTTTCGTTTACACTCTCTGTAAACTCTCTCTGTTAGGGAAAGACTGAATGGATATAAATGCAATGTCAAAGTGCAAAAATATAACGATCAGAACCATGAATTTCAGTTGAACAATAAGAATAAGTCATTCTGATCTGCCCAACATTTTCGACAGAGAGATTGAACATAAATAACATTCACGTAACAAAGCTAAAAAAAAACGTGAAGGTGAAAATGTAGGGCATTGTGAGTAATCTTCCTATAGTTTCACATGCATTCCATATCTGAATAACGTGAATCAAATTGTTTTCCGTGGCATCATTTTATAATATTCATTTGCTGTTAAAGCATTCAATCATTTCGCGTGAAACTACGCCAGTATAGGACCCTTCTTGATCAGGAAACTGGTTGATGAGTCAAGTTAAAGCATGCAGTTCATGTGTGCAAAGGAGCAATATTAGATTCATTTTATTTCATGTCAATGGTAGTTCGAAGTGACAAAAATTATTATTTTTTTGAACATGGAATGCATTTTACTTACAATCAAGAAAGAGAAACATCGTCTTTGAAGCATTGCAACCTCTGATCTGTGACTTAACTAATTTGCAGTCTCATAAGTCTAAATGCATATATTTGCATGATTATGATATGCCTATGTGGCCGAAAATCATTTTAATAGCTACCAATAATCACATGGACCTTTGCATCATCGGCCAGCTCCAATACCCGGAGTCTGTTCTGCTGTGGTCTCAATGCCCACTGTTTAAATCGGCATCAGATGAAATTCATCTTGCCGTGCTTTACAGCAATATTACATCATCTTGAATTGTGACTCATTTGAAACGTGCTATTTTCATTCTGGTCTCAATGACACCCGCATGGAATACCTGACTTGTATGTCATCTATGACAATCATGTTGCCTCACATTCTCCTGCACTCCAATATAGACCTGCTGTCAATGTTTCTGGTTAGTTCCAAATTTCGGGTAGAACCCAAAATTCTCTGCAAGGCACACATCAATTTGGCCCCCTTTGTGAATATCACGCCACAACAATTTCATACAGAAATTATAAAATAAACATTGCCTCCAACATGCTTTAATCAAGCAGCATAACTGCGTATATCTATTATGTTTTGCACAATTTAATTTTGAGCATTGCATTTTTACACATAGTGTCTGACATTGGGACGTATTTGAGTGTTATAAAACACTCAATCATACGTCTGTCTAACACCGACTTGACTGACAACGTTTTTTTTAACCTTATCTTCCATACAATTAAATTGTTATTGCCAATTTGTTAGCATATAAGCACCTGTGTTGAGAATTGTGTTGCTATTAAAGTAGCCTTCAATGAGTATCACTAAAATCCACAAGATATGCATCATATTCTGAGAGCAATTCTGTGCACTAATTTTGAGAAAGAAATGTAGTGCAATTCAATCTCTTTCATGTTTCAGAGCTGGGAGAAACTTTGGAGAAACTGTGTAAGATATGAATATTCAAAACTTTTAATAGAAACAAACAATTATTCAAATTATTTTAGGATCATCATTTATAGTGTGCAAAATATTGCTTCTATTTTGCAGAGGCGGGTGAAATGCACATTTACTTTACGTGGTCAATATCATGAACAGCTAATCAAAGCGTTCCTTGCAAATTAGCAACATTTTCAGAACACGCGTGAAATTGCAGAGAATTGCCTAGCTTTCCAAAGCAGAGTTCATGGGCATAATGAAGAATGACTGTGCTATCTTAAAGAAATGTCTATGATCATTTTTCCTTTGCAGTTATTTGAGCGGGAATACGAATGAAGCATCACTCACATAACACCTGCCTTTGCCTACAGCTGGCATGCAATTTTGTATGAAATAAAGAAAACAACTTTTCATCGTCCCCTTCATATAAGATTTTTTTCTGGAAAAAATTGAATACGTTTGAGACAAGCCACGAGAAATCAGGATTTATATCTGTTCAGACCAACTCTTAGAAACATTGTTTTTCGGACAATATAGACAAGTGAGCACACTGAATGTAAAGGGACATCGATTGTCACATTCGAGGAGAACAATTAGTTCACGTAAGTTGAAAATTTGCACTGCAAATGCATAAGTATCGAACAGGTGGGATATGATTTGGTAGCTTTTCAAACGTGATGCCATGTGGTTCATCTGTTAGAACACAGCTTACGAAAATGAAATTTTATTTTAGACAGAGCCTGTCAAATCATAAAAGAGAGGCTGCAGTGTAACGTATTGTGCATTTTTGTTTGTTTATTTTAGAACACCATTGTTATGTTTAAAAAATAATCATTCATTTAAACGAATCATGACTGGTGGACTGGCACGCATATGGGCAAGAATTAGATAGCGTTAGGGTCTGTGGAGGGGCGCGAGAGAGATAGAGTGATAAATAAATTAGTGTCTCGGCTTTTACTACATTGAAGCAGGAATGAATTCTATCATCCTGAGCATGATGCATTACTTTCAACATTTTGCTTTGAAAACAATTTGGACTTTATTGTTTATCAAGGTTTTCATCGTTTCAATTCAGTCTTGTGGCCGTTCATGGAAAATGTGAACAAAACATTTGGACGTAACACAATACTGAAATTTGAAAGTTCACAACGATAAATTGCAAGCTATAAGCAGGGTCATAAAAAGCAAGCTGAAATCTTTACAAATCTATGACTAAAACAGTCGTCAGTAACGTCCATGAGTAGTTAACAAAGTTACTGTGAATGGCATTTTATGGGGTAATACGTATATTAGTTTTTGAAATACTTTTTGGATGAAACTGAATAAGAATATATCTTGAAAGTATTTTTAATAAGTGCAGGCACTCATATTTTTAAAAAGTCACTCTATCGCCCTCTTATCACAATGTTACAGGACCTGACAATGCCCGGAGTATTCATTCATTACCTCGAATAATTCATACTCCCATTCCAGAATATTTCAAAAAAACATGGAAAATATATTTCAAAAAATGCTATTCTGCAAACGATTAAATACTGCAAGCAATTGTGAAACTGTTTTGTATAAATTGAACTTTAACAAAGTTTAAAATTTCTGTGCAGCTTACAGTGTCCTCGAAAAGGAAAAAGGTACATGCTTTAGATCGAACGAACAGTAATGGAATGCCTATGAAATATTTGTAATGACATTCCAAACTATGACCTATTTGTTGTGGTTCTGTTCGCTGAGCTGGAAGTTTTTGTTGCAAACGTTTCGTCCCCTGGCTAGGCGACATCATCAGTGCTCTGGATGATGAAACGTTTGCAACAAAAACTTCCAGCTCGGCGAACAGAACCACAACAACGGGCACCCGAGCTACAAATCTTCGCACAAACCTATGACCTATTTGGTAGCAGATTTAACGCATAGAAATTTTATTAACTCTGCTAGTTATAGCGAATCCCAAGGCTATCGAAGTGTTAATTAACGTCAGGAAGATGAAACAATATACAGTCTTAAGTCGAGTCAGAAGGTACTGCCCGGAACTGAAATCAAAATGCAGGAACTCATCCTGACCATTATGATTATTGGAAGAAAAATAAATTACTTCGAATAATAGAAACCCTCGAATTTGGAAAGAGGCCATTTGGCCTATTGAGGCTGCATGTCCCAGTGCATCCATATAAATTATAGGCAACTTAAGATAGCCAATCCATGTAGTCTGAACATTTTTTGGATAGTGGGAGGAAACCGGAGCATACAGAGGAAATCCACCTAAATAAAGAGGAAATGTATAGACTCCGCACAGACAAATACTCGAGACTGGCACCGAACGTGTGTCCCTTTTTAATGGCAGCGATAACCACGTGGCACAATTAATTTAGAATTTGAAGTGACATAATAATACCCAACCCATGTCTCTGGCTTTGCACTGTAAATGTGAGCCATACAAGAGGTCCCTGAAGATTAAGTGCTGTAGCGGTTCTCCATGTAATCAACAAACACTCTGACGATTTCATAGAGATTTTTATCTTTATTAAAAACAGTCAAAATTAACCACCTCTGACAGAAATTTTGTAATGTACAAGATACATGAGTAAATAAAAACCCAGGCCAAATTAATCTGTTAAGTAGGTATTGGAACATGTGAGGAACGGTTTAAAAAGGCACTTTTCCAACACAGTTAATCTAAGCAATACCCTCCAAAATGAATTACACTGTATAGTATCGCAGATACCTCATCTCAGTCCTGGCTTTTGTCAAAACTGGCTTGATCGCACAACACCCTCTAGAATCCATTAGATGGCATTGACCACGAGGCAGCTCCAGCTGCCACAGCCTCTGCACTCGATGACATCGCTTCCCACTTACTAGATCACCTCCTCCATGAACTCCACCAATAACATCGCTTCAGCTCCCACGGCCGCCATGGAGGTCACTACTGCCGGTGTCATGAAATATGTTATATCCACAAAATTTTGTGGCACACACTGCCTCCACAAAAGCCATTGACCAGGTGGTTGCTGTATTTACTGTCGTTTACATGACTTCTACAAGCACATTCCCACTCTGGAAAAAAAATGTTTCCACACCAGCTCAACATTCGGCCTGAGAATCAATCCTATCTGGTGTTTTCTGTCACTCTAGATATCCCCTTTACTGAGGACGAATGGTTAGTCCTCAAACAGGTGTCGCATCCATTCCACCACCTCGACCACACCCGCCCTCCCCACCCCCCCCCCCCCCCATCCCCAGCCCAGTTCAATGAATTGTGGACGTACTCACCACAATGTTGAACTTTTTATCTAACACCTCCACTACTGTAGTGATCTTTTCAACTGTGACACCCACCAACCTTCAAACATCTCTTTCCCACCTTGAACAAAGTCCATCTTCCTGGACACCCAATTCCTTCCTTCTTGCCCGCCCTCGACCTAATAATCTCAAATTTACACTGTAATCTAGCTCAAATTCTCTACTCGCCCACCCTCTCCAAACTCGTCCAGATGCAACACAGGGCCCGCCACACTTCTCACTTTAATCCCTACCTCACCATCAAGCGAGCTTCAATTGGGGCACAGTGGTGCCATTATGCACTGTCCTCTGCATCACTGAGGACAGATGCCAACTTGCTGACACCGCCTCATGACGTCCCCTCCACCACGACTCTAACTCTCATCATGAAACCATCATCTGCGAATCCATATTCCACCTGATCACTTCAGGTAATCACCTGTCCACAGTCTTATTTTTCTTTAATATCACTCTGCCTATTTTTTGTCTTCCTCAAATCTACAGTCCTGACTGCCCAGTTCACCCATAGTCTGCAGCTCATCCTACCCCACAAGACTCATGCTTACTTCTCTCGACTACATTCCGGTTCCCCTTCGTCAAGGATCACCCCACATACATTTGAGAAAACAAACAGCCCTCCATCGCCATTCAATTTTTTGTACTCTGGCCCACATTTCCTCATCTTCACCATGGACATAAAATCTCTCGACATGTGCATTCCTCAATAGGCAGTCATAAAATCCCTATGTTTCTTTCTCTTGAACCGACGCAAGCAGTCCCCCTTCAAAACACTCCCATTTGATTGGAAGAATTGTCATAACCTTCCAGAAATTCTCTTTTCAATCGTCCAAATCCCTAGAAACCAAAGGCCTAGCAATGGGAAACCACGTCGATCCCAGTTACACCATCTTAAGATTTTTAGAGATTACTTACAGTGTGGAAACAGGCCCCTCGGCCCAACAAGTCCACACCGACCCGCCACCCACCCATACCCCTACATATACCCCTTACCTAACACTATGGGCAATTTAGCATGGCCAATTCACCTGACCCGCACATCTTTGGACTGTGGGAGGAAACCGGAGCACCCAGAGGAAACCCACGCAGACACGGGGAGAACGTGCAAACTCCACACAGTCAGTCGCCTGAGGTGGGAATTGAACCCAGGTCCCTGGTGCTGTGAGGCAGCAGTGCTAACCACTGTGCCACCGTGCCGCCCTTGTGCCACCGTGCCGCCCATCAAGCGAGCATCAATTGGGGCACAGTGGTGCCATTATGCACTGTCCTCTACATCACTGAGGACAGATGCCAACTTGCTGACACCGCCTCATGACGTCCCCTCCACCACGACTCTAACTCTCATCATGAAACCATCATCTGCGAATTCATATTCCACCTGATCACTTCAGGTAATCACCTGTCCACAGTCTTATTTTTCTTTAATATCACTCTGCCTATTTTTTGTCTTCCTCAAATCTACAGTCCTGACTGCCCAGTTCACCCGTAGTCTGCAGCTCAGATCTATTCGCAGCCTACTTGGAAAAGCTCTACTTCCACAGTTAGTCCAGAACGAAACACACTTTTTTTCTCGATTCTACATTTATGACTGTATTCGGGTTGCCTCTACTCCCACGACGCACTTCACCAGTTCATCACCTATACTAACACTGTCCAAACTGATCTCAGATTTACCTGAACTGTCTCAGAAACCTCCCTCGAATTCCTTGAACTCTTAGCCTACATATCTGGCGACTGACACAACATTAATATCTGCTTCAAACCCACAAACTCTTGCAGCTAAATGTTTAAATCCTGTCACATCTTCTTCTTTCAAAGAAAAACGTGACGACTTCCTGCCAATTCATCAGCTGATAATGTAACTGCTCCTGGGATGAGCGATTTCAATCAAAGACATCCCAAGAAAATAGTACTCTCTCGCCACATCATCAACCATGCCCTTAATTGCATTTGATCAATTTCCTGCACCTCCACCCCCGAAAGACACCCGCTCCTCACAACCCACCCCAACCACAAAAAAGATAGTAATCTGTGGATTTCACTTTGCATTAAGTAATCTCGAAATCCAGTGCATCATGCTTCAGCATTTGTGTCACCTACTAGAAAAAAACATATGTCCTTCCCCACCCCTAATTGCATTTTCAGGGACTATATCTTTTGCAACTTCCTCATTCGATCCACGCTTGCAGCAACTCCCTCTCCATAGTTGGCACTTTCCACTGCCGCCAAAATAAGTGCAAAACCTGTGCCGATAACTTCGCCCTCACCTCTGCAAAGGCCTTATAGGATCTTTGCAAAGCCATCAGAGATTTGCTTGCATATACGCAAACCCCCATTTACCAAATTCATTTTTCTCTATGTGATGCCCTCTATTTTGGAGCGACATCGCTCAAACTCGCAGAACTGTTCAGGGAACATCTCTGTGCCTAATTATTTCAAGATTGCCTCACACTTTCGGATGACATGAACATTCTGGACGTTCTCCATTGTTTAAATAAGACTACAATCAAATTAGAGTAACAGCAGCTCATCTTCAGTCGCAGGAGCCTACAGTCGTATGGCCTTAACATTGGATTGAACAGTTTTCAAATCTTCCCACAACCCACCCCATATCAAATCCAACCTTCTGACTCAATATTGCACTCTTAACTTCACCCAACTGTCCACCTTCCTTCAACACATCGGCTCTCCCCTTACCACTGAACTATCATAAACAATTCCATGTGAAACCAAGTATAGCTATCCCATCTACCTTTCCCCCATATACATTAGGCACATTTAAATGACTTACGGATAGGCACATATGTGGTAGTAAAAGAGTATGTAGATTTGTTTGATCTCTAAGTAGGATAAAATGTCGACACTATACTCAGTTCCAAAAGCTGTATACTATACTGTTCTATCTCCTATGTTTCATGATCTGAATTCCTTCCTACATTGAATCTTACCCCGGCTATTAAACTTCAATATTACAATTTATGTGTCTTTTGACCGTAATCTAACATTTTCCATTGTTTCCGATTTTTGTTTTGTGTTATTAAGATTCAGAAACCTGGCACTGTTTTAAGCTGTGTTAAAATTATGTAGTTTGCTTCCATTTTTAAAATTATGTCAGGGAATTCTGTGAACAAGTGTGACTCTATGTTTCTCGAGAATAACTGATCACATCTTCATAATAAAACTATCGTGGCATTGAAAGCATTCAGAGATTAGTGATAATCTGCAAAACATTGACGCAGCACAGTGAAGTCTGCCCAAAGTGTTTACATCCTTTTATAGCTGAGACAATGTAAAATATTGGTTTAGAGAACACATTTATTAACTGTCAGAGTATTAGGTAAATGATTGTTGATTTTGAGGTGATGCATTTCTTCATTCAGAGATTGTGTATGACACGTTGTTGTGAGTTAATGACAGCTTGACAACGTTGAATTATTGAGCGTATTCAAATTTGTGAAGAATGATTGACCGAAGTTAGCTTATTAAAAACAAAAATGACAGTGGTGAAAAAGTCAGTTAGTGATACCCCAATATTCTTATGGCTGCACGTTTATGGAATAGAACAGAAAGCTCTGGCAGAAACGTGAGGACAAAACAGATCTTGTGATATTATTTTAACAGTCTGAAGCTGTAATATGAGTCATGGAGGTCAAATTAGAAAATCAACCAAAGTACATATATCCAATACATTCTAAGCAATATAATATATGCCCTTAGCAGTTGAAATAATATCAGACCAATTCAGCGTTATACTGCAGGCAAGGCAATTTGCAACAAATTCAGCTGCGAGGCAAATACCTATATTCCTATGTTCTCTTGAAATTCAGAAATGAATCACGCATGGTGTCTGAGTGAGAAGTGGAGCATTAAAATCAATTGTGAAGCTAAGTATGATGTGAATTAGTGCTTTCATAATGTCCACAGATGTGGGGGTTGGGGTGTGGGAGTGGTGTGGTGGGTGGACAGCGATAGTGTTATTTATATACGTGCTAATGTACGATATGTTCCTGCAATTTTCTATCAGAAAAGAGAGATATGTCAATATATGCAAGTTATTTGCATGCACGAATTGGAAAATCACAGTTTATTACACTGGAATCTCAGGTAGTAGACCTGTGATGGACAATTTGGCAAAACTAAACAAACAGTGATTGTTGATCATAAAAATATAAGATGACTGGTCAATGTAAAGGTGATCTCACATGTTTCATGCGCGCAAATTCAAAGTGACAACAGAAGATTTATCTCTGGGAAAACTGAATCAATGAGACAAATCATGTACATCTACTCCACATATTAACCATTCTGCAGAAAATAGACGATACTTCAGAAGAGTTGCTCCATGTGATATCACCTAACTGTCAAAGCCTCTCTTCGAAGAAGTAAATAATTTCCAAGCATCTTCTATGCTCACTGAGTAGATTAAAATACTGCAGGAAAACAAAAATCTTTTGCAGGCCACACGCTCATAATTGCACCCGCCATACACACTCATGCACCCACGCAATGTCGAGCAATAAGATCAAATCCATTCATGTCAAAGGCCTTTTCTTCTGAAAATGTTACCTTCCATGCACACAGAAATACGCAAATTAAGAAGTACACTTGAAAAAGAAGGTAAATGTTATGATATATTTTTTAATATTTTCGTGTCTGATCTTGAAATATTGTGGACAAAATATAATAAGATATTTGCTTGACTCTCTGTTGAATGAGTCACTTGTACCTGTTGCCCACACAACTCTCAACAGTATATTGTTTCATGATTTCAGAATATCACAGTCATAAGAGTTTGTGTTGTCCTGGGTAACAATGGATATGAAGAACATAAACACAAAAGAAAATAATTGACAGAATTGATTACTCATTTCCATAGGTTATTATAACGATAATGTCAAACTTTTACCTCAAATTTGATGGAAGGTGTTTTGGCAAATTATCACTGTTTTGCTAAGAATCTATTAGAGCTGTCTACAACATTCCAGACTGACATAATTATGGACATGTCACGTTATTCAATGCGAACAGCCGCATGTGCATCCGAGATCAGTTAATCTGAGAATATATTGAAGTCAGACGCATAGTTTTTTTAAATAGTCCATGATAGAGTTTTTCAGTTTTGTTCTTATCATGCATCAAACTATTTGATTATTCCACCAGTTGGAGTGATCATGACGTCACTTTCTATCATTTGACTAATTTGCAACAATATAACTATGACTCTAATTTTTTACTTAAAACCTGGTAAGTTAATTGACATCGACTGTGAGAATGTTTGTTTTTTCTGTCTGATTCGTCTGATGTACAAATTTTTCTTGTTTTGCAATCCATCAACAATTGCAACAAGAAAAATGCTACAATCAGCATGGGGAAAGTAATCATATTGAACAGGAAGAAAAAAATACAGCAGTTGCAAGTAAAATGCTCGCACTATGTTCACTTCTTGTGAGTTCCGTTTCCAGTTTGTTACTCAAAGATAGTTAGATGTACTTAGAGATACAGCTGCTGCTTTCACTGGTAAATCTGCAAATGCAAAATTCTATAAAGTGTCTACTGTCTCGAGTATGTTTACGAGAGTGAGCAGAAACAGGAAATGCACGTGCAAACTGAGCAGGGACAAGATGAGTTATAGTTTTTTTTTAACCACTGCATATTGTTCGTAATTATCTTCTACTATTCTAACAGTTGTCACTATTTTTACGCAATTTAACTTTTTTTTGCTGAAGACATTGAAAAACCTAAGGAAGTTAACAGGAACACACTCTGGAAGTAATTCAATGTATGAAAGATGAGTAACTAAGAGTGTCAATAAAATTTTCAGGTACTTTGAAATTTAGCAGAATATGATCAATAATATGTGATGCAGATGATGAAATTCTGTGGCGGCAGGGATAAGGAGAAAATAATTCAGCTTTTCCAAATATAAAGACTTCTGCAAAGGATGAGGCAGTTTCGAAATTGTGAAAGTAACTTTTTACATTTAAATAGCGAAAAACAAAATTAGGCTAATATTTCGCATTCCAACAAACCATAATTAACTGGAAACAAATAGTGACTTGGCAAAATAGCATAATTACACAAATTGGATGTTGTTATGCACATCAACCTCAAATTCTAACAAAGATTTCAATATTTAATATGTAAGGTAAATTAGATTCAACATTCAAAACTGTATGTAAATTTCACAAAATCAAGAGATGTATTTTAGCATATTGCCTTCATTTCTGCTTGCAATGCAATAAAAAAAAGTTGTCAAACATGAAAGCGTTCAGGAAAGATTTACAGTGGTTTTTCCAGGAATGGAGGGATTCTGCTCAAGGGAGAGCTTGTGTAATATGGGTCTTAGAGTTTGAAGGGTGGCCTTATAAAATTTTATAAAATCATGTATGACATGCACAAGGTAACCTCACTTATGCAAAGAACACGGGCGGGGAATAATTTGTTCAGATCTTTGAATGCCGCAAAATCAAGTTCCCTCCATATAGTTTGAATATCCAAGATATGTTTTGGAGTTTAGGGGAGGACAAAACCCCTAGGAGAGCATAAGTTGAAGCTGATTGAGGAAATGCTTTAAATCAACTTGCAGTGAAACTTGTTCACGCAGGGTTGATGATGGTATGGAAGAAGCTGCCAGGGAATTTAGCGGAGGCAGTCACAAATAATGAAAACCTTCTGGATGTCAACGTGAATTGGGAAGTGCTATTGGGACAAAGACAAAATGTTGGAAAATGACTCTTGGTCAGTTTATGATATCTAGTCAGCGCAGACGAGATTGACAGAATGGATAGTTTCTGTGCAGTGTAACGTGGACTCAAAAACAAATACCATCTGATTATCAATGAGGAGAATTCAATTCGGCCTGACCTTTTGGATACGTGATTTGCCTGGGTCTGCTCCTTTTTCAGAAGGCAGAATGGAGCATTGGAAATTTAGATGCTCTTGAAACGTAAAGACAACCAATTTACTGTAACAACACGTGAACAAATATCCGTAATGCACGTTATAGACTTGGTTAAAATAATTAGCAAACAAATTAAGATACATTTAATGATAAGATTATTGAAGCAGCAGGTAAACGGCAAAGCAATCCATGTTTCTTAATTCGATGAAAAACGTTAGATTAAAGTATATTGCATTGGTTGCTTGGTTAAAAAAAAAGAAAGAACAAAACATTTAATTAAACCGAGGCTTGAATTTTTGTTGCCAGAAAATATTTGTGTTTTTACTTGAACCAAATATAGGAACGCTATTTCAGCTGAAAACATGGAAGGAATGTGGAACGCAGAAGAACAATTATATTCGTTGTGATAAATGTTGTGAAGTTTTGTTTCAAACGATTCAGACATTCGTGTGACCTTTTTTGGAGAATTATGCATGCAAGTATAACATTGGTCTAAATTGAGAAATGATCCACTATTCTTCTTCCCAACAATGGATTTTGACGGTCAGGGTACGAGAAGATATGTACCTGCATGTTTGAAAATTAACCGAACAAGAAAACATGATAGAGAAGAACACTTGATTGTTCTGGTTATTGGAATCATATATATGTGTTAAATATAATTTTACACCTTATAGTCTTCTAATTGGAATTTAAAACACATGGAGGCACTGTTAAAACAATGAGAGATGTATTTAATGGAAGATAATGAGACAACGCTATTTTGTACTATCCACCTAAAGTGGTGGTGGAGTCTCGACCTTTCTTTGATAGGTGAGATTCAAATGTTCACGGGCGGTGCAACTTGTTTTGAGGGCACCAATATCTTGAAGATATAATCGTATGCACGACTGCCAACACATGCTGTTCTTCTTGATATTTGATTTCATACCTTTGTCAAATTAAGTCAGGACATTGTGAGGAATCGACAAACGCAAAAACATGGTTTGCCAAGATAAATTACTTTAAAAATGTGTAAGCTGAGAACAACATAAATGATACTCTGATGGTAGTTTGATTTTCAGATGAAGGTCGACAATATCAAGGTTATAATAATGGAATGAATAAAGAAAACGATGCATGGTGCATTTGCTGCCTGCATCTTCCTAATCCGCCTTCCAACAAGTTTTCAACACATGGACTTGAGTTGCCGCATAATTCACCATAGACTAGTTGAATTACATTAAAGAGCAATCAATATCCATTGAAATCTTAACGAATTGCTGAATATTAAATTGGCAAAGAAAATTTCCATCTAATTTGGATCTGCACTCCCATAGTGAGAAGAAATGTCTCCATCATTGGCAGACCTGACCAATGGCAAACCCCAACAGACACCTCATAAGAAGCATTGATTTTAACCAATCCCTGACAAAGTCTTCTCCTTGGCAACAAAACTCCAAACTTTAATGCAACCGACCCAGAATACTGTGTTATAATCACGGTGTCTGCACAATATTCTTATATCTGACTACAAGCATAGATATACATAAAATATTCACTGCCAGCTTAGACAAGGCCACGCCAAATTACTGTCAACAGTAAAAAAAATCTACAAATCAGGTTTATTCATATCTGACATCTCATATATTAACGCCATTGACTGCTATCAACAGATTTTTACGTGACATATTCACACCACAAACAAAAGAAACAACAGCCATGTCACTACCCGACACCACGCCAGCAATCTGTAAATGATTATATCTACAAGTTGTCCCTGTGCAATTTACCTTCCATCTCATACTGATGAATCACTCACCTATTAATTTATCTTCTCATTCTTTTGGCTGTCACTTTCTCACTTATCTACTATATTATGGATACGTTTTGAAATAACACTTTATACTTTCCAGATAACGAGTCATTGAACTGGCATGTCAACTGTCAGAATCTATCATCCTTTCATGCAATGCATATGGTATATTAAAGTCTTTGCCACCTGACAGGCGATTAATTAATACAAGTGGAAGAAAGCTGCACACTCCGAGGTCAGCACGCTCCATTTGCAAGAGAAGTCGATATGTCACATATAAGTTGTCCCTCAAATTCGCTGTCTATTCCGAATGTTGTTTAGAATTCAGATATCCTTCACAGTATATATGTCAGCGTGGATTTTCCAACTTAACAGCACTTGACATGTCCTCACACAGGAAGGATGGCAACCAATCAAGATGCAAATTGCGACTATTTCAACGACAGAAATTTATATTGGTCATAATGCAATGGAAGTAAGCGTTAATAGTGAAATGTAAAACTCTTCATTCTTGTTTCCCAGCAGTACCTCCCACCACATCCATAATCTTATCGCAAACCTTAATTGTTATAATTACAATGGCAGTGTTTTATTGGAAATAGACCTATACAAGTAGTAAGAAATTACGTTCTTATCCCAATCTGGTAGAACGTGACATTTTGGACTGCCCCTCCATGACAAAGTAATCTACATGATTTTCAGAAATGTTTGTTCTGATTCATTTCAACCAATGAGTTCCTGAATTCCCGCAGAAAAGTGGTCATCTTACTTACAATTAGGAATTTATGAGCTTTTTTGTCAGATGCAGAAAGGTGACACTGATGCTTAATATTCGAAAGTACCATAGACATTTTAAAAAGGCATGCAGAGACATGTAGAGGTGGGGTACGTCTGGAACAGTCTGGCTATTTGTGGGATTGTTAATATTGTACATTTGACATGAACGACACAGTGAAATGGCGAACTTCTAAAGTGTATTCAAGCTGCGATGGAACTGATCCATAGTTGTAATAACTTGTATATTTGGAATAATAGATTTACAAGATATTAAAGCGTACATATACTACACTGAGAAGGATTATGAGAATCAATCGTGGTTTGGCTGTTAATCTGCATTAAAAATGTCGGTCTCTTGGTCGATCAGAGGTGAAGATGTGTAACCACTTTCATGCATGACGTTCATTTTATACAGTTGGAAGATTTGGAAAATGCATAGATGTGTTTCATCATGTTCAACCAATTCTGACAATAGGAAATGAAGAGAGATTAAACAGTGCTGCACTTCTATATTTTCTGGATGGAGACAACTTTTAACAGAGATTTGTCTCACGTACACTTCAATAAACTGCATGACATGTATGTGATTATTGAGTTCGAATATTTTGTGCAGGCTTTTGAAAGGATAAGTAACGACCAGCTGCAGCGTTAATGTAGTCGGTAAAGCAAAGTCATTAATGGAAATTGGAAAAAAGAACTCATTTATGTTGTTCAACCGGGTATTGTTTGCCATGCATCGCCTGAAACTGAGTGGATAGGCAAATTTCAAGGCACAGTGTACGTTAAAAAAACGAAATGCAATAATATTCATAGCTGAGGTGAAATGGAATTTACAGGAAAGTGGCATTCCATTGTTTGTTTTCAATGAAGTGGGTTTCAGCCCATTTACTCGAAATGCAGATTTCCTTACCATAGCAATTCTGTTCTTTTCCGAGTTTGGTTGTATTTCATTTGGGAATATAATGTGAAATGACGTTTCAAATAATTTCTCTCAGCAGATAGTGCTGGCATGAACTCAACCGTAAATGATGATAATGTCAGTAATGAGAATCATCGAGGATCATCAAACCAGTATGCAAAATATCTTAAAAGGCACAATCTTTTTATGCGAGTCCAAATATTTCCCAAACCATTTCGAAATGCTAATTGGACAAATCAATTTTATCTGTTTAATCTGATAACTATCGATGTACATTTAAATTATTCTAGTAAGTCGGCATTGCTTGTTAAATTCCAATGCATTCATCACTTAAAGAAAAACAAAATTCATCTGATTGGACTATTGTTCTAGCTACATTTACTGGAATACTAATAATTTTCATGATACCAGGATTTGCAGGTTTTTGGCATTTCGAATTCCAACAATGAAAACTTGACAGAGTACATGCACTGAAAATTTGTTGCTGGAAACGCGCAGCAGGTCAGGCAGCATCCAAAAGGCAGGAGAATCGACCTTTCGTGCATGAGCCCTTCTTCAGGAATGGTCTGAAGAAGGGCTCATGCCCGAAACGTCGATTCTCCTGCTCTTTGGATGCTGCCTGACCTACTGCACTTTTCCAGCAACACGTTTTCAGTTCTGATGTCCAGCATCTGCAGTCCTCACTTTCTCCTCCAGAGTACATGCAGCATGGCACTAATATTCCTCAGTTGAATTGGTGCCGTTTTTACTCTTATCACATTACTATGTTATCTTTTGGATAGAGAATTGTGTTTATTAGACCATATATAACTAGTAATACAGCAGAAACATTCCTCATAAAATGCAAAATTTATCTTGAATTCTTGGCTGAAAAGGAACATCGATCATTTCTTCTTGTTAAAATTATGCTAATTTACACCACCAAGATTGCTTTTCACCTTTTGGCGGATCTGAATGAAACAAAGAAGGCACTACGGGAAGCAGGTTTGATAGTCATACTGATTTTCTCGTTCAGACATATTTATTTAGGTCAATGTGAGCTTTCAGAATGAATGGCATCATTCATTAACTAGCCGTCGTATTTTGAACAAATTCCATCTGTTGATTGTAAAACATTACAACAGAAAATTTCATCTTTCATGCATGGCAACATTCCTAATAAGTGCAACACCGCGTTTATCAAACCTTTTGAGAGCATTTGTTTTACTGTAGAGCTCATTCCTTATTTATGCCCTGTGATGCACTTGGATGCCTTGTATTCATTGGTTGACTAACTTAATGTTGTATTATGCAAAAAAAAGAGAATTCCAAAACGAAATTTACCTTAATGGAACTTTTGTTTATTTTGGAACATTGGCTATAATATAGTCATCATTAGCAATCATGCGTAATATGAGACATATGTACAGCTGAGTATAAGATGAGAAAGTGCGATCTTTCTTGCAATATTAAGTCTCCACTTCAGGTGTTGCTTCAACTTTGACGTGTAAATTTCAAACGGTGATGTTATCAGATATTGCAGATGCAATCTTTGTTGAAACTTAAATTTGCAGAAGAGAAGTTGGAGTTGTGCCAAAAAGGTGAATTAAAACAAATAAAACCTGTTCTGTTCCTACTTCAATCATATATTATTTTTGTGTCCATGTGAGGGCTGGAAAGATTATAGTGACGATTGATGTTTGGGGAACTCAGAGATACTGGAATCACTCCCACAACATTTGGCCAATCTAGATGGCCATGGCCCTTTAAAAACATTCCCAGACTATCACAATTAACTATTCAATATAGTTAATACACCTTGCTGATACATCCTCAAACAGTCACATGTCACTTTATCCATGAGAAATCCACTTTACCTGCACATCTTTGGACAGTGGAAGGAAACCCGTGCACCCAGAGGAAACCTAGGCAAATACTTTGCAAATATGTAAATTTCACGCAGATGGTCATCCAAGGCTGGACTCAAAAGTGAATCCCTCGTGCTGTCAAACAAGAATGCTCACAGCTGTACCAACGTGCAGCCCACTCAATACCAATTAATAGTCTGTCTGAAGAAACAAATAAAATCATTTCCAGAACAATAGCAATCTCTTCACTGATTTTTTTTCATACTATGAGAAGAGCGCGAAGAGACTTCATTTTAATGGAAAAACTTGTCACTGCACTAAATGACTGCCCTCGAGGCGATTGGCCGTCGTTTAAACTGTGGGTTTTCCACCCCACAACCAGCATGGGAATTGAAAAGAAAAATCTGTTGTTATGCCTTGGAGCTGCCCCTATAGTTGAGTGACACATAATGACTTCAGCTTTAAAGCACAAGACGGTTGATTGACCGATTTTCACATCCTAATTAGAAGAGAATTTGAAAAAGCCTGCTTCAGCATTGAAGTGAAATAAAATTTCCTTTAAGAAAGAGACATTTCGAGGCAAAAGGCAGTATTGCCTGAACAAGTTAAAAGGGATGAGAAAAAAAAAATTACAACGAAATAATCGACGATTTCCGAAAGAAAACACACGAATGAAATAAAGAAATTATAGCTTCTTAAAATGGAAATTGGAAGACCCATGCTACAACGACAATATTGAATTCCAGTCTCACTTAGGAAATGATACTGTTTAATTGAGTGAATAACATTACGTAAGCATCGTGTAGCCATAAAAATGAAGTCATTTCGCACAAATCATCTATTACATTGAATCTACATATAATATTAAGAACATTGTCCTAGTTAAAGATTCTTCAAATAATCAGTGAGACAAATTTCAAAGCATTTTTAACCAAATAAATAAAGCACAAGGAGACAACATTAAAGAGATACCTAGCATGTCGTGTCTCATAAGGTAAAGGTAATTACCGTAGAAGTATTTTCACATTTCAACAATGGAAACTAATATTATCACTAACATTTTGTAAAAGAGAGATCCAGTTTCATAAAGATGGCAAATGGGATACAATAAATCTGAGCCTTAAATTAAGGGAATGATTATGTTTTCAATTTGGAGATATTTTCAGGGGTGATCTTTAACCCGCACCCTGCATTAACTGGATGATGCTTGAACAATAGTCTGCCACGTGACTGCATCCTGTCTGTCTCCGGAGTCCTTGTCCATGTTACGCTCCTATAGTATCACTTTGTATTGGAAATCAACTTTCTATACTGTTCTAACCGTTTCTTTAAGTGTTGGATGCACAAAATTTTTTTTTTAGTTTGAAGAAATTTCAGTATGCAATAAAAGAACTAATAGGATTTTCATTAGAGCTGGAGAACGCGATTGATTTTCGTCACCAACCACAGCTACCCTCCACACCCAATCCCCATTTCCTCACAAATCGGGATCATGCTTCACGACAATAGATTTTCAGCAATGTTTCAAAATAATTCATAATACTTTCTAAAATCAGAAAACAGCAGAAATCTACAGTTATTCTCAGGCTTTGGATTACTTAACCTCAAACAGTCATTTATGAATGACTGTTGAATTCATATTACATACATCAACAACATTTTTTTAAAAAAATCATTTCTTAGAGAAGATCGAACACAAAATATGATGACATCAAATACATTCATGAAATTAATGCTGCTGCGGTAAAGCCTTTCGACTCCACGAAAGAATGAGAGATGTGTTCTGAAGCTCAGCACGCTAACAACAAAAAAGCCATGTACAGCTGTCATAGTGGCCTGTCTATGATACTGTAACATGCCTCGAATTTTTAAATTCTGGCACAATGACGAGAAACATTTTCAACATATTGGAGAAAATTGATGAAACACATTTCATCGAATTTTGAAATTGAAATGGAACAACCTTGCAGTAAACAGACAGTGAGCATTATTTTTATGCTCAAAATTGGTTGATAATGTTGGCAATATGATTTCCTTCTTATCAGATCACTCTCATTTATTTCCAATGTTGAAACATATTTAAAAGGCACTAAGGGTCCACTTCTCTTTTATACAGAAGTGGGCCATGTATGGAATGAGCTGCCAGAAGAATTCGTGAAGGCTTGAACAATTACAGCATTTAAATATTCTGGATAACTATATGAACAGGAATTGTTTAGAAGACTATGGGCCAAATATTGGCAACTAGAACTAGATTACTTTAAGATATATGGTCGGCATGGATGAGTTAGATGAAATGGTTTGCTTCCATCCTGTACAGCTGTATTAATCAAAGGCTGTTCATATTTTTTTTAAAAAAGGCAGGGAAAGTCGCGGGATTAAAATGGAAATGGCTTTACAAACATGCAGCATTTGAAAACCCTCCAGTCAAATTAAAGTTATTGGAAAAGAGCGAGTAACAGCTTAGTCTTTAAAGGTATAAATATCATTTTACAGCACAGGAAGTTTCATTTCTGTGTGATATCAGAGACTGTCCTAGTGGATTTAAAGGACATCTTTAACAAACGTTTGGCAGAAGTACTTGTCAAGCAGTAAGCAATCGTTATGCCTTACATAGAAAATCTCCAAAAACGGGGTATTTACGCTTTATCATGATATCAACAGTACTATTGGAGAATTTCCAGATGACAGTACTTCATTGATAAGCATTAACCAAAACCTGACTGACTGTAATACAAAATGTAGACGGCTCAAGACTTTAAATTGTGTTGCATATCACAAGACGCTTCACGTGAGAAATCATGTACAAATAAGACACAAGTTCGGATGCTGCCCTATTGTTTTCCGACCATATCGAATTGAAAATGTGCTGCCATTCACTTGATTTCTGGATTAATATTGTGATAGGCCGTCCATGAACACACTATGGTAGAGCCATAGACGATGAAATGTTGGATGCAAAGTACATTTCGTCAAGGAAATTTCAGAAGTTTACTAAATGTTGGCCGAATAGGAATTACAATCCTCACGTGAAAGAAATAAAGTGCTGGATACCATTGGACAAATTTGTTTGAAGTTTTCCTCGATCAAGTTATCTCCATATGCTTCAATTATTCGAACTAATGTACCAGAAAATCCAAGCTGACTGTCACTTTTTTTTTAATATTCTGACTCAAAATTTAATGTGGGCCCAAATTCAGAAGTTTTAGAATAACCAGTGGGGCTTGCTTCACAACAGGTGATGACATTTGAATTGCCTTACACGACACATGATAGCAGGAAGGAAATAACATAACGGCGACATTGAGATACACATATCTTCTCGCAAATGCATCTGCTTCAAATATGACTTTTATGGATGGAAATTTGTTTTCCCTATACGTATAGGTCGATTGATTACTTTTGATGCATGGCAAAGAAACTGACTTTTGACTGAGTACTGCACAATTAAAGAAAAATCAAGTATTTGAAAGTTTCAGTGTCGTCCATATTGCATGTATGATGAAATATTTAAGGAAAAATGCTGGAAGTCATTATTTAAGTTTGGCATTGTACAGGTATATTCGACCTACTAAATTTGAATAATGTGTTTACACTTTTCTGGATATTTAATTATGTTCTGAGCGATACGTTCGGGAAAAAAATCATCTTTTTATGTGCACGTTCATTTAATGAAACTGTTTCTCGCACCTGGTCTCACACTCCCAATGGTAAAACCACAGTTTTCTTGAAAATCAATAATGTTATGAATAGGGAATATAATCGAAACATGGAATACCTACAGTGTGGAAGAAGACCATTTGGCGGACAAGGTCACACTGATCCTCTGAAGAGCAGCCCAAAAAACCCATCCCCCTACCGAAGACGTACCAACATGAATTAACATCACCTAGATATTCCTCAATACTATACAAAATTAAGCTTTTTTCAATACACATGGCATGCACATCTTCAGACTTTAGCAGGAAACAAAGAGCACTCAGTGTAAAATCATGCAGACACAGGGAGAATATAAGCACTCCACTCAGATACTCACTGGAAGCGAACAAGGGTTTCTGGTGTTGTGAGGCAGCAGTACTTTTCACAGACACACTGTTTGGTTTCAAATTTGCATACCGTCAAACTCTGGATGGTGTTGAGCTACTCACCTTCTGATGACCAGCTGAATGTGTGATTTATCGTGTCTTAATTGAATTCGTTTGATTTCCATTATACAAGAAAAAACAAAATTGATTCTTCGGTCTCACAACAATCATCGAACATAAATGCAATACACGTTATCTTTGTAGGGAAAAAAAATCAAAGCATCACTTTTGCTTCAAATTCCTACCGAATTCTCTCTACACTGCACAACGTGAACCATGCCCCTCTCAACTAAAGATTACGTCCAATTCTTATACGTACTCACAGGACTTCCTCTGTGCACTGGGATCAACTCCACAACAATTCAACACAACGTAGGCAATAAAAACACAGTGAAGTGTAAAAATAAATCACTGGATTATGTTTTTCTTGTACGTTTGTTAGTGACAACTTCAAATCAAATGGAATTTTTCGTCATGAGGGAAAGCATTTACAAAAATGCCTCATGAACTTTTGAGGCAGAGACACATGTCTGCACCACGTAGATGAAACGCTTCATTTAATTTTGAACACATGTATGAACTTATTATTTCAATTCCCGAATATTATACCAATATCTTTCAATTTTCTCGCCATGATATTGCCAGTGCTGGAAGAAAAGTGCAGAACTAATGGTATGTAGCTTTAATTTTCATTTAATATTGTTTGAACACTTGCTTGGTTTAATTAGTTTTTGCATAAAGTAGTTAACTAATACTGGTTATGTGAAATCGATGAAGAGAAAAGAATAAATCTTAGAGCAATTGAAAACAAGGCTATGGCAAAGTAAGAAAAAGCTTTGTATACATAAAAATGCAGGTGACATCATAAGCTCTAATACAAGCTAAAGTTTCTTCCTCTCCACTGCAAAACACATTCCATCATCTATTTAACATTGCATGAAATGTATAAAGTCTGGTTGAAGATTTGTAGCTCAGGTGTCCGTTGTTGTGGTTCTGTTCACCGAGCTGGAAGTTTTTGCTGCAAACGTTTCGGTCCCTGGCTAGGGAACATCATCAGTGCTATTGGAGCCTCCTGTGAAGCGCTGAAGCACAGGAGGCTCCAATAGCACTGATGATGTTCCCTAGCCAGGGAACGAAACTTTTGCAGCAAAAACTTCCAGCTCGGCGAACAGAACCACAACAATGAAATGTATTCTTCAATATACGAAAAACTCCAATTCATCGAACTCATTAAAAAGATTAAAAAGCTCAATGGTGCAGTCGCTCGAATAGTTTGTTTTCAAGAAATACAGAATGCAATATAAAAACTGGAAACTGTTATCTCTCTGTTGTTATGCAATTAAATGAATCTTAAGTGATGTGCAGTTGCACCGATTACTATGTTAGTGATACAACAGAATATGACAGAATGAAGCTCTGAAACATGTCATTAAGATAGATCACGCCAATTTATCTTAATCCAAGTTATCCAAGTATTCTTTTCCCAAGTTCAGGTGAACTTGTTAATATGTCACTGTGCACTTGGCCAACTAACTGCTAAATGTCCAGATCCCAACTAACAAGTTATTACTTTCTCACTTTATTCCACCTAATCACCTAACTATACTTCAGGTCAGAATTTCTTAATGGAATGTACTCGAGGTCTCCAAACAGAATCTAGTTCAGTTGTAATTCGCATAACAATAACACATTTCTCACATGCGAATGCTGGTGTTAGTTCTTCAATGTAAAGATTTTTTTGTGATCCCCTCACTATATTTATTTCAGTTTCCACTTTATGCATTGACGCATCATCTCTATATGGATACCGGAAAAAATGAAATTACTTTGTAGCTTTTTGTTGGTCATTCAATGAATATTTTCTCAGATGTTGTAATTATTGTGCAACAGATTGACTACATATTGTTATATGTCGTTGTTTTATATCTGTTTAACAGTAACTGTATTATAATTACATACAATAAGTTAAAATTCTGACAATATAGACGCCTGATCTGGTCTTTTGATCAATCGTTACTTCAAAGGCAATTGGTGTAGTTTACATACTAGTTGTATCTCCACTACTTCATGTGTCGAGTTGCTGTAATTTACCAGAACGGGACATAACATTGTGCGATTCAGATGCAGAGTTTGAGTTGGATTTCTGTTCGGTTCGTAGGCAGAGGCATCAACGACGTGGGTTTCATTTGGTTAAACAATAACTCCAAGAAAATGTTGTTGTACAAAACTCGAGACAGGACAATGATAAGAGCAGTACATTCCTGCTGCAAACCATGTGAAGTCTATGGTCGAGTGGTGTTGTCGTGAATGTCGTAATTCGGTAATAGGGTAATACTTTTGTGAGACGTGAACGAATCCAGTTTCAGAAGCAATCTAAAGTCAGGTCATCACACCTACAAGACGACTGTACAGGTGTGTCTCAATAAATGTGCATGCTGCAATCTTCTGCAGTTGTTTCATGAAGGATTTCCTTTCATTGTAATTACTACAGTGGATGCATCAACACTGTCACAACGTTTAATTTCATTTATCAGTCCTCTGCCCTTGTGGCAGACCATATCCAATGCAATGATACTTGGTCAGCATCCAGGGGCTTCCTGAAAAGTGGCAAATACCTTTCCCATAATTCAGTTGCCACGTAGCGAGTTAGAACAACCTAACCATGGCAACTAGACACTCAATTTTTTTGACTCAAGGAACGCCATTTTTGCAAAGTCCATGGGATTACAAATTGTTAAAATAATTACATTGGACTAACGACATAATTATAGCAACTGCAATACTATATTAGAGTTTTGGATTGCTCCAACGAAAAATACATCACCTTCCTGTCCAAACCCTGTCAGCAAACTACAAATCTTAAACAAGGACTGTGATTAAGTGTTGAAATGTGCCCAGAATGTTGAACAACATTCGAGAAGTTTGATTCCACCAAGAAGAAAACATCTAACTTTTTTGATACTGCATCCACGAATCATCACTCCCTCTAAATCCAAGGGTCAGTGGAAGCAATGTTTGCATTTTTCGAATTGCGTTGCAGAAATTCACCAAAGCTCCCGACAAAGTGACTTCTAATCAAAGTTCAACTTCCTGTGAGAAAGGTAAGGGTAATAGATCAATCTGAAAGCGCCATTGCAAATCTCTGTATAAGACAACCATAGCAAGTACTTCTAAAGTTATTGCCATTCCTACATTTACTTTTGGGACAAATGCAAGATTTACTTTCTAACAACTTTGTAGATCCACCTTAAAAACACAGACCGCAACAGATCAATATTGCATTATATTTGCCAATTTCTCTTCGTCTAAATATGAGGGTGCAAGTGTTCAATTTTCGAGCTCTGTTGTTGTGTGAAAGAATTCTTGCTTCTCTTTGAAAATGCATGCCACAGCGTCGGACCTCATTATCACTATCACATAATCTCCAACCGCACTTGCTACATAAGGAGTTGCCCTTCCTTTTCAGTCGACATGTGTTCACATAGCGTAAGGATGCAAATATATTTTTTTTTTGGCCTGGCCATTCATCAGAAGAATGCATAGCAAACGGAATTCACTCTACATTTATGGTTACTTCGTGTTCCCTCACAAATAACCTTTCAAGGATTCAACTTGCAAATGCAATAATACCAGATCCTCGACTCCCACCTCTAGTTACATCTGCTCATTCTTTCAGTGAATTCAGAGGCATAGCGCCACAGATTTGTACAGTGTGAAAACATGCACTAGTGCACGCTGATCAAGTTCCGAAACCAAACTTGCTTGTGTTTTGCTTATATTCCTCCAAATCTTTACTTTTCATTTATTTATCCAAATATATTTTAAATGCTGTAAAAAGTTAAATACGGGACAAGTCTCAATAGAAGTTCAACAAAAATCCATAACCCACTTATTTATATAGATTTATACAAATAATAGGAAGGTCAAACTGTTAAAGAAAACACTTAACTGGGAAGATGCTGAGAACTGGAAAATTACGAACTAAATGCCCCTGCTTAAGTAGACAACGAGGCGAAAGATAGCAAGCCCCAGATGCCATTCAACATTAATTTAGTCGTTAGTACGATTTTAAAACGCACTGTTAAGCTTGAAATTGCAGAGAAAAGTAATCTAAATTGACTGTGAATTAAAGCCTGGTCATAGCTATCAAATCTGTCAGAATTACTTGAAGTGTTAACAACGGATAAAAAATTAGTTTATTCCATTTTGTATTTGCAGACAGACTTTGCCAAGTTACCATAAGGGTGCTGAGAAATACAATAAGACACCATGATATTAATAGCAAGGTAGTATCATGGAAAGAAAATTATAGAATTAGCAGAAAGCAGAAAGCAGGAGTAAAGTCTTTTTTCAGGATTGTAGTCATAGACTGATGGAAGTCTACAGGTCTCTTTAATGGTTCCACAATAATACATGATTCGGATGAAGGAATTGATAGTACTGCTGGTAATTTTCAATACGACACAAAGATAGCTGATGCGACATGTAGTGTTCATGGATTTATTAAACTGCTGTAAGACTTGTCACCTTAAGAACGTGAGCAAGGAAGTCGCAGATAGAATCATGGACACAGTTGCATCAATCAAGTAATCACTAATACCCAAAAATCAATTTGCCACCATCGAGCCCATATATTTGTCAGCGCTTTCCATTCACGTACCAATCCAGATGTCAGTAAAAGTTGCTCTTATAACAGCTTAAAATATTCCCTTCTGATAACTTATCCCAAACATGCATCACACTCTGCGGGAAAACGTTGCCCTTTAGGTCCATCCTGAAACTTTTTGATCTCAAATTAAACCTCTGCTCACTAGTTGTGGTAGCTCTACATTGGGAAAACCATCTCTATTCATCCATGTACGCCTCTCATAATTTTATGAATGTTTAGAAGGCAATTCCTCATCTTCTGACACTTTTGCAAAATTCACGCCAGATTATTTAAATTCCCCATTGCTCACAGCTTCCAACTCTGGCAACATCTTTGTAAAACGTTTATGCATCCTTTCATGTTTTACAATATATTTACTATCACATGGAGTCAAGTATAGAAAACAGAGTTCGAAAATTGGTATAAGTAATCTCCTGTACAACTGCAAAATAGGATCCTAAGTGGGATTCATAGTACATTGGCCAGTAACAGCATGTGTGGAAAAATCCTTCTTCGCTAACTTGTCTAACTGTGAGTTCACATTCAAGGAGCTATGAACCTATAAGCCAATGGCTCTTTGCTCAGCATCACCATCCAGGACCCTACCATTAAGTATGTATTTACAGCTTTGATTTTCCTGACCAAAATGAAAAATCACACATTTATCTAAATTAAACTATTACTTCCTGTACTCGACAGATCAGAATAAACAGATCAATCTTTCTCTGTCAAGTCCCATTTTATTCGTTCACTGGCCTCTACGCCAGCAATTTTGGCCTTATCTATAAACGTACTCACCATTCTTCCAATGATTTGAACTAAATCATTTATTTCAATGATGAAAAATCAGTGGACACATCACTGATGCTTGTGGCACACCGTGGTTTCAGCTCTTCACTCCAAATTGCAAACGTTTGCCATTGACATGCGACTCCTCTCTTCAACCTAACTTCATGTCCAGAGGGCTATCAATCTCTGAATTCCATGCATTCTAATTTGCCTAACAGATTTCGCATGTGAAATGTGTACACATGCTTTGCTGAAGTCCATTGGGAACATCTCAAATGTTCTGCCTTCATCGATTTTCTATGTCACTTCTTGAAAAGCCTCAATCAAATAACTGAGACACGACTTTTAGCATTCACAAACACGTTGACCTCATTTTTATTTTCACTGAGCTCGTCCTTCTTTAAAAATACAGTTCCTTTCCTCAAGGATACGGTGTCCTTGTTTTTGTGGGGTTGTGAAACCGCACATGCTCAACATCGGTTGAAGTGGTACAGAGATAAGAAGGGCTTTGGAAGGCCATTTTGTTTACACGGAAACAGATCAGATTGTAAGACAAATGTTTATCTTGTAGAAGTATCCTGTATAATGAAAGGGGAGTGCTGCAACCTGGAGGCTGAAGTCTGCTTTGCAGCCAGTTGAAGAAGAGGCTGTGTGGAAGAAGGCTGGAAACCTCTCTCTCCTTCCACCCTCCCAAAATCGACCTGTCAGCCTCTGTTTCATTTTTATTCTGTTTAAAAGGAGTTTGCTTATTTGGGACTGTTGTATATTTTCGAACAGTATAATTAACTTCAGTTTGCATAGACTGACTTTTGTGGGTATTCTATATTCTGCTCTTTGTGTTTCCTTCCGTAATTCTGTGATTTTTCTTTTGCCTTCTTTAAATCCTGGTGGTCAACCTAGCTAGGACGTGGAAAGCTTTCTCAACTCCTTTTGAAAAATTGGCTGAACAAATGCAGTGACCAGTGACCGTGTAGGTTTTGATGATGCAAGCAAACTTGTAAGTGAGTTCTTTACAATTCTCTCAGTGGAAGTACCCCGGGAGTATGAGGATGTGAAAACGCCATCTTAAGTGTGTATGACCTTGTACTCTAACACTATAGAAAATGTTTCAAGAATCTATGAAGGGACCCTGCTCAAATCAATATTGAGATTGAAAGGATCAAACGACATTTTCGATATACGGATAAGATTTTTTTTAAAAAGTAGATCAAACCTATGACGTCCGTAGACAGGCAATTATTTTGGAGGAATTCAAAGATTGACTGCCTGAAGCAGCACAAATTCAAAAGGAGGAGCAGAAAGTTAAAACGGCAAGGTTTGCATGTGGAGAGGCTAATGATTATGAGCTGGGCCACAAAACACAGTTTGGTTTGTGAGTGAATTTCTGCCCATGAGGGATTTAAATGGGGGCAAGGAGAAATCATCCTGTGGAAAGGGAAATTTAGACCTTAGTGAATATCAGAAGGATAACGACCACAGAGTAAAACAGAAAAGCTTGACGGGGACAAAGAAGGTATAAAGCTCAGGTGTTGACATCATTGTGAAGTGGGCCACATGAAATCACGGTGGTGATAGGCCGAGTGTAAGCCAGATGTAGGTAAACAGGACAAGCCTGGAAGATTTGTTGACTTGCTAACAGAAAGCAGTGAGGACATTCAGAAGCTGTATCAGAGTGCACAAGATAATCAGAGGTTCATTAAGGAGGAAATGCCAGATCTGCTTAAACATATACAAGCAAAATTAAGGTTTATTAATATAGGCTAGGGGTAGCATCTATAGATATTAAAAATATACAGGCAAAAATAAATTTAATTCCTATTGTCTAGTGGTAGCAGCTACAGAGGTTATACTATTAAGGAACACGAGATCCTCTCAGTCTGTAACGTTGAAATTAGCAGATGTGTACTCCTGAAGGATTATTCCCAGAAACGGTACTAGACGAGTATTAATGGTGAGGAAAATAAATGGTCAATTGCGTAAAGTGAGGCTGGAGTGTCCAGAAAAGGGTGGATAATTTGTCGTAGGGGTACTTGGAAAACTGTCGGCTCAAGAAATACAATTTGTCCTTGGAAATGATATAGCTGATTTACTAGGAAGCGTGGTGCTTAACTTAGTTGAAAGCATATGGAGGTAGAGACAACTGAAGCACTGCAGAATGTTTGTCCAGGATTCTTCCGAGATTGTGTCTTAATGAGATCACACTCACAATCTGAAGCAGAAGAGATAAAAATGCACCAATAAGGTAGCTAAACTAGCATTGCCAAAGACATATTTTGATCAGATAAGTAGGAAATAGCAGGAGCTAAATGTGAAAACTGTAGGTATTTAAGCTATGTTAAGCTTATTGATATACAGCAGAAAGATGAAGAATGAGCTCAATTTGTCAAAAGGCATACGCATGGCAGGAACATGAATGCATTCCTGTGTATTATGACATAACTATGATGAGTAATGAGGGAATGGTAATCATCGCACATTCAGGCAGATGTGAAATAGGCAAAATTTCTTCAAATTGTTTTTCCTGCAGGTTAGCAAAATGAAGTGCTGCAATTGGCGCATGAACTCCACTTAGAGGTGATTTAGGAGTGAGGAAAACACAGGCTAAAATACAAAGTCATTTTTACTGGCCTGCACTTCACATGGATATACATTGAAGTTTTCCAGATGTGTCATATATGTCAGGTAATTGGAGAAACCACAGGCTGTATTAAAACCAATGCTTTTAATACGTTTTCAGCATTTGAGAAACCTTTTACAGGAGTCAAGATTGATCGCTTAGGTCCGCTACCACAAAAAAAAATGACAGTAAGATTTTATTAACAATAATGTATGCAGCAAAGAGATTTCCTAAGGCAGTCCCATTATGTTATACCAGCAGCGAATGGTTTGTAGAAGGAATACTCCTATTTTAATGGAATACGGACTGCAAATAGAGATACAGTCAGATCAAGGATCAAACTTAACATCCAAAGAATTCATTGAAGTTATGAATCGCTTCAGAATAAAGCAATTCAAATCAATTGCTGACCATCCAGAATCGCAGAGAGTGCTAGAAAGGTGGCATCAAATATTAAAGACCATATTGAGGTCTTATGGTAGCACTGTAAAGATGATTGAGATAAGAAAGTTCCATTTGTGATTTTTGCAATCAGAGCTGCACCGACTGAATCAATTAATATCAGTCCATGTGAATTATTTGTGGCTGTGAAGTAAGAGGATCGTTAAAATTGATTAAGGCGAAATTATAAAGTCAGACATCAGAGACGAGTCATTTAGACTGTGTGTCAAATTTTAACAAAACGACTAAGTAGATCGAGGGAGTTGGCTAGGCAGCATTTTTAAGTATCACAGCATACAATGAAATTGGAAGCAGAAAGGAAAGCAAAAAAAAATCGCAATTTTGCCATTTGGGAATAAGGAATTAATGTTATTTCCAGTAATAGGCGACCCTTTAAAAGCAAAGTTTACTCGACTCTATCAAATCAAGAAGAAATTGGAATCTGGACATCAAGAAATTTCACAGAATGTGTAATGTAAATGTGCTCAAAAGGTATTTTGACAGAGAAGGAAAGCAATAGGCTAAGGTTTTAATGGTTACGCCCAGAATGAAGAAGCAATTCGCATGATATTAAATTAGACATTCCGTGAATCAAAGTGGACAATGACTAAGTTATCAAGAGTGTGACAAAGTGCTGAATTACCTTCCACAATAAAATCGATATGACCTGAAAGAGTTATTACTATGACATGGGAAGGTAAGTGCGTACAAGAATGTTTTCTGATTCAGTATGTGGATGTATCTATTGAGAAGGTACAAAACTTGATCTACCCATGGGGAATAAGGCAGGGCATGTGAATGAGGTGCCAGTATGGGAGCACTTTGGGGTCCGCGACCATAATTCTATTATTTTTAAGATAGTGATTGAAGAGGATAGAACAGAGCTCAAAGTTGAAGTTCCAAATTGGAGAAAAGCCATTTTTTTATGCTACGAAGCAAGAACATTCAACAACTGGTTGGGCACCGATTTTGGGGGGTAAAGAGATGGCTGGAAAACGGGAAGACTTCAGAATGGAGATAACGAGAGCCCAGAGAAAGTATATTCCTGTTATGGTAAAAGGAAAGCCTGATAGGTATACAGAATGCTGGATGACGAAAGAAATTGAGGTTTTGGTTAATAAAAAGAAGGAAGCATATGTCAGATATAGACAGGGTAGATCACGTGAATCCTCAGAAGAGTATAAAGGCATTAGGAATATACATAATAGAGAAATCAGGAGTGCAAAAAGGGACATGAGGTAGTTTTGTCAAATAGAGTTAAGAAGAATCAAAAGGGTCTTTACAAGCACATTAAGGAATAAAGGGTAACTGAGGAGAGAATATGGACCCCGAAGGTCAAAAAGGAGGCATTTGTGTGGAGCCGCATGAGATGGGGGAGATACTAAACGAGTATTTTGCCATCAGTATTTAATGTATAAAAAGGCATGGAAGATATGGAATGTCGGTAAATAAACGGTGACATCTTTAAAACTGTCCACATTTCAGAGAAGGAAGTGTTGGATGTCTTGAAACGAACAACAATGGATAAATATCCAGGACCTGATCCAGCGTGCTCTAGAACTCTGAGCCACTTACGGAGATATTTATATCATTGTTAGTCATAAGTGATGTGCGGAAAGACTGGAGGTTGGCTAACGTGGTGCCATCATTTAAGAAACGAGGAAAGGACAAGCCCGGGAACTATAGAACAATGGACCTGACGTCGTTTTAGGCAAGTTGTTGGAGGGTATCCTGAGCGATAGGATGCACATGTATTAGAAATGCAAGAACTGATTGGGGATTGTCAACATAGCTTTGTGCATTGGAAATCATTTCTCACAAGCCCGATTGAGTTTTCTGAAGAAGTAACAAAGAAGATTGTTGAGGGCAGAGCGGTAGATGTGACCTATATGATCTTGAGAAAGTTGTTCTACAAGGTTCGCCATGGGAGGCTGGTTAGTAAGGTTAGATCTCATGGAACAAAGCGAGAAATTGTCTTTTTGATATAGATCTTGCTCAGAAGTAGAAAACACAGTGTGGTGATGGAGGGTTGTTTTCAGACTGGAAGCCTGCGACGAGTGGAGCGCAGCAAGGATTGATGCTGTCTCCAATAATGATAAATGATTTTGAAATGAACATAAGAGATATAGTTAGTAAGTTTGCAGATGACGCCATAATTGGAGGTATAGTGGACAGCAAAGATGGTTACCATAGATTACAACCGTATTTTGAACAGATCTGCCAATGGGCTGAGAAGTGGCAGTTGGCTTTTAATTTAGTTAAATGCGAGGTGCTGCATTTTAGGAAAGCAAATGTAAGCAGGACTTATCCTCCTAATGATACGACCTTGGAAGCATTGATGTACAAAGAGACGTTGGAGTGCATGTTCATAGTTCCTTGAAAGTAGAGTTGCAGTTCAATAGGGTAGTGAAGAAGGTGTTCGGTATGCTTTCCTTTATCGGTCAGAATATTAAGTATATGAGTTCAGAAGTGATGTTTCCTCTGTTCACACATTGGTTAGGTCACTATTGGAATATTGTGTGCAATTCTGGTCTCCTTCCTACCGGAAAGATGTTGTGAAACATGAAAGGGTTCAGAAAAGATTGACAAAGATGTTGCCAAAGTTGGAGGATTTGAGCTGTAGGGAGATGCTGAATACACTAGGGCTGTTTTTCCTAGAGCGTCGGAAGTTGCAAGATGACCTTATAGAGGTTGGTAAAATCATGAGTGGCAGGCATAGGATAAATAGACAAAGTCTTTTTTACTGGGTTGGAGAGTCAAGAACTAGTGGGTGTAGATTTAGGGTGAGAAGAGAAAGTATAAAAGAGACCTGAGGGACAAATCTTTCACACAGAATGTGGCATGTGAATGGAATGAGCTTCCAGAGAAAATCATGGAGACTAGCACAAATGCAACATTTAAAAGTATTCTGCATGGTGTTAGAATAGGAAGGTTTTGGTGAGATATGAGCCAGATGCTGGCAGGTGGAACTAGATTGTATTGGGATATGTGGTTGGCATGGACAAGTTGGAACAAAGCGTCTGTTTCTATGCAGTATATCTCTGTGACTCAATGAATCTATGGGTGGAAATAGACTGAAGGTCTAACCTAATTGTACATGATGTAGATATAGGAGATGCTGTTCCGATTAAGCAACATCGTTGTATACATAACCCTCTAAATTTGGCACAGGTTCAAAAGAAGGTAAAATGCACGCTCGAAGATGGCAAAATCAAAGTGAGTTACAGTGACTGGAGCAGACCCTTTGTCATGGTGCCAAAGTCACATGGTACCCAAAGTTTAGGTGTTGTCTATCAAAACTTCAGTGCAGTTACAAAAGTGGTGCATATCCAATGACACGTTTGGAGAACTATGTCTAAAACGTGGGACTAGAAACTTACAAGTTGGATTTGCTTGCAGGCTACTGGTGGGTACTTTCTCAAGACAATTTCGGCTTTTGTATGCCAAATATACTGTATCGTTTTATAGGCATACCATTTGGTATGAAAAGAAAACGCTCCAGCCACATTTCAGAGTCTAACGAATACAGTAATGGCTTGATTACTGTACTGAGTTATGTACATTGATGACTTGTTGACATTTAGTCATTCATGGAAGAAACATTCACACCATCTATTGGACTTGTTCGATCTACTTTGAAAGGCAGATTTGGTTACAAAGCGATATAAAAGTGAATTTGCCACAGCCCAAGTCACCTTCCTGAGCCATGCTATCAGACACTGGCCCGACTGGATGCAAAAAAGGGTAATTGTGGAATGTCGCACACTTTCAATGGAAAGTGCAGTTCTACATTTCCTGGGAATGAGTGGATTGTATTGAACGTTTGTGCTGAAGTTTGCAAGTGTGGCAGCTCCACTCATCAACTTGGCAAAAATAAACGCAAGAAGTTTCAGTAGAAAACGAATTATCAGAAGACGTTTCGCAGTCTAATACCTGTATTAACCACTGCCTCAGGATTCACCACATCTGATTACTCAAAGCATTTTAATGTGGCTGTCGATGGCAGTGATGTTGAGTGAGAGTGGTGCTTCTAGTGGAGATGACAAGGGGATAAAAAGACCAATTTGACATTTTTCAAGAGAAATATTCAACAGTTGTGAAAGAGATTTTTAGCTTGTTGTTGGCATTACATTTCATTGTTTATATTGAACGCAACACATCTGATACAATTGTATACACTTATCATAACCCTTTGACATTTGTGGAGAAATTTAAGGACTAAAATGCCAGACTGTTTAAATTAGATTCCCTACAGTATGGAGACAGGCCTTTCAGTCCAACAAGTCCACATCGACCCTCCGAAGAGAAACCCACCCAGACCCATTCCCTGACCCGACATTTACTCCTGACTAATGCACCTAACACTATGGGAAAGTTAGCATAGCTAGTTCAGGAAACCAGAACATTCAGAAGAAGCCCACACAGACTCGGCGAGAATGTGCAACCTTAGCTCAACCTTCGCCTGAGGCCAGAATCGAACCTACGTCTCTGGTACTGTGATGCAGCAGTGGCAACTACTGAGCCACTGTGCCGCCTAACGTATGTATTTCCTCGATTTATCCTAGTGGCTTTCCCTTGAAAGTCAGGTTAGAAACCGCAACACTGCGATGGATGGGAATTAAACCCAGGTCAACTGTTTGTAAGTCAGCAATGCTCACCATGACCCCTAAACAGTGATAGATTGAAGTAGATTAAATTACCTACAGTATGGAAAGGAGGCCCTTCGGCCCAGCAAGTCCATACCAACCCATTCCCCTACGCTATGTACTTTACAACTGACTAATGCACCTAACACTATGGGCAATTTAGCATGGCCAATTCACCTGTACGATACATCTTTGGAAAATGGGAGGAAACCGGAGCACCCAGAAGAAACCACGGAGAATGTGAAAACACCACACAGACAGTTGCATGAGGTGAGAATCGAATCCATGTCCCTGGCGCTGTGAGGTAGCCTTACTGTCCACTGAGCCAGTGTGTTGCGTAACTGAGTTAATGCTTCTAATGCAGACACGGGGAGAATGTGCAAACTCCACACAGATAGTCATCTGAGATTGGAATTGAACCCTGGTCCCTGGCTGTGAGAGGCAGGAGTGCTGTACCACCATGCTGGCCAAAAATGGATAAATGATGCTTCGATGGACCTTGCTGTTGCGGCCTTTATAATTGACATTTTTGCATGTGGTCGCATGATTAATGATGCTTTTCCAAGTCTCGACTGAGACACGGAGGCGTTTGGTGTAGAGTCTCCCAACGGTCTGAATTAAAATGTGGGTGTGCATGTTTATACGTGTGTGGTCAATGTAGTGTGCATGTGAGTGTAAGAGTAATGACCAATTTTTTGAATGCTTTTAAAAATGAAACCATCTTTGTATATTTATGGTCCATTTTTTTCAGGGGGAGTCTTACAAATCTCGTTCTGTCTTAAACAAAAGCTGTTGCTTTTCTCAAGGATACTGATTCCTTGTCTTTCCTTAGAGGAGTTGTTAACAGCCCATGTTCCAAATTGGCTGAAAAGGTACAGGGATGAAAAGGGAATTTTGGAAACATTTTTTGTTTTAATAAAACAGACGAGACTTTTGGCCAACGCTTTTATGCTGTAGAAGTAATCTATATTGTGAAAGGGTTATGGTCAGTCCAGGAATCAGAAATCTTGTTCTTAGGTTGCAGCAGATGTTATATGGGAGAAGTTTGGAAACCTCTCTCTTCTACTGCGCTTCTGATTTCAACCTGTAAAGCTCTGTTTCATATTTAATTTGTGTTAACAGGTTTGTTTATTGGGACCGTTGTCCCAATAACATTATAATTATTTCTAGTTTGGATAGGTTGAGTTCTGTGAATATTCTATATTCTGTTCTTCGTGTTTCATTTCCTAATTGTGGGAAAATATATTTTATCTGTTTTCAAAGCTGGTAATCATCCTAGCTAACTTATCCTGGTTAACTTGCACTGTACACTTATCACAACACATAGCAAAGTTACCGCCTGGGCTGTCTGTTTAACAATGATTAGAGTGGGTTGACCCAGTTCATACCATTTATTAGTTAAATACTGTTCCATTTTCTTAGGTTTTCATACTGCATCAAACTTTGATATGTCAACTGCTGTGCCCAAGATCGTTTAAATTGACTTACGAATGGAACTCTCAAATTTTAAATCTAATATTGATCTTGCTCGTGTACATCTTCTTTAAAGCTTTAACTTTGTATTCCATACTCTGTTCGATCATCTTCTGATTTTTCTCTCTTTATAAGTTATGATCTGTTGTTCAGCACCCAAGAGAAACTTTACACTACCCTCATGGACATGAAGCAAAAACGTATCTATTCGAATTAAAAGTCTTGAATATCCTGAGTTTGGAACTGGAAACTTAATGTGACTTAAAATGCTGGACACAGATTTGAGAAAGAACAATTGTGATGCAGACAGGAATGGCGAGCAATCCGATCCTAGCCAAAAGCCCAATTGGCCTGGAGTCATTCGGTTACAGAGGATAACACATTAAAACAGGCCCATCAGTCCAACTTCCCATGCCAGCCCAGTTTTCACGAAATATAATGATCGCATTTGCCATGCAGTTCGTCCATGTTCTTCGATACCAATCCATCCCGTGTACCTGTCTAAATGATTCTGAAATGACGAAATTGTACTCGGTTCCACCACTATTGATGGCAGCCCATTCCAGACACTATAGATTTTTTTTGCATCTTTCCCATACTACATTCTCCGGCATTTCACCCGTACCTCTCAATGTTTCAAGTATCTCCAGTATGGGTGCTCCAATTTCATCCAGAGACTTATACAAAACCAAGGGACACACTTTATCTGAGCCAAGGGATTGATTTACCTTTGTGTTTACGATTGCCAGCTACTCCTATGTTGTCAATCATGCATTCTTAAGATATCACCATTCAACTCCATGAGTTTCTCGCATCCATAAGATACATTTAGGATCTCCCCCATCATTTGTGGCTGCATAGATAGATGGCATTGTGCATCGTTCAGAGACATCATTCTCGAAGTAGTTATACTTTGCCGTTCATGCTCTTTAAAAATATTCTTGGACTCTGCTTTGCCGTTTCTGCAAAGGCCATGTCGTGATCCCTTTTAGCCCTCCTAATTTCTGTATAAAGTGTACTTCGACGTCCTCCATACTTCTCAAGGAATTGCCTTGGTCCCAGCTGCTCCACATACGTGTTAGACGCCACTTCCTTTTAAATTCCACAGCCTCAATAAATCCAGTTATGCACTGTTTTCTTTTTCTGCCGGTCTTAACCTTCACACTAACAGAAACATGCTGTGCCTGAAACCTCGTTAGTCACTTTTAAAAGGTTCCTACTCACCAGACATCAATTTGCTTGCAAACAGACTTTGCAAATTTACATTTTAATATACCGAAGTCTACGAAAATAGGCATTACCAGATTTTTCAACAGATTACCATGACCTTTTGCAACAGATCCATCGTTTTACATTGCTGTTTCGAAACTAATGCAAACGGTCACTGGTACCATATTGCACCCTCACTAAAATGTCAATTAATGTCACTACCTTATTTCGAAAGAGTTGGTCAAGTTTTGCACATTCAATTTTCGGATCATCTACAAACTGCATAACAACTTCTTTCTGAACAAATTTGTCCTGAATTTCTCTCAAATTTCACTGCATGCAAGCGCTTAGAATTACGGCAGGTCTCATCTTTGTTGGCAATTTCGAAAATCCCCCACTTTAATAACCTTAACACTCTTGAAGCTGACTGCAATCTCCTTTCTTAATTGTTTACCGATCTCCCGCTGGCTATTCGGGAGCCAACAGCACTTTTCACCATGTTATTCCTGAATTCGACATGTATAGCATCAGTGAGCAAAAGTTGCAATACTTATTTCCTTAGTCGAGCTGTGATGATTCCAGCATCAAAAAATGCAATACCTGCTTGGTCTTGCCTTTCCGTCTATCTTTTGTGCAGCATTTGTACGCCAAAGAATTGAGCTGCCAGTCTTGGCTCTACTTCCACCTTCTCGTGTAATGGCCATAATATTGCAGTCCCATAACCCATTCATACCCCAAGTTAATTTATCTTACTTCCCAGTCATATTGCGTCGAAATAAATATAGCTTACTACAGACTTGCTTTGTTTTCTGCTGTGCCCCTGCTGCATTGCCTTGTATTAGGATTAGCAATAGTGCCTTTTATAATTGACTTGCCACATTAACTTCTGTACTGTTCTCAACTTTCTCTTTCCCTCCCTGCTGCTTTAGAACCCATCTCATGGCAGACTAATTTAAACCCTCGAAGCAGCTCTCACAAATAATTCCATTAAGATGTCGGTCGCCCTCCAGTTGAGGTAGATCCTTTCCATCTGGTGCAGGTCACGTCTGCCCAATCTCTGAATCCGTGACCCCAATATCAGGTCTCAAACCATGAAGTTATCTGCAAATTATTCTGTTCTTTTTCTTAGCATGCGTGGTACCAGAATTAAGTCCATCTATTACTACGTTTAAGGTCTTGCATTTTAATCTGCTTCCTAATTCCCTATATGCACACTTCAAGACCTCACCTCTTTTCCTATCGATGTCCTTTTCAGAATTATGCACAACGACCCTGGGCAGCACTTTCCATCCTGAAAGAACCTCACGCCCCCCTACCTACACCACCCCTCCTTCCCCATCCCCTCTCCCTCTCCCCCCACCCCTGGATTTTAGAATTTCATGCAAACCAGTCGGAGATGTCGTTGACCCTGGCAGCAGGAATCCAACACACGATCTTTGAGTCCCAATTAAGGTCACGGTTACATCTGCCTGTGCCCCTCACAAGGAAATCTTCTCCCACTACTGTGTGCTAAGACATTGCTTGACTCTGCTCTCCAACAATACCAGCTGTGTTGCCAGAGGATTGGCTGCTGCTTTGTAGTCCTTTGATTGTCTATTCTCCCTCAACAATATCCGCACTGTGTACCTGTTAGAGAGGCGAATAGCCACTGGAGCAACCTGCACTGCTGGCTACCAGTCCTGGTGGTCACCCAAACATCTGACTGAATCTGCAGTGTGACTAAATTACTGCAACAAGTGTTTGTCAACCTCTCTACCTCATTTATTCACTTCAGCGTGTTCAAATGCCGGTTAATATGGGCAAAACAGTCTATGATGAGCTGCACCTGATCAAATTTCCTACTTACTATGTCGGCAGGGAAACTCGACTGCTCTATTTAGACTGGATCTATATAAACATGCTGAGTGTTTGGGCAGAATTTTGTGCATGAATTTTTCATTGCATTTGAGGAAGTGTCTAAACAAATTAAATGCCCTCTGAGCATGTTGCTACTACTACTTCAAACAGAGGTGATTGATGCGAATGATAATGCAATTAGCATCACAATCAGAGGAGGGATATGAATACTATAATAAAATGTAAAATGGCAACTTAATTGTGTAGGTAGTATGAAAAACGTAACGACAACGTTTTGTGAATCGAAGGAGGAAGGTGGTCAAACATACCAAGTCAGGCAATATCTAAATAGCCCTCATTCCACATGAAGGACTAATGCCTGAAACTTCATCTCCCCTGCTCCTCGGATGCTGCCTGTCATGTTTTCCTTTTTCCATTGAATGCCTTTCGAATTTGACTGTCCAGCATCTGAATTCCTCACTTTCTTTTCGACTTTTAAAAGTAGCACACCATGAGAATGATCATGAGGCAGACAAGAAATCAAAATGTTGTCAGCTTGCGAGAGCAGGGTAAGTGTCAACATTATTCACCATGATGGGTGAACCTACTAAGGAAAATTTTAGTTTACAAAATAACATCGAAACGAAATTGAAGTGCCTCACTTGATAAGAACCCCAGTTCGACAGAAATCTCACAGACAGAATCATGTGAATACATACAAAAATATTTCAGAAATGAAAGAAAGCAAATGAGACTATGTTGTTGTTCACAACAATGAGTGAAGAACCAAATACAGATTCTGAACTGTAATTCGTTATGTAAACTAGATAATGAACTAGTTCTCAATTATTTGATCTCAATGTGTTTTTGCATTTTCATATGAGACATGTGGAAGCAAATTGGGCAATCTTAATATAATTATGCATCATGTAGATTAAGTTAATGTTGTTTGATTTGAGCAGCAGCCTTGTAGACTGAAGCCTTTTAGTGATTTATAGCGATTGAATGCATACTTCAAAACATCATAATGTAAGTGTGTTTCATAGTAAGGTACTCATATGTAATGGCGCCAAAACAGTACAAATACAAATGATGATGGTGTATGACTAAAAAGTGTAAACATTTCCAAAACCTGCTTTCTACCCTATCCACGTTCGGAATGTCGTGTGGAGCAGGTGGAACAAGTACATTAAATTTCTAAGTTGTGTTCACTTAAAGGTAGAGGCAGGCATCTTATCTGGTATAGTGAAAGAGCTATCGGCTTTCCTTACACTGTTTCGTCTCCTCAAGCTTCAAATCACGGAATTTGCAGCCAACTTTCGAAGGTATTTCATAAGTTCATTTTCGTTTTGCACAGTTGTTTGGTGTACATCAGCAATCAAATAATTTTAAGTCAGACATGGAAGTAAAAATTGGATCATTTATCAGTAGTGTGAAATCGAATTGGTGAGGCAGGATTGGTGATTACAGTGGATAAGAGACAATTCTTTTAAAGTCAAGTCACGTCCCTGGACCATGTCATTGCGTATGGTCGAATTGCCTCTCTTGATGTGTACACGAACGTTATTCAGTCGTTTACTAGGCCATCAACGAATAGGGGAGTATATAATTACTGGAACGGTAATTTTTATTTGACGTGCGCACGGAATGTAAGCAGCGTGCATAATCGACTGACACACTTGATATAAAAGAAGTTGTTGAAAATTTCAGCGAACAGGTGAATGCCAGAATATATTGATCGCAGGAAAACAATGCAAACCAGTGTCCAACTGAAAAACACTCCAAATTTTGCAAATCTATTCAAAGTAGAGATTGATATGACTGATAAGTTTGCTGGTTTTGTACATTTATAAGAAGACGGCAATCAGATAGAAATATCCCATTTTTGCAAAAAGTTGAAGAATTGTCAGCACAGATATTTAACAATGGAGGAAGATAATTTTAGTTCAGTATTGGCTTAGAATCAAATGATCATTTATATTTCAAATATTGCCTTGTCTGTGACAATCCAATATACTGGCCAAAACCGTTTTATATGTTCAGAAAATTACTGATGAACATTCCAGTTTGTTTAGATGTTGCTTATTATAGTAGACTTTCAATTCTGAAGTCATACACACAGCGGGATGAGAGTGTACATTTGCCAACACGTTGTTAAATTTTGAAATGAAAACTAAGGAGGCGTTCAGTGGGGAATAACGGACTAAAATGCGCTGACGTAGCAAACGACTGCATGCTAAGGTTCCATGTAAAATACATATGATGCACAGTGCTAATAGCACGAATTTTGAAGTTCTTGAAATTGAACCGTCTTTGTGTTTTGATGGGTGTTTTTAAGTTGGGATACGTGAAGATATTATGGATTTTAAAAAATGTATTTTGTCCGTTTTGCAATGAGGATAGTGTAGACAAAAGGGCATAGTCGTCTGCTTGAAGCTAGGAAATTGAACAGTTTTTGCGACGTTACTTCGTGTATGTCAAGGTTGAAACAATCGAAGTAGCAAGAAGGGGTTTTATCAAGCTACTACAAACCCAGGTTTTAGCTTAGCATTCAAAATGAGTTGGAGTTTGGAAGCTTGAATATATATTTATGTTACAGCAGAACTCTTGGGCTCTCTCTCTCTCTCTCTCTCTCTCTCTCTCTCTCTCTCTCTCTCTGTGTCTTTCTCTCAGACCTTTTTTTTCTTGATATGCTTTCCCCCGAATTAGTGAATTGCGTGTGAGATAACCTAGCTTTCTTAATGTGACTTTCCAAATGTTGTGCTGACGGAATGTTACTATACTGGCATTGTTTCTCTTTAGTATTTAAGTCATCTATCACTCTAGTAAGCTTTCCAATCCAATTAAGTTGTTTCATCTTTTTTGTGCGTGTGTTTTCAGTATAATGCATGTCTCACCTCAGTGTTTCTTCAAGTCTGATAGTTTGACCAACAGAATTGCATCAAAATGCAACACTTGGCGTTTCTTTTTGACAAGTAAAATGAAGAGTCTCGGCTCTCCAGTACAAAGGATATTTCGAGATAAAGTAATGTCCCATCATTTTACACTAAACGGGAAACGCCAATGCCAGGCAATTCATTTATTTGAAAAATGCCTCAGGTATTTTCCAGAGTCTTATGACTGTGCACATTGGAAGACCATGAGCTCGGAGTGCCTTAGACGAATTGTCATGTATTGTAGCATGTCAACAGAGCATCAAGTCCAGTCTTTTCTCAAGCATGTCAATTTTCTTGCAGCATTATCATTGGCTAGTTTCGTGATAAGTGGAACCAAAATTAGTTGATCATAAAAGAGTGACTCATGTCGAAAAAGTGGCTCTAATTGGAGATTTTGACAAAAATAGCGAAAGTACAATAATATAAGTCCCTGATATTAAGGTTAGCTTGAAACAAAGAGTGTGTTGTGTGATCGGAATTTCGCATAGTTTCATCATGGGCACTGTAACCTTAACAAATGTGTCAAAGAATGAATAAGTTGACACCCACAACAAATGCCAAACAACATTTCAAGAGCTAAGGCTGACATTAGCGCTGAACCAATATTTGCTCATTTTTGCTTCTGAAAATTCATAATATTTCTTGGCAATGTATTCGGGTGGATGGTTGTCTTTTGTAAAAAGAATAAATTGAATCATGTTTTACGTGTCATAAGAAGTAATTAACTTCTTTTTAAAAATGACATTGTTAATTGACGTTGTGAATGGGGTGGCGGCATTTTTGGATTAGTAGCTATCTAATAATATGAATGAGTTTGTCATTGCAACTTGTTTTGTGGGTCAGAAAATCCTCATCTGTTGTTCACAATTGAACACCTTGATCTTTCTATTAGAAATGAAGGCAAATAAATATTCAACATAACTCATGCTTCTTTCATGTTATTTTGAAAAATCAGAAAATTTAAAATATTTAAATGCAGACATAGGCTTCAATAATGCAACCACAAATTTAAAAGAGAAATAGAACATAATGTTTAATGCATCATCCCGAAAGTAATACCTTTGAATGTGTTTGAATTTAAGAAATTCCAGAATTGTTTAATATTGTATAAAGAAAGAGAGGTGGGGGAGAGTTTTCGGTGGAAGTGGGGTTTAATTTAAGCCTTGCTTTATTGTACAATTCATGGTTATGACGATACTGTGTTTCTTAAATAAAAGTCACTTTCATTATGACAACGACAATTTTTAAAATGTAAAGTGACATTTATTTATCTTAATAACAGGCATCTACGAGAACCATGCTTGATATTTCAATTTAACTTTATAATCTAGAACTAAAATGGTAAAAGGATGTTAAAATACACCGACACTGTCATCAGAACAGATAGACAGTTTCAGGGCGTCGATTATGATACTTAATGTGAACTGTCGCATCATATTTATACCTGTTGTTCCTTGGTATTTACAAGTGAAATATATTCAGTCATATACCGAACAAAATCTGTCTGTTCAGTGTCGTTGAAGAACAAATAACAAAATATTTTCAACTCGATTTCACTAGTGTCTTATCCTACATCATTACTGTGATGTGTGAATTATGACGAGATTAACACATAACAGCTTTCAATTGAATTAAAACTATGCTGCTCCGAAACTGTTGGCATTAACCAGATAAATGCAAATCAAGACCAAGACTGTTCATAGATTTGTTAAAGGGACAAATATTAATGAAAAGTCTTAAATTATATGTTCCCTATCATAAGTAATATTTATGCAGAAATCAATTACAACATATGTGGGAAATGCCAGTGTTATTGTCCAGGTCTCATCCTCTGAAATTAAGCGAAGAAGTTAGTGCAGCCACTAACTTTTTCCGATTTTTAAGGTAGATGTCATCTGGATGTTCTGGATTTGAATGCAGTTGGTCAAAATTATCGACTTTAAGCAAGACAAAACGTATTTAACAATACAGAAAGGATTTAGAACAAAACAAACAGAGTTTAGAATAAATTGGCTATTGGAAAACTTCAAAAGAGTGATAATGCCTTTAAACTAAGGAACAGATCCAATACAGTCACTTCCCTTAAAGACACACCGAGGCCAAAAGTTAAATTGAAAGGCAGGTTCTTAAAGGCAGGAGAGGCCATCATCCAAAAACAACGTTTCACAAAGAGAGAGAGAGAGAGAGAGAGAGAGAGAGAGAGTCAGTCAGGAATCATTCACTGAAGCTGCATCTTTTTTCGGGGACCAGTGCATTTTTGTGACAGGCACAGCAAAACCAGAATAGAAAATACCTGAACTGGCCACACCTCTATCCTTGTATAACTAGGCTCTTTATAGACCACTTGGACGCTCTGCCTTTATAACTTCACTGAAAGAAAAGCACGGTTATAATAACACTGCTAAAGTGACAGCATCTTCACACTGGAAAATTCTCAATACTTGGCTATCATATGGTGCCAAATTGACTGTTAAACTGATCGGAAGTCAATGAAGCTCCGCATTCTCTCGCGAAATAAAACATTTTTAAAAATTATTTCACATTACAATAATCACTGGCAACAGTGATATCGTTGTTATCCACATCCAACTTTTTTACAAATCTAATTTGATAAGTACACAATCAATTGTGGGTTGTCTTCATGGACATTCCTAGGTTCTCCCATTAATTTCCTGTTAATTAGTAGGTGCCTCCACCAACTGTGTTTGGAAGCTTACCATACTTCTTACATTTTCCCCATATTATTTACCAATAACCTTCATTTAATCAAAAAAGTCTCACAAATTCGGGAAAAAGAATTATTTTGAACGATTAGAAAAATATTGACTTCTAAGAATATTTTTTTTAAAATCAACTATATAAAATAGTTACTGTAACACAGCTGACACTTTAAGAACAGAACGCATTTCATTTCAACGCTCTCTCAGTTGAAACTTTTGGAGTAAGCAACATTTCTTCTGACGTCAGTCGCAGTGTACCATCCATATTTTTTATATGCCACAAGTTGATTTTAACCTAAACATTATATTTTAAACAAATATTTTATATTTCGATGCCAATTTTCCTTTTATAAGGAGAGCTAGATATAGTTTACTTGCACAGATGAGACTGAAATTCAATCATTTTGCCACATTAAAAGTCATCAAATAAACCGTGTTCCTATTGCACAATGAAATAAAGAAGATTAAGACATTTAAGTCTAAATTTTCCAATATGACATTAAATATAATAATTACTTCGAATTGTCTACATTCACAATTAAGTTTCAGTCGTTTATCTCTCTCGGTCATGACCTCCCCTTTTACAACGTGAGCAAAATCATTTTTTTATGTCAGGTTTATATCAGATATTACATTACTTTCCCAGATAACACATTGGGCCCCTTGACTGCCTAAAAGCATGTGCGCAAGCAATCCCAACATTTATTTCACACGAATTAATTGTTCCCATTTCTAATTCTACAATTAATTAAGTTGCCCAGAATATGTTAGGATCAGAAGTTTCGTTCTACCTTTTACTGAATAACAAAGTTGTGATTGCAGCTGAACTAAACCTGCCAAAATTCCTCTTATTAGAATGCTTACATGTTTAGAACTGTGGTTTACAGAAACATCATTAGTTTTACTTGTGCCTAATCGATTGGAAATCTCATCTTATCCAGCACATCCAAATGGAGACAACAAGCATACATCTGGTGATGTGGTCTCCGCGAATGTCAGACCTATTGGCCAACTTGTGTTCAGACAAAAAAGCGTCGAGTGGACATTTCATCAGATTAGTTATCTGTCGGAACAACAATGTTCATGTCAAGAATCAAGAAGAGAGGGACAATAAACAGATTGCCCGTTTACTTTATCTCTGCTGAATAGATGTTTAATGTTCTTGTTTTATCGCTGTGTGTGTGTGTGTGTGTGTGTGTGTGCATGAGAGAGAGAGAGAAAGAGAGAGAGAGAGACCGAGAGGGAGACAGAGAGACTGGGCACGGGTATGTTTATGTGGATGGAAGTTTTAACTTGTATTGTTTCATCTGAACAATTCATTTCTGTCCACTTGCAAGAATAAGCCAACTGTTACAATAGTGACATTGTGGAAGCAGGCCATGCAGACCATCCAGTCCACACCAATTCTGAAAAACATTGCATTATGCCAAACACCCCTCACTCTCTAACCTTGCATTTCTCATGACTAATCCACTTATAATGCACTTCCCCGGACACTATGGGCAATTTAGCATGGCCATTCCACTAAAACTGCACAGACCAGGGCGAAATTGCAACCTCCATGCAGGCAGTGAATGAGGGTGGGACTGAGTCGGACTTCCCTGTGCAGTGAGGCAGCAGTGTAACTATTGCAACACGGTGCCAAAAGAAAATTTCTTGATCGGTATAGTCCGATACTTGGTCTTGTTTCTTTTTGGGTTTTTTTCAATCACGTTCCTAAAAGTAAGAAAATGTGTTTGCCTTATAGAATGAACTTGATGATTCAATAACATCGGTAGAACAGCCTGACTTTATGTATGGCACAATGTTGCATTCAATCATAATCACAAATGCGCATTTGTGACATTTAAAAAAAAATGTGCGGAAGTGGAGACCAATGAAAGTATAGATGCGTACGAAATTAACAATTCAGTAGTAGTCTAAATGACTATTACGTTGTTTGAGTCGATGAACAATATTTATTCGAATCACAGATTTTCAATTTAACATTGCTCAGTGTTTTGATCCGATCATATATTTGTTCAAACATATGTCAGGAATGATTCCAAATAAGTGAAATCTCTATCCTTCCCTTGTATGCATCTAGACGTCAATCAGCTCTAGTATTTTTGATCAGTTTTTTTAAAATGATCTCCAGCAAATTGTGTTGATTAATGCTTTCCTTAAAGTTGCATTCTCTTCATCGATGCAGACGAACGACTTTCTGATTCCAAATTGGTACAAAAAGTATCTCCTGCCTCCTTTTAACAACTGTCAGTTTCAAAGATCTCTTACGTGATATTTGCACGTTTACTGTGGTAAAACAACTGCGTTTTAAAATGAGGGCTGTTTTGGTTGCATAATTTTTTGCTCAGACAGTAACATTTAGCAAACCATTATTGTCGTTTTGAATATTTATGCATAAAAATTGACCTTGGAATGACTTTTAATTTTGACTTAGATTCATTAGAGCAATTTCAGATATGTGGATACATTTCAAACATTTCTTGTTTCTGTGCTACTTCCAAGTAGGTGCACATGCATAATGTAACAATATTTTATCGTTTTATTGGACTTCTGGAATTACATGTATTCTGGTCTCACTTTCAGAACGTTATTCTGTCTTTGAAGTTTTGCCCTGATATACAGGAGAGCATAAACTTTTTGTTTTTCTTTGTTTTTCGACTATAGTTTGTCAATCAATCGTTATGACTCAACTCCACCCACTGCAGCGAAATTACTTGCTTTCAAAATTAGTCAAAGGCTGTTCCAAATGTGTTTGCAGAATAGCATGACATTTTATCATCATTTTCTAATGAGCAAATTCTGTGGAACTTTGGTAAATCATGCAAGATCTCGGATGATTAGTGATTTCTGTCCTCTGCTTGCAATTCCATTGAACCAACCTTCAGTTGTCTCCATATCCCATGAAAGACATTAATTCAGGATAGAAGACAGGAAAGATGCTGATTAGAAATATGAAACTTTATCAACAGCTGGTTATTCCGTTATGCAATATAGATTGATGGATCGTTTGGTGGAGGTCTCCACATATACTGTTTTGAGAATTTTTTTCAATGATCTGATATTGCACAAAAAGATAACAAAACTCATTCTATGCATAGGACATCCCGATATTAGATCAAACACCTACGGTTCATGTGTGTTCTCGAATGGAAAGATAATCAGCCATCATGATTATAATTATTAATCATTAAATTCACATCTCGGAAATTGCAATTAAAAAAGTCTGAAAGATAAATGTAAATGCCAAAAGTAATCTTGAAAAGATTGGTCCTAACTTCTATTTATATATTTTTCTTCCAATCATTTCTTTCTGCAGCAAGCATGTTTTTTCAGTCTTGTTTGCAATATCAAAATCATTGTATCGCAGATAGAGAGAAGAAAAACGCAATGATAGAATTTGGCTTTAATTATATTTCACATGTTGTTCTGTTCAATTAAAGAAATGCCATGTTATTTCAAAATTAACAGACAAGGAAGTTTGAAGTTCGCCTGACAACGATTTCCTTGATATGTATGACTTAACGAAATTAGCCCTTCAAGTTAATGGATGCATTATATGAGATTAGAGATGAAATATGCTAATGTAACACCAGGAAGAATTTTTGTCCAAAACTCAGAAGGAAACTGTAAACACTATGCCCTATAGTCTTTACAAACGGCCAGTCAGAACATGTGAACATTTCGTTTTGAACGGCTTCTGCATGATGATTATCTCCTGAATAATTTCGAAAGAAATCATAATTCACATGTATTCAGTTTTAAGAAAACATTTGTCTAACGCATTATAACATCACACCATTATATTGGATATTTTAATTCATATAAAATGCGTTAAGTTTTCTACAGACGAAAAAGTTCACAAATGTTACGTATATTACCAAGAACATACTTCTGTTATTATTTGAGATGAAAAACATACTGAACAGGATCACTATGAAATGCCGTGGTAAGCACTAAGCATTTCCTGCTCTCCGTATGCACCTAGGCATTTCTTCTGTCCTTACACTTCAGCATGGTGTAAACAGCAAATTGATATTGAGAGATGGCGCTTTGGCCAAAATTCCAGCAGTATTTCAGTCACAAAGTCACATTGTCACCACTCTAACATTCCCAAACAAAATATTCACCTGCCTAAACAGTCTTAAGAGGTCCAGCATTTGTTTAAACTACCATTGATCTGAATATTTATTCGGTAGGTGGGATTGCTGAAAAAAAGTTAATAGCAGAATCATCAGTATGTTGACTTAGTTCTAGCATTGAACACAGACCGTTAACTGCCATTCTATGCTGATGAATGGCTCTGTAACTTTCCTGAGTTTTATTTCTTTGTTTTGTTTTCAGATGTCGAAGACCTCCACTTGAAAACTAGTAAGCAAACATACATTCGAGATTCTTTATCTGAATTTGTCAAATTGGTCTTGTTCCATACAAGCCACGAATACTTTTTAAAAATACATGCAAGATCTATTTAATAGCTTCACCTGGAGATATTCGTTCAGGTAAGCAGCTTTCTTCTTTGCAGATAACCTAATTTGCAAAGCTTTTTAATGATAGTAAACCAACGTTTAGAAGAATAATTTAGCTGTGTCCTTTAGAATTGATTTTCCAGACAATGTCAATGCCATATATGTGATTGTCTTTATAAAACAAAAGATAGGGATATTATTGTGGACGCAGAAAGTGGCTTTAATTCTATTTTTAGATTAATGTGCAATTTCATGCATATTGCATCTTTTCTAGAATCCTACTTACATTTAAACTATTTCAAATTTTCTCTACATTTGACTTCGTTGTTGCAGCAGACGGAAAGGGCTCAAGAAATGCCACATAATGTTGGATTCACCACACCGTGAAAGCAATGCAATTTCTGACTGTGATGTTTGCGTAAATGTTCCTTAGCAAGCGTCAAGTAACTGAATTTGAACACGATGACACAAACACAAACACATGCACGCACACGAAACAAAACTCTCATCATTAATGTACCTTTAGAGGATCACATATCAATTTGAATGCAATGGAATGCAATGGAGATGCAGGTGTTGGATTGGGATGTAAAAAGTTAAAAATCACACACCAGGTTATCGTCCAACAGGTTTAATTGCAAGCACGAGCTTTTGGAGCACTGCTCCATCATCAAGTGGTTGAAGAAGAAGCACCTGATGAAGGAGCAGTACTCTGAATGCTAGTGTTTCCAATTAGACCTGTTGGACTATAGCCTGGTGTAATGTGATTTTGAATTGGAATGCAATCTCATTTTCATCTCAGATATTAGCCAATTATTCATTAGTACAACATCTGTTGTTGTGATTCGGTTTGCTGAGCTGGGCGTTTTTGTTGCAAACGTTTCGTCCCCTTTCTAGGTGACATCCTCAGTGCTTGGGAGCCTCCTGTGAAGCGCTTCCGTGCTGATTCCTCCAGCATTTATAGTGGTTTGAATCTGCCACTTCCGGTTGTCAGTTGCTATCCACTGCAGTGGCCGGTATATAGGGTCTAGGTCGGTGTGTCTGTTGATAGAATTTGTGGATGAGTGCCATGCCTCTAGGAATTCCCTGGCTGTTCTCTGTTTGGCTTGCCCTATAACAGTGTTGTTGTCCCAATCTAATTCATGTTGTTTGTCATCTGAGTGTATAGCTAGTAAGGATATCTGGTCGTGTCGTTTCGTGGCTAGTTGGTGTTCATGGATGCGGGTTGTTCGCTGTCTTCCTGTTTGTCCTATGTAGTGTTTTGTGCAGTCCTTGCATGGGATTTTGTACACTACGTTGGTTTTGCTATTCTTTTCATCCCACGTCTACCCATTCACACTTAGCTTCTGCCATCTCCCAGCTTTTGCGAGTTCCATCAGTTGTACATACCACTGTCCAAATTTCATATGCATTATTCCTCTAAATGGCCAGCAAGGGGTCTTTGCATTCAACATCCCTGCTATCCTTCCATTCTTTATTCAATAATCAATACTATTTCTCACAATGTTGCTTGCAAAATAAATTTACTGCCAGTTAACAAGATACCAAAGACGAGGTCTTTAGTTTCGAAGACAATAAAGCGGGTACCAAATGAAGAGTAAAATGGTATAAAAATAAAATAATAACGTTTTTAAATAAAATAAGTCATCAATAACGTATCTAGAATGACCATATTAAATTTTCTAAAACTGAAATAGTTCAACTATTGGTATGTCCTAAAATTTAAAATATGCCCACAGTATCATTGCCCATTTTGGCTGCTGATTTGTTTGTTAATTTCGATTGATGAAATGTCTGAAAGACTAACCTTATTCTAGCAACTTCTGATACAAATCAATAAAATAATCACTTTTGAGCTGTCACTAATATATTTAATTTGAATATCTAAGAGAGGAATGCTTCCATACAATTCAGAACTGGCAGTGTACACAATCTCAACAATCTCTTACTATTAGCCAAGCTTAGCAAAATAGAAACAAAAATGACGACAACACAAAAAGTGATTCCATCTTCAGTGCCAGTGTTTTGCATGATGGCAACAGAAAGCGTCACTTTACCATCATGTTTCTTCTCTTGCTACCGATGCTTTCCTTCACATTGCTAAAACTTTTATTGGCAATTGCATCTACAAAACTGAATTGTATAAAAAGCAATCGAACTTGCCAATTAATTCTGATAATAATAAAAATCCAAAAAACAGACACATTTTATAATTGATAGATGGGTGTGCAACAATTGGCTCAGAAATTACTCTGATAATTACGAATGACAAAAGGACTTAAATGTCCCAAATTGAATAAAATACAATAAGGATTGCGTACAGAAAATTAGATAAGAATAGTCCTAGCAAGTGCACAGGACGCAAAATTTTACTTTCCTCAAAGTAAATCAAACTCCAGTGGGCTAATAGAAAACATGGCATTGTTTAGTTTTTCAAACACAATGTAAAATACGTTAAAATTCATCCGGAACACTGACGTTAAACCACGTGTGGAGAATTAACATAAATCAATTTAGTAAATTAAACCACATAACATGTCACGGATGAAACAGGACTGTGGGTAAAGCACAGTTGCAACAAACTAAACAATCCACACTGCTTTTAAAAAAAGTAAAAAACAAATTAAATAATTCTACAAAGCTATAGATGCTAAAGATTAGATTGAAAATAATGGAATTCCAATTTAATGCTCATTAATGTCACAGAATTTGAAATTCAACAAATGTCGATATAAAACTTAAAATGGTAAAGTCCAAGCAGGAAATTAATATTTTTATTTCTGTGACAGCAAACGAAATAATTTCTAACTTTAGTGATAATTGATTAACAATGTCACTTCTTAAAACAAAAAATGACAAAAATAAAAATGAAACAAAAATGTATCATTTACCTAATAAATTAGAAAATAAATGAATCAAGCGATTGCACAGACAATGTATCGAATTATGCAATCAATGTGACCGGTCCCGAAATTGAAATGTATAAATATACCAATACTGTTAAAATCATTTCTTCGTTGACCACCGTATTGGATATAATTAAATATTCGGAACAAATGGCACAATTGCACGTCAAACTATCAAACTATCAAATATTTTAAGTAATGAATGAGGTCAAGAAATATATTTTAAAAAAACATGTCCATGAATAATGGCTGAAATGCCTATATCTTAATACCACAGCAGAAGCCTACAGTTATTTCCAGAGAAGGGAGAACTTTATTTTAAGAAATGCCTAAAGTCATTTTTCAAAATTATAATTAGGAAAGCATATATGAATATAAATTCACATCAGCACATGCAAGGGCAGGTGTATCCGCATCAGTTTTATCAGGTATTTCAAAATTTTACCAAAATCAAGGTAACAAGGAATAGCTTTCCTGGAAGAAAAAAGTTGAGCTTATTCTGCCAGAAGGTAAAATTCCAAAGATGATGAAATCAAATTCCAAGAGTTAAATTATACCAATATTCAGAAACTAATTTCTTTAAGCAAAACATTCCTGGTAGATATTAGTGCAGAAATTCATTCAAAAGGTGGAAAATAAACTTGAAACATGTATGATCAATACTAATAGTAAATAAAAACACAGCCGACTCTTTAAAATCAGCAAGAATATACAAAATGCAGATTTAAATCAATTATTTCCGGATCACGAATTCGAAGGAACAAAAGACATTGGTTAAATAAGTCCACATGTACCCACCAACTGATAAAAAAGACCATACAGAGTTATCATCTTGCAGCTTGTCTTTCCCTGTCTTTCTGTTTCCATTGGTTTATGCAATCATATTTACAAGTACCATCAGGTGCAAATCTCATCTTTTTTCCCTCCAATTCACCAATTTCGTGGAAAAAGTTATAGTTTTGGAATCAGTTCCACATTCTACGAAACGTGTTGCTCACATGCGCACGATCACAATCATTCAATGATTCAAACAGGATGTTGGCTCAAGCATAAATTAAAATTTAACAAATTGCCCAACTAACACAAAAGAATTACAAAATGTCCATCTTATCTGAGGGTCCTGCAAACACTGTAAGTAGTTTTCCTGACCATGATTTATCTCACATGTGGTCTTTAAGTGAGAAGTGTTTCCAAAAGCATCAAGGGACTGCCCTATTTTAACTTATGACTCTGTGCTGTGCGAAAAAAATCAGCTGACTCTATGGACAAAATGGTGTAATAAACTCAACAAGTCGGTCCTCCTTTTTCTGTTACCTCACAACTTCAAAGAACACAATGGAGTGGGAATATCTCTTATTTTAAAATCGTAATACAAATACGACAGAGTGAGAAATTTACAGAGCCCATTCTCCTTTCCATAATATCTCATACCTTACACTGTCATATTAAAAGAATAGAGTTTGAAGATTACCGAGACTGCCTTCCTTTCTCAGTCATCTAAAAACTATACCGGCTAACACCAAATGGGTCAGCTCTCTACTGCGAACTTAGAAAAGCATGGTCACCCAAAATCAAACAAAAGAGACATTTCAACTAGATATATTAAACAAAATGCCTCAAATTTCAAACGGCCGTATTAAACAAAATCTGTCAATTTTTAAAAGACCTTATCAAACAAAAGCAGAAGAGCTGTAAATTTACCTAAACCTGATGGACCAAGTGGTTCTTTTGATAACTTCAAACTACAAGTCTCATTGGACGAGAGGCAGATAGTTTGTTTCGGATAAAAAGAGTGGTCTTAGGGTAAAGCACCTGAGGATCTTTATGACAGTGTGTGTCTGACACAAAGAGTCGGTTTATTAATCAACCTACAGAAATGTTCCTTCTGTTGAGAACAGCAGCCGCAGCATGATATATGAACTTACACATTCTCGAAGCTCTCTTAGATTGCAAAATGATAATCATTATTTTAGTTAATCCAGCGAGAGATGAACAGGCAAAACTCGGTATCAAAGACTTGGCCCTGAATAAGTTGATAATATCCCAAATCTTAACATAGAGTAAGCATAATTTAAATCCTTACTTTACACAGTCATCTCAGTTTTCGCTGATTCCCATTGTATCGTTGTTCTAGTGTTAGTTAAGTTCTCATTAGTTAATTAATACATTACTATTTCTTGCTGAATAAAATAGGCAATACTGTGAATGTGGTGATATTTGCATCATTGACATAATACAGAGGTTACAATCAGTATGACGCTGTACTGACTGTCTAGGCAACAGGCAGATATTTGATTATGCCAAGATTCATGCATTCCTTATTTAATTTTAAACGTCACTGTGATTAACAATGTTACAAGACAAATTATTTTTGCAGGAAGGAGACTTATAAAAGAGAGGATTTGAGGTATTATATCCCGAAGGCAATCTGTTTGAATATTAAACGAATTGCAGGATATTTCAAATCTAGTTATTTATTGTGCAAACATCTTCCTCTCCATTATCAAAGCAATGATGGATGTTGTTATCATTATTGCTTTCAGGCATGTCCTGTTGAGTACAATCCTTCCCATAGATCTCAGTTTAGCCTTAATCTAAACAGGGAAAAAATAGCTAAAATCAAGAGGTCACCCAAGGATGGCTGACGTTGCCATGAATGATCCATTTGACCAAATGTTTAATTAGTACATTGGAGAAAAAAAACTGGAAGTAATGTGATTCAAAGATAGCATTCTCTATTGGTTGGAGTATGTTCTGACCAAATGCAAGTGGATGTGGTGGTCGTAGATTAGTTATCCGAGATCCAAGATAACTCTGATGCTGTTCCTAAAAATAGTGTCATTGGTCAAATCATCATTCAATGTTCCATGAATGGAATTCCCACTCTTGCATGATCATATATGTGAATGTTCACAGACTTTGTAAACTAGTGGGTATGTAATTGGATCAATGATATACGAACTATGGCCTCCCGCTCATGACAGAGAGAAAAACCTTGCAGTATTCAATTCATGTCCTGACCTTCCAATGCTTACCCACTATCTGCACGTCATCAGCCACGAATGCAATATAACACTGTTCATTGGCCTGGGTGACAACATGTCGAATGACAATTCCACACTTGAAACCACCAGGCGTACAACAATCAGTTTAACAAGCATCATGTCAACAAATATAAGTCTCCTAACCAAACAAACTCATTAGCAGCAATCTGAAGTTTCAACGCAGTGCAGTGCAGCAATTCACTAAGTTTGCTTGAGCAACCCTTTCGAAATTTATGAGGTCCGTTGACTGTAAGGATTCTGGCAGCATATGTCTTTTGAATGGAACCACCTGCAAATTCCTCTCTAAGCGACTTAAAATCCTGACTCGCAACTACTTCACTTTTGCTTTTGTGTCACTGAGGCCAGGACATCCCTCCCAAACAGTGGTGCTTCAATGATTTTCATTTTCAAAATCATAGAAAATGCGGAAATCACACTCTAAGGAAGGTGACCAGTTGCTGTGCAGGAGATCCGACTCTAGACCATACATTATTCCACTTGACAAAAGTTTATATGATGAATCGGAGAAAGAAAAAAAATCACCATCACCTTCTGCCTTTCTGCACTCACTCAATTGTGAAACTATTTCGAACACTGCCTGGATTGAATTAGCATATCCCCATTTCACTACTTTTTCAACAAAAGTCTTTGCAAAAATCTTCAGTGAACTCCATGTAGAGTAAATCATCAGCAAGTCTGAAATCTGCATACAAAGTTAATTTCCGTCAATAAAAGTGGGAACAATTTCGTTGGAGGTTGTTTCCATCTGTTGTGATATAGTGTAAAACCTTCTGCAAATTCAACCTGAAAAAAAGAGAGGCCCAACTCCCAACAAAATCTTTTAGTTTCTAGAAAAAAAGAACTGCCCCAGAGGTCACTACTAAAAGTACAAATTAACAATTTTATTCTTTCAGTCCAAAAAAGAACGTCAGACAACGATTTACAATTCCTTTTTCTTAAACCTACCTTTTAACTTTCACTCTACAATACGGCTCTAATAAAGAAAAAAAAATCACTTCAGACTTTAAAAAAAAATCGCAAGCAATTAGCTTTGTCGATTCTCCTTTGTGGATGTTCCTCTGCATATTTTTCTCTCGGTCAGTTTCAATATTATGCACCACAGTTTTCTGATGGACATATACATTTAATAAAGTTCAGCTGGTATATCATACTGGTTGCTTTCCTTAACCGTTCTCCAACTAAATGTTCAAATCACTGGTTTTATAATTCGAAATATCGGATCATATCTTTAGTTAAATGTTGTCAAAATACTAAATACAATATTTTTTGGAGTTTGATATCTGTTGCGTATTTTAAACGGATTGGCCAAATTTGAATTTGCTTTTTTTTTTGTATCATAGCAACTCCGCAGCACTATTGCTTTCACAGCCAAATGTTTATTTTAAATCCGTTCCGTATACTCTGTGCCTCTCTAAGTACCTTGAAGCTTCCAGTCTGTCTTAAAGTTGCATATCAACCGATACCTTGATGCCAACTCTGTTCTTAACGAAAAAGAATAAACATAATGAAAAAAGGGTTTCATTTGCTTTTCTCTATTCCTTAACCACATTTTCAAAACATACATATGAATTTAATTTAAAGTCGTATTAACTTCTGCATAAAACAGTGAATAATTGACAAACTTATCTATACTTCATTAGTTAAATCGATGATAACACATCTGCAATTACAGTTTTATGAGCCACAAAGCGTGCAATTTGTAAAATAAAAGTCTATAACGCAAGACTCCAATGAAACAGTCCAATATTCTTGTATTTACAGCGTTCCAAGAATGTAAGAGAATTATGATTCATTACAGAATTGTTCTAACATATTGATTCTGATGTACACATGAAAATGTTGCAATGTCACTTGCAAACCCCATTTTTTTTCGATTTTGGAGTATTTCGTTTAACTGATGTTGATTTTCTTCGGATAGTAACCAACTGGCAGCTCAATCCGATCATAATTTTTCCATCGTACCATAGCTTCAACTTCTATGTCACTATTTGGAGATGCCGTTGTTGGACTGAGGTGTACAAAGTTAAAAATCACACAACACCAGAATATAGTCCAACAGGTGTAATTGGAAGCACACTAGCTTTTGGAGTGACGCTTCTTTATTAGGTTATAGTGGACGGCTCAATCCTAACACAGAATTTATAACAGAAATTTACAGTGTGATGTCACTGAAATTATACATTGAAAATTTGATTGTCTGTTAAGCCTTTCATCTGTTTGAATACAGTATTCAAGATGAAAGGCTTAACAATCAATTTTTCAAAGGATAATTTAAGTTACATTTTTGCTATAAATTCTGTGTTAGGATTGAGCCGCCAATATCACCTGATGAAGGAGTGCCGCTCCGTGAGCACCTTTCTAGGTGACATCGTCAGTGCTTGGGAGCCTCTTGTGAAGCCTTTGCTCGGGTGCTCGTTGTTGTGGTTCTGTTCGCTGAGCTGGGAGTTTTTGTTTTTGCAAACGTTTCGTCCCCTTTCTAGGTGACATCTTCAGTGCTTGGGAGCCTCCTGTCTAGCGCTTCTGTGCCAATTCCTCCAGTATTTATACTGGTTTGAATCTGCCACTTCCGGTTGTCAGTAGCTGTCCGCTGCAGTGGTCAGTATATACGGTCTATGTCGATGTGTCTGTTGATCGAATCCGTGGATGAGTGCCATGCTTCTAGGAATTCCCTGGCTGTTCTCTGTTTGACCTGTCCTATAATGGTGATGTTGTCCCAATCGAATTCATGTTGTTTGTCATCTGAGTGTATGGCTACTAGGGATAGCTGGTTGTGTCGTTTCGTGGCCAGTTGGTGTTCATGGATGCGGGTTGTAAGCTGTCTTCCTGTTTGTCCTATGTAGTGTTGTGTGCAGTCCTTGCATTGGATTTTGTAAACCACGTTGGTGTTGCTCATGCTGGGAATCGGGTCCTTTGTCCTGGTGAGTTGTTGTCTGAGAGTGGCTGTTGGTTTGTGTGCTGTTATGAGTCCTAGTGGTCTGGCTGTCAGTTCAGAAATGCTCCTGATGTATGGAAATGTGGCCAGTCCTTTGGGTTGTGGCCTGTCCTCTTTTCGTTGTCTTTCCCTGAGGCATCTCTTAATGAAATTGTGTGGGTATCCGTTTTTGTTGAATACCTTGTATAGGTGTTCTTCTTCCTCTTTTTGTAGTTCAGGTGTGCTGCAGTGTGTTATGGCCCTTTTGAATAATGTCCTGATGCAACTTCGTTTGTGTGTGTTGGGGTGGTTGCTTTCATAGTTCAGGACTTGGTCTGTGTGTGTGACTTTTAAGTATAGCTTCGTGGTGAATTCTCCATTCGGTGTTCTTTGTACCATTACGTCCAGGAATGGGAGCTGGTTGTCCTTTCCTTCCTCTCTCATGAATCGGATTACTGTGAGTGTGGCATTGATGATCCGGTGTGCGTTCTCTATGTCTGTGTTTTTTATGATTACAAATGTGTCGTCCATGTATCTGATCCATAGTTTGGGTTGTAGTTGCGGTAAAACTGTTTTTTCTAACCTTTGCATAACTGCTTCTGTTGTCAGTCCGGAGATCAGTGAGCCCATGGGTGTTCCGTTAATTTGTTCATATATCTGATTGTTGAATGTGAAGTGTGTTGTGAGGCACAGGTCTAGTAGTTTAAGTATGCCGTCTTTGTTAATAGGTTCAGCATCCTGTTGTCTGTTATGTATGTCTAGCAAGTTGGATATTGTTTCTCTGGCTAGGGTTTTGTCAATAGAAGTGAACAGTGCCATTACATCGAATGAGACCATGGTTTCTTCCTTAGCTATGTGTATATTTCTAAAGCTGTCCAAAAATTCTTGTGTTGACTGTATAGAGTGGCTTCACAGGAGGCTCCCAAGCACTGAAGATGTCAACTAGAAAGGGGACGAAACGTTTGCAAGAAAAACTCCCAGCTCGGTGAACAGAACCGCAATATATTCTTCAAATGTGGGAATTGGCAAATAAGGTGTGGCTTTCATTACTGCCTGTGGTTTATTTACCTCTTGACGTGTATGACAATTACAGCAAAGTTTAAAGACAGCTTTGTGTATTGGAGGCCAACAAAACGTTTCTGCGCAATCACCTGATTCTTTTGTACACCTGGTTAACATCCTAGAGGTAGTTCATATGCTACCTGTAACAGTCTCTGTCTGTATGCTATGAGTAACACAATCTGGTGCACTTTGGCAGGTTGTCGCAAACTGAACCTTAACTTCTTCATATTTCTCTTAAGTCTTTGCTTCGTGCTGTGAGTTATAATAGTGGGATGTTGGTACTACACATTCTGGGAAAATACCAGGATATTATTCTCTTACCTCATCAGTTTTGACTTCATTGGGTTTGCTTTTTTTTTACATAAACGTGTGTCGCTCTCAACTTGGACACATCTATGAATACTTTCCAAAAACAAACCGAATTTCTGGAACTGACAGTCTGTCAAGCACTACCACTGAACCTTACCCAGTCTTCAGCTGGCACGCCAACCTGACCTTATAGAGGGCAACTCCAAATTCCTGGCCTTTTATAGAAAAGAATTACCACACTCCGGATAACAGTTCAGAAACAGTGCACGTTCATTTATTTCTTACTATTAAAGTCTGCTTATATCTGGTACCTCTAAAAACCATAACTTGTTGCCATTCCCTCCCTATTCTTTCTGATTAAACTTTCTGCACAAAGGCAAAGTTTCTAAAGAGGTTAAATACTATCTCCATATTCAACCCCTGCCTGTGTTGTGCCCTCTCCTGCTGCTCCTCAGTTTTTTTAGAGTTCCCTTTAATACTAATACCAATGCCATTGGCTAAGCTTCTGGTACCACATCTTTTCGCACAGTGCCTTTCTTTCATGACCAGCACTGTGGCTTTACGTGTCCCACTATACCACAATGGAAACACCTGAGGCCATTCACCTCCTTTCAATCCCCTTGGGCTTCTTTCTTTTTACCCTGTGGTAAACAGTTGCCATTGTTCTCTACTCTTTGTTTTGAAGTGCATGATCTCGTGTTCTCTCAAATTCTACCCCTCACAGGACGAAATTCCGGCTGGAAAGTTGTCTTGTGCATTCACATATATTCCTCTGTTAATTCTGCTGTCCTCTCACTCCTGAAGTTTATGTTCATCCACGTGAATTCTTACCGTCTCTGCAAGTGAGTTTTCAAACTCTTCCAGCAGACTAATCTCTCTTAGAGCCTCTCACGTTACATGTATTTTTATGGTCCACACCCCTCCAACATAATAACTGTGTTTAATTCTTTCCATATCGACGTAAGTCTAATGTCGTTCCTTCTTTATGTTCCTGAATCACTGGCTGTTCGTTTCTGGTACCACCTCATAGGTTCAAAAAGTAGTGTGCTTGACGTCTTCAAAATAAATTAACCCCACACATCTCACAGCTAAGCAAACACCACATTTGCTCTGACTGACAGTTTACTTACCCAGGAACTGACAGTTTACTGAAGGTTCCTTACCCAGGAACCTTCGGGCCACTCCACTTGCCTAGCCAATTTTTACATTGGAAGAAACATTTTAGTCAGCAAGTTATGTCAGAGTTTTGCTGCATTTGTATGCATGATTACCATCTCTTTTAATCTGCGCCCTACTAACTTGACTTTGTTTGATGAAGTTGCAACTTCTCAAATTGAAATTCTCTCTCCTTTTGCTTAGATGAGAACCTTTACTCTCCTTTTATTTTTCTTCTGTCTTCACTCTGTCTTGCTCTCTCTTTTTCATTTTCTTCTCTCTCTGTTTCTCTTTCTCTCTCATTCTTTGCTCTCCATCTCTATGCTTTTCTTCTAACTACATATTATTCAATTTAATGTAAGTTTGTATTCTAACTCTACTGCACTTGTATGGGTCGCTGACACACCTAAGTTTTTAAGTAATTCCCTCACAATCGTAGCTTTACGTTTTCCCCTTATAAAATCAAAACCTAATTTATTTGCTAATTCGAAAAGTGTGGCCTGATCCCTTCCTTATAAACTTTCTTGGTAAACTTGAGAATCATGTTCAAACCTCAGAACCTCCGAAACAACTTCAAGAGCAATTTTTCTCTCTTATAATTTAACCAACCACATGTCACTGAAATTAAGGAAATTGTGTCAACCATGTTTTATTTAACAATCTAGTACACTAACGTGCAAGTATTTTAATTTACAGGGCATAGCTTATACTGCAAATCTATTCAAACATGTCCAAATCTCAGACTGGATTGGTCGAAACCTGTTTAAATCACGGACGAAACCTCCAAACTGTTATGGCACGGGGTAAACACTTTTGTATTTTAACGCTACACACAGAGAAGCGCTCCTAGTGCTGTAATTTGTTAAAATTCGAAAGACAAAGAACTCTGCCAAAGGTCAGTATTTAAATAAAAATTAGCAGTTATATTCCTTCTGTCTAATAGAGCACATCAGACAACTATTTACAACTCCTCTCTCTTAAACTTATCTTTCACCTCCCATGGTACAGTATTGGTCCAATAAACAAAAACCTATTTAAATTGACATGCTTCCGAACCACTTAATTTTATTGCTTTTCCTTTGAAGATTTTCCTCTGAGAATATTCTCCCAGTCGGCTTCGATACTGTGCTGCACACATTGTTTTGTGAACATATGTATTTCAGAGAGATATTTGGCATGTGGTCTGTACTAGTTTGTTTTCTTGGCAGTTCTCACTTAACTGCACAAAATGTCCGGTTTTATACCCTAAGATATGGAATCATTTCACTGGATTTGTGTTGTCAAAATGCTAAATTAAAAATTGAATGTAGTTTTGGTATCTGGTGCAAAAATCAAAGTGATTGGATAAATGTGAATTTGTTTCTTCTATCATGACAACTCATCTGAACAATTGGCGTTACAGTCAACTGTTACTTTTTAAATTCTTTCAGCACAATCTATGCTTAACTAAGTGCGTGCTATCTTACATGGTCTTAAATGTGCAGTACACACCTACAAAGTCATACCACTCCTGTCAAAGCCATGCTCACTATTCTTGAATAATAGATGCCTTCTGTGTGGAGTCTGATACTGTCCATTAGGTTCTTTTTTCTTAAAGAAAGACGCGTCCTCTCTATGACAGTCTTACTTAAATTAACGTTTTATTTCTGTTATGTCATATGTGTCTTTTCAGACTGACTGTGTCACTTGAATTGTCGTTCTGAATTCTGGCACTTGGTCAGAAATGCTTTTAAAATTATTGAAATTATGCTATCATCCTTTTACTTTCCTACTAAATAGCTTTGCATGCATTTAGTTTTAGTCTGTGCACTAATTCATGTTTAATTCTCGGAAATCTTTAATATCTCGTGCCTGCCAAAGTTAAATTTAACACGTTCATCACAGGCCTCTCCTGATTTAAACTGTGACGATTTCACTCATACATCAATGCAGCTGCTGTGTGTTCATGTTAAAACCTCACCTGTATCTCATATTCCACGCACAGACTTGCATTTGTTCACCAGTTGGCTTACTAATTGTTCATTTATCATTATATTCCAACATGCTCAAAAGAAGAACCGCTGTTCCAACTTGAACATCCAACCTTTTTGTTAAACCAGTTTTTTTTGTCGTCTCATTTAGGCACTCATCCATCCCTTTGACTACCTTTTTTTTTCAGGAATATATGCACTAACTATACACGTATGAGTTCTCCCTGTCAGTCGTTGGTATCTGTGACATTCATCTTTATTTTTAACTTTCATCTCCAAACCGACATATCTCTAAACTCCTATTTAAGTGTAGGTCATTTACCCCATTATCGCATGATGAAATTTGACTTTTACTGTATGTATTTACACACTGAATACTTACTTCTCACCTAATTGATATTTTGTACAATTATCTGTCGGGGATTTTGCCTGCTCTTGGCTTATGATATTACTCTTGGCTTTCCCATAGTTTAGATGCGTAACTTATACGCAACCTCTATCATTTTTAGTTGCGATATTATGTAGTGTAGCACAATGGTCCCTCTCGCCAGCAATGCATGCCCACCAACATATTTATTATGGTTAACTTATTATTTCAGCAAAACAACGAACAAAACCGTCCACGGAAGTAACCTTCAGTCGGTCTTGTCTGGCCTGACTCATAACAGGAAATAGCCGATCGCTCATTGTTTCACTGTGATTTTCATAATTCCCACACGTTTTACTTTCTTTCTCTTCTTGTCTATCTGAAAACTATTGTTGGCCTATCACTGTGATCTTTCACGTACGGCTTTATGTTTGTTCTCAATATACTTAACCTGACGACATTTGTCATGTAATACCCTATTACTATTATCATGTTTTCGTGACATATGGCTACTTTCTTATATTGACTCCTGTACTTCCACCGAACCACACATCACCCCCAATACAACCCGACCTCCAACTCAGCTGAGAATTCTTTACTCTCTAATACTGAGCATTCACTACTACCCATCCTTTGTCGCGTCTCTCTGCAGTTGGACTGTTAAAATTAATATCGTGTCTCCATGTTATTCAACTCTCTCAACTATGTGCATTCCTGAGGATTGTTTGCAGTAAAATATGTCGCTCTCCCATTTTGCATATCAGATTTTGCAGAAATTTGTTAATGAAAGCACAGAATTCTAAATTGACGTGACATTCCGGCATACATATTTGTGAATGGAGTTTGTATGGAACGCCACGTGCCATATCAAGTGATTTTACATGAATAACTAAGTTGCAACTGAAACCAACAGACATCGTGAAAATCTGTCCCACTGTTTCTAATCTGCCCTATTTAAAAAAAAAACAGTGGAAACAAAGCAAATATTGCTTTGTTACAGTTTCATCATTTTCCCTACTATATTAAGGATTTATTTGTGTAAGTTAGTTATTCAAATTTCAATCTTGAAAAGGGGAATTAACATGTTTCAAAATTACATATTTATACCTTTAAAAAAAACAACTCCCATCAGACATGTGCAAGACCCACCTTCCACTAGAATAGAATCATTGTTTTAAAAATCAAATGGCTCCACCACAAACAACTAAATGAAACACGAAAAAATTAACACAAACGCACAAACTACCGTGGATGCTGCAAATCAGAAATAGAAATTGATGGAGGCTGTCAGCAGGCCTGGAAGTATCTTTGTAGATGAAATAGTGCGAATGATGTCGTTTTGAATGCAACTTCAAAATATTTTCTGAGATTCCGTCGAAATCCCTGCTTCCCTTTATCTGACCAATAGTCACGCTTCATTTTCTGACTACAGTTGTTTAAGCCTTCGGTGAAACACGACGGAGAGCATGCTGTCAACATAAAATTGAGATGAACAAACTGTGCCTGCCGATGATACTATTTTACCTTGTCACAATGCATACGCCAGTTAGAATAAAGGCAAACATTTCTGCTGATGCAGTCATTCTGTCCTCGGGAGGCCCAGTAAATTCTAATATACGCAGGAATGAAGCACACTGGACTGAAATTCTACAAAACAATTGTACTTTTTTTGTTTGAGAGGATGTTTATCTTTTCGAGTTAGTATCTGGATAATAATTTCAGAAATTAACCTTGAATGGGGAGAGAACAGTGATGTTACTGTTACAAAATAAGAAGTGTTTTATTATGTTCTGCCGTTACTTGAGTGAGCACTTATAAATTATTCGACAATTTAGCGTTATTACGGGAGTGAAACGTTCCTCCGAGTTGATTAATATCTCTTTCAGATCGATTGGGATTCATGCCTCTAAATCCTCTCAAATGTTATTAATTTTTTCTCTCTCATTTTATGTCTCCAAATTGCAACGTTTATGTATTATCCCATGTGTATTTAAAGGAGACAATGTGTTTTACTATAATCATAGAACTCCTTTTCTGTAGGAATGAAAGTTAGAAATGCACTAAATCATAACTGATTAGATCGCTAGGAAAGTAATGGTTATGAATAATTGACAACTTCCCGAACTACCAAAGCAGTTTATGTGAATGATGATTGAGTCAAAATCATTAGATGCAATAATTAATTGACCAGAAACCTGCTTTCTTTTTCAAGTTTACTATAATATTTCAGCTGTAATAATCCACTGATTGAATGCACTAATGCATGAATGAAAGACGTAAATGCCTATATCATTTTGTAGTGATAAAAATGTTTTATCTTTTCGTAGCTCATGTTTTAACAAAATCAAATCTAGATCTCTCTGCAAATTACCGATAGGAAAGCAAGTTTGACCTACGAATAAAAGCTACTTGATGAGTTCCTCTCAAAGCATATCTGCGCATCTGGGACTTTTTTCTTTCCTATCTTTTTGAAATAACTTCAATTTTGTTGTGATTTTGCAGCCGATAACTTGCTGAACAAAGAAAAAGGTAACGATGCGTACATGCAACAATGCTTTAATTTAGACATGATGGTAGCCAAAAACCTAGTAATGAGCAGATTACTGCGCCCTTGTATTAAATTGAAAGCATCAGAGCTGGGAAATAAAATGCTTGCAATAAAGTAAAAATATGTTTTATTATTCCAACGTTGGTACTACAATTGCAGTTGCATTTTAAGATTTGTTTCCCTTCAGCAAACTAATACTGAAAATGATTAGCAAAACGTTAAGCCGACGTGATGCAAGCTTGTGGCAAAAGAAATCCTAAGGTGATGAATATACTTGGAGTGAATGCAGCGTCCACGGAAACCTCAAAAGAATGAATGGAGGTGCAAATTGCATTCGATGAACGAGTCGTACTGCATGAAATACATTATTTCTTCCATGTAAGACAACGACATAGTTGAGAAAAAAAGATTATTTTCGTCTGAATTGAAAGTCATATTTGATGATTCTATTTAAAAATACCTAAGAAACGTAAAATTAAATTCGTAACGAATTCACATGAGACATGCAGGCCTAGAATACACTTAAACAATAGAACAAAAACAGTCAGAGAAGATTGGTTCTGTACTTTTCGATTTGGATAAGAGAAGCTCTTAAGAATACAATAGAATGCATAGATATCGACTGCTAACTGCCATGTCTGATGTGTGTTTTGATGCTTACGAGACAGGACCAAAATAACTTATTGGACGTTGTACATAAAATTATTATTCCCTGATTCCAAAGTCAGCCATGCTTCCCGTTTTAATAGCGATGATGTGTTCTTTCAACTGATGCAGTCTCCTGGAATGCGCTACTATCTTCATATATAATAAACCATTTTCCCAGATTTAGCTATGTCAAACCATAGCAGAAATAGCATACATTAAATGTTGACTATGAATTCCATCCGAAATTTAATATGTTTAGGCTTATCAAGCTGCAGATTCATCATGATCACGTTGGTGTTTTAGTGCCAAAATGTAGTAAATATTCAATGTTTGCAGCAATTGTTGTTATCTGACAGAAATCCGTCAATTAAAACATCCTGTGGATGGAAAAGGTAAGGATAATTATCAATAATTCTATAGATCATTACACTGATGACTTGATAAACGAATGAGCATTTGCATCGAAGAAACAGGACTATTGTTCGTCAAATACTCAAGATCCTGAATAAATGCATTATTAAATATAGGTCCATTGGTTAAGTTTATATATCCATTCGTAAGTGTAATTGACCACGATGAAGTCACAGGTCAACCTACCAACACTTACACTTAATATTCACGTCTACGTCAATTGCTTTGTTTTCCTTATTGAACACAGGTTAGAAGTTGGATGGCAGAATGCAATGAACAGATCGCTGACCAAAAAAAAAACTCTTCCCCACAACAGTCAATGGTATCACTAGATTCTGTCTGCAAACAATAATTACCATTGAATGCAATCGGTTATTTTGTCAGTTTGGCTTGAAAAAACTAAATGACTATAACGAGAAGTGCAAGTTTTACAATCTTCAAAGTAGTCGGCTGTAGCCAACTTTCAAAGTGGTTTTCTAAAGTGTAGTGTTGGTGTCAAGTTATGTATTATTATATTGAAACATTGTTTCCTTACATGCAATGCAATATTCACTTATAAGATGTTCTATGTTGAGCAGTGCAAACTTAAGAAAAACACTATCTCTGACGTGTTTTGATGCTGCATCACGATACATCATGTATTTGCTTCTAGGTTATGAGCAGTTATTTTGTCTAGCACGGTACATCTTAAACATGGAGAACAAAATTTCACTTTGAAATCTCGTAGAAGCCTTGCAGAGTTCTGCACAATAACAACGATTCATTTCCAATACAGTCAAATAGTCTTGACTTAAGGTGAATAATGTGCATTGGCAAAATTAAAAATCGTTTTTAATGACCTCATACGAACATCAGAGGCTTGTTATTCATGAACAAATGAGTGAATAACTGGGAACATTACATATTAATGGTACATGGCATTTAAAATGAAAAATGGCTTTCCATTCTGCCTCCAAATTAGTTTATCTCTTCACTACACCATATTCAATCCATCAAATAAGTGAACTTCACTTATTATATATTACATTTTGAGGAAACGTTGTTTTCCTTTCTGTAGTGTTTGTGTTGATTTGTATATCATGGAATTGTGTGCACCTAGATATGTTTCTTCTGCCAAAATCAATGAAGTAATTGTATTTGGTGACAGAATTCGTTCTAGGTTTCTCAGTGCATATGTAAATACAAAATTATCTTTGACATTTTAGACGCTGCATCATGCTACATCAATGCATTTGCTTTTAAGGCACGAGTATATATTTTGTCTAGGATGGTAAATCCGTTGCTTGTTAAAGCATTTAGAAACATTGATAAAATTCTTGTTACCTGTGTGACAAAGCTAAGATATCCGGTATTTCGTCAGTTAATGGAAGAGATATATTAGACTTTTCCCAAACACTGGCCCATATGTGCTTTCTTTCATATCTTGAGCCTTTGTGTGTTTATTACTCTAACCTCACGACACAGGAATAACGAGACAAGTGCATTCTGGGTCACTATTACTGAAGTCCCAAGATAGTGAATATTAAACACTCAATGACTTTTCAGATTGGTCAAATGTACCTAACTAGCTTTTTGAGGTAACAGTTCGACGATGCAATTTTGAGATGAAAAACACACAGCAGGTTAAGCAGCATGAGAAGAGCCAGTCAATTGGAATTTTGGGCATAACGGTTCATCAAGACTTCATTTTCCAGGTTGTTATGCAAGTTACACATCCTGGACACCATGTCGTTATCTTAAACAACAAAAACAAACAGAGATTAATTACAATGTCATTTCACCATAACGAGAATGAAAAAAAACCAAGATATTTGAGGAAACGTCGTTAATCTAAATCCAATATTCCTTGATCAAAGCCCGTACTCACAGTCAGAGAGAGCTGCAGAGCGTTCATGAAAATATTTTATTTTTAAAAAAATACCAAAACCGAAACTTTTTTAGTTTAATTGAAGTGCTTAAAATGATAAATTCCAATCTTTAATGAATTCCCTGTCAAAAGTTTTGTTCAAAAATATAGTGAATTGCAAATTTTCCATGATTCCTGAAGCCAGTACTTAGTGCAAATACTTTCTGAGAATGTTTTGAATATTTATTTATTGCCAAATTCAGTTTTTGGGAACACTCAAAAATTTGATAATTGTGAAGAATCACATTGAGGTATTAAGACTTCAAAGCCTGCCCAGGAGCTGTCCAGAATTGCACTGTATTTTGCAAAATCGTGTGTTTTTTTTTTGTTGTGACGAACTTTATGGTTTATCTTTGTTAAGAAGTTATCATTAGACCACCTGCCAGAACTGAGCATTTTGACAAATCTGCACCAATTCTACTAAAGCATATTCAGGTCTGTTAAAATACTGCAATGCTTTCCAATAAATGTTCTCCATCAACAACAAATGACTTCTGAACATTTTTTTAAAAAATACAAACACATTTTGAACCTTCAATTCTCAGAATCCATTCTTGGTGCAAGACAAACAAGAGAGGAAGTCAATTTATGATAAGACGTCACACAGTACCAGGTTAAGTTCCGATGGGTTTTAAAAAGCAACAACATGAACAAAGTACGATACAGCATTCGACCAGGCCTAATTGCACACAATATTCCAATATGGTCAAACCAATGTCCTGTACAGACGCAAGATGACCTCCTATACTCTGAATACCAGTTGACCGATTTCAGGAGCGAAGTTGTATGAACCTTGAATGACCAGAAATTTAATAACCTTGTTAAAAACGAAAAAGAAAATGCATACAGTGTCCGAGGATGGGAACAGACAAACGCCGTGAATTATGGAAGGAAAATAGGAAAGAACTGAAGCAAGGAATTAGAAGAGCTTAAAAGAGATACATGAAGTCAAAAGCGGATCTTACAATCAGAAACTGAAGTAACCCTGTTGTTTGTACATCTGCCCAAAATTTATCTACATATTCCCTCCTCTAAACCCCGCTGCATTTTGTGAACTCTGCAATATACCCACAGTATTTGATTTCACCTTTTGTATTCCTGAGTTCTACTCGTACTGCCTCGCTGCACGACTCATCCAAAATATCCTTTCTACGTACAGCTGACAGATACTCCTTTAAGAGTAATGCAACTACCCAAACTGTATTGCATCCTTTTCGATCACACCCGACACAAATAAAATCTGAGGCATAAATCCTACCACTCCCAACTGTCTTTCTGGCCATGTCACATCCACAAGGACTAATCAACGCTCTGAATTCTTCAAACATGCTAATTATGTTTCTTGCATTGAAATGTATCAATTTCAGACGTTCTTCACTGTGCTTTTCAATAACATTTCCCTGCCTGTACTTGCGCTGGTGCCTACTTCTCCCACAATTTATGCATCGACTGGCCTTCTACTCTGGTTTCTATCATTTTTCCACTAGTTTAAATCTTCTCCAGCCAATCTACTATTCCGCCCCCCTCACCCAGAGAGGATATCTGTCCAGATCCTGCCAAAATGGAGCCTGTCCAGCGTGTACCTGTTCCATATCCTCCAGACCGGTCCCAATACCCCAGGAAGCTAAGCTCCTCGTGTACACCACTTTTTTTCCGCCATTTGTTCAACCTTTGTGTCCTGCTTGTTCTCCTAGTACCAGCAAATAGCATTTGTAGTAATGCTGCGATGGCTGCCTTAGAGGGCACATATTTCAGCATGGTTCCTTGTTCTCTATATTGTGTCTTTAAGATCTCATTCTCATTTTTTTAACCTCTGTCGTTCGTACTAATGCATATGATGAGCACTAGCTATTCTCCCTCCATCTCCAGCTGCACAACGTTGTCCAAACTCCGAGCATCAGGGAGACAATATGCTATCGTGAATTCCCATTCCTGTTCTCAATTATACTTATCTATTTACGACTGACTCAGGTAAAACTGCAAGTATTTCTATAATTACTTTTCTCTCCCTCCGTAGCAAAATCGAACATGATGTGATGAACATTGGAGCTGCTGTTATGTTCTGAGAGGGCATTCCTCTCAAAAATATATAAAACGGTGTATGTGTTTTGCAGGAGAATAGCCCCATGAGTTTCCTGGACTGGATGCTGAACCCTTCTTCTCTTCTAGATGGTCACCCATTCCCTTCCTGCCGGTGGAGTCCGAAACTGTGGTGTGAACACCTATCTCCACGTGTCATCCACGAGTTTCTCTGCCTCGCAAATGCTCCAGAGTGTCCGCAAATGCTGCTCCACAAGACGAACCTCCGAACTCGAGGGGCTGATGTTGGATTCACCTTTTGCACAGATGCACGATGTGGGCATTGGAAATAAGTTGACTTCTCAAAACGAGCAAGAAGAGCAGATAGGGATTTGCAGCTCTCTTCCTTTGTCTTAACCCTTTAATGTAATTAATTCTTACTTTTTTTGAGTTCTGATGCAGTCTGCTATGATAAGTATTACTCAAAACTAACCTGTCAGTCAACAACAGCTGTTTCCGGAAACTGATCAAGGCTTTCTCCTTTACGTGTTAGAATCTTTGCTGCTGACCTTTCGTGCACAGTGGTTTGTTTCTTCTCCATGGAATTGTGGTTCCTTTTTTTTAGTTAGAGAAGGAAGGAGGGATTGAAACGCAGTGGTGATGTTATGATTGGAACTAGCGATTCTACAACAGCAAGTTCTTACATGATAATCTCCATACCCCGCGCTGCTGGCGAAATTCATATCCAGAATTCATATGAGAGATGTCTCAGCACACTCAGGTTGTGGGGCTGCGAAACCATGTGAATTCTAACATATCTGTTGGATGATAAACTGTCTACATGTGACTTCTGACTTTGGCACATTGTCCAAAACCAGCCCATCCGCATTGAAATTGTAATAGCGATGATCCGATCTCAAAAATAATGGAGTTACATTTCAGTGGGTCGTCTTACCAATAAGTCTTTTTTGTAAGACTACCACGACGTAGAATCGATCACAACACATTTCTCCTGGTGAAACCCAAGCATTCCCATCCTACATAGTGCAAGTTTTGTCACAGCCAACTTAAACATTCGATGATTACTCCTGTTTTTGTGCTGGCTGAATATCAATACTTTTCAATTTCCAGCTTGCATGTTTTACAGGAGTGAAACTGTCGCGATGTGCAATGTAATATAGAGTCTAAAGGGTGTGTAGGGGGCATGGAATCATTTATTGAATTCAAGCCATACTGCTTCAGAATGCTCTAACGCAGTGTTCTGCAAAGGCATCTAGGCCAGTGCACACAGAACAATTTATATGATGCAAAACATCACAGGATACATCCTAATTTGCAGAATGCACAGAGTGATGGGAAACTAGCTGTAGCACCATGCAGTCTGCTCCCAAAGAAATCTGTTTGCATGTCATTATATCATTTCCACACTGCTCAATGTTAGTTAGTCCACCTGGTAAATCATCAACTCCAGCCATAATTGTTCTTTGGTAATAATCTCTTTCATGTATAATAGAGTTCTAAACGTATGCTAAGAGACACTTTCAGAATTTTTTCCTTAAGGTTGCATATTCCTTTTCCGTTTTTATAATCAAATATTTTATTCTATATTTCATCCAAATGAGGTAAAACCGGGAATGGGAATGTTCACTATGATTAAATATAGTGCGTTTGGCGAAGATAGGCTTTGATTTGGAGTACTCAGTGATGTTTCATTTGTTTAATGCATGAGTCAGACAAAAATGAAGTGCTGAGTTTTACATTTCAAATTAAAATGATTTTCAATACTGTCTTTGATAGATCATTTGGAAGAACATAACGAGCGACGTTACCCAGCTTGCTTTGTTCAGCCAGCCTCCTGATCATCAACGTTGTATTCCAGCATCTGTAGTGTTTATTGTTACGCGTAAATATGACAGAGCGGTAACAGTCAACAGTTTATCTTACATCTTTCAGAATTAGAGACTCCTCGTGACTCATAACATTTTTTATGCGGTTAATTCATTATTGCCCTGCGAAATGTCGATAAATAACCATTCAAAATAGTCCTAGAAGATATCATGAATTCTAAATTCCACACAGCCAGCTTACTGGGCTTTTTGAAATCGATGTGCCCTTTTATGTTCTCTGTGGAATTTATATAAGTGTAATTGTGATTTTGTCATCAACTCAGCTTCAGGGCAGCACAGCGGATACTAATTCACATAATTTCCTAAATCGAACTATCTGATGTTGTTAACTTAATGGACTCACCGCCATTGCAATGTCCAAGTTGGCAATGGTAACTAGTAACCAATGTTTGCACATGAATCTGCATCATTCGTGACTTCTGAGATACTTAGTTATTTCATTCCCAAAGCCAGAATATTCATGTTTGTGTTTAAAAGTGATAAATTAAATGTTCAGCAAAAAGAACCAGTGCTGTCGATCCCTAACAAGCGACAACTAATTGTGTGCCTTGAAATTCATTGGAGTTCAATGCATGGACGCCACATTATCAATATTCTAACAAATTTCTCTTCAGCAGAAATTGAACTGGAGAAGCCATAAAAATACAAAGTTAATGTGATCAGACAAAAGCAGATGAACACTGGAGTCATTCGCTCACCTGTGCAGTTCCCAAAGCATGGAAAATAAATCTGCAAGTTTAATAACAGGAGTGTAATGGAATTCTTCCTCTTCCTTAAATATCTTGGCCACAGAAGCAGAATCGACCTCGACACCATGCAGAAAAGAAACTTGTCAATTGGCTCCACAACTGGAAATTTTCGCAACGTCCACGACCAGCATTCATCATGGCTGAACATGCTGAGTCAATAGTTTCATCACACAGTCAACCTCCGTGCCAAAAGTCAAGAACAAAATCGAATGGGGATACTTACATCTCCAGGTTCCTTTCCAATCATTCATCATGCTGACTAGGAACAAACAGAGTTGTTGATTCAACACTTTGATTGTGCATTCAAATACATTGTTGGTTCGACTGGATTGAACTGAATTAGAGACTCAAGAAGCATTCAAGAAAGGTGTTTCTTATCAAAATCTTAATAGCACCTGTGGAAAGATACTGAATTCTGGTACAACCAACAACAATCATGTTATATGATAAGAATAAAAGAAGAAGAAAACACATTACTATAGGATCACAGAATTTTGGCAACTTTTCTTGCACCTGTTGGGGAAATAAAATGGATGCGACTCAACTATTAGCAAAAGCAACCAAATATAACTTTATTAATTTTAACCTCTGCATTGCAGAGGGACATAATGCACTTGACAAAAATGACTTGTGCAAGGACCTTGAACATAATTCAGATATTCGTCTTATACTCTTTCTTATCACGGTCTCATGGACAAAGACTGCAGATTTGAGTTGACATTCTTTTCATTCCCGGTTTGTGGAATTCTTATGTTTTTCTCTTGTTGAATGTTTGCAATGTTCCGCAGAGCCAAGCTGTCCCTAGACTGCAGACTTCAGCAAGGTTGCAAATTTGCAGAAAGTTCTAAATTTAGTAAAGCATTGTCTTTCAGATTTAGAGTAAATGGATTTCAGAGTAAATGTTAATTTTGTTAATTTTCCATTACAGCAACCTATGCACCTGTATTTTTTTTAATTAATGAATTGTCTGAGTAACGTCCGCATTGAACTTTGGTTTAATTGTCTCAGTCCGCACTTGAAGATCTGCAGGTAAATTTAATGACTGCTGTCATTTTCTGAAAAATAAAACAAAACTTACAGGATCTGAACATGTTGCACTAACGTGCAAATTGTCTATGTATCAGAACCAAAACTACAGAGTCCATAAACATGGATGCCTTCAATGGTCTCTGTACATTGTCGGGGCGATTTGCCACTCGCTTTCCAGTAACTTGTCCGATCTGTCAAACTGAGGATGTTCCTCTTACATTTTTGAGAATCTGCTTCTCTCGCTATTTACCTACTTTGAATCTTAGTATTGTATACTTTTACAATTGGTCATGTTTGGCCATTTTTGTTGTGAAAATAACGTTTGCTTGTGATTGTCTTCTCCTGATCAGCACATAATATTTCAAATCAAAGAGTTTGAATTTACCCTCGAATGCGAACAAATAAACAAACAATAAATCTTAAAATAGTCCTTGTTGAAAAACAAAAAGAAAATGATTAACTGTTCGAATTTCCTGGTAGTTTCAAATGCAATGTAATGAAACCAACATAATCTTGCATGTTTTGCTCTAACTGAGAATGATAGTAGCGTTGTTCTATTTATACATATGACGTTTGATGACGCTGCTCCTTGAACAAGCTTACGGTGTCCTAATTTTCAGAGGGGTCGTGAAGGTAGAAGTTCTGATATGTTTGCAAATATTGACATGAAATGGTTTCATCTTTAAAAAAACGACACAATGAAAAAGGAGTGGCTACTTTTCTCATCAGGGTTTGGTTTAGTTTGATTTTAGCAAGCAGTCAGTTTAAAGCTGCCGGTTTTGTTTTAGCTGCGATCCCAAGGAAGAATGCTGGAATCAAAGAAAGAAATTCATGTTAGTCCTTTTGTTGCTGACATCTCTCCTGTTAGAAAACGTAATTGAAATTTCTTTTGCCAAGGCGGTGTGCATAGGGATATTGCAGGTATTGCTTCAACATGAGTAAGTTGCGATGGAATTGACTGGTTTTCACATAGGTTAAGTTACTCTGAAGGCTATTCTCTTTTGTTCGTATTTCATTCAGTAGTCTGTGAATAAATTCAATTTTCTTTTAAACTGGGTAGTTGGGCAAGAACATCATTCGGCTAATATCCACTGTACACCTGATAAAAACAAGTAGAAAATTTAGGGTCTGGGCGACCTTCTTGAAATATTTAGAGCGCATGTGGCCCGTAAATATCTTAGAACAAATCATATCAGAACATGGCAGTGGTGATACGGAACCTCCAATATGAATGCAAGTAAATAGAATTAATGTGCAATGTAAGAAAATCGGATATAAATTGTCTTGAAATAAAACTCACATTAGCCAGGAGCGACTATGTTGTCGTTGAAATTTATAACAATTTTGTAATCTAGGACAGTGTGCCAGACATTAGTATGTCCAAGTCGAAATTGGCATATATTTAGCAAAATCTTACAGTACATTCAAGTTGACCGAAAAAAAATCCGCCCCAATAGTTTACAATGGAGAGAATGATTAAACCAGCAATTACATCAGAAAGACAATGACAGAAATCTGTCTAGGGATGCAGGAGAACAATTGCGAAATTTCCTGGAAATTTAACACGGAAATGAAAAGAGTGGTACATCAACTATAGTAAGTATACAGAGAAGAATTTAACAGTCTTTGAAAGGAAATAGGATCTTGGAAAAATGATCGAGTAGTGAGTTTCCTTTATCATTATCGACAAAAGATAGAATACAGCGGAGCAAACCTTGTAATCTGTCCATTGTCCAGATAAAGCATTTGTAAACTTTTATTGAGGAAGTTCGTGAATATATGAACTAAAATGTTCTGAGCTTCAGATTAAAGATGCTGTATCATTAAGAATATTTGAGTACTACTTTTGCAAGAATGTTGATTAAGTTGTTTTTCAAATATGTTTAGATTCTAGGAAGGTTGCATTCGAATGCAAAGTAGAAAACGTAACTTTCCAATTCAAGACGATTACCATACTGTAACCTACAAGTGATAGGTCACAACTCTTGAAACATCACAAAATCTGTATGATTTCTTCTCATTGTTCCTTGGGCATTGTATGAACTGTTCCATGGAAAAAAAGTCGATTTTGTGTCACTTCAAAGCACACAAGTGCAGCAGATTAATGTTATGTTTGGCATAAATGAAGCACCACTGTGCTGGAAAGCAGTCTCTCTCTCTCTCTCTCTCTCTCTCTCTCTCTCTCTCTCTCTCCCTCTCTCTCTGTCGTTTACATCTTACATGACATATGCAAAAGACTATGTTTGCTCTCTTAAAGACTTTTTTTAATAATGTAATTAACACTTAAAATTTTAGATCATCGAACATTAAAGGGCATTACAAGCCTTCAGCCCTCGGTGTTGCGCTGAAATGTAGAAACAATCGGTAGTCCATCAAACCTAAACTGTTCCATTCTCGTCAATATGCCTATCCAATGACCATTTAAATGCCCTTAAAGTTGGCGAGTCTACTGCTGTTGTGGCATAGGCGTTACATGTCCTGACAACTCCTAGAGCAAAGAAACTAACTTTTATATTTGTCCTACATGTATCACACCACAATTTGTAGCTATGCCTCCTCGTGCTAGCCACCACCATCCGAGAGAAAAAAAAACGCTCACTGTTCAACCTATCTAACACTCTAATTATCTTATATGTCTCAATTAATCGGCTTTCTACCGTCTCCTCTCCAACGAAAACAGCTTCATGTCCCTCAGCCTTTCCTCATAAGACCTTCTGTCCAAACCAGGCAACATCCTCGTAAATCTCCTCTGAACCCTTTCCAAAGCTTCCACATCATTCCTAAATTGAGGCAAAAAGAACAGTAAACAATACTCCAAATGTAGCCCCACCAGAGATTTGTACAGCTGCAGGATTAGCTCCTCGTTCTGAAATTCAATCCGGCTACCAATAAATGTTAACACACCATATGCCTTCATAACAATCCTATCAATCTGGATGGCCACTTTCAAGGATATAGGTACCTGGACACAGAGATTTCTCTTTTCATCTGCACTGTCAAGAATCTTACTGTTAGCCCAGCACTCTGCATTCGTGCTTTACCTTCCATTGTGAATCATCTCACAACTTTCCGCATTAAACTCCATTTGCCAACTCTCAGCCCAGCTGCGCAGCTTATCTATGTCTCCTTGCAATCTACAACATCCTATGTCACTACTCGCAACTCTAACGACCTTAATGTCATCTGCAATTTCACTTACCCATGCTTCATCGCACTTATCCAGGACATTTATAATAACAATAAACAGCAGTCTCACCAAGACAGGTCCTTGCGGTACCCACAGCAGTAACTGAACTTCAAAATGAATATTTCACATCAATCACCACTTTATGACTTATTTCAGCTAACCAATTTCTGATCAAAACGACTAAATCATCCTTCATCCCATTGCTCCGCATTTTCTGCCAAAGCCGAGCGTGGGAAACCTTACCAGACACTTTAGTGAACTCATATGCGCCACATCCAACTGTTTGGTCACCTTCTCACAGAACTCAATACTATTTGTAAGGCATGACCTAAGCTTCACAAAACCATGTTAAATATCCCGAATCAACTAATCAACTCTAGATGATTATAAATTCCATGTCTTATGACAAATTTCAACACTTTACCCACAACTGAGGTAAGGCTCACAGATTCATAATTTCCAGGGTAACCTCTATTCCAATTGTTGAACAAGGGAAAAACATATTATATCTTCTGGTCTTCTGACACCATTCTTTTCGATAATGCCGGCATAAAGTTCTAAGCCAAATACTCGACAATCTCCTCACCGGCTTCCCAGACAGTTCTCGGTTAAATCCCATCCTGTACAGGTGACTTATTTAATGTTTCTTCTTTCAAGAATGAATAACAGCTCCTCTTTATGCACCTCAATGCCATACAGTCCAATAGCCTGTATCTCAGTATTCTCCTCGATCATATTATATTTTCCTTTTGTGAATACTGACGAAACATTTTCAGTTCACATGTCCCCTATCTCCTCTGACTCCATGCACATCTTTCCAGTAATACACTTTATTGGCTCAAGTCTTCCTCTAGTCATTCTTTTATACCTTATATAGTGATAGAAAGCCTAAGCATTTTCCTTGATCCGATCCTACAATGATTTCTCATTTCCCTTCCTGGCTCTTCTTAGCTCCCTCTGTAAGTCTTTGCCAGCCATTTTGTATATCTCAAGCGCCCTTACTGAGATATCACACCTCGCCCTAACATAAGTCTTTTCTTCCACTTCACAAGAGATTCATCTTCCTGTGGAAACCACAGCTCCTGACCTCGACAACTTCCTTCATACCCTACTAGTACATACTTATCAAGGACCTGCAGTAACTTTATTTAGCTCCACATTTCAATTTAAACATAAATGACGTAGGTGATTATCAGTGGTATCTGTACACTCACAGGGACATCAGTTCGTCTGGGACAATACATCCATTCTCGGACTGGCAAAATAATGAAACGGGGGGGGAGGGGGCGGAGTGGGGTGGGGGGGGATTTCAAGTCGGTTTGGCAGTCAAACTGGAACGCCATTCACAACCATCCAGATTTAGCCCCTCTTGTCAACCTCTCAAACACAGGACTAGAGATGATATCGCCTACACAACAAACTTAGATTGATAAATAGCAAGTTGAACGCAAATACTTGACCAGACACTACTGATGATGTTATCTCGTTGACGATGAGGAATTCGAGGATGTGTACAGTTTGATCATATGAACGATCTACAATTCTTCCTAAAATCTCAGACCATCAGTAGAATACATACTGATTAACATCTTTTGAGTGTGTGGTTGAACGCCTCTAATCGGTGACTATTGAAAAAAAAACGATTGCATGGTGCTGACGTTCGAAGAAATATGTAAAAATGCAACGCATTGCAAAAAATAAGATAGGTTTCAGAATTGCAAAGTTGCATTTCTTATAATTATAAAATGAAACGTGCAACCGTACACGGCACAAATTGAAATTGCTGCAAAGCTGTACAGGTCTGACAACGTCACTGGAGAGAATTAGAGTTAATGTTTCAGATTGAGTGATTCTTCCACAGAAGACAGGGTGTTCTGCTAAAGGGTCATTCGCTTCAAAAAGGCAACACTGATTTTCTCCAAAGATGCTGCCAGACCTGCTCAAGTTTTCCAGTAATTTTGTTTTTTGTCTCTGATTTACGGCATCCTCTGTTCTTTCAGTTTTTGTTTAATGAAATATGCAAATCCTTCAGAAGGAATGTGACGTCCAGTTGTTAATGCCCAGAACCATCTTACACGCTGGTGTGTTATCCTTCAGTTGGAAAAGCCTTTATTGAGGCTACATCCACGTTTTTATCTGTTTTGTACCTAATATTTTATGGAGGTGTTTTGCTGTTTTTTTAATGGGTACTTCCTGGATGGCGCTCTGAACTAAATGAAAATAAAACAGAAGAAAAAATGCGGATGCTGGAGATCCGAATCAAAAAACAGAAGCAGTTCGAGAAGCCTAGCAAGGATAGAAACGTTAGCTGTGCTTTCTTGCCAGGGATGCTACTGCACCCTAGCTGGTTTTGTCTAGCAATTCATCTTTTTTAACCTCATAAGCGAGGTTATGAATGCTTGGCAAGTTTCCAATGGATTGAGAACCTCCTAAACTCTCTGAACTGAAGTATTTTAAACACTGAATGTCTTGAATTTGCAAATCTTATATTCGTGTAGAATTCTGCCGGTGAGACCAGAGCCAGATTGTACTTTTCAAAAGCGTGTGAAGTCATTTTTGCAGCATTGATCGATGACTTTGGTAATTCCTGCTTCATCAGACAGTCGATGTTGGTTCACGAAATATTGTAAAACATAGAAAACCTGGAATTCGAAAAATCAATACACAAGCCGTGAATATTTTGAATGGAGGCACAGGCTCATTTTGCTGACATATTAGCTTCTGCTCTGCATTCATATGGCCTTGTGTACTTAACTGTAATTATGAAAGCGGAGCATGTTTGTACACAAACGAATCACACGAGTATAGAAGATTTTTAAAAGCTCAGAGAAGATGCTACATTCAATACATATGCATGCTCGTGACCATAAGATAATGATCAAGTCAGCTCAAGAAGTTGTGCAATATGCATTCTAACATTGCACCAAAATTTACTTTAACTAAGAACGAACAAGTATCCATTAAAACAAGGGCAGAAATGCATATTTAAACATTGATATGCAGGAAGGAGTATGGCACCATCGGTGTAACTTCATCAAAGCAATGCAGAAATACTTTCCATAAATATATTTGTAAGTTGCAGCAAAATGTGTCGACTTTGTTTCTCCTTGATGATTAATCCGATCTGGTGCGAAAAGGAAAACTGTATTAATGGAGCAAGAGGCATAATCTTGGGACGTCATGCGAATTTTCACCTGATTGACGTCTATAAAAAAAAACAACAGTGGCTGAAAAATCTAAGACAGACAGTCCAGTCAAATGTGGTGAGCTATCAAAACTTTACAGCTCAATTACTTGACGATTATACCTCACAAAGTAAAACATGCTTTCTTCATTTTGGGCGTTAGATGTTACTTCACCACGGCCAATTATTGTTATTATTTTCAATGGCATGTCGAGATGAAATATGTCTCTGCCGTCAATTATGTTAATTGTTTTGCTTCAAAAGCACAGACAGAAATTTAGTGTAATTTCTTTCACAATTTAACAACCAGAGGAGTTCTCTTTTTGCTTCCAATTCAGTCCTGTTGAATAATGTCGATAGCAGACCAATGAGTTCATTCTTTTCCATTATACTCCACACACTTACTTCCAGTAGCACTAACCTGGAGGAACACGAATCAGGAAAGCTCATCAAGTTTGAGAAGGTAGTCTTGTATATTCCCAAACCTCTCCAACTTAGGATTCAATTTGGTGCTATTACGATTTATCATCTCTCAGTGCTAAAGAAAATGGAATTATTTTGAAAGTAACTCATCTACTTTAGCCGTGTAGCTGTCTCTGGGATACATTGTTATTCATTGACACTTTTGATCCACACTGCGTTTTGCTACTATTATCTTTGTGTATCTCATCAGACTCATTCAGAACTTCCAGTTGCTTTCCTTTCAAATAAAGCACAAATAAGTGTCATCACACTGATAACCAGTGCCATCTGCAAAAGCATTGGGAGGAATTGTTATTACTGGTACAAAGTTTTCACCGAAGTTTAATTTCACAATTTCGTTACTCCATTGCAGAAGATAGTCCACACGCCGTCAGGAAGGTAAAATTCATCTCACTGACTACTACACAGTTTTTGAAAACCAATTATTCTTCTTTATTTTGTAAACTTTACTTAATTTTGTATTTCATGGCTTTTGGTTCTTTTTTTTGTTTTGTTTCCTTGTCTTAGAACTAACCAAGGTATGTCATGGTATGGGTGAGAAATGCAACATAAGTAAAGACTTGGATATGTTTCTGAAAATCTTCATGATCGTTAGCATTTGATATTCAGGGCGAGCATTGTCATTACTGTGTACATCATCTGAACTAAAAGTTGTGATTTCGGAAATTCAGTTTTGAAATGGGCTCCGAGACAAAGCTGAAAAAAAAGTGAGGTGGAAATTAATGCATGAAATGTTATTTTTGGCTTTCAGTCAGGAGGCATATTGGTGATTAAATTTGCATTCCCACCGTGAACGCAACATATTCACTGTGTGCTACAGAATGCAGTGTTAGTGTTAAAGTAACGACATCAAATGCAGAATAAGATTATGCAGTTGGTTCAAATTGCGTTTAACATTTTGAGTTTTGCTTCGAAGAACTAATCAAGATCACTTTCCACCTGTGAGTGCTGATTTTGTATCAAGAGAGAAAGCGAACAAATCTGTTAACCCCTGCAAAATCACAACATTTACATTGATCATGCAGTCTAAGGTATTTATAGACCATCCATTGTAATGCGTGATACAAAACATGTTGCAAGATTTAGTCATACACTCAATTAGTTTCCTTTTTTCACTTCTTGGTGACAGTCCATTCACTGTCCATGCATGTTTAGAATATCAATTCCCTCTACTCTGTGTCAACATACAATTTTCAAGTGAACTTAATTAGTTTGGTTAATATAATTATATTCCAACTAAATGCTCCAAATGTCGAATGTTGATACAACTATGAGAAAATGTGAAAGTCTTAAGTTTGGCACAAAATAAAAAGAGTTGCCACAATCCTCTGTGACATTGCGTGTTTCAGAGTTAGAGAGGCATTTATGCACCAGCCCACTTAAATTGCAAGTGATCAACTTCAAGCATGTACATGGGAAAACTGCCAGAATGCTATGATTCAGTGAAAAACGAATTAAATATCGAGGAAGGTACGTTATGATTGTGTCAGTTTGGGGAACGATTGAATGCAACTGGTGTTCAATGCACAACAGATCACCTGATTTGAAAATATACTGTAAGCAAGCGCATTAATTAATACCCAAAGAAGCTGAATAAAAGTCATGCCTCAAATGGGTGTTATGCCTTAAAATGGTGCTCAAGCAAGAACTATATATGTTGGATTTTGCAGGAACATTTCGAGTCATGGGGTCATGGACATAAAGCAAATAATAGGTGATTTCATTTCCTTGCTAAGAGGTCTGTTTATCTTCAAAAGCCCATTCCATAAAAGATGACATTTTCAGCTTGTTCCACGTTTTTTTTTCAGATGGTAAAGGCAGGTCAATTCTTAGTAACAAATGGTTTCAACGGTTTTCCAGATGAAAAGGGACTTTGATGTTTACTCTTTCAATTTGATCAGCTATGATCTCATTGAACATGAGAGCAAAGTTGAGATGTTAAAGTGTCTGCTTGGACTCTCGGTTCGTCGGATCACAGAATGCAAAAAAAAAAAATCATGATATTTAAAAATAAACCTGTTTTTACTGCACCAATAGAATGAACTATTAGATGAGGTAAAGTTTCGTCCTGATGACAACCGCAATACCCCCGTTTCTCCACCACTCAAGTCCAATTTCTATTTTCTGAAGCTGGCATCAGAGTTTATGCCATGTAATGATAAACTTGTTTAAAAGCATTTAATAAAATTCTTACCAGACCATGCACATCTCATATCAATCTCTTTGAGACAGAGATGCATTGACATGTTTTTCTGATTGTTACTGGAAGAACTCAAGCGAGAATTGGATTTCACGCCTTTCCAAGATCCATATGAATGACATTTTGTGTAAAATAACGGGGCCAATTTTACTTAAAAAGGAAGAGCGACAAATTTGATAAGTCAGAAATTCGAATGCCAACAACTGCGTGTGAGACTCTGAAAGATACATAAACAATGTTCATTGTGATGGAAGGAAATTCACACAATCTGAACAAAATCAATTAAGCAGATAATTATACTAGAAAAAAAAAGCCTTTTCAGAAGAAATCATCTTTAAAACAGGAACAACAATTTTTCTCTATATGTACCTAAGGAAATTAATTTTCTTCTGTTTTTGGTTTCCTGACAGAGCTTCTGAACATGCATTCGAGCCTAATTCTTGAAGATTTAATAGTCATGGCTCGGCAGCTGCAATGCTACCTCAACTGGAAGTTATCTGCATTCTTACTGTCCAAAGTTGTCAGAAAAATAACGACAATGATGAATGCTGATGGTTAATACTGACAGTGAAAACTGGATTAAGATGTGCAAACTTGACTCTCATATCATTCATGTACTTTCCGAAATGAATTTAACCACAAGAAGCTCTGTTTCAAACAATAAACACAATGTATACACTGCCATTAGATCTTCACTAATGAAGATTATTTTTCTCATTTATTGACACTTAACATATTAATTTACCTGTTTCAAGACAAAAAAAAATCCATACTTTGCCCATGGATAATTTTTTTTCTTAATTAATGCGATGATTTTAAAGGACTGCAGTGTCATTTTATTGATCATCATATATTGGCCAAGTAGCGGATCTTGAGTAGATAATACTGAGCATCAGTTTTGAAGAGGATTATTCTGTTGATGTACTTGGAAGCAAAACACCACTCATGAGAGTTTTCAGGATTACGACAAAACAATGTAAGAGGAATGTCGATATGTCTTTAAGCAGTATGGCATCCGATTCTGCAAGTTGTTCCTAGGACCTGCACCAGCTGTCGTTCCCTATGGTAGTAGCCATATACCTTTTCAAAGTCCATACTGTTGCTATTGTCCAACTGCAGTGCATGCAAGGAGACTTATTGGATGTGATGTTGGTCCAGACTTTTGATGTGATGTCAAGATTTTTGCTTCCATGCAGTTAATGCGAATAACTTGATCACACTCATGCCTTTTGCTTTCTAAATGTGCTAGGTCTTGGAGCGTAACAGATCAGTTATTCATTGCAGGATTCCTATCCTCTGACCATCATTTGTCACCTGACCACTTGTATAGCCAGTCCACGTCTGTTTATACACCGTGATAAATGTAATGGAGTTGATTACTTGATAGTCTGTCGCAATTACACTGTTGATTTTCAAGATTTTATGGTTGGATGATTGAAATTTGGAGATATTTAATTGTGATTGTGTGCTGTAAATATTTGTTTGAGCCTTGTACACCAATACCTGTATGTTGACAAAACTGCGGTATTGAACATGAAATTCCTCTCTGTCTATGTTCTCCTTAATTGGGATACATTTTCTCAGTCTTCAACAAGCATCCTCAATTCTGAACCTATGACAGAAGGAAGGTGAGTAAAGAAACAATACAGTATCGGTGTGCAAAGGAAACCCCTTCAGAAATGTGTTGATGTTGAGATGTGTGACACACAATGAGAACGATCTTCCCTTATATTAGGTGAGAATGCAGAAAATAGGAAGTTTTACCACTTATCGCTGTTTATTTTTAAACTGGCACACATTTCTTCTACTGTCGATTAACTGTTTCGCCCTGTCAAATGTAGTCAGACTAACCACATCCCTGGAATACGATTCCGTTGTTAAAGCTTGCACAGAGGCTGAACTGTGGTCAGAAGATGTCGTGAACTGCAAAATATCAAACAGAGTGTTACTAAGCACATTATTGCCAAATAATCTCTGTGTGATAATGCTTTTGGTGCCACTTTCCATTATTTCTTCGATTTTGTGTAGCCCATAATAGATTTTACAGAAGAAATCTCAAGTCTGTCGTCGAACTTTTGCCTGGGGTCTGAGCCTTTGCAGAACCTGATAATTCCAACAATCATTTGACTCGAATGGATACTTCTGATGCCAACAACCTCCAGATGAGGAAGACGTTCATTGTGTTGTGGATGCTTTGCATATTCATCCAGTTTCCATTTACATTGATTTGATGGATGCTCCCATTACTGTTGGCTCCGTGTTTGGTGCAACCACCTCCTCCAATGAGATTTATGATTGTCCAGCATTATTCGTGACGAAGTGTAATTGGATTGCTGAGTGTAGATCCGTTCTGCTGCAGTGGACATATTTAACACTTTTGATCACTCGCTGTTTATTCTCCTTCAGATGCGTAAATTTCTGGTTGGAAGATTAACCTGGTTGATACACCATTTTCTGGAGGCCTGCTGTTGTTCTGGGTACAATGGCCTTAGTTGTCACTGATCAAGGCGAACACGTTTCTCAAATGTCATGGTCATGCGAAGAATAGGCTAGGTTACTGCGTTTCACATTGTGACACAGAATAGGTCGGTGGTATAGAGTGCGTCATGACTGCTGAAATTTCACTGTTAGATATTTTGGAACTTTATCATATGCAGCAAGACAACACTGTCATTTCACAATATTTCTTCCTTATCCGAAAATTTAGAGTTGTCCATATTAAATGCGTCAGTAGTGTCAATGTTCAGAAATCCATGGTGAAGTAGTCTCATGCTGAATTCCATAAGATAATAGATGGTGTATGGAGGAAAATTCATTACTTCCTATACGTGTTTGCCAACAAAAGCACTCTGGATAGATAGAAACATAGATATATAGACAGATAGATATATAGATAGACAGACAGACAGACAGATAGATGGATAGATAGACGGATAGATAGATAGATAGATAGATAGATAGATAGATAGATAGATAGATAGATAGATAGATAGATAGATAGATAGATAGATAGATAGATAGATAGATAGATAGATAGATGGATAGATAGACAGACAGACAGATGGATAGATAAACGGATAGATAGTTATGTAGATCGATCGATAGATAGATAGATAGATAGATAGATAGATAGATAGATAGATAGATAGATAGATAGATAGATGGATGGATGGATCGATCGATATATATATAGATAGATAGATAGTTCGATCGATATATATACATATATATATATACATATAGATAGATAGATAGATAGATAGATAGATAGATAGATAGATAGATAGATAGATAGATAGTTCGATCGATATATATACATATATATATACATATAGATAGATAGATAGATAGATAGATAGATAGATAGATAGATAGACAGACAGACAGACTTACAGACAGACATGTAGATAAGCAGGTACATCAACAATCGCAAAGACAGGGAGTTGGATTTATGAAAAATGCAGACAGGGTAGTTGAATAAATACATTGATGGAAAGGATCATGCGAACATATATGAAAGCTTGACTGTATGGAGAAATGCTGAAAAGATTTTTTTTTTCTGTGCAGTTACTTGTACCAATAAACTAAGTATAACGCATGTCATCTAAAGTTCTGTGTTCACTGACTGAAATTGATATTATTTTCAAATGTCTGTAGAAGTATTAATTCAACATATTAGTCCAAAAGTATAGGGACCAATCGTTTACTCAGCAACATAATCAATTTCAACATTGCCTCTGATGCATTCAAGATGTGTAGATGAATATTTCTCTAATGTTTACGGTTTTTTTTCTCTTTTCAGAGACGAAAGACGTGAAACCAGGCCTGGAAGATGAACATATGAGCAATGACTTCAAATCCAAGTTTTCAGTCCATTACTGATGCAGCACTAAACACCTCCACTGCTTATCAAACATTCCATGTCTGAATATATCGTAATGATTGCCCTTATGAGGCTGTGTTAAGCATTAGACATTTCCGTGAATCGTTTACTATGATCTCTCCTTTTCTTCTTCTGAGATAATATCATATGCACACATGGGGACCTGGAGAATGCAACAAATGCTTCAGCTGCCGTTCATTCTCCCCAGCGGTTTGCCGCTATTCAAAAACATAGAATATGACAGACTGGTTATGTAGCGTCACATTCACCTTTTCTAATGCGTCCTACAAACGTGAGAACTACACTGGAGGAAGGTTTTTTTTTCATTCAGCGATTGATAAGACTTTTTAGTTCTGCATATATACGTATAAGATTCTGTTCTCACTCCATTGTGACATTGATGTAAAATGAGTTTACTTATTTTTAATTTTGGACAAGTTCATATTTTCTTTGAGAATTGTAATGCATTTTCAATGGCACTTCTACCACATAGACAATGAAATTCCTGTTTTAGGAAAGTATTCTGATTTGGATTTCGATGGGTTTTCCACAGTGAAAACAATTATGGACTCAGTGTATATCAAAATATCACTCATGAGTGACAGATTTGGAAAATCACAAGTTTTTCAAAACGTAAAATGAAGACTTTCTGTGTATTATGTCTGCATGGTCTCCTCCAATATGCATAATAAATGAATAAATTCGATTACCTTTCTCATTTAAATTGCACGAGGATTCTATAAAAATCATAGAAGTACTGACTGCCTCAATTTCAAAATAACTACAAAATACATCTAGATGTGACGTATTGGCTCTGTATTTTTATTTTATTACCATTCATGGGTGTTGCATTTTCCGTTTATGTTTTAAATTCATCCAAATGTGCTCTTATCCGTGGTCGACCATGTTGCAATTTTAAGAGTCTTCTGTCGCTTGTCGTCTACAAAACTCTCCACATAATTAACATTTTTTTATGAATCCAAATAATGTATTCCCTAAAATTTAAAAACTCTTGGCTAACATTTATTTTATTAAAAATTTATGAAAGTATTTCATGATAAGATGCTGTTCTAGTGTCCAGGGATCATTTAGGAGAAGGTGTACCATAGAATTTAAAGAAGAAAACAGTAGCAATAACATGGTGATGTTAAGCTTTAGGTATGTGAAGTGCAAATTGCTTCAGAAAAAGAAGTTCAGAAACTAAATAACAGTAATTACCTAAGGAATGAATGCAACATATTTGCGTGTGGACATGGAAAACTCCCACTTTTGGAGCAAAAACGATTGAAAAAGGAATCGGTTAGCACTTCTGCCTCACAGCGCCTGAGACCCGGGTTCAATTCCCGACTCAGGCGACTGACTGTGTGGAATTTGCACGTTCTCCCCGTGTCTGCGTGGGTTTCCTCCGGGTGCTCCGGTTTCCTCCCACAGTCCAAAGATATGCGGGTCAGGTGAATTGGCCAGGATAAATTGCCCGTAGTGTTAGGTAAGGGGTAAATGTAAGGGTATGGGTGGGTTTCACTTCGGCGGGTCGGTGTGGACTTGTTGGGCCGAAGGGCCTGTTTCCACACTGTAAGTCTAATCTAATCTAAAAACATTTCATTCACAATTAAAAATCAGTCAGGTGTACAATTTCATGCATACGTGTGTGCATTTATGCACACATTAACCAACGAAAAAGGATTCTACAAGGTGGATAAGCCATTCATCTTTAATGCATTTTCAGAATTTTTTTCAGTTAAAGCATTCACTGTTTTGAAAGCCAAATGTTACCGGTTTATTTAGTTATATTAATTACCTACAGCACAGGAAAACTGCTTTCTAATTTCAGTAGGCTTGAAAGAAGAAGATACTTAAATATCTGCACACCCGTTATCTGAAGCATTAGAATTTAAGAAAGCAAGGGATGAAGCTTAATAAAGTCCCACATTTAACTTACCTCCCAGTATTTTGCAGTTCAACCTCCTTGCCAGGGAATTTTAAGCTGAATGTTCATACTGTCAAGGTCTGATAATTTTCAGTGTCTGAATATTTCAATTTCACATGACTGCACAAACAGACAAGATTTACTCAGCTTGTTTCTGAGTTGGAGCTGTACAGGCTGCATTCGTTCCAATTTCTTTTTTTTTGGAGAACAGAGACTGAGAGGTCGGCCATAACTTTGGTAGAAATCACTCACACGAGTCAGTGGGAGAATCTAGCCAGACCGATTTTGAAAAACACAGGCAGAGTGCGAGTGGCATTTAAGTAAGTAGCACCACCACAGGACGACGCAGTAAAGGGCATCTCCAAGTGCTGAGCAAACGTATGGTTTTAATTAGAGGGGACACCTTCAATCGTACGCAAGGCAAAGAAATTGCAAATTTAGGTGGATATTGGTCGCACCAGTGGCGAAGGAAAAAACCCTGGTGAAATTCCTTGGAAGGCATTCCAAGAGAAATTGTCAGCAAGAAATTTAACATTTTGAAGAAGATTGTAGTACTCAGATACCTGAAGGATAACAAGGCAGAAAGCTAGCACGAAAACCCAGACCTGCGAAGCCAGATAAATTAACTGCAAGAGGATTTTTTAAAAGCGCTTGCAGAAGAAAAGGTGAATTATTTCAACCATATTAAAGAATGTGAGAGGCATTATGTGAAATCAGTGAGAGACATAAATAAATATGAGGAGGCATCTAAACATGATCGTGCAGAGAAATAAGCATTTAAAAGCATTTTAATAATTTGAAGATTGCCGTGAATATAATATATACAGCAGTTCCAGGAAAGAGCAATTTGAGAGAGAAAGTATTTACGGAAGCAGATCTTGGCTCAGAGAGCCATAATGAATGCATTCGAAAACAAAAGTTTAAAAGGAGAGGGTAGAAGAAGTGTAGATGTAGTATGGAAGATCTAGTAGACAAATTTGTCATGTTGCAGAAAGACGATCAGCAGGAATACGATGTCGCAGCAACTACCAGGATTGAATAGTCAGACCCAGCCCTATCTGCCCTATTGCCTTTTGCAGTCGTAAAACATAGAGGAAGAAAAACTGCTCAAACTATTATCTATTGCATTGCCCTTTGAAACATGCAACTAAACAGCCTTGTTCAATTTGAAGGTGTTCATCAGCTGAAGGATGACCCCGAGAGCAGATCACAAACAGATGCGCCCAGATTAGTTGACAAGCCGCAAAAGAAATTAGCATTAACATTTCTGCACCCAAACGCTGCATAAGTGCGACCAAGTAAAATAGATTATGGACAGTAAACCCTCTTCAGTTAAATAATAACTATTTCAGCAGCCATGGAAGCTTACAGATTTGATCCGCATGGATCGGTAAATATGTCAATAAGACCATAAGACCAGAAGCCATTGGCGCAGAAATTAGGCCATTCAGCTCATCGAGTCTGCTCCACCATTCGTCATGACTGTTGTACTTTTTGATCCCATTTCCCGATTTCTCCACGTAAAATTTGATCCCCTAGGTAATCAAGTCGCCATCTATCTCTGGTCTAAACATTCCCAATAAACTGACTTCCTCCATTTTTTGGTTGCAACACATTGCACATATTTACCACCTAGTATTTAAAACGTTTCTTCCTTTCTCTGTTGTAAAGGGTCTTCCATTACTCCAAAACAGTACACTCCCCCCACCTGCTAAGGGAAATATCGTCCCAACGTCCACTCTGTCCAGCTCGTTGAGTGCTATGTAATTTGCAATGAGATCCCTGTGCATCATTTTGAACTCGAACGAGTATAGTCCCAGAGTTCTCAAACCTTGCTCATACGCTCAGCCTTTCATTCGAATGATCATTTTCGTGAACCTCTTCTGAACCCACTCCATACACAATTCGTTTCCCCTGAGATCTGGGCAAAAACAATATTCATTATACACCAAATTTTGTCTAAGCAGAGACTAATATATTGTCGGAAGAACGTCTTTTTTGTGTGTTACAGTTCACTCAAGATCAATGACGGCGTTGAATTTGCCTTCGTAATTACCAACTTAACCTGCATATTCACTTTTAGAGAAATCTGAACAGAAGTCTCAAGAACTTCTGAACTTCACATTTCTGAATTTTGTGTGCGTTTGAAAATACTCCAAGAATTTATTTTCCTATGATAGGTAGAAAAACTGGTCGCACATGATAGGCTTTGCTGCCTCACTCTAGTCATTGTTGTAGAATATTTATGTTCTGAATAATGATCTCCAAACGCGACCAGACTGAGAGAGTTTGCTGTGGTTTCCATCTTTATGTTGCATGAAACACAAGACTCACGAAAAGGCTTATGAACCGGACAGAGGCCGCACATAAAAGAGCATGGGAAAAGGCAATGTGGAATCCAAATAAGAGGAATATGACTGCATCGTACGTGCAAACATTTCCTCGTGAGAGACCGATGTTGAATGAATCCTTTATGCCTATGCCAATCAATGTGGAAGGGCAGGACCACCGGAATCTCCCCAATGCTTCCAGCAACAGACAACTTGTGAGAACTGATAATTCGTGTTTATTTTTTCTGCAGAGTGGGTAAATATGCTCGATATATTCTGACCCCTTTGCACAAAAAGATAAGAATCTACTTTAATACCAGATCGAGGATTGGAGGGCACGCAAAGAAACCTTACTGGAATGATACTTCAGACGACTTACAGTGTGGAAATAGGCCATTCGGCCCAACAAGTCCACATCGACCCGCCGAAGCGCAACCCACCCAGACCCATTCCCCCACAATTCCTCGAGAGATGTGACAACATCATTTTATACTATAACAGGTCAATATGAAATTGTACGCTTTCACAGCGCTGCTCCTTGATCAGGTGATTTCCAATAAATCTGTTGAACGAAAACATTATATGGTGTGACTTTTGTCTTCTCCACCCCAGTCCAACAGCGACACCTCCTTATCATGCACGAGAGAAACATATGAAAGGAGTTGCTACGCAATATGGTCAACTGTCTTTCGTCGAATTGCTTTAATAGAACATAGAACATGGAAAACTACAGCGCAGTACAGGCCCTTTGGCCCGTGATGTTGCGCTGTTCCAAGCCCACCTAACCTGTACTAGCCCACTATCCTCCATATACCTATCCAATGCCCCTTCAAATGCCCATAAAAAGGGAGAGTCCACCGCTGATCCTGGCAGGGCATTCCATGAACTCACGACTTGCTGAGTAAAGAATCTACAGCTAACATCTGTCCTATACCTACCAAACATTAATTTAAAGCTATGCCCCCTCGTAACAGCTGACTCCATACGTGGAAAAGGTTCTCATGGTCAACGCGATCTAAATTCCTAATCATCTTGTACACCTCTATCAAGTCACCCCTAAACCTTCTTTTCTCCAATGAAAGCAGCCCCCCAAGTGCTTCAGCCTTTCCTCATACGGTCTTCCTACCATACCAGGCAACATCCTGGTAAACCTCCTCTGCAACCATTTCATTGCCTCCACATCCTTCCTATAGTATGGCGACCAAAACTGCACACAATACTCCAGGTGCGGCCGCACCAGAGTCTTATACAACTGCAACAAGACCTCAGGACTCCGGAACGCAATTCCTCTACCAATAAAAGCCAGTACGTCTTATGCCTTCTTCACAGCACTATTTACCTGGGTGGCAACTTTTAGAGATCTGTGTACATGGACACCAAGATCCCTCTGCTCATCCACACTACCAAGTATCCGATCATTAGCCCAGTACCCCCATTTTCTTGTTACTCTTACCAAAGTAAATCACTTCACACTTACCTACATTGAACTCCATTTGCCTCCTTTCTGCCCTGCTCTGCAGCTTATTTATATCCCGCTGTAACCTGCCACATCCGTCCTCACTGTCAACAACTCCATCGACTTTCATATCATCTGCAAACTTGCTCACCCAACCTTCTAGCCCCTCCTCCAGGTCGTTTATAAAAATGACAAACAGCAATGGTTGCAAAACAGATCCTTGCGGAACAACGCTAGCAACTGCACTCCAAGATGAAACTTTACTATCATCTCCTACCCTCTGTCTTCTTCCAGCCAGCCAATTCCTAATCCAAACCTCCAACGCACCCTCAATGCCATGCCTCCGTATTTTTTGCAGTAGCCTACCATAGGGAACCTTATCAAACGCCTTACTAAAATCTACATACACCACATCTACCGCTTTACTCCCGTCCACCTCCTTAGTCATCTTCTCAAAGAATTCAATAAGATTTGTGAGGCACGACCTGCCCTTCAAACAACCATGCTGACTATCCTTGATCACATTATTCCTATCAAGATGTTCATAAATCCTATCCCTTACAATTCTCTGTAAGATTTTGCCCACAACAGAAGTGAGAATGACCAGCCTATACTTTCTTGGGTTATCCCTACTCCCCTTCTTGAACAAGGGAACCACATTTGCCAGTCTTCTGGCACTATTCCTGTAGACAACGAGGACATAAAAATTAAGGCCAATGGCTCAGCAATCTCCTCCCTTGTTTCCCAGGGAATCCTAGGATAAATGCCATCAGGCCCAGGGGACTTATCTATTTTCACCCTTTCCAGAATTTCCAACACCTCTTCCCTACATACCTCGAAGCCTTCCATTCTAATTAATTGTGACTCAATGTTCACATCAGCAACAATGTCCTTCACCTGAGTGAATAATGATGAAAAGTATTCATTCAGTGTGTCCCCAATCTCTTCACCCTTCACACGCAACTTCCCACTACTATTCTTGACTGGACCTATTCCTACCCTAGTCATTCTTTTATTCCTGACATACCTATAGAAAGCCTTTGTGGTTTCCCTAATCCTACCAACCAAGGACTTTTCATGTCCCCTCCCTGCTGCTCTTAGCTCTCTTTAGATCCTTCCTGCCTACCTTATAACTCTCAAAAGCCCCAATTGAACCTTCACACCTCATCATTACATAGGCCGTCCTCTTCCATTTAACAAGGGATTCCAATTCCTTATTAAACAACGGCTCCCTCACACGACATTTTCCTCCCTGCCTGACAGGTACATACTTATTAAGGACACTCAACAGTTGCTCCTTGAACAAGCTCCACATATAGATTGCACCCTTCCCTTGAAGCCTATTTTTCCGAGCCACGTATCCTAAGTCATGCCTCACCGCATCATAATTTCCTTGCCCCCAGCTATAACTCTTGCCCTGTAGTGCACACTTATTCCTCTCCATCACTGGAGTAAAAGTCAGCGAATTGTGATCACTGTCCCCAAAGTGCTCACCTACCTCCAATTCTAACACCTGGCCCGGTTTGTTACACAGAACCAAATCCAGTATGGCCTCACCTCTTGTTGGCCTGTCTACATATTGTGTCAGAAAACCCTCCTGCACACATTGGACAAACACCTTCCCATCTAACATACTCGAGCTACAGTTTTCCCAGTCAATATCTGGAAAGTTAAAGTCCCCCATAACTACCACCCTATTACTTTCTCTCTTCTCCTGAATCATCCTCGCAATCCTTTCTTCTACGTCTCTAGGACTATTAGGGGGCCTGTAGAAAACTCCTAACAGTGTGACCTCAGCTTTCCTATTTTTAACCTCAGCCCAAACGACCTCAGATGGCGAGTCTTCATCCATCGTCCTTTCCACCACTGTAATACTATCTTTGACAAACAATGCCACACCGCCACCTTTTTTACCCCTACCTCTGACCCTACTAAAACATTTAAACCCTGGAACCTGCAACAGCCAACCCTGTCCCTGTTCTACCCATGTCTCTGTAATAGCTACAACATCTATATCCCAGGTACCAACCCACGCTGCAAGTTCACCTACCTTATTTCGTATACTTCTTGCATTGAAGTATACACACTTCAAGCCTCTTTCCTGTAGCCCTTAATGTAGCCCTTTTGGCTTTACAAATGCACACACTTCTTTCACTTTCTCCGATAAAAGTACCTCTCAATAACCACGCAGTAATTCCAACTTTGTGATAAAACTGGCTTGTTCAACGTTCTCTATACAGTACTCCAATCTTGGTATTAGGTATGACTTTGTTATGGCGTTGACCTTCCAGTTGTCCAAACACATTTTTTGAGTCCTCTCAGGTTTCGGAACTAACAAGTTCTGCAAACTCCACTCATTCTGATTCAGTTTGATGACGTTGTTTTTGAGATTCGCATTCACTTTCTTGTGGAGCAGGGTGGTTTTGAAATGATTAATTCTATTAGGAATGTAGTTTTGTTGAAATAGCATTCCCCACTTCCACCACATGCACAATAGTGTGAGTTCTCCACCGTTTATTCCTTCGTTTGCCCTCATTCTGATGCAACAAACATTTCAACTGGGTTCTTTGCTCCTAAGACAGATAGTTCACTAACCTATCTCATTCCTCAAGGACCTCCTCATTATTTACCGTATTTGGATTCACACCATGCTTCCCAACATCTGGATTTTATTCCATAATCTGCGGGACAGTAACTAACAGTTGTTTCTCCAGTTCATGCCTATTGCAGGAAGGTTTCAAAATATTTGCATGATGTAACTGATACAGTTCTCTTTTTTTTCTACCTGGCATTATTACCAGTTAGGTTATCTGGCTTAAGTTTTTTTTTCTCTCAATTCGATAAGGACCACTAATGCTGGCTTTGAAGTGATCTCGACCACTGGTAACAATCTTAACCCTGCATCTCCACAGGAAACTTCACAACTTTAGAGTATTTAATACGTTGCCTGTTCAGCTAACTTCCTAAACGATTTAATCTTCCCCTCATCTGAGATACATAATCCAAGTGTGAGAGCTCGACTTCAGTCCTGTCATTTTTTTTTGTTTAATTAATTTCAAAGGCCTTCTCACTTCATGTCCGAATACTAATGCAAAGGGAGTAAACCGAGTCGATTCGTTTGGGGCACCTCTAACTGTAAACAATGGGAAGAGGTACCATTATCCCATTCTTTCAGGTAATCCTGACAGGACGCCTCTTAATATGGTCTTCAGAGTCTATTGACACTTTTCCAAAGTTCCCTGGATATCAGGATGGCACACGTGTGATTTGAAGTGCTATATGCCTACGCTGTCCAAAACTTCTTTGAAGATCCTAGTTTGAAAATAAAGTCCTTTGACTGAATCTTCCTGGGTAGTCCATACTGCGTGGAGACAGCTACTAACCCCTCTACACTCTTTTTGCCTTCACGCTCCACAATGGAATTGTCACCAGAAATCAGGGAGACACATCCATTATGTTTAGAAAAAACGGTTTCTAGATTTACTTTTAAGGAGGGGACCTACACAGTCAATCAGAATCCGTGTAAAAGGTCCCTTGAATGTGGTAATTGCTCACAAACGTGCTGGTTTTATTACTGCTTGTAGCTTACATACCATTGATACATATGACATATCTGGCAACATTTCAACACATTCTTGAGCAGTACAGACGAATAGAAGATCTTTTTTTCCTTAGCCTGACGGTTCCTCAAACCTAGGTGACCTCCTCCTGTTAATTCATGTGCTACACCTAATAATTTCCATCTGTATGCTACTGGTAGCACAATCTAGTGCGCTTCCACCCATTTCTCCTCCGCACTAACCTGCCATGGTCTCAAATTTCGTCTTTCAAATCTATGCTTAAGATAATAAAATTCATAAATACATTTGGATTTCTTTTCTGAGTATGCATCTATACATAGTCTTTCTGTTGTAAGTTCATTAGCCTTTCAGGGCTAAACAGTTCTGCCTGACTTCTTTCTGCTCAGGATTTTCCTCCAACATTACATCAAGCACGTTGTCCAAATGTTTCAATTTCTTTGGCTTTCACCTTAGTGTTTGCTTCTTGCTGTCACTTATAATAGTGGGATCTTGTTACTACACAGTCTGAAGAATTACAGGGATTTATTTCTTTTAAGTCGCAATTCTCTGATCTTCCTTTGGTTTCTCCACAACAAATGATTTCACTCCCACCTTGGCTCCCACTAAATCGTTCCCAAGAGCGAACTGCATTCCAGGAACTGACATTCTATCAATCTCTACTAATGTTAATTTCTAGTCGCGATTTGGCTGTCCAACCTACGTTTACAGTGGGGAACGCTACATTTCAGTTTAGCTATTCCACAAATGACTACTCTCTCAGGTAACATGCCAGAAAGCGTGCAAATACGTTCATCTATTTCTGATAAATACTGATTAAATCCCTCATCTCTCAAATTTGCAATATATTTCCTTTTACACTGGTTCTTCCTGAGTAAAGTTTATCCAATGAGGCAAAGTCTTTATGCAGATCGTGCACGAACACGATACCATGCCCCTGCCACGTCTGTGCACTCTCTTTCAGTTCCTCAACTTTTCTTGGAGTTTCCTTTACTAATTTTACAAATGACAATGGCTTAGACTTTTTTGCCACATTTTTTCCAACAGTGCCTTTCTTCAATGTCCAGCACATTGACTTTACGTGTCCATTCTTACCCCAGTGGAAAAACCTGCAGACCTTCACCTCTTTTTCAGCCACTTAGGGTTCTTTCTTCACCCGTGGTAAACCGTTACCAGCGTGTTCTACACTTTGTTCTGCATTGTAAGGTCTCTACTCCCAGTTTCTATTCCCTACAGGATGGAATTCGTTTGGAAGCTAAATTTTCCTGAAACACAAGCGCATATGCATTCGCAATATCTGCCACTCCTCCCAATTTTTGAAGTTTCTGTTCATCACTATGAATTCGTCTCATCTTTGGAGGTGAGATTTTTTTTAACTCCTCCAAAAGAATATTCTGTCTTAGAGCCCCATTGATCTTCACAATTTTTAATGTCCGGACACGTTTCCAAAAATTGATGTGTTCAATTCTTTCGAACTCAACATAATGTCTGACCTGGTTCCTTCTTTATGCTTCTGAAATGCTGTTTATATACTTCTAGTACCGATCCATAAGCACTCAAAATAGCGTGTTTCACATCTTCATAATCTCTTAATATCTCATCTGAGAGTGCTCACTTGCCATGCCTACCAGCTTAATATGAACTAGCATTACCCATAAGTCTCTGATCACTCCATCTACCGAGCTAATTTATCAACATGTGGCGATAGTTTAACGTATTTGCATTCATCACGATCTTCTGTCTTCATCTATTCATCCTGTTAACAGAATAATTCTCAAATTCTCTTTCGTTTTCTCTTTCTTCTCTCTCTGTTCTGATCTTACTTACCTTCTCCCTCTTTTTCGTCAGCTAAAAGCTTCTTTCTCTTTCTATTTCCTGTCTCTCTTTCTCTTCTCTTCCTCCCCTCCCTCTTTCTCTCCCTCTCTCTTTCTTCCCTCTCTGTCTCTTTCTCTCTCTCTTTCTTCTCTCTCTGTTTCTCATTCTCTCTCTTTCTCTTTCTTTATCTTCTAACTCCATATGCCTCCACTGTGATTTACTTTTTTCTAACTCTACTTGTCTGTTTCTCTGATACATCTAAATGCTTGACGAACTCCATTACAATTTCATCCCAGGTTAAATCCAGTTCAACCCAATTTGCTAATTCTGAAAGCATGCCCTTCTTTTAACTTGCCAAATTTTCTTAGTAAACTTTGGAAACATCCTCAAATCCCGAAACCTCTTTAGCAATCTTAAGAGGTATTTCCCACAATTTTAATTTAGCCAACCACAGGTAACCGAAATTAAAGCAACTGTCGCACCTACGTTTTATTTGAAGATCTAGGACACTAATTGAAATGTTTTAGTCTACCTGGGATCCTTCGTACGTCAAATCTGTGCAAATCTCAGACTGAATCTGTCTAAACCTCTCCGAATCTCGGACCTGAGCTCTGATCCGCTTTGGTATGATGGTGATCCCTTCTGTTAAATAAACCAGGAAAGCTCATTCGCCTTGTAATCTGTTAAATTAGGATTGACAGAGAACTCCCAAAATGCCGTTAAGTAAAGAATATAAGGTAAACGTGAACACCAAACAACTTTTCACAACTCTAAGCTCGCTTTTTTTAAATTGCTGTTCCAATAAGTTATTTATTCAAATGACATCAACCTAATTTCAATACCACACCAGCGACTGTTGTCTGTATTCTTTCAGCTGAAGATCTCCCTCTGTCATCTTCTTCCTTTGCTGTGAATATGTTTAGTATGAAAAGATACCTTTGAGAGAGAGTCTTTCTTAATGTTTTGGATCTGAGTTTATGCCAATAACTCTTTCTGATTTTCAAAATGCCGGCCTATTTACACCCACAACATCGGATCATCTCATTGATTTGATGGTGGAAACACGATAAATTCAAACTCGCCTTGCTTTTATTATCCTGGAAAATAATGTAAAATAATTGGTTAAATTTGAACTGTTGTCAAAGCAGCAACCAACTCAGATACCCATTTCACAGCCAAATGTTGCATGTTTTCAATTTGCCAGTATAATTTGAGACCTACTATCTAGTTATCACAGACTTTTCAGATGTCAGTTCAGGACAGCATTCATTTTCTCTGAAAGGTACAGTATACGTTTTCAAATTCATAACAATATCAAAAGTGTTGACAGTCGTCCAATATAAAATAAGGTTTTGGATGCTGTTTGCGCTGAGGTCTGTGGAGATGAAAATTCAGAGAACACTGAGTGTTAACTCATAATAGATTGAAAATTAGAGCTATGAAATTAAATACTGTCTTTTTTTACTATTAACATGTTAACTGGAATAGTACGTTGACCCTCAAGTTTACAGAGGAACCTCGATTATCTGAACGTGGTGAGTGGTCACGATTTCGTTCAGATAATTGAGTATTTGGTTAATTGTTTCAATGCCTTTCCTCTGAGGCTCAGAGTTTTCTGTTACGTCCTGCCCCGTTCAGGAGACCAGGCATCAGCACACCACGCAGAGCCCCTGCACCCATCTCCGCACCCAAACTCCATCCAACACCGCCATCCCCCGCATCAACCCCGAAACCTCATCAAACACGACCCCCTCGCCTGCCCCCACACCCGCCACCAAACCCCGTCCAAGATGGAGATATTCAGTAATTGACATTCGGATAATTGAGTTCCCTCTGTATACTACTGAAGCTCTCTGGAGGCAAAAACATTGTTACTCCATATCATCCATCAGATTATTCTCCTTACTGAAAAATGAAAATAAACGTTCACCTCTGTATTTTACAGTTTCTATTGAATGGTTTAGTTGCATATGTTAAGTCAGTCTATAACAATCAGCAGCACATTTAACGTGGCAGTTCAATGCACAATATGGACATGATTTCAAAACGTTTTCATTGAATAGAATTAATTTCAGATTTTTTTGATGTTTAGAAAAAAGATTTGGAAGAAAAAGACATGGGTAAACATAAAAGTTAAATTCGATAATGAAAGCATGCTTTTTCCATTTGAACGATCAGTTTTGGCTCGTAATGTAAAACACCAAATAGGATAACATGGCACAATAGGGCCTGATATGTGCTATTTACTAAGAAATCCAACATGACCTTCTCTTCATAACTCAAGAAACTAAAGGAGTCAGGCAAAGACAAAGGTACAGATGGCCTTCTCTCTATTTCTTAGGATCGAAGCCTGATGATTCAGTTTGCTGGACATAAATCTCCAAGTCGTGTTTCGTTTGTTCCAACAATTATATGAAATGTCAGTAGCAAGGCCAGCCTTCGTTCGTCTTCTCTTCTAAAGTTCGTGGCGAACCATAATTAATCATAAAATCTTGACAGCGTGGAAACAGACCCTTCATGTCGACAAGTCCACACCAACCATCTGAAGAATTTCCCATCCAATTCCATTTCCCTACATTTACCCATTATTCATGCACCTAACCTACATATCCCTGCACACTATGGGCAATTTGGGATGGACAATTCATCTAACCTGCACATCTTTGGCTTGTGAGTGGAAACCGGAGCACCTGAAGGAAACCCACGCAGACACAGGGCGAATGTGCAAACTCTACACAGGCAGTCGCCCGGAGTCTTAAATCGAATCCAGCTCAATGACATCTGCCACTGTCTGTCCTCGTTCCCCATATGTGACCTGCTCAAGACTTATGATAATGATGGTGGTGCTTTTGTTATTATTTGTAATGTCTAACTTTGTGATTGATTTACGGCAGATTACTGCTTGCTTAGTCTATCTGTCATTCTTTTCAACTTTGGCACTATGCTCCAGATGTCCGTAAGAAAGGTTTAGCTGATTGTAAATAGCTGTGTTTACCATTATTTCTCCTATTACACACATTTTTGTATTGTACTCAGATCAGTTTCATTGTTTTGAGACATCTTAATGATTTGATTCAATTGATGAGCTTGCTGTATGATATCAGAAGAAACTTAATATAAATCTTAATAACAGGGTTAAGAATGTTAGGGCCTAGGCTATCCTCTGAATAGTTTATGATGGTTTGCTCAGTTCCAAATAACAAAGGAGACCACCGCCCACCACACCACCCCCTCCATGCTCCACCCCCACCCCACCACCTCACAACCGCCACCTAGTTCGAAATCATTAATGCCAGGTTTGGTTTAGCATCTTTGGAATCAAAGGCAACGACTGCCAAATGCTAGTGTCCTTTAATTTAGGTATTGAATTCGGTTGGATTAAGCAGGTTGTGCCTTGTGTACTAACTGATTTTTTTTGTTTCAGTTACGAAGTCCGCCTGGGGATGATGCACATCATTGTAGGACGTTTTCAAAACGTGAGCAGGGCAGAGCTTTTCACCTTGGCACGGAAAGTTCGAGTTGAAGTTGCTTTTGACGGTATTTGTTGCTATGGTGCTGCATTTAAAATTCCGAGGAAATCCATCAGAATGTTTGGGAAAGGTGAAATTTGAATTAAAAATTAATCAGCGTTAACTAGAGGCATTTGCGATGCCTAGAGTAGCCCTGTCTGAGAAAAAAAAGAGAGAATACGGTGGCTGAACCATAATAAAGAGAAAGGAAATGAAAACAATCTGAATTACAATTGAAAGTAGAGGAAAAGAAGAAAGAGGCAAGGAAAACAAAAAGAGAGCGAGTTTGGAGATCTGAAGTTTGCATTTAGAGAGTTAAGTCAACGTAAAAGGACGGAGGCAATGTACAAAGTTAGACTAACGAGAAGGGTACTAATGATGAGCAAATCCACCATAGCTGTAGGCCCGGTGACAATCTGTTGAAATGTGTCCATGAGTTGTCTTTTGGCTTGCACTTGAGGAAGTGGCTAAACAAATGAAATGGCCAATGTGAATATTGTTGATCCAAATAATATTGGCAGGTTGAGCTAGTAAGGTCTTTGCGTCAATATCAGAGGAGATATCTCGAGAGTATAATGAGATGAAAAATATCACCTTTAGTGCAGAGGAGGTGTTACTAGATGCCAACAGACAACGTGTTCAGATGCACATTATGTTTGGACGGTTCAGCAAATTAACTTTGATAGATAGATAATGGCATTCATAATGTGTCAAACATGCAACGCTTTTAGACAATTATTTTGGAGTTCAAAACTCCACTTCCTTGGATAGAAAGGATTAGTTCGGAAGAGAACAGAGTTAAACCGTCAGGATTAGCAGCGGAAAAGGCTGTGGATTATGTATTTGTTCATCCATTAAAGTTAGCCTTCCGACCTCAATTTCAATCTGGGACAATAAAAGGGAGGAGAAAAAACGAAGTTCTCGGGTGTTAAGGGTAAAGGAGATCTAATTGATGATAGTAAAGACAATTCACTATAGGGTAAAAGGGAAACCAGTGAGGGGGGGGGTAAGAAGTTAAAAATCTCGGGTGTTTTCACTGGGATAAATTCAACATGAATTCGCGGGGTTGGCGGATAAGATAAAATGCTTTGGAAGAGTGTTACGGGAAAACTTGTTGAGTGAGTGTGACTTCGTGAAATTACAAAGGAGAACAAAGTAGAAGCTGAAAACTTGCACCAGAATGTACAAACTCATTAGGGGTTTAGTGAGCAGTCAGAGTCACTCCATATTAAAGAATTTATTTGTGAGGGTAGATTAAACTCATTTTTTTCAAGAGCAGCAGGTTAGGAATTTTCAGAGTGTGAAACAAGTCAATTTGAGATTCTGAGAGATAAGGAGACATGTAATTCGTTAGGATTATTGCCAGAGAATTTGGTAAAATGTGAAATTCTTGGTGAGAAAACATGTGCCATTATATACAGTAAGGTTGGATAATCCGGTGTCAAATTTTGAAGTAGTGGGATGGGTTATAAAAGATTCTTAATTCCAGCAGTTCAATCTGTCTTTGCTGGATCACTGATAGATGTGAAGTCTACTGTAGAAAGCCACGCAACAGAAGTATTAGAGCAACTGTGTCCTGGGACTTTTTCTGACTATGTGGTAACCAGATCAGAAAGCCACAGGTTTAAGCAAGAGCAAACATCAAACAACAGAAGTTAAGGAAGTTGAAGTTCATTTGTCACAGATTGTGTTTGATCAAATTGTTGAGAGAAAATAAGCAAAAACAAATAAAGGATGTAGTGGACATTTTTAGTTCAGTGAAAACAACTGAATGAGAACAGAAAAGTGACTATCTGAAGAAATGTATCACAATGCTCACAGTGAAAAAGAGTCAGGATGTATCCCAAAATGTTACTTGCTTAAAATGACGTCTTCTTGAGGAAATGGGGATTATCATGTATTCATTGGAAAGAGAAATGAGAAGTTCAGGATGCTCATGGGTGGTATGGTGGTTCAGTAGTTAGCCATGCTTTCTCACAACACCAGGGAACAGAGTTTGATTCCAGCTTCCGTCGACTGACTGTGTAGAGTTTCCACATTCTCTTTGTGTCAGTGCAGGTTTCATCAGGCTTCCTCCCACAATCCGAAGATGCGCAGGTTGGGTGAATTGGGCATGTTAAATTGCCCATATTGATCTGATGTGAGTAAGTTAGGTGCAATAGTCATGGGAAATGTGGACTAATACCTGAGGAGAATGGGTCTGTGTGGAATACTCTTTGGAGGATTGTTTTGGACATTTTGGGCCTAATGACTTGTTTTCACACGGTAAAGATTTTTTTATTGCCGGTTGGATAAACAAAAAAAATGATAGTAGCACATGAGTTCACAGGAAGAGGTCATTTTCACAGGAACGAAAACTCAAGCTAAAACCCACAAAACATCTTTTTTTTCTCTGAACTGCATGAGGATACGTTTCAATTTGGCCAGACATGTCACACATATCAGATAATTGGAATGCCTCAGGAACTGATAAAACCAACTCATACCCATTCCCTCATTTAGAGGACATTTCTGCATGGACTTAATAACTGCGTAGGTCCCCGATCTAAAACGGAAAAGAAAGGAAATCAATCGCTGTTAACCATATTGGTTTTGTTAACGAGATGTCTAGAGGTGGTTCCATTATGGAGCAGCATAACTAAAAGCATTCTGGAAGATTTACTCTTTTTATAAATGCATACAGATTATCCGCAGAGATGCAATATGATTAGTGGGCAAATCTCAAAACAAAATTATTCAAGGAAGTCATGGTTAGCTTGGAGATAAAACGATTCAATCATACAATCCAGAATAGCACAGAACGGTGTCATCAAAATGTAAAGTCTATGTTGAAGTATTGGAATTACAAAGGAAATTGTGATAAAAGAAATGCATTTCTGCTTTTTGCAATTAGGGGTCCATCAAATAAATTCACCAAATGAAATCTTTTTGTATTACTCTTAGCATAAATTGAGAAAACCACTGAAAGAAATTAAGGAGAAATTGGTACGTTAGAATTCAGAAGCCCCATATTTGGAAACCACAAGTTTTAGGGAAAGATTGATTCTGGCTGGTGAATTGGCTAGACAACACCTAAAGGTAACAGAGCCCGGGGTATTAGAGTAAGCAGACAAGAAATCTGAAATTCTCGTTTTAGCTAATGCAGATAAAATGTTAGTGTTTCTTCTAGTAGTGGGTGAAACGTGAAAGCAAGTTTGTTTGGGCCTTATAAAAACTAAAATAAATTGAATAAAGTGAATTATTTGATAAGAAAGCCAAACAAAACGACATCTCACTGATTTTTTTTAATGAGAGTATGCTGAAATGTTGTATTAATTGCACGTGAAACCTAAAGGGGGGCTGTTATTCGTTACAAAGCTGAGTGAATAACCAAGGTAAAATGATTCTGAATTTTACAATCCCCAAATGAAATTGCACAATAAGGAAGTCCTCAAATATCGGGATAAATTACTGAATTGCCTTCCAATGAAAAATCGAGATGACCTGAAAGATTTATTCCTATCACTTGGGGAGATTTGTGAAAGTAATGTGGGAAGTACCAATCTAATTACATAGGACATAGAATTAGGAAATGCAATTCCATGTAAGCAACATACATTTCGTCTAACCATCTAGACTTTGCAAAAGTTTAAAAATACATTGAATGCATGTTCAAAGACAATGTAATCAAAGTGAGTTACAGTGCATGAAACTCGTACATTGTAATGGTGCCAAAACAAAATGGTACACAATGATTACATGTGGACGATTGCAAAGTCATGCATTTGCAAAATCTGTTTCATGCCCCACCTCATGCCTGGAAAATTTGTTAGAGAAGGTGGGACAGGCAACCAATATTTTTAAGTTGAATTTACTCCGAGGATCAAAAACAGTTCTGGTTTTGGGGACACCGAATGGACCAGGCCAATTTAAATGCATGGCGAAAGTGAGGACTGCAGATGCTGGAGGCCACAGTTAAGAGTGTGATGCTGGAAATGCGCAGCCGTTTAGGCAGCATCCAAGGAGCAGGAGAATTGATGTTTCCAAAGTCGATTCTCCCGATCCTCAGATGCTGTGCTATTCCAGCACCACACTCTCGACAATTTACATGCATTCTATTTCAGATGCAAAATGCGGCAGCGCATTTCAAAGCCAAACTGATTTCTGCTTTGCCCAAGCTTGTCTTTAGTCATGTTTTGCAAGAAAATTTGCAGCATCCATCGGAATTGTTCAATCCAATTGAAATGTTGTTCTGGTGATGAACCTGGCTAACAATCAGTTTGCAAAAGTGGAATTCTCATTCCAAGGCTATTTCGTTGAATATACACGTATGACTCCACGGGATGTGAAGAAAAGGTTTATTGGGGAGGTTCCAACAACATCGGCTAAGAACACAGAAATATGATTTGTGAATTAATTGTTGTTTTAGTAGGAAGTTGCAGTGTGGTTGATCCTCCCGATCTGCACCAGGCCAGTCCCCCTCCAAACAGTTTAAGAAGGTAGCCAGACCCTGACTTTTTCTTAATTTAAAGGCAGGATGTAGGTTAGATGTCACTGGATTGATGCACTTGTCAAACCGCTCACCTTAGGAAAACTATATTTGTATTCGCATTACAGCTGAAATCCGGAAAAAGAAAACAGAATTTAGAAGAACTTAACTATTTGAAAGCCCAACCAACCCGAAATCGCAAATTAACGAAGGAGCCCTTCCAATACCCACAACATCCCAAAATCACACCACTTTGCAAATGGTAAATTCAAACTCAGCTTCTTACAGGCAGCAGAGATTGCCAAGAGAAGAATCAGGCAAGAAACATCTATTGAAATATGGATTTTTTTTCACAGTAACAGCTTCTCTACAATCAGCAAATTCTAACAGCCTACAAAACAAACCAAACTAGACTTTTAAAAAGGCTGGGAGAACTTGCCAGTCCCTCACTATTGGTTAAGGAGCCACATCCTGACAGATCAGCACCTCTGCCTTTATGACCCCTCTTGAAAATAAAATCACTAAATCACCTTGTTAAAGTGGCAGGGTTCTCACATAATGCTTGATCATTAAAAGAGCAGAAAACAAAAGTGATCCGTGACCTGCTGGAATGAACTTGACAGCCTGACAGTTATGTTATCTACCCTTCAATGTTAGGTATACCTAATTATGCAAAGCTAATCAACGTGGCTAACGATGCCACTGATGCGTGTGTTGGTGGTGTGTTCTTGCAAGACATTGACGAGAAGATTGAAAGACATATTGGCTTTTCTTTTCAGAAAATTGAATAATCATCAATAGAATTTTTCCATGATTCAAAAGGAAACCTCGAGATTGCTGTGGCTTTGCAAAATTTCAACAATTATATTATGAACGATGTGTCTGAGACAGTTATATATTCTAATTCTAAACCCTTCACGTTTGCAGAAAAATCCAGGTTGTTTAGTGGATCAGACTACATCAGCAAATCATTTGAAAATTATGATGTGGCAGGAGAGGCAGAGTAATTGCTACATGGCATCACAGCTGGGATGACAGAAGGTAAACTCACTCAGTGGCAGAAATAAAAGTTGGACTGAAATAGACTGTTGAATGAATGCTTGCATGTTCAAACCTAATGTAGTGTATATGTATTTTGTATTAATAACCTAAAACTAAAGATTTCTTTTAAAATTGAGGCATTTCTCATATTTGGTTGTTAGTTTATTAACGGAAGCGACGTGACAAATCAGTGGCCTTACGAAGTTATTTTGTACTTTTGTTTGAAAGAGTTTTTGAGTTAAAGGTGCTGAACCGCTTAGAAAATCAGCCAGTAAAGTAATCAGCTTGAGTGGCTGCACTTCTTTTTTGATTTTGAACAATAAATCCTGAGTGGGTTTGGTCAAGCTTCCCCAGAATCAAGATTTTTAGTTAGCTTTCAGCAGAAGCCGGCTAGGGTTGTGAAAAAGTTCCCAAAGGTATCCTTGCCGCAGTTGAAAGCTGCAGTTTTTGCTCGGTGTCAGAGCTGACTTTTGAAGTTCTATACTCCACGACTAGAGAGCTGCATGTGAAAGAATCTGTTGTCTGAATTTGAATTTTGCCAATTGTTTGTTTTAGATATTGGATATATTGGATCAGTTAATTAGTAATAGTTGGTCAATCATTCATCATATGATGATATCTTTCATTTGGTCTTTCTCAAACATATCACAGAGAAAATCTCTTCCTCTCCAGTCTTTGCCCTTCAGAAACTGTCTCGCAATACCTCTTATCTCTGTTGTAACCTCGCTAAGAGATCTGCAGGGTTTTCTTTGCACAGTCTAAATAATGCTTTGCAAAGACGTCAAAAATCGTTATTCAACTGTAAACCTCACGAAAACTCAACTTGAAAATGTCTGGCATGTTGATTGAGGTTTCGAAAATCCATTTTAATAAGAAATTAAAAATTCTGGAGAGGATGCAAAAGAGACTTATTAGATGGTTTCAAGCGATAACACACTGTATTTTAAGGTCAAGGAGAAAAAATGCTATTACATCATAACGATGCAGTCACGTTAACAAGATATTATTCCTTGTTTTCTTTTAATAAAGTTTGTAAAGGCAGAGATGCTGAAGTGTCTATAAAGACCATGGTTTAAAATAGCAGTGGAGTGGCTCGTTCTCCCAGTTCATTTTTTTCTGCTTTGCTTAGTTCTGGCAGCCAGAGAATCTGCTGCAGTGCAAGAATGTTCCATGTTTCAGCATATGGTTCTTATTTTTTTTCTCTCTGTCTATAATTTTTCTTACCTGTCAGAAACTGTGTTTGGTTTTACCTTATGCACGGCGTGTGTTGATGTGATGCTCCAGAAATTGAAGAGCTCCTTATTTAAGTTACGATGTCAGGAGAGTTAAGGTTTCCAATAGTTAGTTAAGTTATTCTAAACTGTGTCTATTTTTATTCGTGTTTCCAGTCTAGTGTTTAATCAAACATTATTTTGCTTAAAGCCGAATGGTTTGACTTATTGCATCACACCTTGAATATCCACTTCACATCTGCCTCCAAGACTAAAACTAAATTTATGATCTGGGCTACCTTCGTGAAATGTTTTGACAGGATCTGAACAGGTCCAAACCAGACTGGGGCCTCCTGTTGGGATTTATTCGATCATTCAAGTTTGGGTTCCATGTCGTTGCAGTCAAAGGCAGCGTGTAGTATATGCTAGTGTCTTTTGTTCGGGATGCTGAATTCGGTTGATTTAAAGTGTGCTTGACGTATTCATGGCTCTTTCTGTCTCCAAATGTTTGTAGTTTTGAAATAAGTGACTTTTTTGGTTTTTATTCAAGGTAAGCAACAGAAAGCTGTTGAATCTGACAGACAAACTGGAGTTGGAGTTACATTGATCCGAGAGGAAAAGAAAAATAATTGCAGAAATAAGACAGTATTCAAATTTGTCGGAATCTATGTGAATAGCGAGAAGGCAATTGTAGATACGGCAGCTTGAACAAGCAAAGGAAATGAAACAGTTTGAATTATGTTCAAAGACACAGGAAAAAGAACAATAAGGAAAGGCCCAATCAAAACAAAAATAAAGAATGGGGGGGGGGATTGAATCATAACTTGGTGCTTAGACAGGAAAGGACAACCCGAGGACTGCAGTTCGACATTGGGACCCTCCAACCACAGGGATCAATGTTGATTTCACCAGTTTCCTTATCATGCCTCCCCCACCTTATCATAGATCCAACCCTCCAACTTGGCACCACCCTATTGTTCTGTCCGCTCCACATCGAATCCGATCTATCACCATTACACCCACCTCCATCTAACTGTTGCATCATCAGCTACCTCCCCTCTAGCCCGACCCCTCCCAGTTATCTCTCAACTGTCTTGGGCCTCCCCAACATTCCTGGTGAAGAGCTGATGCTTGAAACGTCGACTCTTTTGTTCCTTGGATGCTGCTTGACTGATTGTGCTATTCCAACATCACATTTTTTGACTTAAGCAGGAAAGCCAACTTAAAACGTTGGAGGGGAACTTGAAAGTTATGCTTAGTGAGGAAGATAGTGAGGTTGACCAAACTCATCGCAGTCAAAGGCCTGGTGGGGATTTCACTAAATATATGCAAGCATTGCCTAAATTTCATTAGAAGAGTGCAGAAGATATTTTCATCACATTTGAGAAAATGACTAAACAAATGAAGTAGCCAGTGATTGTGTGGGTTTTGTTGATCCAAACAAAGTTGACGTTAGACCTAATTATGAATTTGCGTTACTATCAGAACAGATAAGTTGGTACTATGTGGAGGAGAAGAAAGTCATCTTAAGTCCATATGAAGACAAGAAACAACGTTTCAGGAATCTAAGGAAGGATTTTGGTTCAACAAAAGTTGAATTTGAATGGATCAAACCAAGCAATTTTGAAAGGGCATTAAAGATAGGTTAAACATAAGTAAACTATAATTTTAGAGTTCAAAACCTAACTTCCTGAAGGAGTGAGAACTCATGTGGAAGAGCAGAGTGTTAAAATGGTAAGGGGTAGCAGCTGAAATGCATGAGCATGAGTATGTTCATAAATCAAAGTTCGCTTTCAACATCAATTTCAATCTGTGAGATACAGAAATTAAGAAAATGACAAATCCTCATGCAATAAGGGAAAAGTAGATCCCGGTGAAGAAAATTAAGATATCTTAACAGAGTATAAACGTGAAGCTCAGGAGGAGGAAGAGAAGTTACAAAGCTTCAATCTTTTCAATGGCCACATGAAATCAGTGTTGTTGGGTTAGAAGAAGTACTGGGAAGATGGATGTCAGAGAACAGGATCAGGCAGTGAATGTGTTGACGGGGAAAAGGAAAGCAAAGTCGAAGCTAAAAATCTGCACCATAATCGATAACCTGGTTGACGTTTGGTTAAGCAGGAAGGGCCACATCTTCATAAACTATTTACTTGCGAAGGTGATTTTTACTCCTGTAAGCAAGGAGCATCAAGTATGATGTTACAGCTTTAAGAAGTGGGTCATGTTAATCTTTGATGTTGAGATATGAGGAGATATGTCAGTCAGAAAGACTATTTCTAGAAATGTACTAGTTCATGAACTTTTTGATGAGGTCATTGCTATTGTTTCAGGACTCCTTTACAGTTCAACAATGACTTACTCATTTTTTGCTGTGCAATCCTGTGTCTAGGACAATGTAAATATTATATGGTTTCAGAATGCACTTCACTGAGAAACTATTCAGCAAAGTTTCCCTGATATCATTTTCTGGGACGTATCTGCCCACTCGATTTGCCATTTGCATGCAGCTTAAAATCTCCTCCAATTATAGAACGTCTACAGTGGGGGGACAGGCCCTTCAGCCCAACAAGTCCACACCGACCCTCCAAAGAGTCACCCACGCAGCCCCTTCCCCCAAAGTTTACCCCTGATAAATGCACGTAACCTACACATCCCTGGGCACTACTGGCAATTTAGCATGGAAAATTCATCTAACCTTTATTGCAGTGGTCTTCTGACAGCCTCCGGCTGCGAATTCCATTTTTCTCCTCGATATGAAATATTTACTGAGAGCGACCCATGGCTCCAAACACAGAAGTGAATATTTGACTTTGTAATTTATTAACGTTTTTTCAATTATTGTTTTCTAAACTATGGTCATCCATTTGTTTCGTCTTATAACATCAAAAAGAAGCAAACCTCTCTGAAACCCTTTCCTAGAGTTCATATTTCGTATGTATTGGCGTGTCCAATAATCAATACCTATTACAATTGTTCGTGTAACCATGTGCAATCACAACTAAACGTTTAATATATATTTGCTGCATTACATATGTAGTGTTCAATATTGTAAAATCATGTTGGCACACGGCCTTTAGTTTTATTAATCTTTCAGTTACTTTTGATAAGGACTGATGTCATATGTTGGTTTACTAACAATTTTCTTTTTTATGTTTCTTCCTATCACAGTATATGCTTTGTACTAACAATCATTTGGCTTGATATAGCACTTTGACTTAACATGTCTTCTCAAATTTGGTACATGCACTGAAAACTGTGCGTTAAATCCTCTCTACGTCCAGTTATGCAGTGCAAACAAAACTGGCTCCAGTGTCTTTCAAGTGGAATCAATCCTTCAGAGTATACGCCATTTTCCCCAGAACATTTGCAACAACAAGAGTCAAATCTCCCATTGCAGCTTTGGCGAGACATTTATTGTCATTGTCTAGTTATTTGATGCAAGTTTATTTCAAGTGTCAGAACTAATAAAGTATACTTTATCATCTTTGGCGTTCTCCATTCTTATTTGGAGATGAGATGTGACTTTATGCGATATCACAGCAGCTACATGGTCATGAAGACCGCAACCATTTTTCACATGATAATTTCTTCTCCAGTCTGTGCAGAGAACACAAACCTCAGCAGACTGATACAGAACAGTCGATTCTAAAATTTAGTGAGCTAAAATAGTGAGCTCTGTCATACAGCACTTAAATTAATGTCCAGTTACTATACTAGCATAATAAACAATGTTCGCTATTTGATAATTGTGAATCAGGAAATTGGGACAATTACATCTGTTCCACAAACATAATGTACCGAATTTGATGAAATTGTACCTGTACATGTCCCTGTGCTTCAATTATAGCATCTCTTCTTTGTCCATCTCAGTTGATTTTTCTTCTTTAGACTTATGCATGCAATGGACTGCATCCTTGTCATCGTATTCACCTCCACCATATTTCACATAAAATTCGAATATCACTCCCTGCACAACAATTTTTCCAATCTGGATAAATGATATGTTATCACTACGCAAAGCAGATTTCAGTTTCCCTTATTCGACTTCCTGGACTCCCAGTATTCCGGCAAGCAGTTGCTTGCTTCATCCCTTGCGGATTAATTCAGATAAAACAGATTTTTTTTGCATTCAGTTCAAGAGAATGTGGATATCATTTGGAAAGCAGGCACTTACTGCTTATCACAAAAAGTCAAATATGCCAGCTTTACTTTCTCTTTTGTATAAATTGTTAATACTTATTCGGTTGACTTATGTTAGATTGAATTCACTTTCACCCCTTAATTTCTAATAACAGCATGTTCCATAGAAGGATTTTGAAATGTCAAAAATGATAAAATCGTTTTTGTTTGTTATTAGAGTATAGAAATATTCTCAAAATGATGTCCACTCAAAATCATTCATGTTATAATGTTGTGATTATTATGGTTGTTTTTGATTGTTGTTTTTATTTCCCTGGAACAATTCGTGTGGCGTTCCTTTCTATGATGCCCACAAGAATTCCACATTTTTCATGAACAAACAGTCCAAACACTTTATTTTCGAAAATGACTTTGACAGATTTTTTTAATGCAACTTGCTTGTTTTTGGCTAACGTGTGCTTGATTAGTCTCTGTTATCCAACAGGAATTAGATTCTTTTTTGCAAATATCGTGCCCAGTGTAGCGACAGAAATTTAATAGAATATAGTGACATGTAAAAGTAGTTCAGCTGTGCACTTTATTTCAATTCAAATAAAGATTATGCAAAGTCCTCTAAATTACTCTTTAAGTCACAGCAGCTTCGTTCATTGAATAGTCAATTGCAAAATCATAGCGAGAAATATTTAAAAATAAATGTTATGATGTCTTTGTGGATTCACAGCCATCACTCTTTTGAATATTATTTCTGATTGATACCAATTAATAAAGCACATAACATGAAAAATAGGAAATAATATTTGAAGTAGCTTTCAGCAGATAGCATCGACAGAAAGATGCAATGATATGATTTTTAGGTGAACTGTCATTCCTTAGTTTCTGGGAGAATTGTTTGAAAATGTTTACCGTTCAGAACACAAACCGGTGCTGATCGGAATTTGTGAAGACAGGTTTCATTCAGCAAATGTTGCATGATAACCTTTTGAGTTATCGCTTTATCTATGATGACTTTGGTTAAGTATATGACAACAAAAGTTTGCAAATTTAATCCCCATCTAATTTACTGAAGTATTTTTAATGCACTCATTATCGATAAGAAATGTCACCGTCAGAATGAACTACTAGTGATCCATGAAAATTCAACCAAAAAGTTGAAATGAATGACTCAAAGTGATTGGTATATGTTCTGATTGTTTTTTAAATTTGCAATGCCATCCTTTTGGAATATCCAATTTAACATGACCTTGGAAGTACATAAGTAGTCAAAATCAAATCTAAAATGATTGGAATTAATCCATACAATGATCTAATGTGTTCACCCCGTTCTCTGTTCCATATTCCCTGAACGCAATGAATATGAAGCATGTTGAACGAGCAGTGTTTCTTAAAAATATGTTATGTCCCCGTAATATTCTTTAAGAATGTTATAAGTTCTGTTAACGAAAGGAGGCACACAACTACTTCATATTAGAACATTTACCAAATGCAGAGAGCAACGGTTCTATGAAGACTTCGAAATTAGAAGCTATATATGGCTGAGACATATTATACTGAGACATGTTATACTTACTCCTTTAATGTGTAGAATCAGTCTCAACTGTCTCTTTGATATGTCGTTCCCCTAAATTAAATCCAATCCTTTTCGATTTGAAGTAATCAATGCACATTCCTTCTATTTTCTCCTCAGTAAGTGTGTATCATACATGTCACAAAAATTCGATGAAATAAATTGATTTTTTTTAATGTGATGCCTAAATTTAAAAGGCGTGCATGGTCTCTGAGGCTTTTCATCTGGAGAAACCTGCAAGCTACTGTGTCCAGAATCTGTGCTATTTTTAACCGTTTAGCAAATTATAAAAGTGTTATTCTTAGATATGTATGTTTTATTTTCAAATTTAATTGGGTGTACATGGTAACATGTGTGGTTTGCTGTCTGCAAAAGGGTGACTTACTGGGCACTAACTGATCAACTTGATTCGTTTGCTTTGATCATCAAATCTTGCTGAATCATTATATCAAATTTAAAGGAGGATTGTGTGCTTTAATTTGGCAAACAAAATGTAACTGTTGATGTTCAGTAATCTCTCCATTGCGAACAGTTAAACTTCGGTGTTACCATGACCTGATGGGCATTGAAAAGTGTGATAATTGAAAACGAAAAATCTATAATGAAGCATCTGAATCAATGCATCGATTGTGAAAAAATACATAAATATATTATGCACTACCACTTATCAGATATATTTGTTGATGAATCATGTATCCTAGAAGTCATATGATGGAGAACTGTCTTTGCAATTCAAGATAAAATACTGATACTTTATATTTCCTTTCTTTCATTAATTAAAATAAAATTGGGGTGTTGTCACAATCATTACTTGACACATTCTCCTTTGCAGAGGCTTGTCCTAATTCAGACTGTTAGAGTGCATCTCAGCAAAGTTTTGTCAAATAAACGTTGCCTCAAGCAGCTTCAGTGACAAGGCATCAAACTTAAGGAGTCCAAACTGTGCATTCTTCTCATGCCACATGATATGGTATTTCTTTTTGAAATGTTCCGTCCAAGCTAATCTCCCTGAAAATGGGAAGAAAATAATAGTTTGCCAGCAAGTTTTCTTTTCGTTATAATACAATCTAGTGAGTCTGTGTGGATGATTAATCTTCAAATTTCACTCTGGTGTCATCACGTCACGTGAAGGTTCGTTAATGAAATTTGGGTTATCATAGCTTGGGCCAGTTGTATTAGCAGAAGTTGTCTCTCTTTTTCTTCGAGATCTTGCAAACTTTTCACAAACTGCATGAAATGAAATAGATAACATGCCTTCTTCTTAAAATACAAACATATTCACTTGCATATCGAAACATAAGCACTGGCATGCAAATATCTTAGGTTCATTCAAGACATGCAATTATCTCCCTTTAACATTTACAATTGCAGTATAAGTTTGTTTGAAATATTTCCTGTCAGTTAAAATCATTGTAACTCACTAAATTCGTGTTTGTGAAAACAGTAAATAAACAAAGGGAAGAACAATCCCAACGACCGTGCAGTGGATGTGATACTTAGGCAGAGAATTCCAGAGCTGAAACAATGCCGCAGTGGCGAGGAGCTCATTGTCCCCTCGTTGCAAATGGTGATTTTATATATATGTGTGTGTGTGTGTGTGTGTGTGTGTGTGTGTGTGTGTGTGTGTGTGTGTGTGTGTGTGTGTGTGTGTGTGTGTGTGTGTGTGTGTGTGTGTGTGTGTGTGTGTGTGTGTGTGTGTATATATATATATGTATAATATGAAACATCTTAAGCAAAAGGACATTACGTATCTCTGGAGTGGTGTGATGATGATGATCCTTTAAAAATAGATTGTGCTGTCCTCGTTTCTTTTTACAGGGTCTGTAAATACAAGACCTCCGTCTGGGAGGTCCAGATATGATGGATGTAATTTAATTATAGCTAACAAATACTGCCGTAGGCACGAAGCATGCAGTTGGCAAAAAAAGATCTTGCAAGATGAAGGGGAGGTGATCGGTTCTCCCAACTCAGTTTCCATCTGGTTTGGTCTTGGTTTTAGAAAGACTCTAGCTGTTCAGGGCTGCCAGCCAGTTGCGAAGCTGTTGGACAAAAGAAGCAGGTCCATGTTGATCCTCCCTCCCGACGACGACTCTCCTGTTAGAATCGGTGTTGGATGTTTCATTTTTGTGCAAAGAGATGTTTATGGGGATTGTTGCGGGGAATTGGAACAATATCATTAACTTGAGATAATGTGTTGGTTTTTTTGGACAGATTAAGTTATTCCATGTTTTGTTAGCTTTTGTTTGTGTTTAGCTGGGTAATCGCACAAATAAATTCTATTTTGTTTAAAACTATGTGATTGGGCCAGCTACGTCACTCCTGAATTATCCACTGTGCACCTTCTAAAACAAACAAGTGTGTGTCTGGGATGTATTCTAGAAATGTTTTGAGGGAATCTGGCCTGGTTCATAAAAGTTGATTCCCAAATATTCATAATTTCGCCTCATGAGACGTTTCTGCTTCTGTTCCAAAAATACAAATCAAAAACTCACTTCCACTCTTTTATAGGTTGCATAGGCAGCATAGGAAAATATTCTAACACTTTTTATCAATGAGTTCGACTGACTTTCATCGAAAGTCCAGGGTGTACGACTGAATTCAGTCAATGTTTCATCGTTGGATGAAGGTCTCGATTTATAATCAAATCCAGTGAGCTCTCTTTGTACTGATTACCACGCATATGCCTGACTCCTTATCAGACACAAGAATTACTAAAGTGTGTTATGTGCATCTTACCAATGCACTGTAGAACTACAACCTTATTCTCGACTTTTGTCAGTGTTAATGTTGTTATTATCATGATGATTACGTTAGCAATAAAAGCAGTAGCAGTAGAACAATTAAAAAGATTAACAGTAGCATCGTATTGAAATTTGGGTCGTTTATCTCAGTTGGCTGAACAGCTGGTTAGGCTGGATTCAATACTTTGCCTTGCTTTGAGGTGATATTGAAGGACCCTCCTTCTCAATCTTTACATCATTCTGAATGATTGACAACGGGAATTCCACCACTCGTATTGTAAAATGCTTAGAACATTATTGCAATTTAAAAGATTATATTCAAATTGATTGCCAAAAACAGACTCCACAGTATTTCTGCTGAAGGGAACCATGTAACTTCCTTTTCCTCCGCAGAGTAAGTGCTGTTATCAATGTTTGATGGGATCTTTCTTTTGTTCTCAACAAACTGCATGAACCTACGGTGCTCTACACTACCTCCACTTTCTAAACGTCGACTTTACTATGCAAATTTGTGAATTCTGAATGAGAAAACAGCCACGGTCTGGTTTCAGAAGAAAAATCATTTCCCAACGAAATACAAATGGGAATATTTGGCCAAATAGTATATTGGCAGAAGCACTTGACGTTGGAAGATGAGTTTTTATGGTATTAATGAAATAAGTCAAAAAGGTTCATACTTACGTTTGTCACATTGCACCCAAATGCAAAATGATAAGACACATAAAACGATAAGTAGTGCGAGAGCACCAAATGCAATTCCAATATAACTTCCAATTCCTATAAAATAATATAAAGATGAAACCAAAGTTGATCTTAACTTTTGAAAAACTAAAAGTACATTAATTCATATCTTAGGTATTATAGTCCACAATAGTGAAATGCATTTGATTTTTTTTCGATGAAAGAAATAATTCCAAAGTGCAACTGAATAGTATAGGTACTCTAAAAGCAGTAGACACAGATGTAGATACATTTAATACAGGCGTTCATGCGTAAAATGTTGTTGAAGGCAAATGACATGGCATTTGTGAATAGCAGAACTGAGAACTGGGGGTGGTCGTGAAGCAGAGTGGGAAAATCTGCTGGTTCAAGAAGCCCAGAAAGGGCGGTTGTCTTTGATAGAGGTAAGCAGATACCTGGATGTCAATACAAACTTTCACTGGGTCGTGCACTAGAAAGATCATAAGTTGCTTATGGAATACTCTTGCCTCCAAAATATAGTGAGTGATCTGTATAACTGTTGATGATTCTACAAATTTTAGCAACGTGCGTCTATTCACGAGTATGCCAGCAGTTAGAGTCGAATTCTCGCAAGCATGAATGAGTGTGAACTGATAATAATAAGTATTATTCATGCCTCTCGAGTTAAGGGAGCAAACATGTCGATTAAGAGATAACCTACTAATTGTCCCTTGATGTTAAAATTTACTATCATCGCTGAAAGCAACAGTTTCAACATCCTGGAAGCTATCATTCAACAGAAATTGAAAAGGATACGCTGTAAAATCACTATGGCCATGAGTGCATGCTTGGCTTCATCCAGCGAGTTGATCAGCATTGATTTCCCCACTGCCTGTCCATTTTGTATAAGACATGAGTGTGATGTAAAAGTCTCATCTTGTTGGATTGAATTAAGATCCACCAATACGAAGATTATCAACACAAACAACATGAAAGCTTCACTAACCTGCAAAGCAGTTATTCAAACCATTGGGCAACAGAACACAGATTTAGTGTGGATATTCATCGTTCAGTTGGCAAAGCAGATCAGGTGCTACACAAATATCACTCAAAACGTCAGCACATAAGTATACGGCGACATGAAAATTTAAATTGGACAATCTTTCGTATATTCTCATAAATTAACGTATTTCTGACTGCTCTACAGCTGCTTGATTCTCAAGTCCATCCCCCAGTTCCTAAACCATTATCAATATTTAGTGAGCAGAAATGGTATGCAGGAATAATGAAAATGATGTTGTATATTGAAGGAGGATTTGTTACTCAGTAGAAATAGAACATGTCTGTCAAACATAATCCCAAGTTCAGTAGCGCCCAAGGCATAATGGCCAAATCAAATTTACACATTGTAACATATCAGGTACATTTTAAGTCTGGAAATCTTTTTTGTTTGCATGCATCTAATTCAAATGCGAAAAATGAGGCAGATTCCTCAATATCAAACTGATCAAAAAGAATATTGATGCGTCGAACAGCAATATCAATATTTGCAGGCAATATAATTGATGTGAAATTACATTTTTCCCCAAGTAGTTTTTACTCCACAAAAGAACGAGTTCATCCCTGGTATATTCGTCTTAGAACAAACCTAAGAGTATGTCAAAAAGTTCACTACTACGCAAGGTTATTGTTGATAGAATAAAAAATCTATGCACTTCGTTAATGCCAAATCACGTGTATTGCACAAAACGGTGGTGGTAGGTGGTATCGTTAATTGGATCGAATTTAGGTATGCAGTGCGGTCGCCTGAGCGACATTAGCAGGCCTAGAATTCAATTTATACGGAAAAGAAGTGTTTGGCAATGTGCAGATTGAGCAAATAACGCGTGGAGAAATTTCCACACAGGGAAGTGTGAGATGTTATATTAAATAAAGTATACAACTGTAAATTATTTTCAAATGCAGGAAAACAAAACAAATTGGATGTAGCTGTCTGGAGCATTGAAAGTAACACTAACAGTGAACAGTTCAGTTAATTAACTCTTCAGTGTCCTCAATGTTCGTGAAGAGTGCACAGAATACAGATTTAAGGATAATATTAGAAAGTAGCAGTGCAGCTCAGAGCAGAACGGTCATAATAGGATACAGAGAAATAATTCAGAGTTATGGCAGTATCAACGTAAATATTTTATACTGGCTAAACGATGGAGAGTCAGCAGACTCGAAGTAAAGCAAGTTGTTAAAGAACCGACGGAAATATGAGTCTTCTACAGGGTACTTTTTAACGATCTGCCATAATCTATCTGCGATTAACCACATTGTAGAATGACGCCTTTAAAATGGGAATTGAGTAGGTTCCTTCAAGGGACCTATGGAACTAGCTTCACTTGACATTGCTTCTATTTGTATCTTGATCAATGAATAAATTCAGGTGGAGCACAACCTTCAGATTATTTATAAAATGGCTCATTCAGAATGGAATTACCAATGAATATCACTGGAGACATATTATGGGAGAAATTTCACAGTCATTCCAAGGAAGTGACAGAGTGTGCAAACATTAAAGTATCTAAAGCTTTGAAAGGAACAAAAGGGGAAGCCATATTAAATTAGTGGTTTTTCAGTAAAATGTGCAAAGTGTTTGTCATTTAATAAATTAATTGGCGACATTAATAGAGCTTAATAAGTAAGATCTTAAACCCATTAGAGAGACTTGTTTGTAAAGAAATCAAAGCTGTGACCTAAGTATTAGAGATTTTGGATCTGCTTGAGAGGCCCAATAGAAAAGAAAGTACAGTGAGACAGTTTTGTTTAGCATGTAATTAAATAACTATGACAGTAAAAAAAAAATCAGCGAAGCTTAAATTACACAAGTAGGAGCAGGTAAGGAATGGTTAGGGAAAGAATAGAATAGAACATAGAACATTACAATACAGTACAGGCCCTTGGACTCTCGATGTTGCGCCAAACTGTGGAAATAATGGGAAGCTTATCCATCCCATTTTCATCAGTATGTTTATACAATGACCATTTAAGTGCCCTTAAAGATGGCGAGTCTACTAATGGTGCAGGCAGGGCTTCAAATGTCCATGCTACTCTCTGATTAAAGACATACCTTTGACATCTGTCCTAAATTTATCATCCCTCAATTTTAAGCTAGATAGTCCCCTCATGTTAGCCATTACCATCCGAGGAAAAGGGCTCTCACTGTCCACCATATCTAATCCTCTGATTCACTTATGCCTCAATTAAGTGACCTCTCAAACTATTGTCTCTAATGAAATCAGCCTCACCTCACTCAGCCTTTCCTCACAAAACCTTCCCTCCATACCAGAGAACATCCTAGTTTATCACCTCTGAACGTTTTCCAAAGTTTCCACATTCTTCCTCTGATGAAGTGAAAGGAACTGTACGCAATCCTCCAAGTGCAGCTACACCACAGTTTTTACAGCTGTAGCATGACCTCATTGTTCCAAAACGAAATTCCTCTTTCAATGAAAGCTCACACACCATATGCCTTTTAAACGACCCCATCAACCTGGGGAGCAACTTTCATTGTATTTGTATTTGTATGGACGCCAAGATCTTTCTGCTCACCAACACTGTCAAGAATGCTAGCATTGGCCCAATATTCCGCATTCCTGTTGCTTCTTCCAAAGTGAACCACCTCACCCTTTTCCACATTTAGAACTATCCACAACTCCCCTGAACTTACTGTCAACCGCAAATTTACTAAAACATCTATCCACGTCCTCATCCAGGTCATGTATAAAAGTGACAAACAGTGGACCCAAAACAGATTCATGCGATACACCACTAGCAACTGAACTCTAAAATGAGCATTTCTTACCGAACATCACCCGCTGTCTACTTTCAGCTCGCCAATTTCTGATCCAAACTGCTAAATTATCCTCAATCACGTGCCTCCATATTTTGTTTAATAGCCTACCTTGGGGAACCTTATCAAATGGCTTACTGAAATCCACCACATCAACCGTTTTACACTCATCCACCGATTTAGTCACTTCCTGAAAGAACTCAATAAGTTTTATGAGGCACTACTAGCCTTCACAAAACTCTTTTGACTATTCCTACGCAACTTATTCCTTTCTAAATGATTATTAACGCTATTTCTTATAACCTTTTGCAAGTATTCTTCGGACACACAAATAGCATCGTTTTTATCAGTTGGAGAATAAGAAGAATGCAAGGCTATGTATCTTCACAGGTAGAATAGAAGAGCTGATGGAATTTGGGAGTTATTATTTTAACACCAACAGTAACAACTGCAGACAACATAACTGATGCAAAAATAAATGCAATCCAGCGTCAGCAGGTAACAAAGAAAGGCAAGTGAACAGTTTATACTATTTTAAGAGGGATCTAGTATCAAAAAAGGGAAACCTGGATTACACTGTACAATGAAATGAACATAGAATATATACTGAAGTCCAAACTATACATGTCCCCTGGTGTAAAGAAAACCACAATATTGTGGCAATCAGTACACGGAGGTTTCATTGGTCTGATTTGCCAAATTGAATGACTTTTTATGATGAATTGTTCAATATGTTCTGCTTCTGCTCACTCAAGGTTAGAGCAATGAAAGGAGATATTCTTGGTAGGAATAAGATTGACAGGTGCCTTGCCAAGATAGATGGAAAGACGTTAATTCTCACTGTGCGGCAGTAGGACAAACAGCCATAATCCACGGCCGTCCACTTCAGCCAAACATAAAGAGGTATTTATTCTCTAAAAGAATTGTGCATTTCTGAATATTAGTTTACAGCTGAGGGCTGACGATGTTGTATTGAGATGTGTATTACAGCCTGAAAGTGAGAAATATTTAGCAATGAGTGTAGTAAAGTTGTTAGAATAGGGAACTAAACTCGAACTGAAGGTTGCAAGATTTGGCATGACGTCATTGGCTGGATGGAAAGACTTGATGGACTAAAGACCAGCTTCACCTGCAATGTTTAACAGTCTTAGGATAAAAACGTAGGGTGAATGAGGAACTATGAAAGAGTAAGATGAATCGATTTGGTGGTTTTGAAACACAAGCACAAACCCAATGGACAAAATGCCTGTGAACATTATATGTTCTTATTTCCTTCATTCAGGATTGGCCTATTTTGGACCGTCCAACAGCTGTGGAAGTCGCCAACTATTGAGAAATTAGTATAATTCAAATGCTATTTATACGTGTTGTGCATTAATAATTGCTATGTACGAGAAAAGAAAGGGGTAAACAGTACCCCAATGATGAGTGGCATGGTGGCTCACACTCTTTGTGTGGAGTTTTCACACTATCCCCAAGTCTGCATTGACTTCCTGTGGTTTCCTGCCACATTCCAAAGATGTACAGGTCAGTTCGACTGGCCATGCTAAATTGCCGTGGGAATCCAGTGATGAGTAGGTTAGGTAGTTTAGCGTTGGGGAATACAGAGTTACAGGAATAGCGTCAGAAAGAGAGTCTGGATGGGATGCACTTCGGAAAGTCAGTGTGTACTTGCTGGGCCGAAAGGCTTTTTTTGCACTGTAGGGATTCTACCATTCTAATGGATTCTATGATAATTATGGAAAAAGTCCATCTACTCACCACGTCCAATGTAGCAATATGAATATGAATACCGATACCCAGCTGTGCATTTGTAAATAGTATTCCATTCATCCACAAACTCATGCTTTGAGATATTTATCGTGAACCGCGGGGTGTTGGATGTTTCTCTGTAGAGGTTATTTGGCCCAGTCCAAGTGAGAGTAGGGAAGGGGAGACCACCACGATAGTAGCAATCCAAAATAACAAAGTCTCCAGAATAGGACGAAATGCATGATAAGTACGAAGTCGATTTAGCTGAAAGGTAAGCTGAAATGGAATTGTGAATGTTTATGTCAGTAATTCTGCCTGAGATTTGCAATTAACCGTTAAGAAAGATTTAGTCTAATTATAGAACATATAGAACTTAGTACGTAACAGCACAGTACAGTCCTTTCAGTCCTCAATATTGTGCCGAGCTGTGGAACCAATCTGAAGGCTATCAGATCTACATTATTCCATTCTTGCCCATATGCGCCTCCAATGACTATTTAAATGCCCTTACAGTTGGTGTGTCTACTATTGTAGTAGGCAATGTGTTCACTCCCCAATTATTTCTGAGTGAAAAACTACCTCTGATATCTGTCCTATATCGCTCACCCTTTAATTTAAAGCTATATCCCCTGTGCTAGCCATTACCATCCGAGGAAAAGGGCACTCATGGCCCAATTTGTCTAACTCTCTGAATATCTTATATGTTTCAAGTAAATCGCCTCTCAACCTTCTTCTCTCTAACGAAAACAGCCTCAAGTCCCACAGCCTTTCCTCGCAAGACCTTCCCTCCATATCAGGCAACATCTGTGTCAGTCTCCTCTAAACGCTTTTTAAAATTTCCGCATGCTTCCTAGAATGTGGTGACCAGAACTGTAGGTAATATTCCAAATGTGACTAGCGTTTTATATGGCTGCAGCATGATTTCTTGGTTCCAAATTCAATCGATCTACCTATGAAAAACTAACAGACCATCTGCCTTCTTAACAACCCTATCAACTTAGGTGGCAACTTTCAATGATCCATGTGCCTGGACACCGAGATGTCTCTGCTCATCTATGTTTCCAAGAATCTTACCATTAGCCCAGTACTCTGCATTCCTGTTACTCCTTCCAACGTGAATCACCTCACACCTTTCTACATTAAACTCCATTTGCCACCTCTCAGCCAGTTCTGCAGCTTATCTATTTCTCTCTGTAACCTACAACATTCGTTGTCACGATCCACAGCACTACTAATCTTAATGTCATCTGCAAATTTAAAAACCCATACTTCTATGCTCTCATCCATATCATTTATGTAAATGAAAACAACAGTGGACCCCAAAACAGATCCTTGCAGTACCACACTAGTAACTGAACTTCAAGATGAATATTTCGCATCAACCACCACCCTCTGATTTCTTTGATTTTGCCAGTTTCTGATCCAAACTGCTAAATCACCATCAATCCCATGCCTCCATATTTTGTACAATGGTCCACCATGGGGAACCTTACAAAGTTGGTGCACCACAAAACGGAGCAGTTTTATTGGACGTGGCGGCCCTTTTTAAATTATATTGACGCTGACTTGTCCGCAATATTAGTTAGGGCCATGGCATAGCCGTGGGAATCTTTAAGGGTGCCCGTGTGGATCCGGGAGGAGGAGACTGAAAGGAAAAGTATATGGGTACTGTAGGTGATACTCGCTGGGATGGGAGCCTCAACTGAGGTGTGATGAGTAATGTAGAATAAAGTAGAGAGGTATTATGTAATTTAAGTTACATTAATGTAGTTTAAGCTGGTTTTTATTTAATATGTTTGTAGTTTAGTTTTAGTTAAGTTGGTATGTTTGTTTTGGTAAAATACTGTGTTGTTTATTAACAATGGTACGACGCTGTGGCTTTGTTCTTAGTACTTTTTTTTACTGTTTTGATAGAGTCATTCTTTTTTCTTTTTATATAAATGTTTTGTAAAAGATTTTAAAAAGCTTTTCAATAAAAATAATCTATTTTAAAAATACTGTTACGTGGGCAAGTCGTGTTTTTTGCACCATTCTTGTGCATGGAAGTGGTTGTACTTGCGGAGGTGTAGGTTTCTACACGATTGCACAGGATGAAAACAACTTCCAAAGATTGACTGGCAGAATTGAAACACTTCAGCAATCAGGTAACCTGCTAAACGTTGCAAAATAACTATATACTTCAAAATCACAATTGAATGGGAGTAAAGTGAAGTCGCCCTAGACTCATTAGAGATAAACAACTGAAGGTGAGATTTATCTGCCGACCACTGTGCATTGGTTGAGTGGCGTGGTTTAGAACGTGGAGCTTTCACATAACCTCAGCTGATGCAGGAGACTCTGACCAAAATAAAAAGGATGCTGCCCTAATTGGACCGCCTGAGAGATAACCAAAAATGTCACATAGTTAATTTGGAAAACCAAAAGGCATGAGATTACGTGGGTGAAAGTTTTGAACACTTCATACTCCTGCTCCTTTCGTTTTTAGTCAATAACATTGACGGCATTAATTCTGTAAAAAATGTTGCACTTTTCAAGTAAGAAATCTCCAAGAGAATATTACTGATGTTTCATTCACAGGCATCATCATATGCTTAGACCTCATTTGTGGTGGGATTATGGAATGTTATTTATTTCAAAAGTCACATTATTGGACAAGTTAGTAAACATGTTGGCATCATCATTATTTCATGATTATTGCAAGAGGTATTAGTGTCACTGCCAAATTCTGCGTTGGTGTCCCATGCTTAATTGTTATTTCCTGGGTATCTTTAAAACGCCACTTTCTTTAAAGAACAATTGGATATGGTTATGGAGAAACCTCTAAGGAGATATTCTGATCATTTCTAACTTTCCTCATATAGCATCTTTAGATTTCACAATGACCAATTTGATTTTTGATTTCTCCTGCATTCGTCATAATACAGTCAGTTACAAACATGCTTTCCCCAACCCATTTCTGTGCTTTGGATTTGTTTCAAACCTGTCATATTCCTGAGTTTTTCTGTTTCTAATGGGACGATGATCAATCTGCAAAATTGGCTATTTTTATCTCCTGAAATCTCATCTTTTGTATGTTTAATTTTCAGAATAGCCATCCCCAGTAATTTGTTATGGTAGCTAATGTTATCTATTAGGCCAGGCCACTCAAAATATTCTTACGCAGGCAATCTAGACCATAACTTTGGAAGTTGTTTTGGTAAGTATACAGTGAAAAGTATCCGGAGTAAGTTAGCTAGGTTGACTACCAGATTTGAAAACAGGCAAAACATTATTCACAATATTTCACGTTGAACCACGACGAGCAGAATAAAGAACCCCACAGAAGTCATTCTAGCCAAGCTAGACTTAATTATGCTGTTCTGATTATATACAACAGTCCTAATAAGTAAACCCACTGAAAAAAGCAGTAAATGCTTACATTTTGAACGTAGAAGGGCAGAAGGAGGGAGATAGCATGTGTCCATACACCTGAACTCCTGACTGCTTATGGACTGAACTGCTCAGCTGGAGAAATGACCACTCCCCTTTCGTTATACAGGTCACTTCTAAAAAAGTGAATACTTTGGCCCTGAAGTCTCATTTGTTTACATATAAACAAAATGCCGCTCAACATCATTTATCATCGCTGTACCAAACTAGCACCTCAGAGCAGGGAGCTGTTCACTACTCCTTTGGAAAAAAAAGTATATCATATCCTTGAGAAAAGGAACAGCTTTTTTTTTATAAAAAAGTACCAGCTTTGTGACATTAAGTAAAATGTGACATTGACTGTAGAAGTGAGTATGTTGTGCATTCAAACTTATGCAACAACTGGGCGAAATCAAACGATTATTTAGAACTTATCACAAACAACACAATGTATTACAACGGCATTTATGTTCATCGGATAGATGGTTTTACTGACAGTTTGAAGTACTGAATTTATGAAAGCATAGTTCATCCATAAAAACGTTTTCATTTCGCCCGTGAGAAATTTATCTTACATGTAAATTGAGCCAGGTAGAGAAGACCAACCAAAGTTATGCTTCTTCGTGCCATAATGTCGGTTGATAAACAGGTGGAATATTTTTGCTGATGAAGTTTTCCCTTCGGGTATCAATCTTCAACTGACAGTGCCCAAGCTGAGATCTGCCAATACAGAAGTTGGGGGGAATTTGAAATACACTGCTTGTTAACGGATTCCTCATTTCAGCACTTCTCACTTCGCAGATGCTTCCTCTGTTACAAAATTTCCTTGTTCAACAACAGGGAAGCAATTCTGATTACACAAAATTTCTGATAGTCACTGAATTTCTCAAAAGCATTGTTCAATTAATAGCATCATTTGTTTGCAATATAAACTGATTGCATTTGTGACTTCTGGGAAGAACACCAAATCATCTGAAACACTGAAGCAATATCCAAACGGGTAGCAGCATCCTCTGCTCCCAATGAAGATAGACCGAATTCAAGATCGTATCCAGGCAGAATTTTGACCCCATCTGCCTCATTTAACGTTGAGATAAATAAAGTCGAAATTGACAATCTTTTATATTATGCATATAATTTAATTTGTAGATTCCTCAACTTGAATTTCACAACATCCACACGAAAGACAAACAAAGGTATTCAGACAATTTTGCACCTTGGTGATAGGCGCTGTGAAAACAGAAAGATTCCTGCTATCAAGGGACAAACGTTAAAGGGGTGTTTAGGTCACAAGTCATCTTTGCAGATCAAAGGCAAGTTGTACTGAGCAGATGAATTAGTTCAACTTTCTGATGATTGTCTTATAAGATTTATTGACTTGTTGAGTTACATTAGCTTGTTTGCCCTGTTACAAGAACGGCAAAACCATTGTAGATCCATTACATACGATTGCAAAAAACAATTTGAACACGTCAGACCCCAATCCCACATCCAATGTTTCACCATTTTACATTCAGGGCATGCAGACATATTGTCAATGGCAAGGTGTATTTACTCTTGATAACCGGTTGGAGAACCAGTTACTTAGACCAATGTATCTTTCCACACAAAGTTTTGACATAAGGTGTCAGGATTTTGATCCAGCACCGCAAATGAATGCACGTATCAGATCAAACTATGATGATGTGCAGCTTGAAGGGGAAAATGCAAATGATCAGCATTTGGGTGGCACGGTGGCACACTGGTTAGCACTGATGCCTCACAGCGCCAGAGACACGAATTCAATTCCTACCTCAGGCGACTGACTGTGTGGAGCTTGCACATTCTCCCCGTGTCTGCGTGGGTTTCCTCCGGGTGCTCTGGTTTCCTCCCACAATCCAAAGATGTGCGGGTCAGGTAAATTGGCCATGCTAAATTACCCGTAGTGTAAGGTAAGGGGTAAATGCAGGGGTATGGGTGAGTTGCGCTTTGGCGGGTCGGTGTGGACTTATTGTGCTGAAGAGCCTGTTTCCACACTGTAGGTAATCTAATGAACCTATATGTATCCTTAGAACGTGCTGCTCTTGCTATTTGAAGTGGAGAATTTAGCTGCTTGAACTCTGTAGTGCAATGGAAGTGCACCTACTCAATAATAAGCGTAGCTTTCTGGATACTGTTGGAAGGGGACAACCAACAGGGGAAAGCCATAGCGGCCAGTTCTTGTGCTGAACGTGGCTCTGTGCGTTAGAATGTAAACCGGGAGAAAATGAGGGCAATAGTGGTAGGAGATTCAATCTTAAGAGGAATGGACAGGAGATTCTGTGGTTGTGAGCAAGACTCCCAAAATATATGTTGCCTCCAGGGTGCTAGTGTAAGTCCTGTCTCTGATTATATGTATAAGATTCTTAAGGGGAAGGGAAAGCAGCCAGAATTCGTTTTCACATCAGTACTAATGACATAGATAAGGAAAGTGAGGAGGACCTGAAAAGAGAACATAGAGAATTAGTTTTGAAGCTAGAAGGCAAGCCGAATGGAGTAGTGATCTCAGGATTGCTACCAGTGCCACGTGCTACTGAGTCTAGGAATAGAGAGCATGTGCAGCCGAACGCGTGGCTACAGGGCAGGTTTAGGAGGAAGGGCTTCAGGTATGTGGATCATTGGGACATCTTCTGGGAAAGCATGGATCTGTATAAAAAGGACAGTTTGCATCTGAACTGGAGCAGTTCTGATATCCTGGGCGGGAGGTTTTCTCAATCCCTCTGCTAATGAAAGCCAACACACCATACCTCTTTGTAACGACCTCATCAAGTTGGATGGTAACTTTAAGGGATCTGTGGACATGGACCCCAAGATCCCTCTATTCCTAAACACTGACAAAACACCTGACTTTAACCCTGTATTCTGCAATCAAGCTCGACATTCCAAAGTGTATGACTTAACGCTTTTCTTGTTTGCAATGCATCTGCGATTAATCAGCCAGTTCTGCATCCAGTCAATGTCTCATTGCAACCCGCAACACCACTCCACACTATCCACTGCTCCACCAACCTTCGTATCATCGCCAAACGTACCAACACACCTTTCCACTTTCTCATTCAAGTCCCTTATAAAAATCACAAGAAGCTGAGGCCCAAGAACCTATCATGGCGGAACACCACTGTTCACTGAATCCAAGGTTGAAAGTGGTGAAGGCTGGTGCAATTACAACATTGAAAAGTCATCTGGACGACTGCTTGAATAAGAAGGGCTTAGAGGGATAGGGGCCAAGTACTCTCAAATGGAATGAAATTAATTTAGGATATCTGGTCTCATGGACGATTTGGACCAAAGGGCATGTTTCCATGCCGCACATCTCTAACTCTGTGACAGCAGACATTAAGAACAACATGATGGCATTAGTATTCCTGAAAAAAATATTCAAGACAATTGTTCCATTGATTACTCCTAGCAAACTCGGGAGCAATTATAGCACATGAAATCCTAAAGAAGTAAAGAGACTGAAAGTAGGCTTCAAAGTATTTAAGGACCATAGAAATTAAAGTTTGAGAAAATTTTCCCATTAGTTAAAGGGTCAAGAATAAGCAGTTCCTTTTCTTAAACAAGATCTAATATTAGAATGAATTGTCATACAAGGAATAATTTATCATGCTATGAGTTTTTGCATATAGATAGCAATGTGTGCAAGCAAGTTGATGATAAGTTCAATCGAGATATTGTGGACCGAAGTGGTGGACTATTAATGGAGTAGACATTTCAACAGTTACGCGGAAAACGAAAAAGTTTGTTTGAGAACAAGTCTTCTAGAGCAGCAGCACAGTCCCAAAGTTTCAATTTATTCATTGTGCTGCCACTTAATAAATTGATATTGTTGAGGAAGTACAAAGAGAACGACTTCCCTTTATCAGTTAGCCACCTGTTTCCTGTTATTAACTAAAGTTCGATTAAAAAAACCACAAATAATGTGGATGTCATGTTACTGTGATAGAGCTTTCCGTAAAAAAAAGGAACATGCAGTGAAAAATGTATGTGAGGAAGTTGTTACCTATGGTGACTTTCATTTTATTCCTGAAAATTGAATGCTGTAGCACTTTAACTATTCTCATCAAAATCTTCCAGATTCAGGAGAATTTCTCCATAAGTGATTTTACTTTCAGGTTTTCAAAAGTCGCTGTTGTTGTTTTAACTTTCCCTCACATTATTGTTCTCGCAGATACCATGGAGTTTAACAGGATAAAAAGGTCTTGATGAAAGTTCTCATCATTACCCATTTCCTTCACAAATCTGTTCTTTTATGGTGATCCCAAACCGAATAAATTCAACACCTTCAGCAAAAGTCTTTTCCCTGTTGCAAGGTTAAGCATATCCTCTACTTCTGCACTGACATTCGTCTGTTGAATGTATCCAAGGTTCTATGAAGATATTGATTATATTTTCCTCTTCCCAACGTAAGTTGTGCCCCAACCCGTGTTTCATTCAACGCAAAATGTGCAACTTATTTTCTCTGTACTGTTTTCAACATCTCAGCCAGTGCATCTGGTTCTGCTGTCACACAATGCACTATATATTAGCACCATTATCAATTACTGACTAAAAACTGAAGCAATATTTGCCCAGGCATTTCATGTTATTTGAGATCAACAGAACAACTGTTCTTCAATGTCCGAAAATGTAATCAGAATTTCTAATTTCTTTTCATAAATCATAGCAATATGAATTGCAAACGCCAGTTTGCATTTTTTTTTGGTCCCTTTGTTTCTGTATTGATGTTAAGTAACATTTTGTCGAGATAGATTATATATATATATATCTGTCATGAGGAACGGTTTGGAGAAAGTTAAGGCTGCAGGTGCTGGAGAGTCAGAGTCGAGACGTGTGCCACTGGAAAAGGTACACCATGCCAGGCAGCATCTGAGGAGTAGGAGAGTCGAAGTTTCGGGCACAAACACTTCTTCAGGACCCGGTGAAGAGCTAATGCTCAAAACGTTGACTCTCCTCCTTTAATGCTGCCTGAGCTGCTGCGAGCCACTGTTCCACCGACATAGTGACCTGTGCTGATTGTCTTTTACAGCTAGATATTTGTGACATTGGTTGGAGGCAGGTGGGACAGATATTTGATTTTCATTGAGATAATCGTGACTTTGCTATGTATCACTTCTTTTGCCAGTAAATACATCTTGTAATTCAAAGGCAACAGCATCATACTGAGGGATTGAAACATTCCATTTCATAATGATTACAAGTCAATAGCCAATAAAATGACCTTCATTCTATGTCACGAAGTAAATAAGTCACTATAGTATGCTTGTTGTAAATCTGGGAACCTCAGGAATCTCAGAAGATAAGATTCCTGAAATCACACCAGTTGATATTTGAATTGGGCTTCACATCTGTAAGTGCACATACATTTTTCTCTCGACAGATGCACATGGCATCAGAGACATTCAACACCAGGAACATTACGGAGTTTTTGCTTTCTTTTGCAAATCGCCAATCACGATCATTTGAAATGCCTTTCATATTTCCTATCAGGTGGATGTTTGAGCAATCTTTTGATGACTATGATATAGCTTAAACTCTGTCCACTAAAAATAAGCAATATCAAACACAGAAGCGTCAGTTAGTTTGTGATCCAACTAGGCAAAGTAGAGAGTAGAAAGTTAATTTCTTGTGGCAATTGCCAAAACAACTCAGAAATACCACTGACGAAACTGCTCTATCCAAGATATACTTCGTGAGTTATTTTTCTGTTCTTCTTCTTTTTATTAATCATGGCCACAGAAAAATCAACAGCTATTTACTAACCACAAATTTTACTGAATTATTTAAGCAGAATGAATTTCAGTCTGCATTTCAGCGTGGTTGTTTCTACACAAATACTCGAAATGTGAAGGATTACAACATGGGAGATAAGAGTCACTAATTTCCCTTTTGCCATGACAGCAACATATTATGTGATCATTAAAAAGATAACATTGACACTTCGATGTAGTCACAGTCATCACAATCATAAATGGATGTAAATACGCTTAAAGACGAATAATCCTTCCTGACCAGCTGAAATGCATTTGCAGACATATAGAGGAGAAAGCTTTTACTTAAATGCAAATGAAGAGAGCTTTATGTGTGATGGCATTTACGGTTGGACATGTTGAGTCCCTATTAGATAATATGAAATGATTGAACATTTGAAGTGTGATGACCTACACGGTCATTTAAAAGGAAGGAGTGGGATCGACATTTACATTCAGCTAGAATCAAAATGGGATGGCCAGAATGATCTAATTTGATGTTGAATATTGTCTATTATTTTCAAGAAAATCGAAGGATTATGAACGAACGATACTCAGTCTACACTTTAACGTGTTTTGTGCATAATTATGACATCATTTTATTCCATTTAGGAATTACAAACTACAAAACACGCATTGTTGATAGTACTGAATCACAGAAACATCAACAGTAATCAATGGGATGTGAGGATAAGAGAGGTCTGCAATATTTATTTCACATAACCATGTAATCATTAATTAATTTTCATATGTCACCCATAAACGTATTGACTGAAAATGAACATTGATAATTTTGTTCGGGCTTAACATGGTAAAACAATATAAAATTACTGAAAATGTTTCAGAGTTGAAACAGAAGACTGAAGAAGGTTTCTTAATTGGAACAAAAACTTCCTTAGTCTGTTGTTTAAAGTTAAATTAAGAGCTTGAATAATTAGTTGCCTTCATAGGATAACATTCAACATAACCAGAATAAAATAACACGCAAAGGTTCTCGTAAAATATATGCAATGGATCATGTGGAGCAGAAACAGGTAAAAGTGCGAGCATGTAAACAGTTAGATAAGATACAGCTTTCAAGAATGCTGACAGGATCATTCATACCAAGCTAATCGGATAGAAACAAAGGTTCTGACTACTCACTTATCTCGTGTGCATATGATGTTAACATCGACAGATAATTCTACTAAAATAAACATGAAGTCGTATGTATGCAGGTTTTAGGGAATTAAAATGCATTCTTGTGGATATTCAATTTCAGGTGATAAGAAGAGTGGCTGTTTTATCAGCAGTAGAATGTTGTAAAAATAGAGCAGGAGCTAAGTCTGCAATGTGATTCAATAAGGTTTGTAAGAAGGCCCAAATAAAGTGCAGAGGTTTGTGTGCACATCCCAGGTCATTGCGGAAGCAAATCTTCCATCAATTGACTCCAATTATATTTCTCCTTTCTGCAGTAAAGCTGTCAGCATCATCAATGACCCCGACGACCCTGGTGCTGCTCTCATACAATCTCTTCCATCATGTTGAAGGTACAATCACACACACCAACATCTTCAAGAAAAGCTTCTTTCCTGCCGATATTAGACTGGCGAATGAACTCTCTAACTTTATATAAAGTTGACTTAGTTCATGTTAATCTTGCTTCACACATCTCCTGTGTGGTGTAACCTGCCTTCCTCACTTTGTCTAAGCATCCTATGATTAGCATGTCCTTGCTTACTATGATCTGCCTGTACTGCTCTAAAACAAGCTTTCCACTGTGCTTACGTTCATGGGTTCCTGGTGAACATAGTGAAATCGTGGAATGATCAAAAACTGCAACTGGACTGATAATGTAGAAACATGATTAACCTGATTTTTTCAGGTGTTATCAATTGTGACGGCATTACGGCTTTCAGAGGTGAATTTTGTCCCTATTTGTATTTTGAAGAGAAATTTTAAGGCATACGTGAGGAATGCCTCTCCAAGCAAATAACGCAAATAGCCTGCGAGGCTTTTTATTATTTTTAAAAGTTGAAACAGTAGAAGCCATTAATGGATGGATCAGCTCCCCACAGAACTGTGTTCTAGTTTAGCTTCCATCAGTTCTGAAGTTCGATGCCCTCTATTTCAGAACTCCACGGCCCCAGGGAAAAGGCTTTGTCTATTTATCCTATCCATTCTCCTCATGATTTTGTAAATCGCCAAAAGGTCACACCTCAACCTCCATCGCTCCAGGGAAATCAGCCCCAGCCTATTCAGCCTCTCATGAAGGATTAGATGCTTACAGGTTGACGTCAGAAGGGCAGAAGAGAGAGTTTCCACACAGCTCATTGTTGAACTCCCAGCCAATTCTGGACTGAACCAAAATGCTCAGGTAGAGAGCAAGGCGAAAGTGAGTACAGCAGATGCTGGAGATGAGAGTCACAAGCATAAAAGCTGGTGAAGGACTTTTGCACGTAACATCGATTTTCCTGTTACTCGGATGCTGCCTGACCTGCTGTGCTTTTCCAGCCGCACACTCGCTAGACAGCTGACCATTCCCCTTTCTTTATACAGGTCAATTCTAAAACATAACCACTATGGCTAGGAGAAGCATCTGTTTACATATGAACAAAAAGATCTCTCAATACCGTTTAATCTCTGTGCCAAACCAGACTGATCAGAGCCCAGCCTGGTTTATTACTCCTCTGAAAAAAATCAAGGGCAGGGCATCCTTGAGCCACGGGACAGCTTTATAAAAGTAAAGGGTCTTGCTTTGTGACAAAAGGCAAAACCTGTCTCTTGGAATACACTGAGAATCGGCACCTGCTGAGTTTCTTGGAGCCAATGGAATGCAAGTGCAATAAATAAAGACAGGACACAATGTAACCAGGAAGAGAATTACACGGATGCAAAAAATAAAAAGAATTGTGTTTTGCATATTGCGCAATTTTCAAAATACCGGCCAATCTGTAGGATGCAGGGTAGATAGAGTGCCATTTAGGAGAGTTTACAGTGACTTGAGAGATTAAAGTGCTCTGGCTAGTGTGTAGGGTGACATATGTATATGGAATAGGGTGCAACATACATTTAGGACCAGAACCCAATTTGGCAGTTGGTCGTGGAAATTACAGTCGAAGTAGAGGGATAGGGTTGTCAATTCCATCTCTGGTCATTGTTAGTGGGAGCATTGGTCTTGGGGAGGACGTAGCTCAATGTGGGCAAGGGGCAGATGTGACCAATCTGGCAGTGTGGTTTGTCACCAGTTTTTTGTCCAGAGGTGAGGGATGGAAGAAGTTTGAGTCCGTCTTTTTGGCAGCGTTGATAGGGTTCACTGGACTTGTTGATGTTGTCTGAAGTGAAAATGTGAGTGAGGACTCCAATAAGGCCGAGGTGTCAGTTCGCAGAAAAGGGTATGTGAGGCCTAAGCATTTGAAGAGTGGTGTCAAATTCTGTGACGTCATGGGGAGGCTGTTTTGAGCGATGAGTAGAGGTGCAATCGTATCCCATGACAGAGTGGCAGTCACATACTTTTGATGGCAAATAGCAGAATTGGGGTGTCAATGGATTGCACAGTGTTGTGGATTGCAACTGTGTCAAGGGCATAGAACATAGAATATAGAACAATACAGCGCAGTCCAGGCCCTTCGGCCCTCGATATTGCGCCGATCCAAGCCCACCTAACCTACACTCTCCCACTATCCTCCATATGTCTATCCAATGCCCGTTTAAATGCCCATAAAGAGGGAGAGTCCACCACTGCTACTGGCAGGGCATTCCATGAACTCAGGATTCGCTGAGTAAAGAATCTACCCCTAACATCTGTCCTATACCTATCACCCCTTAATTTAAAGCTATGCCCCCTTGTAATAGTTGACTCCTTACGTGGAAAAAGGTTCTCATGGTCAACCCTATCTAAACCCTTAATCATCTTGTACACCTCCATCATGTCACCCCTAAACCTTCTTTTCTCCAATGAAAACAGCCCCAAGTGCCTCAGCCTTTCCTCATACGATCTTCCTACCACACCACGCAACATCCTGGTAACCCTCCTCTGCACCCGGTCCAGTACCTCCACATCCTTCCTATAGTATGGCGACCAAAACTGCACACAATACTCCAGATGCGGCTGCACCAGAGTCTTATACAACTGCAACATGACCTCAGGACTCCGGAACTCAATTCCTCTACCAATAAAAACTAGGACACCATATGCCTTCTTCACAGCACTATTTACCTGGGTGGCAACTTTCAGAGATCTGTGTACATGGACACCAAAATCCCTCTGCTCATCCACACTAACAGCTATCCGACCATTAACCCAGTACCCCATCTTCTTGTTACTCTTACCAAAGTGAATCACTTCACACTTAGCTACATTGAACTACATTTGTCACCTTTCTGACCAGCTCTGCAGCTTATCTATATCCCGCTGTAACCTGCCAAATCCTTCCTCACCGTCAACAACTCCACCGATATTCGTATGATCCGCAAACTTGCTCACCCAACCTCCTTGCCCCTCCTCCAGGTCATTTATAAAAAATGTCAAGCAGCAATTGTCCCAAAACAGATCCTTGTGGAACACCGCTCGTAACTGCACTCCAAGATGAACCTTTACCATCAACTGCTACCCTCTGTCTTCTTCCAGCCAGCCAATTCCTTATCCAAACCTCTAACGCACCCTCAATGCCATACCTCCGTATTTTTTGCAGTAACCTACCATGGGCAACCTTATGAAACGCCTTACTAAAATCCATATACACCACATCTACCGCTTTACCCTCGTCCACCTCCTTAGTCACCTTCTCAAAGAATGTGGGCAGAGTGTGGAGTTTGATCACTTGGATTTAAATTAGTACCTATATGTGCAATGGGGTGTACACATGGTAAGTTTCTGGTTTCTGTTGAATACATATTCAGGCCTTACACAAGGGCTGTCATGGTTTTAAATTTACTGAAAATTTATTTTGTTAAGTGCAGCGGACCGTCAGAATTTTCCAGGTTGCATGCATACTTTCTAACTGTTCGAGCCAGAGGGAAAACCAGAATAGATCCCCTATAGTGTGGAAACAGGCCCTTTGGCCCAACTAACCATCCAAAGAGTAACCCACCCAGACCCATTTCCCTTGAACCAATGCACCTTACACTACCTACAATTTAGAACTGTGAGAGGGAACCGGATCACCCCGCAGAAACGGGGAGAATATGCAAACTCCAGATAGTCAGCCGAGGCTAGAATCGAACCTGGGACTCTGCTGATGTTGTAGAGTTCATGGAATGCCCTGCCCTGAGGTTGCAGCGCTAACCACTGAGCCACCGTGCCGAAATTGCAATGCTGTGCTAATTTACTTGGAGTGTGCTCCACTAAGAAACCTGCACTGGAACCGATCACCATTCCTATTCAGTCACTGATTTAGTGTCCATTGCATATTCTCTTCCTGTGTTTGTGCTTTGCTAAGAACAACCTTTCTTCCCCACATTCCTCTCACCAACAATCGTTGCTCCTCCCTCGAAATAACCTTCAGTGAAAAGGTATTTTCTTTTATAACATATTGCAGTGTTTATGTTGTACGAAATTGAGTAGCCATTTCGGTTTTTATTTCCCCATTTCTGGTAAAGGAATTAAACAGTTTCGAACACTGCATTTTTCATGTATGTTCCAAATGTAGCTTCATGTAGCTACAGTACTGCTGTTCTCATTATATGGTTCAAGTCCGTTTTCTTTGTGTAAAGGGGAACCCTGTCGTAACCTATTCAATTGTAAGCTGTGCTTTGCGACTGTTGCATTACGGTTGAATTATGGCATTTATTTCTAGACTTGCATTACTTCAAACGTGTAAACTTCACCAAAGGGATTGCTTACAATCATAACACAGAAATGAAACGATGTCTCATTGATTCATTCAAAACTTTCTTGCTGTTGGAATGTGGTATTGGGTGAGCAATTTCTATTATTTCATGTTTCCCCCAAACGGTTCCTCTCAAACTAACCAGAAATCAATTGATGCATTAATTATTGAAACACCTTTCTTTGAAGACATTATATTTGAAATTTAGTTTTACAAATTAACAGAGGTGTTAACAAATTTTTTAACTCTTCTCTGAATCTACGTTGAGTTGTAGCATAAATGCATGTGTTGGTACAGCAGCTCAAAAGCAATAGCATATATCCAACTTCTTGCGCTATAAAGACTGGATCATCATAGCCTGTATAATAATAAGTATTCGAGATTCGATAGTACAGAAAATGGACAATGAAAGTCATCCATAACATAATAAAGCTTCCAGATATTGTGAAAAGTAGCACAATTGATTTTTTGCGGTTTTGTATTTCTAAATCGTTATGCCTTGCAGGATTATCATTGTGACGGAGAGCTTGGCGGGATTTATTTGCAACAACAATATATCTTACTGTCAGTCCATTTAATAGTAGAATGAGAACGAATGGGAGGAATGGAGTTGTGACACAATTAAATGCTGAATATATAATCCACAATGTCGCACTGTAGAAATTAGACTTCGTGTGGCAGTACCAGGGCATCCCACTTATTACATAGAGTGGCTCAAATTTAAAGTACCAGGGAATATTTTGTAAACAGCATAGAAAAAATATTGTCCACACCACAATGGTTGCAACTTTTCTTGTACAGTATTTCCGTTTAAACTTCTGGAAACAGATAGTCACAAAGCGATCAAAAGTGAAAGAGACAGTCAACCAAACAGAAAAGTCCCTGGATGCATAGGTTAAGGCAATTTTGAGACTGCATATTGGAGTCATTGACATAAAGCTAGTCGAGAAGTAAATATTAATAATTCGATTTAGTATCACTCCAGTAATTATAACAAGTAGATCCGCCACTGTCATGCCTATAAGATAATAAGTGATGCATTTTGACAGGCCACACTTGCCTCGTGACAGGATGACAATCCCCACAATGTTAGCTGAAAAAAAATATTATTGCATAAAAGTGATCATAATCAAATATTCTATGTAAAATCTAGTACGATATATGCGATACCTAACTAAGATAACTAACAATAATATGCTTCTCTTGAATCAGATCAATGTAGGCCAACTACACATGAATATGTACTGGAGTATTAATAGCGAGTTAAACACTTGAAAGCCAAGTGTTGGTTATGAAACTGTGAACGTGATATTATGTTAAAAAGACTATCAAAACCGTAAAGAATATTAAAAAAAGTATTCTTATTTTTTTTATGCAGAAGAGATTTGTGCACTTGCAGTGAAAAGTGTTAACACTAACATAAATGCATTTTATGTGTATGGCAGCATTTTCTCCCAGATCTCACTTTACAAATATGATCTTAAAGTTTAGGAAAGAATCATTTCAATGAAATCTCATTTAGAATCAACATTGACTGCTTTCTGCACGACTTTTGTACCCATACATGAGGCACAGGTTTTCTTCCATGGTTGTGCATTTTGCCAAAAACATGCCACAAAAACTTACTCCATTCAATGGCAGTGAGATTTAGCAAACTTTGAGATGAATAGGTGTATGTACATCGCATATTACTTGAAAAACCACATGAAAAATATGAATGGTTCGAATGGTGTATTTCAGAAAACTTGTCGCAGCAGAAATGTAGAGAAAAATTCAAAACTATTATTTACACAACCAGAGTTTCGAGCTTGAAGGAAAACGCTGTTAGGCTTGACTATTTTCATTGCAAAGGACAACAGTGCTGGAGACCACATAAGAGTTGCAAAAATCCTAGTAGGCCAGTAAAAATAGAAAGAAAGTTTCCATTTGCTTTGTAAGTAGACAGTATAAACATACATAGATATAAAACATACATCGATGTAAAGTAGTTTGTAACAGTTGATTTATGTTTTTTTTCACTCAGTTGGTGATGACACAGTATAACAGTATCAAGATTAGCATGGAGCTGGAAAAGCACTGCAGGTCAGGCAGTATCCAAGAAGAAGGCAAGTCGACATGGGCTTTTGACCAAAACATCGATTTGCCTGCTCCTTGGATGCTGCCTGACCTGCTGTGCTTTTTTCCAACACCATTCTAGAGTCTAATCTCCAGCATCTGCAGTACCCAATTCTGCCTACGTTATGAAATTGTGTTAGGTTCAAAAACTTCAACAGGCTAACTTGATTCAAACTACTTTCAATAAATGACATGACTTTGTCACAGTTAATAGATTTGTCAGCACTACTAAATAAGTAAAAGTTTTAGAAGTACAACTAAGCAGATGTTCGACCAATGATTTGCTGTAAAATATGAACTCATTTATTTACGTATTTAACAACTGATTGTAAGGACTCACCAGGTATACCCAAAGCTGCAAGTAATGGATAGTAAATAGCATATAACAATCCGTTTGCTGGTTCATGCATATTATATCGGAAGCGTTGCTACCTGTTGTATCATGAAGTAAGCGAGGGAGAGGTACAGATTGTAGCCAATATATACAAAAGCAGCAGCAGCGGAGGCTATGTTGTATTCAGTGGCAAGATGATGCTGACGTCAATTTTGAAAACTGAGTAAACAATACAATGTGAACACAGACAATGGCATGTTCTCATTCAGTCTGATAGTATAGATGACTTAGTGAATAAATTGACAGTTACAAGATTACAGCTGCTCAAAGGAAATTTAATGCGTTGGGCACACATTTTAGGCAATTTCTGACATTACATGTGTGACAACATCTCCAGTGACAAAAGTCTAGACATGTTACTTCTGATGATTTGCTCAGCAATTCTGGTTTGCAGACATCTTCCCTCATGTTTTTTTTACCTCAGAGAATCACAATGCCCTGTTGGTGTGGGCAATGAATGAAGCGCCTACAAATACTTGTTATCTACTCTCGCATGGATTTTTGCTTTGTGATAGACAAATGCAATCTGATAACAATTCCTGACTTCACAAAAACATTATTATATCACGGAGAAAGACAGAAGGTCAAACAATAAGAATGCAGTGACGCTATGCACAAAACGGTAGGGATTACTTGTAGTTTGGAGGATTATAACATGTTTTAAATAGCAAAGGACAAGCAAAAATAAAAGAAATTGGGAATTCAGAAAGCAATGCATAAGAGAATGCACATCAATTTATAAATCAGGTATCAAAAGTTCTTTCTGCAAACATACCGATCCAAAAATAATTAAGGATTGCACAGTGGTTCAGTGGTTAGCATGGTTGCTTCACTCTACCAGGGACGCATCTTCAATTACAGATTGCCGACTGTTTATGTGGAGTTTCCAAATTCTCACCATGTCTTATGGGTTTACTCAGGGTGCTGCAGTTTCCTCCTACAGTCTAAAGATTAGATTAGATTACTTACAGTGTGGAAACAGGCCCTTCGGCCCAACAAGTCCACACTGACCCGCCGAAGCGCAACCCACCCATACCCCTACATTTACCCCTTACCTAACACTACAGGCAATTTAGCATGGCCAATTCACCTGACCCGCACATCTTTGGACTGTGCGAGGAAACCGGAGCACCCGGAGGAAACCCATGCAGACACGGGGAGAACGTGCAAACTCCACACAGTCAGTCGCCTGAATCGGGAATTGAACCCTCTCAGGCGCTGTGAGGCAGCAGTGCTAACCACTGTGCCACTGTGCCGCCCACACGGTGCAGGTTAAGCGATTTGGCCAGACAATGATTGGGCATAGTGTTCAAGGATATGTAGGTTAGGTGCATCAGTCAAGGGAAATGCAGAGTAATAGGGTAGGGCAATGGGGCTCGGTGGTTTACTCTTAAAAGTGTCGGTGTGGACATGTTGGGCTAAATGGCCTGTTTCCACACTGTATGCATTCTACATTAAAATTAGCTAATGCTCTTGTGTGGATTGGTTGGCAATGGAGAAAAATGATCCACGTATTCTGCGGCATTGTTTTAATAATCTCCACAATTCAAAGGTAGGTAGGAAAGGATCCGAAAACTATTCCATTTGGCCAAGATTACTATTCTTTATTTTACCACAGCAGCTAAATGACAGCTGAAAGAAGTTTCAATGAAGTTTGATTACAATTATTGTACTAAGGGATGAACCTGTTAGGCCATGAAGATGGTGATGAGTGGGAAAACCTGTCTTACCTGCCAGTCTTCGTTCCCCACTATCCGCACCACTCTCCTCTCTGACCTAACCCCACCCCCAACCACCTATGGTACTCTTTGCTACCTTCTCCTCAGCCCCATACCCTCCCGTTTATCTCTCCACCCTGGAGGCTCTCTGCCTTCATTCCTGATGAAGAGCTCCTGCCCGAAATTTTCCTGCTCCTCGGATGCTGCCGGACCTGGTGTGCTTTTCCAGCACCACCCTAATCTAGACTCTGATTTCGAGCATCTGCAGTCCTCACTTTTGCCTTACATCCAGACTCAGTCTAATGTTGTCAGAATAGATCATTCAAGAAATATAATAGTATATAATAATAAAAAGGACATGCTTGGAGTATATAGGAAAGGCCTTTCTCCGTTTAGTGAGAGAATCAATGACCAGGGACTTACCATCATGGTAAGGGGCAGAAACTTCATAGGGGACTCGTGGAAATTTCTTTATACTCACTGGATATTGTCAATCTGGAAGTCATTGCCTCTAAGTGCGGTAGGGGTAGAAACAGTCATAACATTTAAGAAGCATTTCTATGTACACTTGTGATGCCAACACATACAGCGTCATTAGCCAATGGCTGCAAAATTAAATTGGAATAATTACGTGACTTTGTTTTGGTCAGCACTGAGAAATAGAACAAAGGACCACTTTCTGTGTTATAGATTATAGGTAACTATGAACTCGACGTTTTTACAAAAGAAATTCCGAGAATATGCATGCAAGTGTATGCTTAATTATAGATCTAGGCAATGGACAAAAAGAAAAGGGTGCTTCGACAGCTTTAGAGTTTTAAAAACTGTGTTTCCAGTGATGCTTATAACTGAATTTATAATCTATCATCTTCCCTCATTATTATTCCCTGGCAACTGCTGTCTGATACCAATTCCTGTTCTGTGTCTTGGAACAGTTACAGCATCCAACTTGGAAAATAATGACTATACCTATGAGAGTTGGATCTCTTCACATAATAACTGATCCCACTTAACAGTCTGTGTGAATCACTTCAGGCTTGGTTGCACTGGTTGCGTTGATAATTCATGTGACTACCTAATTTCAGAAGGAATTTTCTATATTCCAATGAACTTTCAGATGGGTTTCACAATGTAAGGTCCATGATAGGATTTATAAGCTTCGTTAGTAAATGCAGCCAATTGCTTACTGATTCAACTTCTGAATATTAGCGAAACGATGCTATTTACTAATGATTTGGAACGTTTTAATATGGTATATATATGGCAGTGGTGACAAAAAGGATAAAAATACATTATTTTCCTACTTACAATTACATAACTAAAGTAATGGGAAATAATATATTACAGTCTTTCAAAACTGGAACGTCGAATGTATACAATAAATATATCACTCTAATTATAATCTGGATAAGAAAACATTGCATTAATACTTAAGTCTCCGTTAAACACTGGTCTAGATTGCTAAATCAGTTCAATCATCTCATTAATTACTCAATCGAAGATCTGTTTACGTCAAAATTTCATCTAATTTCATCCAATTAGATGAAATATTAACTGCAAAGTGCACATAATAAGTGAAGTGATATGGAAATACATCACACTTTCGAAACATGATTTAATGGAAGATCACATTCAAAGAGTAGGAGTGTCCCTATCCACATGCGGATTCGTCTTGGCCCGTGTGTTCTGGTGAAAAGATAATCGTTGCACTAACATAGACTAAAGTTGCACATCAGGATGAAAACAAATCGCCTAAGCAATATAGCTTCCCAGAACAATTTGTAAGCATCCAGACATCTTCCAAAAACTGACTAACTAGTTTGGACATTAGAGATTTTGTTTTTATTCACTATGCTGAAAACGTTATAGGTATTCAAAGTTACGTGAAACCCTGCGTGACTATTCAACTAACATGTCAATGCAACTGCAGAACTCAATTATCAGCTTATAACTAGGGGAAGCCAAATCCGCTGCCAGACCTAACTTCAAAACTCAAACGACCCCGAAAGTGACAAGACACTTCCCAATTCTGCCACAACAAGCAGGATAGCTTGTTTTATTAATGCATGACCAAATGCACACACTTGTAAACGTATTTTTTTTTCCCGGAAACTGTTCACCCCGTCAATCTGGTGTAGACTCCATGGGAACTGGATCGATCCATGACTTTCGATATTGCTCCAGTCGTCGAAGCCTCTTCAGGATCTGGTATAGAATAGAATTTCTTCTAACACTACGCATGGTCCCTAACTACTATAACCATTTACCCAGGCCTCGACAATACACTCTAGAAATAATTTGGGAAGAAACAATATGATCTAGCATAGCACAAAACTTCAAAGAAAGTGCTCAGCTATATGAATGACCTTGCAATTTTCCTTTCAATACTCCTTAAAATGTGAAAATTCAAAATAAAGCAGGTCAGCAAATCAATTGGAACAACAACTCGGACAAGCTGCAATCCAAGTCTTCCATCAATCTGTCTAGGGACTATGTTAATGCTCCTTCACTTTTGCGAGGTTATTTTTATTTTCTCAACAACTTAATACCATCACTTTGGAGCACGCCCACACCAATGACCACAACAATTCATTAATATAACTCATGATGGCTTTCTCAACATCAGTTTGGTTTGGCAGTCAATATTGACACAACCAGCAATGCGAACATCTTATGAATGAAAGTGGAAGCCTCCTGCCAGGTTACAATGCCATCCTCTGTGTGACCAACCAGCTCGCCACCAGCAATAGTTTCAACGCCTCAACAACCTTCCATTATTCAAATTCACACATCTGGCACGTTAATACGTCACAAACTCGGCATTCAATCTGCTTGCCTATCCAATAGCATACAGTTATTCATATCTGTCACCCCACAGCCTTCCCAATTTGCCATAATTTCAACTACTACCTACATGGCTGCAGGTCAACAGTCCAATCTTCTCATTAATTATTAAATCGAAAGCATATTTACATCAAAATGTCATCCAAATAATTATGCAACTATTTATTAGATAAATATTAACTGGAAAGAATACATAATACATTTAGGTTTGCTCACTGATCTGGAAGGTTCATGTCCAGATATTTCATCACCCTCCTAGGTAACATCTTCAGTGGGCCTCTGGGCGCAGCACTGCTGATTATTCCTGCTTTCTATGTATATATGTTTGAATTTCTTTAGGTTGGTGATGTCATTATCTGTGGTGATGTCACTTCCTGTTATTTTTCTCAAGGGGCGGTAAATGGGGTCTAACTTGAAATGTTTGATAATAGAGTTCTGGTTGGAATGCCATGCTTCTAGGAACTATCATGTGTGGCTCTGTTTCGCTTGTCCTAGGATGGATATGTCGTCCCAGACGAAGTGGTGTCCTTTCTTATGTGTATGTAACGATACTAGTGAGAGAGGGCCATGTCGCTTAGTGGCTACTTGACGTTCATGTATCCTAGTGGCTCGTTTGCTCCCTACTTGTCCAATGTACTGTTTGTTTCCGTTCTTGCATGCTATTTTGTAAATGACATTAGTTCGGCTTGTTCTCAGTATGGGGTCTTTCAAGTACATTAGCTTCTGTTTTAGTGCATTTGTGGGTTTGTGGGCTATGCAGAGCAGAGGAAGATCACCTATATTGTGCATTCAAAACGAATAGGTACTGAATGAATACAGGCCGCCGATTACTCCGCAACAAACCCAAAGAAGCAAACAAAAGATCTCCAGAAACCTAGCCACTCCCCCCTACATTCCCTAAGTGACTGCTAAACTACTCAGACCCCTTGGCATCATGGTAAATTTCCAAAGAGTAATGATGAATGATTTGAAAGCGATAATGTTCTTCTTTTTCTAACACTCTTCTTCTTGACAGAAATGGACTTCAACGCGGTTATCTAAGGATCTTTTGTGAAATTCCGGATTGAATCTTATTGATTGTATACTCTGCAGCTCCTGCACACTGGCGGGAAAGGGGGTTTTCGCTTGTGAATGTTTTACCAATTAAGCAGGTTGTCTTGAATTGAGTTCTATCTAGGTCTTTTAGTCTTTTTGGAGTTGTACTCACGCAACAAATTGAGAAGTATTCCATCAAAATGGACTGGCTTTTGGGAGTCAGGAAATGTGTGAATCACCGCAGCATTCCTAGCGTCTGGCATGCATTATTGGTTCAAATTGTGTTTCCGATCGATGGAAAATTAGAGATTGAATCATAGTAAAACAATTAAATGTTGAAGTATGGCTGTAAACGGTGACAGACTTTAATTTATCGCAAATGCCTTTGGCATCTGACGAAGTTAAATTTGACAACGCAGTAATCAGATTGAGTAGCTAATAGAGGTATAAATGGCGGCCTTCACGTTAATACATGTTATAGATATCGTCTTCGACAAAGATCTGATATCACACCTTCAAATTACTTTGAGCTATTTAAGGTGGAACGTGGGAGGAAACCGGAGCACCAGGAGGAAACCCACGCAGACACGGGGAGAACATGCAAACTCCACACAGTCAGTCGCCTGAGTCGGGAATTGAACCCAGGTCTCAGGCGCTGTGAGGCAGCAGTGCTAACCACTGTGCCACCGTGCCACCCACTTTTTTACGCTTACAAATACCATCAAAGCAGCCAGAAATGGAATAGTCTTGAGGCCCACTGCTCAGAAAATGTCGTCAATAGATAAAATGCCAAGCACAAAGCTTAACAGAGAATTGCGTTTAATAAAAAAAAAGCTTTAAGCGAATGGCCGAGCAGGATAGACAAGCAAACCTTTAAATAATCTTAGTTTCACGAAAAACAAAAAAAAACAAAAAAAGGAAGGCTTCTCATGTAACATGTTTTATTTCAAAATAGAATTCTGAAGATATTGATCTTGCTCCATTAGCTCGGTTTTTCCAAGTAAGTGCATAACCTATTAAACTACTTGGCTTCATCAATGACGTGGTTCTAAATATCATCATCGGTATTTACTTTCGGCCAACTACAATTCAATTGCTACAATATGGAGTATGAAGATCATCTTACTTCATGTACCAAGAGACATTTCTACCTGTTGGAAAGTCGAGTTTAGATAGATAACCTCGGTGTCATTTGATGCGTGAACCTGGAAATGAAATACTGTACAAAAAAAGGGAACCTCTGTAATGCTTCCTCTACAGTTGTAATTAGGGCAGGATTTCCTCATTATAACCGCTTGACGTTTTCTTTCCTTCATTTCACTGGATCCAAGAATAGTTTCTCACTTATTTGTCATGATTGTTAAGTGCTGTTCACCATAAAGATTATTTTTTTAAATTAGATTACTTAGTGTGGAAACAGGCCCTTCGGCCCAACAAGTCCACACCAACCCGCCGAAGCACAACCCACCCATACTCCTACATTTACCCCTTACCTAACACTAGGGGCAATTTAGCATGGCCAATTCACCCGAACTACACATCTTTAGAATGTGGGAGGAAACCGGAGCACCAGGAGGAAACCCACGCAGACACGGGGAGAACATGCAAACTCCACACAGTCAGTCGCCTGAGTCGGGAATTGAACCCAGGTCTCAGGCGCTGTGAGGCAGCAGTGCTAACCACTGTGCCACTGTGCCACCCACTTTTTTACGCTTACAAATACCATCAAAGCAGCCAGAAATGGAATAGTCTTGAGGCCCACTGCTCAGAAAATGTCGTCAATAGATAAAATGCCAAGCACAAAGCTTAACAGAGAATTGCGTTTAATAAAAAAAAAGCTTTAAGCGAATGGCCGAGCAGGATAGACAAGCAAACCTTTAAATAATCTTAGTTTCACGAAAAACAAAAAAAAACAAAAAAAGGAAGGCTTCTCATGTAACATGTTTTATTTCAAAATAGAATTCTGAAGATATTGATCTTGCTCCATTAGCTCGGTTTTTCCAAGTAAGTGCATAACCTATTAAACTACTTGGCTTCATCAATGACGTGGTTCTAAATATCATCATCGGTATTTACTTTCGGCCAACTACAATTCAATTGCTACAATATGGAGTATGAAGATCATCTTACTTCATGTACCAAGAGACATTTCTACCTGTTGGAAAGTCGAGTTTAGATAGATAACCTCGGTGTCATTTGATGCGTGAACCTGGAAATGAAATACTGTACAAAAAAAGGGAACCTCTGTAATGCCGAAAACAGCTCTGTTCTGAGCTGTTTTCAAACATCCTCTGGTATTTTTAATTTGAACCTCACGGTGTAGCAGTTAGGAATGAGACAGGTGTCTCAAATGCATGGTGTAGATAAAGGGCAGAATACGAAAGGCTAATGGGATGCATGAGGAAAGGATTGCAGGCTTTGTTAAAAAAAAAGTAACATGTTATTTAAACATGTCAAAGGCTAAAGATTCATGAAGATTAGAGTGGGGCCAATAAGGAACAAACCGGGTAAGCAATTCATTGAAGTAAAGGCTGTGGCACAAGTATTAATGAATACTTTGCTTTATGTAAATCAGAAAATGCAAGAGTGCCATCACCCATCTCTGGGGAATATCACTTTCAACTTGCCTTCACTCCATTTACTGTACAACTACCCTGCTTCGTTGCTCACAGTAAACATTTAATCCCTGCTCTCATGAACCCATGAAAGCAAAACATTTCTAATTTGGAAATCAACCTACCACAACACACCATATCAAAATTTCCTGAAGTTCTAAATAAAATTCATAAAACTACCCCCTGCCTGTGTCAGCTCGTAAAGGAACTCTGACCGTGACAAAACTATGTGATGTTCAAGTACTAATTTTAAATTCTAGAACGCTATATTTATCTTGTCACATATTATGGTCACCACCAGTTTCTAAATATTCAGTTCAAATTATCATGTCTGTAGATCCTTGTGTTATCCTTTGGCTCTTCCTTAAACAAGAGTAGCACATTTGCAGTTCCCCAGTCTCTCTGGACAAATCCTGTGTTCATTGACATAAGTCAATACTTCTGTCTTTAACAAACTAGAAAATATTGACACTCGCCTAAAATTGAGATGTTAGCATTTTAGCAAGATACTGATAGATAAAGAATAGCTACTAAAAACGTCTGGCAGCATTCCAGTTAGAGAAGTGAACATTCCCAGAACTGATACATCGCATATAGCTGACAAAGGTAAAGGAGTAAATTGCAGAGCATTTATCTGAACGTTTTCACGACTCTCTGATCACATTTGCGATGCATTCTATTCACTACTGTATGATACAAGAAAGTATAGTTGCGCAAATGATGATCATCTTGTTTTTAATCCTCAAGAACTGGCAAATATTCTCCGACATCCAAGTTTCTGCAATAATGCAGGAACTCGACGCAAGTGCATTGATGGCCATAAACAATCAGTCAACTATCTGTCTGTGTGCATCAAATGTCTTCAGTATTGACACCCACAACAGTCTTCCCAATATCAGAATAACCCTATGATAATACACAAAGACATTCAGTCTTTGTAACGATGTGCCTCACTTTATGTTGTGCAATTCAGCTAAGTTTCCTAACTTAAACAATAGGACGACATGGACTAATGGTCTCGGTGATATATTTCTCAAGTTCTGTGCAATTTCATTGAATCAATAAAATCATTTATTTTTTTTCTTTCCTCCTATTACTATAACATCAGGAGAATTCATCATTATTCTTCATTTCAACAATTATTTCATTATTGTCCAGTGTAACTGCATCAATACGATTTAAGATATTAAGGAAAAGTTTTCAGCAAAACAAAGTTTTGGAAAAACTCCTCAGGTCTCATTGCATTTGAAGACAGAGAAACAAAATTACTACTTTGAACCCAATATCAGTCTACATTAGAATCCGAAGATTAGTTTTTTGTTTATTTCAGAGCCCATCATCTTCAGTTTTTTTAATAGAGATGACAATACTTGATTGATTTTCAGAAACACCATTGCCCACAGGCATCTGAATATTTGCCTGAACTGGAAGTGTTTCAAAGAACAGTGTTTTTTAAAACAATTTATTTTCAAGACATGTGCCTTTCCCTTAAGCTTAGAAAACACTCACTCATTTCAAACTGAAACAATAATGCATAAATGCTCAAAAAGCTATTTTACAGCATGTACAAGGCGGACATACAGCTGGTAACGCACAAAATTCACTGTTTTCTGTTTCCAGTAAACAAAAGAAGGGCAAATAAAATTTAAGTTGCATAAGCCAGCTCAATTATGAGTAACATGTTGGTGCTGGACGGGTCGATGATTTCCAGTTACATACGCTGAGCAATAATTACACAGACGAATTTGATATCAGCTAGAACCGATTACTTTCTGGTGTCTGTCACACTTTCAAAGAAATATGAGCACCTTAACTTTTCATCAAAACTGATAGAAATTCGCATGCAAATGACTAGTCATTACAAATCACACAAAAAAGTCATTTAAAAAATGAAGACAGCTCTGGTTATTGGGAATGATGTGGAGGTGCCAGTGTTGGACTGGGGTGGACCAGGTTAAAAATTAATCAACATCAGGTTATTGTTGATCAGGTTGGTTTGAAAGTACTTGCTTTGGGAGCGCTCCTCCTTCATCAGGTAGCTAATGGGGAAGGATCATAGAACACAGAATTTATACCAAAGATCATAATGCCATACAACTGATGCGATGCATTGAACACAATATATTGCTATGAAGTCTTTCATATTTTAGAATGGGTTACAGGTTTCAAATCATTAATATGCAAACCCCAATAACTTCTTACAAATCACATTCCCGAGGTAGCTTCAAGTTTCATAAAAAAGTTGACATCTCTGCTTTTGTTTCTGATTTCCTGCAATTCCTTCATTTTGTTTTATTCAGCTTTCAGCTGATGCCACAGGCAATTTCCAACCATTAAAAAAACTTCAAATATGCTTAATTGGTGATTAGCAGCTTTCCCAGTTCTTTTTTTTCCCCAAGCACTATCACAGCATATATGCTAACATTTGACAAAAATAGAATTGACATTCATTGGAAACATTGTGGATTAACGAGATGTGAAGAGCATGTAAATCTGGAAATTTAACACATCCAAGACAAAGCAACACACAAAATTTGCATTTCATGAGCCAACCCCCAATTACCACGAATCCACTCAGGAAATAGTATGTGACATCTCTGAAAGGTACAATGGACCGTCTTCAAACAAGGCGTTCATTCCACTAGGCAATAAAATACGACTGCAAAAAATGAATATTGAAAAGTTTACAATGGCTGTGGACCTTGTCATTATTCTGGCAATAACACTGAAAATATATGCATCAGATCATGCCGCATCACTAATGAAACTGTACTAGAACTACTGCAACTCTAGCACACATCAATGTCGGAGACAATTTCCCAGGCATGACCTGTATATGAAACCCAAGAAAGATCCAACAGTGCCAGCTGCAACCCATATCATCGGGAATTGATGGATTTTGTCATGAACAGAATCAGCAAGCAGTATTTTATTAACAAAATTCTGGTCACTGCTGTTCTGATTGGGTTCTACGACGGTCACTGATTTCCTTGACCTACTACAGCTTTTCCTCCGTATTGGGGAAAAGAATATTATTTTGGGAATGAACTCGCATTTGTCCGACTGTGCCATCAAGGACACTTACAGTCAAAAATGTGACTCAGTTGACTCACAGAAAGCTGACTGCAGTCTGGAATCGTAGCTGATGCAAGGTATATCATCTCAGCTCCAGTACACTTCTGCTAGAATTCATCGGTGCCTTATTCAAGTCTCAGACATCTTTAACAGCTTCCTCAATAATCGTCCTTGAACGAGCTTGATGAAAGCGATTATTTCTGTTAATGTTGCACAATGTTTCCCCTAAGTCAGAAGTGGACAATACTTAGGTTCTGATTAACAAGTGGCAAGTGGAAATTGCACCACAAATAACGCGATAATGACCATCCCCAACAACGAGGAATTTAATGCCTTTTTGGTACTCAACAACAGCACACTCGTTGAATTAACCAATTCCATAATTCTGCGGATTATTGATAACTAACCTAATAAATGCTGTGGTTTCAGGAGTTAGTCTGAGTCCTGTGCTAAAGTAGTAACTAATTTATATTCTGATGATACAAGGCAGTTCACCTGTTACCAGGCAAAGACCAGAGGCGAGATGGGATACTGCGCACTAACCGAGATTTTGAAGCTGCATCAACAATCAATGAGCTTGGACTGACGAAATGTAGTGCAGGACAAACAGGGACATGACCAAAGGTATGCATGATGCATCTTAAAATAGATGACAATGGCAGAAACGAAGAAGCAATGAAGGAGCAAGAAATTACTGTCCCATGTTTTCTTTTACAAATATTCTCGTTTCAATATTTTTATAGAAATCCCTGGTATTTATGCATAATTTTAATGCTAGCAATATTATTATCCGTTAACAATTCTCCATTTTACTGTAAAATTAAATTATATATAATGTACTTGGAAGATACTAACAATATCCAACAGGCTGAACATGAATGCAGAAAGAGGAAATCCATCTTGACAAACCGGATGGAATAGTTTAAGGATGCAACTAGTACATGGGATAAGCAGTAACCAATTAATATGATTGCTTGGATTTTCAGGAAACTGTAGATAAGACACATGTAAAACATAACCATGCGAAATTAAAATGCATGGAATTGGAAGCTGTGTTCTTGAGGCAGATCGAGATTTTTTGACAAGCAGGAAGTAAAGAGTTGGGCGAAATGGGTCTTTTCTCCGAACGGCAAGCATTGACTACATCTGGGCCACAGGATACAATGTTTGGCTCCCAGATACTCATAACCTACAATTACGATTTAGATATATCAACTAAACAGAAATTCCAAGCTTTAGTTGACACAAAGTTGGGTGGGGTAGTGTGTTGTGAAGAAGATGCAGACCACCTTCAATGCGATTTGGGCAAGTTAGGTCAGTGTGAAAATGCATGGTAGATGGAATATAACGTGGGGAAATTGAAGACTTTCAGGGACATTATTAATGCATTTGGAAAGGAGAAGATAAAACATGGACATCCATGTCAAGTGGGCGTTGAATAGAGGCATGAGATGAAGAAGGCGGATGAGAAAGCATTTGGCAATGTTGGCCTTCATAGCAAACTGATTTGTGTGAAGAAGCAGAGATATATTTTGCATCTCTATGGGCTTTGGGAAGACAATGTCTAGAGTGCTGTGTGTAGATTTGGTCTCTGTATGTGAGAAAGAATATGCTGACTATTGGAAACTTAAATGAACGCAGTTATGGACCAGGTCAGATTCCCTCAAAATATTTTAGGAAGTTAGACCAGACCCGAGTTTTTTCTTACTTGAAAGGGAGATAAAGAATGAATATTCTCGGTGTGATGCAACTTAGTCAAACCACTCGGCTTTAAGCAAAACAGAATTTATTTAAACACAAGAGTTGGAACACGAATAAAATTATTGGTAAACTTATCCAACAGGATACAACAACTTAACTACGCTACCGTTCCAATCCAGTAACATCCCATTAACACATTCCATGCCAAAAGATAAATTGAAGCACAGGTTCCGAAAAGCAGGAGGCAATAACATCTAAATAAATATCAGAGAGAAAGTCCATCAAGAAACAATAACTGAAGTCGCAAGCTTCCTTGATCCCAGCACCTAGCAACTGCTTCGGCTAAACCAATTTCTGGAAGAAACATGAACTGGGAAAACAGCTTCTCACTGCCTGCTGAAACTAAACCTTAACTAGAAAGACCTGAACCTGAGAACTACCACTGCACTGCCATTGTAAAACTAGTGTCTTATTAAATCCTTCAACACCGCTGCCTTTATGACCTCTCTTAATAAAAAGCCCAAGGGCAAATTAACATTTTAAAAGTGATATTATCGTCACTAGTTTTACTAGAATGATGTTGGGGACTGTGCATTGTAGGAAATACGAAAAGTTCGAATTCTATTACATGGCAAAGGCCGGATGGATGTAGTCGTTGGCCTGGAGCCCATAACAAGATGTCAGAGTCTACAGATAAATAGTTGACATATTAGGACAAAGTTCAGATGAAATTTAGAATTGCTTCATGAAGAAAGCGGGTGTTTGTGAAATTCTCTGCTATGTGAAACTGTTCAAGCAAAAACATCGATTTTTTTTTCAGTACAGTTGGTTCGGACTAAAGTGATCAACAACTATGGGGCGATATAGGGTACAGAAGTTGATAATCAGCTGCGATCATTTTAAATGATAAAACAGTGTCAAAGGGGTGAATACCTTATCCCAGTCCCGATATTCAATGTTTGTACATTTCTATTCTTGTGCATTTTCTTTAATAATGGTCCAAAGAGCAGCATGAGCAATCATGTGATTGTAAATCGGAGAGCCATTCGTAATATTTAGAAATACACAAGTTGGAATGAAAATGTTGAATCTTCTGCTTGAGTAGTTCCTATCGTGAGGTTTTCCACATCAGTAACTCGTGAACACCTTTTATTTTCATAACAGGACTTCCAAAGTACTAGTGTTCAGAAAGTGACAATGCATGCCAATGTTCGAATTCATCAAAATAAGCACGCACAAACTTAATTCATGTTTCAATGACCTCCTTTAAAAAAATCTACAGATGAGAAGAAACAGATTGTAACAGAGAATGGTGTCCTGTTCTTCACTTTCTAAATGTTATAACTCTGCCTTTCTCAGTGTCCTGATGTTTCATCATTGCATATAATTTTGGCAGCACGTTAGGCTGACAAAATTTTGAAAAAAATCAAGTTTATCACTGATCGTAGTAGATTAGCAAAAAGACATTGTGTAAAATGTTCTCAAATTGCTCCAATCATATTGAACATTGCATTACGTTTGGAAATTGGACTTCCCCGTTAAAACAGCTGATTGCAACTGCATTATTGAGCTCTCAATCCCACTTACAATCAAAGAGGCTGCTCAGCATCTCATAAAAACTGGAAGAACTGTGGACGCTGTAAGTCAGAAACAAAAATAGAAGTTGCTGGAAAACTCAGGCGGCCTGTTAACATCTGTGAAGAGAAATCAAAGTTAATGTTTTGGTTCTGGAGGAACATGTTCAAGCTTGCATAGGTGCCAGTCTCACGCAATTAAAGTTATGTCAAACCCGTTATGTCCCATAGTTTCTGATTGGCAACTCGTCTGAAGGTTATGCCCTCCGAGAACATCAGTGCCTGAAATCGTTCAGTAAAACTTTGTAATGCTGCATCTTCTTTTCAATGAGCAGTGATTTGAATCATTATGGAATTCTCTGCTATTTTCAGAAATTTACTGTTGTGCTCACTGTTGTGTAATTCTGTTATCCTTACTATTTGAAATGAAGATGAGAGCAAAGCCATTCAGACGCATTTGAGTTATGAATGCAATCGTGAAACTAAGATATTTGCACACATGAAACACATTTCAATATCTGTACATTCGCAACGCAAGTGGCATTTCCACTCTCATATTCATGTGAGCACACCAGCACAACTTAAACGTCAATACACATGCAAACTACAGTACAAGTTTCATGGTGGTTCACCAGTCACCCTTGGACATATCAGACTTGCTACTAATTAATGTTGTGGTCTTATCATCAGTTATATCCTTTGTTTGTTTATATAGCAACGTTCATGCACATCTCGCCAGTAACTAATTGAAATTCCAAGATTTCTTCAAGGTTTTTTTGGTGTGATTTTAGCATTTATAGCAAAACAGTTTTTTACACCATTTCTATTAGATATTTCTGGACTGTTTAATAGTACTCTGGGTGTTTCCCATGTTTAGTGAAAAGAACTGGAACAGTCTCCGGGCTACCAGTTCTTAGTAATGCTATTCTCAGAGCTCTTCTTTATCTGTCCATATCCCTCAATCAATATTTTATATATGTATTTACCTGATATCCCATAAGACTGGAACAGTTAAATCACTATAGATACAAATTAGTACCAATACAAAGTGACATAACTTCGTTAAGGAACAAGCAACAATAAGATTCGAACACAAGCAATAACATTCCATTTCTGCCCAATCCACTTCATGGTTACAATACATCCCAACTTCTGTTGCAACTTTCATTGAGTTTACAAAGCCGTTATTCTCTTTCCCTCGAACTCCAGTCAGTCAGACTTTACCTTTGCCGCGATGGTCACTTGTTCTTTATCTCCAGAAGGGCCAAGATATTGACTCGTAAGCAAGTCCTGTTTTTGTAACATTTTGGATCACATTCCAGAACTTCCTATGTTTCTGCCAATCAGGGAAATTCACTTAAAGTTTCAAAGCATTGCAAGTTTTTCGGGTGTCTTGTCAAAGTTTGCTTCTTTGTGTCATGGGACCTGGGTAACTTTGTTTCTTGTTTCTTTATTTCAAAAAATATGCATTCCTCCTTGTTTTGGTTGATACATTGTTGGGGATATGACTGTCTAAGATAACTGTTGACGAGCTGTATTTAATGCCATTATAGAATGTTTAATATGTTTGCACTGTGTAGAGTCTCTGCGTTTACAGTTGGCAGAGCCTTACTTGACCAATCTTCTTAAAATGAGACCTCAGATCTCTCATGTTGCATGCCAAAGCAAACAGAACAAAATTATCTCGAGTTGTCAACTGAAGCAAGTTCTTGCTTCATTTTATGGAAGGGCGAGATGGCTAAGTGAATATACCTTCAGAACTTCTCATGACGAAAAGGAGAATGAAATCAATCAATCTGCCATCACTATGACACTCCTGATTAAACAATATGTGTTGTGAAATTAATCTCTCTGTGATCACAAGCAATCTCCATATGACGGTAAATTTTATTTCCCGTAAAGGAGGAAGTAGCTGTGGACTTAGATATTTAAACTGCAAACTGCATGAAACGCTGCCCATTATTAATTTGTAGAAGCATGCTAGCATTACATCGTAATTCCAGTGCTCCATTTCTGTAATCGATATTGCATGAGAAATTTGATCGGAAAAATCTTTGTTTGAAACCTGACTATTATTATGGCAGGAAGATGCATGAATTTGATTGGTGTATTGTACCTGGCTCTCTTTACACGTAAGAATATGTTCTCAAAAACAGTAATTAATTTGATATCTTTGTTACTTGTAATTCTGACAAGGATAAAATGGTATCTATAATTGTGTTATCACTAAATGATATGGTAAGCATATTATTGGTATACGAGTATTCCTAAATAAAAGCTGTATTGTCCTTCCTTGATTTTTGTGATTTAAGAAAACTAAACTCGTGCTTAATAGTAATGACCAAATTCAGAATTCATGTTGGCATCTGGGAAAATTACAGCATTGGAATGATGGTAGAAGGCAGAGGGTAACAGCAAAAATAGGAGATATTGGGGACAGTGAGGAAGGTTATCCAAAATTGCAGTTGGACATTGATCAATTTGGGAAGTGGGCCGTGATTTAGCAAATAAAGTTTAATATCAATAAGTCTGATGTATTGCATTGTGGAGAATAAAATCAAGATAGGACTCCCATAATAGGTTGTACGGCCTTAAGGAATGTAGTGGAACAGAGGACCCATGGATTCAGGTACACGGTTCTCAGAAAGTTAAGTCACAGGAATACAGGGCAATGAAGAAGACTTTTATCACAATGGCCTTCATAAATCAGGGCATTGAGTAAAGAAGTTGAGAATTCATATGGCAGTTGTACAGAACGTTGGTGAGATCGTACTTGGAGTATGGTGTTCATTTTTGGTCACCTTGATTTTGGAAGAATGTTAATAAACTAGAGAGAGTGCAGAATAAATTTAAAAGGATTCTGTGATGATTCGAAAAGGTTCGACAAGCAAGAACTTCTTTAGAGTGTAGGAGACTGTCTAGCGACCTTATAGAAGTGTTCAAGATCACGAAAGGCATGGATAGTTTGAACGCTCCATCTTTTTCCCAGTTTTGTGGAATCAAAGAATAGAGAAGATCAGTTTAAGGTTAGGGGGGAAAGAATAAAGGGGAACCTGTGGGACAACGTTTTTACTCATACAGTGATACAATCAGCTGACAGCAGAAGTGATTGAGGCAAGTACATTAACAACAGTTAGAAGGCATTTGAACAAATTACATGGATAGGAATGGTTTATGGATCAAGTGCAGGGGAATGTGGTTAGTGTTGATGGACGTTTTGGTCAACATGGACACGTTTGGGTCAAAGGGCCTGTCTCTGTGCTGTAGGATTCTGTGACTTTATGCCTACTAAAAAGTAAGAGCTGTTCCACATGTCATGCAAACGGAAAAACAGTGAGAACGGGAAAATGAAGTTAAGAAAAAAAGTGTATTTCTGCAATTGGTTGAAAAGACCATGGGATTGAACAATGAACGGTTCCGCTGTTTGCAAGACAAATATGGATTCCCATAACAACATTGAGAACAACACGACCCATATGCCTTCGTTATTTTCGTCAAATTTATCCAAATTGAAAAGGGCATTGTGTAAGACAAAAGTTTGGGGATTCTTGAGATGCATTTCATTACAAATGACAACAATTTCAATCAAAGTAAATAAGAGTCTCTGAAATTTTGGTTAAACAAAACAAATGGTAATACTCGACCATTAAAATGTGTGCAGTTATGTTCGTTAAAATCTAACGTTTCATACAGTAGGATTAAAGAAAGATCAAGTATCTTTATCAGGATATTTTCAGGCTGCCTTTGGTGACGCAGTGGTTAACGCTAGTCACATTTGTTTATACCAATTTCCGTTTTTTCATTGTTCACGATTCTTTCAGGAAGTTGCAACGTGAAATTGTAACTTCCCTAGCTCTTGTGGTTCAGTGGAAACAGATGGCTAACCGATTACAAATACATTCACAGCTTTCCATCAACGCAAACATGATTTCCCTGCACTTGGCCCATATCATTCTAAATATCTCTTACATCCATTCAAGTAATAAGCACAAAGATTGATTTTGTCTAACTTTGAGCAAATTGCTGACTATGTGAACGTGGCACTGCAGACTGGGTTCCATCTGGCAAGGATTTTACATTAAGTTCATATGATTTGTTTTTCAAGAGCTTTGTGTCTGGTATTAATCAACATGTGTAGTCAGCTTTGGCCTCATTAATTATGGGCCTCTCCGCCATCTTAGGCAAAGGCAGCACATTTTAACAGTTGCTTGATTTGTTCTCCTTCTCCACACACATTATAACATTTGCACACAGTCAAGAGTTACTTATTTTACATTTTATACAAGGAAAGAGGTCGATTGGTGGTTCGTGATCATCAGGTGCCAATTAGCATTCTGATAAACGTAATCACGTGTGAGTTTACTGGAATGTAAAGTAAATTTTTCCACCATCAATTTTATTTAGTACTGTAAAATACTTTTTGCAAATTCAATTACATTTCATTAATTATTAGGATTTTTTTTATATTTCCATTGATTTGATCTCTCTTCTTATCTCTCCTGCTCTTAGTTACTTGTTTTGTCTATTAAATGTGCATTTTGTCTGTTGAATGAAGTAAGCAACATTAACAATTTTCTTTGAGACTCAGAACGAACAAGTCGCATGTCCCTAAGAGAACTGAAAGAATTGCATTGCTTACCCATAATAGGTAATGTTTGACATTTTGCACGTTTCTCAGCGCAATGGAACTGAGTATCAGCTGTTCCGTACAACAGGCAGCGACTCACTTGCGAGTCATTCCGAGGTAAATTTCTTCATCCGTGTGATTCAATATTTATCCTCCATTCTGATTATTACAGAAGACGCATGCTGCATTGTTTTGTATAAGCAAATTTGTTGTGTGTCTTATGTCAATTTACTTCTGGATGCAGAGCAAAAATCATTAATTATCTGTGCATAAATCCAACAATTGCACACTTCCTTTTGAAATGAATACAATCGTTGTGCTAATGAATTAACTATTATCATAAAATGCATGCCTCTTCATTTCATTTTAACTTTTAACTGGAGGGAGTGCATCATTCGTATACAATTCCTCCAAATCTGCAAATTTCATTATTTTGGAAAATTTTCATCGTCAGTGTCACCCATTCTACAATCACCTAAAATAGATCAAATAATCTAATACTGTGATATAGTGGTTATTGCAGAGACTTGGATATCAGGGAGGCAGGAATTGTTCAAGGGTTTAGATGTTTCAAATGAAATGGGAGGGAGAGGCAAAAGAGATGGAGGAGAGGCATTGCTATTCGGATAGCTTCACCGCTGTAGAGAGGCAGGGGTCCAGGAGGATTTGGCTGCAGAGCCAATATGGATGGAAGTCAGAATCAGGAAAGGAAAAGTCACTTTAGAATTTTCTACAGGCGCGCTGAATGGCAACAGAGGCACAGAGGAGCAGATTGGGAGACAGATTTTGGAACATTGCATAAGTAACAAGGTTGTTGTCATTAGTGACTTTAACTTCCTTAACATTGATTGAAAACTACTTAGTTCAAATAGTTTAGAAGGAGCAGTGTTTCTCAGGTGTGTTAAGGAAGTGTTTCGCAATCAATATTTTATTCGGCCGACTAGAGAGGAGGCCATACTTGATTTTGTGCTTGGCAACGAACGATGCCAGGTGTCAGACCTCTCGGTTGGAGACCATTTTGGTGATAATTATCACAAATCCCTGACCTTTATCATAGTCATGGAGAGGGATAGATGTACAGCTGACGGTATGAGAAAGTAGATAATAGGAGGAGGGGGAATTAAGATGCCGTTAGACAGGAACTGTGGCACCAAAATTGGAACCAATTTATCGTGAGAAATACACAGCAGAAATGTGGAGCTTGTTTTTGAAGCATTGTGGATAGTGCTGGATAGGTTTGCCCCACTGGAAAGGATGTTAGGTTGAAAGAACCTTGTGTGACAGGCGATGTGGGACATCTAGTCAAGAGGAAGAAGGAAGCTTACTCAAGGTTGTGGAGGCAATAATCACACAGAGCTTTAGAGGGTGACAAGGTAGCCAGGAATCAATTGAAGAATGCACTTTGGACAGCTCGAAGGGGGTGTGAAAAGATTTTAACTGACAGGAATAAGGAACAGGAGTCAGAGGAGGTAGGGGAGGTCCTTAACGAATACTTTGTTTAAATATTCACTACTGAGAGGCACATTGAAATTTCTGAGGACAGCGTGAAACAGACTCGATTATGTTGATGTTAAGAAGGAGGATGTACTGAAAATTCTGAAAAACGTGATGATATGCAAATCCATAGGACCAGACCGGATATACCCTTGTTCACTACAGGAAGCGAGGGGAGAGATTGCTACATTTTTGGAGATGATTAGTGCGTCCTCAGTGTCCACTGGAGTCGAGCCAGATGATTAGAAGGTGGTAAAGGTTATTCCCTTGTTCAAGAAAAGGAATAGATATAATCCTGGAAATTACAGGCCAGTCAGTCATATGTCTGTGCTGGGCAATGTTTAGAGAAGTCTCTGAGACACAACATTTATGATTACCTCGAAAACCATAGTTAGATTAGAGATAGTCACCATGGCTTTGTGAGGGGCAGATCATGCCTCACAAACCTGATTGAATTCTTTGAGGATGTGACAAAATGTGGCAAAACACGTTCATGTCCAGTAGACGTGGAGTTTGTGGATTTTAGCATGGCGTCTGATAAGGGTCCTCATGGTAGGCTTATCCAGGAAGTAAGGCGGTATGGGATACAGGGAAATCTAGTTGTCTGGATACAGAATTGACTTTCCCACAGAAGACATAGGGTGGTGATAGATGGAAGGTATTCAGCCAGGAGCTCGGTGAACAGTGATGCTCTGAACGGATCGATTCTGGGACCTTGGTTCTTTGTGATTTTTATAAATGACTTGGATGAGACAGTGGAAGGTGGGATAGGTTTGCCGATGACACAAAAGTTTCTGGTATTGCGGGTTGTGTGGAGGGCTGTTGTAGGATGGGACATACCGACAGAATGCAGAAATGGGCTGATAAGTGGCAGATGGAATTCAACCTTGAAACGGTGTGAAGTGATTCGGTTTCAAAGGTCGAAATTCAACGCAGAATACCGAGTTAAAGGCAAGATTCTTGGCAGTGTTGAGGAACAGAGAGGGCTTGGGGTCCATGTTCATAGATCCCAGAAAGTTTCCACTCAAGAGGATAGGATTGTTAAGAAAGCATACGATGTGCTGGCTTTCATTAGCGGGGTATTAAATTCAAGAGCCGTAAGGTTATGCTGCAGCTCTGTAGAGTCCTGGTTAGACCACACATGAATATTGTGTTCAGTTCTGGTCGCTTCATTATTGGAAAGATGTGAATGTTTTCGAGAGTGTGCAGAAGTAATGTAGCAGTGTGATGTCCGGACTGGAGGGCATATCTGATGAAGAAAGGTTGAAGATGTTAGGGCTTTTATATTTGGATTGAAGAAGGATGAGGGGTGACTTGATAGAGTTTTGCAAGATGATGAGAGACATAGATAGAATGGGTAGCTAGAGTCTTTATTACCCATGGTGGAAATGTCTATAGGGAGCATACCTTTAAGGTAATTGGAGTAAGGTGTGCGAGAGATATCAGAAATGCGTTCTTTACACAGAGAACGGTGGTTACATGGAATGCACTGCCAGCAGTGGCAGTTGAGTCAGATTAGGACAGTTAAATGATGCTTGTCTAGACACATAGAAGGTAGTACCATGGAAGTTATAGAGGTTAGTCTGAGTAGATAAAAGATGGGCACAACATCAAGAGCTGAAAGGCCTGTACTGTGCTGTACTGTTCTATGTTCTATGTTTAATCGGCACAGAAAACTGGTCAATATACCAGGATTCACTATAAATCTCTCTAAAGTAGCATTTGTGGATGAATGGGATACCATTTAGAAATATGCAGCAGGGATCACTATTTTACTTTATTGTGCTTTTTGGATAGTTTGAATGTACTTGCACTTGCACCATTGATGTCAAGTTTAATTTCAAATCGGTGATACTCAGATTGGGAATGATAACTGTCCCACATTACATTGCATGTATTGAATGTTTTGAAAGATCCACCATACGTCAAATCATATTAATCAGCATTGATTCAAACACTCTTGGCATTAATACTGTTGTTCATATCCATCTTCTCCATCTATTTCATCTTCATTTTGCGTACTTGCTGTCAGTGCATCTCTGATTCCAGACATTGCAGAAATCTAATTAAGTCACTCTTCATCTTGTGCACTTGCTGTCAGTTCATCTCTGATTCCAGACATTGTAGAAACCTACTTAAGTCACTCTTTTATCATTCTTCTGACATTGTCATTAATAACAGTATATTCTTCGGTATTCTCACTTTTGAATATATCTCTGAAATTCTCTAAAAAATTTGCCCATATGTGAGCAGCTCCATGCTATCCAAGAAACGAAAGAACATCTTTTTTTTGGAATTGTTCTCATAATTGTTCTCTGTGCTTTCTACAATGTATTCACATTCTTGTTATTTTCTGCTGCCAAAATTGAGCAAAGTAGTGCAACTGAGGCTGATGAAAAGATCAATAAATGTCACAACGAGGCTGTTCTTTATTTTTGGACTTTAGAATTTCATTTGCAAAGGCTAGCATTGTGTATCAAAGATTCTAATCAATCCTAAATAATTCTGTTACGCTTGGCAATTTATGCTCATATGACCTCTGAGCTTCATGAATATTTCTTTTCTTCATTTCTCTTTACTTGTGCCTTCTTATAAAACCAATGAGAAATCATTTATCTGCTCTAAATTCAAGAACGTATTTCAAAACACTGCCAACATCTCTTCGAGTATAATTCTTGCTCCTGTCTGCAAAAACAATTAACATTTTACGTCGTCTTTGTTCCATGATCAATCAAGTTTAAGTCATCTGAAGTACAACACTGCGAAATACCGATCCTTCTTGACTTCTCCTGCATAAATTCCAATAGTCCGGAAAACAGGCATCTTTCACAGCCATCTCTGTATTAGAGGCTTAACGTTTGCTGTCAAGAATGTTATGTAGCACTTTATTGAACACATTTTGAAAACCCACATTATGGTCATTTGCTGAACACCAGTTTTGGAATCCAAGTTAGTATGACAAAGCATGCGTCTTCTCGTCTGGAAAGGAGGATGCTGATCGTACGTTAACGGTCTTTCCTCTACTTACTGGATCAACGTTCTCTCCAGATCTTGTTACATTCCACTGTCATGTGCTTGAAGGATGTACATGTTAACAATTAAACTACTTGGTGAGACTGATTACTTGAAAACCTACACCTGGAGTGTGATCCATAAATGAAGCTTCTGTCTCTCAGGCAGCGTTGCAACCGATTGGAAGAAAAGAATATCTTTGACGCTCTGTACAAGATCATCCTCATCATTCCAGGAAATCAATTATCCTCTCGTCCCACATCAACTCGTGACCACATTTATCAGAAACTATACCGATCTTCCACAATCAGTCTAAAGCAGGAAGATTTTTTTCCAGGATGACCAGTGGGCATTCCTTGATTTGTAAGAAAGGGTAAATAATCCGTGTCTTTGCCAATCTGGCCCATTCTTCTGTGTTCAGTGTCTTTTAAATCTAGTTTGTAAGCCATCAAACCTGATTTTAAAACATACAATCCATTTTAGAACAAGTTTCATACAATTTGTTGCAATGTCTATCTTTCCAACCTGAAGAGTTCTCCAAACATGCACTACTTGTTGAATGAGTCAGTATTGCGAATTAACTGGAAATGCTTTAAAGGTTTACAAAATGCATTCAGTTACATTGGCTCCTGGTGCCCAATTCATTTTGCATCTTTTGCATTCTAAATCTTTACGCTATGTTATGATTCCCTATTGAGGTTTCTGACCCCATTTATTACTTGGCAGAAAACGTTTTACTCAATGAATGCATCGTATTGTATTAAATATGGTTACTGTAGACTGTGTCTTTTGATGCATGTCCAATTACATCCCAAAACATCAGGAAAAATATTCTGGCTCTGTTCTTTTAAGTACTCTTTTCACGACCCAACTTTGAGGAAATTGCTCTTTTTCTGCGAATTTGAGATTGTGCTTATTTTCAATAACATTACTATAAAGAACTGGGTCGTGTCATTCTCTACTAAATTAAATTTTTAATTTAAATGTATTGTTTTTTTTGCCATACAGTGAGGAAATGTAATTAGCATTTTATTTGATGTTTTCTTCAACTCGGCATTTCATTTGTGCCTGATTGAGATTTAATAAGTTTCTGTCACTTTACAGGTGTAGGGAGTTATATCGAAATAGCTTTCGCTTCGCTTGCACTATTGTTCCTTCTGTGTATCCTGATAGTTTGCACGTGGATTGGATGCGAGAAGGGTAAGTTTCTAACTTACATAATTTTATTCATTAACAATACTGTGGAAATATATTTTCGAGGTGTGCTGTCAAAATAGATATTATATTTGTACAGCCATAAGAACAGGCAATGAATGATTGGATATCTGGAGTTAAGAATATTCAATCAGAAACGAAGTAATGTATAACTCCCTATGCTTGCTTGATTCATAGCATTTGTGCTGTCATTTGATAGACTGAATGAAAGAAGGAGAGAAAGAATATGCTTTTCCAAGTTGACATACAATTAGTGGAATGTCAGAAGGATTACTAATGGGGGCCCACTGTACTGAAAATCTAAAACAATTACTCAAGGGAAAACAGAGAAAGTAAATCATCAACAATTATAGAATGAACGCAATGGAAAGGCAAGAGATGAGTAGGACAGTAAGACTCTCCAAAGAGACAAAGACAAACAAGATCAAATGAATGCACGTGATAACGGATTGAGAATAAAATCTCGAAGTGTTTCGTTATTCAATTTGGTGGTTAGAATGGAAATGGAGAATACGTTTAAGTCGTGAATTTATTTTGTTTTAATTTTCAGGGCAACATAAGTCTCTGTATAAATGCCTGAACAAGTAAATAGCATGCAGATCAGGTACCAAATTACGAAGGAAAATGTGTTTTTGCATGTTTTTGTCAACGCCTTGAAACGTAAAAATTGCAGAGGACTTGATAAAATTACATAGAGCTTCTCTGAGGTTGCTGTTGGAATGTTTTGTGAACCTTTAGCTCACGTGTGTAAGGCCGTGTAAGACATTAATAGTAGTTCAAGAAATTTTCAAGACATTGTCTCCGAGAGAGAGAGAGAGAGATGCCCTTTGATAACCGTCTGATTAATTTAGTCACTACATTAATTCGACCTTAAAAGGGGATAACTTTCAATATATAATTCTCTGAAGGGCTTGAAACACAAGGAAACAACAACAAAAATAATCACATTTGTTTTTTTCATTGGGCACACAGTGAGCAGAGATTCATTTAATAAAACACCTGTGAATATTTGAATGCCTACATCACAGATGATTATGAAGCTCTATTGAATATAATTGAGGTGCAGATGACTTCGTTTTAATCCCTCAGACAATAAACAATATGAAGAGAATGTGTGAAAATCGAAGTCAGGCATAAGCATGTCAATGGCTGCAGCAGTAGCAATAAAAGTGTTGTGTATTACAAACCATAATTCATATTTACTAATATTCTCTCCGTTGTATTTGCTCTTTGTTTTAATGCAATTTATTATTACTGGTGAGTTTGAAAAAATTTATTCATACAGTTATTGTTCTTATTATAGCTATTAAGACTATTATTATCATCATCATTCGATTTATATTCCAATCCATAATTAGCTTCTGAGGTATCAAGTGTTATTGTTGTTAGACCTACTACGAGATTTATTTTCTAAAAGAAATAAATATGCTAATCTAAACAATAACAACAAAAGAAAAGCATCGACATGGAGAAAGGTCATTGTGAATCCTAAACTTTGTATTCCAGGTTCCACTCATTGACTGACTCTGAAATCAGAATGTGCAGTAGAGAATTAATGTCTGAGAATCATTGTCCTTTGCAACTAGTTCATTCTTCCTAGAACAGAGTTACGCTGGGTGATGTTGTGGCTCTATAGTTAGCACTGGTACCTCACAACGACAGGAACCCAGGTTTGATTCCATCCTTGGGTCGCTGTCTGTGTGGCAGTTGCACATTTTCCCGTGTCTGTTTGGATTTCCTCTGGGGGGGTTCTGGTTTCCCCCGACAATTCAAAAATGCATAGATGAGGATGACTGGTCATGTTAAATAGTGTCTGGCAATATGCATGTTAGGTTGATTGGCCGTGTGAAATGTATGTTTGCAGAGATAAAGTAGAAGGGTGAGTCTGCGTGGGATACTCTTTCGCGGCTTAGTGTGGGCTTCAAAGGCGGAATCTCCTGATTCCATGCTCGAGGGCTTCTATGATTGATGATAACTAAAATGTAGAGCTGAAAATACACTTTAGCTGCTTTGGAGGTTTTTTTTGCTGATATTGTGTCGAGATAACTGACATTTGGTTGATTTTTTAAAACTTTCTGATGAAGGAATTTGTTACAGGGAATACAACCCCAAAATACTGTATGTGCCGAGATGGCACATGACAAGGAGACAAAATGCACCTCAGCCAGAGATGTACAGGGGAACCTTAATAATTCAAACGAGATGGGTGGGCACTACTTCGTTTGGATAATCGATTATACAGTTAATAGATTAAATGCCTTTCCTCTGGGGCTCCGAGGTTTTATAGTTTGCTCCCCGTTCAGGAGGCTGCAGCAACAAACAGTGCACGAGACCTCGCCCCTGTCCAACACCGCGCCCCCACCCACAAACCCCGTCCAACACCACCCATCCTCAAACTCAATCCAACACCACCCTGTCCCCAATTGCCATCCAACACCACCCCCCCTACCCTCCCGCCACCCCCCCCCGCCCCTCCCGCCTGGGTCCACCACCGCCCCATCCCCAAAACTTGTCCAACACCACCCCCACCCCCAATCCAATCCAACACCACCCTGCCCTGAAACCCAGGCCAAGATCGCCCCCCCGCCCTTTTTGTACACGGACCATGCCCCCAAAACCCAACTAACACCACCCTGTCCCCAAACACTGTCCAACACCACCCCCACCCACGCACATGCCCCTTTCCAACACCGTTCCCAATCCCAACCCATGCGCACAGACATCCACCCCCAGCCCCTCTCCGGGGCAGCTGGACTGTGAACCAACAAGACTGATGCCGCTGCCTTTGAGGGACAAGTCTCCAAATAGCACACACACACACAGCAACAGCCACGCACACAACCTTTTACTGCAACTTTTTGACAGGTTCCACGGTAACCCTACACAGGACAATGGTGGAGAGATTATCTGGGGAAGCGGCATTTAGGGTACACCCCTCTGCAAGACTCCAGGGAAACTGTGGGGAGAGACCGAGAATGGGAGGTCAGTCATTTGGAGACGGTGCTTGTTTAATCACTGTAAAAAAAAAGACGTGATCACTGTTGGAAACATATCTTTGATGCAATGTTATTTTTATTGAGACCTCGAGCCCTTCTTCAGATAATTGGTATCCTGATATTTAAGGTTCCCCTGTATCAGCGAGCCAGACTTGCACTGGACAATATCATTATGTAAATGTTCATTACTGTCTGTGTCTAACTAATAAGAGATTAATAGGACCGCAATTGCTGTACACAATTAAATATTATGTTTCTAAAGTATGTGAAAAGCTTTCATGGCTTCGAAGTCACCGTGGAAATACTCCTGGAACTGCAGGTTTTGGGACCTCAACTACTGTGAGTGAATAAGTCCAAAAAGAAATGACAAGAGGATAGAAAGTAAGTAATCATGATGTCACAACATTTAATATGGAAGCTAATTAGTTTGTAACTTCAGAAAATTCTAATCGTAACGGGAGTGAGTATCATTGATACAACGACGAAAATATGATTTTGAAAACGCTGTCAGAGTAAATTCAAGCACAATAAACTTTAATTGTTGTGTGAAAGAGAAGGAGAACTAACTACAGACCGATATGTACTCCAAAGATTCTGAAAATGTAGGCTTGCAGAAGCTTGTACCTGGTTTTCTAATGAACAAGTTGACAGCTACATTAATAAGACTTATCATTGCTTCAGAATTGTGAAGGTGAATTGTATGCACTCTGATCGTTTTGGCATTTATTTGCCAAGTCTCTGCATTCGTGAAATAGGCAATTGGATTAACAGATCATGTCATGATGTGAAGCCACATGTTGCAATTACACGAGTGTATGTTAAATCACTTGACTATGATGCATTCAGCAGTAGTTTCTAAACGTAGAAAAAGTATAATTTTTTTGTGAATTCGTTCTGTTTTGATATGAATATACGTCTCATATTTTCTAAGCTACAATGTGTTTTGCATGTATTTTTTTTTCTGTGCATGACAAAACTTTCCAGCAACAAATTTCTAACAAGCGCTACTAATGAAAGATACAAAGATGTATCCAAAACTTGAATATCTGTTTGCATTCACTCACATTAAGGTTGATTACAATCAAACAAATGGCGTGGTAATATTATTACATAGATTGACGCACACACATTTAGCAATAGATTGTCAAACTATATATTTATAACTTCAAATCTCTTTTCTACATGTTATCAGCTTCCAGCAGTCTGACTTCCTAAGCTATCTACACAGTACTTGTATTGTCGAAAGGGCAGAAGGCAAGATCACAGATCATTCAATGTTAGGTCACTGCCAAACTTTGTCTCGTCAATGCACTTTGCCTCCTACCATAATGAACATCATCTTTTTTCCACTTGGATTCTGTATTTGATCAATTGACACGAAACATGAAAGATAATAACCTTCCAATGATGGCTGAATTGTACTGTGATAACACTGCCTTTACAATGATTAAAAAGTACAAACATTGGAAACAGTTTCGTTTTTTGTAATTTGCAATGTTTCACTCAAAGAGCCTTTTCCTTTCTATATTGCAAGTGTTTTACAGCATATTGCAAACCTTCATTCTTTGAATCAAAGAAAACCATGTACGATTCCATAGCTGTGCCAATTTAATTTTGTGTCACATGGCAACACCTCCAAATAAATGGTTCATAAAACAGTGAGAATAACACAAATTTCTGAATTACAAAACCAAAAAATATTGACAAACTTTTACAGCTTTTACAGCTCAATCAGCACATCTAGTAAAGGCTAAATGGGCATTGCTGGTATTTTGAAATGGACATTCTAATTTATAACATGAATAATGATTTTAAAAAGTCAAAAGAAAACACTAAGTAAACTGATTGGTGAGAACAACCAGACATATCAACAGCAACAACAGATGTAAGAGTCATTCATTCTAATTATGATATAGAGCAAGGAATGATCATTTGCTCCATTTATTTTAATGGGAATACGCCCCTAAAAGGTAAGATAAATTGAGATACTTAAAAGGTTAATAAATTTAACGTAGAGAGCAATGATTTCTTGGAAGTGTACAGAGCAACGAGAATAAACAAGAAAGGTTTGTGAGGGGTTGGTAGAAGAATGCTTTCAGCCGGGTATATTAGGATTGAATGCCAATGTTGACTGGCTTCTCTGCTTGGAGTGTGTTGACGGGAGACATATCAAAGAGGAGTCTTCAATCCTGTGAACCGTACCTTAAGTGATCTTTGTGCAGGGTTCTATTACCACATATCTGGGAGAAGCCAGAACCATTTCAAATTTGGCCTTCACTTGGAGTACAGTTGTTCTCTTTATCACAGCTCATTTCCAGGGTCAATGACACTCCGAGTTCCCCAGTGGAACACAATATGTTTACACCCTTCACGATACAACAGTTACATGCAACATTAATGTTATTGTTAGCTACATGCCCCTAATCTATACTTATTATCCAGTAAACACAGAATCCATGATGGGCAAGTACATGGAAAGCCATAGGTCCTCTGATAATCTTATCATCTAATCTTAGTATCTAACCAGATACTTCCACCACCTACCTTTGTAATCTTAAAATGCTTCTGACAATTTATTTCTTCGCTGAAATTTGCCAGCTACAATGCCTTATTTGCCAATCACCAAAATATTCGCTTCTGTGAAGAAATCTTTCACACTCTGTACTAATTTTAGTAAAGTAGATTATAAAGGCAACTGATCACTACCAATTGTTGTAAAGTTCTGAAAAACAACCTGAATGTTAAGTTAATGTGGTACAGTTGAGAAATTGGGAACAACCATTCCCCCACTTCAGCCTGAGCTGAAGTCCCTTTGACTTGCAACTGCAGTTTATGACTCCTGCTATTTACAACTTGTAAGTGGATTTTAAAATAAAATTTAATTTTCAAATGAATCATTACTATTTCCTCTCTAAGCATTTCCCATAATCAATTATGTTTTTCTTAACAGAAGCATCTATTTGAATTCCACTGATGAGGGTAAAATTGAATGACTTTATAATTTTGCAAATCCCTTAAACAAAACTTGTTTAGATACCACAAACAGCTAGGGGACAACCACATATTCTGTCTATAGTTTGTAATCTGTCTTTATTACCCTTCCCTGGATCTTTGGATGTAAGAATTTGCTCGAAAGAACCACACCATCACTGAAGTTTCAAATGCTTATCTCTCCCCATCGTGACATTTCTTTTCATAACCTTCCTACTGCCATCCTCCTGTGGCAGTGGTTTCATCGGAATTTGGTTTACACAATGTGTTCATGTTTTATCCCCTAATCATGCAGTTGGCCAGTTTATTACCTTGAAATATTTGATCGAGTAATGCAACTAACCTTTTTACACTAATTTGTTATTTGGGTTTATAATTCTACAATTACCCAAAGAGTTCCAAATACTATAGAATCAGATCTTTCCTCTTTTCCTTCTACTTTTTACCGGGACTGACCAAACCATGCCTTGCAAAAATGCCCCTCATTAGAATGCTTGTACACTTAGAACTGCCAGTTGACACAAGCCTCATTAGTTTCCATAGTTCCCCTTGTTACAGAGAGTCTCATCATAACCAACATAGCTATATGTAGGCTACCAGACTGTGAGCATCAAAATGCTTGTTTCGAGAGGAATGCCAGCAGCGTAGGGTCACCTGCCCCGACAGCTCCGGACGCATCTATGCCCTGGCACCACCGCAGACATCAGATCAGTCTTCCTGAGGTCAGTCAACACAATTAAAGCAACTCTCTCAATGCGCACTGGGCAGACTATCTGGTGGAAGCATTCACCGATATGTTCAAACACTCCCCCCAACAACTCAACATCCCCATCTGCTTCAAGAAGTCCATCATCATCCCAGTACCTAAGAAGCACTTTCAACATACCTTCATGACTACTGGTCAGTGGTTCTGACCTCCATAATCGTGAAGTGCTTTGAGAGGCTGGTCATGGTCCAAATACACTCTAGTCTCTCAGCTTGCCTCGATTCCCAACAAATTTTCTGCCAAAGTAGCAGTTCCACAGCAAACGCCCTCACTCTGCACTCATCTCTGGAACATCTAGACGGCAAAGATAATTATGTCAGACTGCTGCTCATCGACTACTTCGCTGCCATCAATACCATTATCCTCTCCAGACTGTTCTCAAAACACCAAGACGTGCGTCTTGGCTCTGCTGTCTGCTATTGCATCTTCTGCTTTCTGACCCACAGATGTCAATCCGTGAAGATAAACAAATGCACATCTTCCACGATAACACTCAACACTGATACCCCCTAAAGATACATCCTGAGCGCTCCACTGTACTCAACGTACACCCCCACGACTTTGTTGCCAAATCCAAACGAACGCCACCTGCAAATTTGCTGATTATACCACCATTATCATATTCCTTCCCACCTCTCCAGTCCACCCTCCACTCCGACCTATGACCATCACCTCCTACCTGCATCCACCTATCATCTTCTTAGCTACCTTTCCCCTCACACCAACCCCCTCCTACTTATCTCTCAGCCTCCTTGTCACCCCGCCCCCAAATCCGTCGGCTCTCCTGTTCCTCCAATGCTGCCTGACCAGCTACGCTTTTCCAGCGCCACTCTTCTTGACTTTGATCTCCAGCAACTGCAGTCCTCACTTTCTTCTAGTGGAAATCTAACAATGACAAATCAGAATACAGAACGGAGATAGAGGGCTTGGTGACGTGGTGCAATGAGAACAACGTATCTTTCAATACCTGTAAAATCAAAAGAAAACTGACTTAAGATAGAAAAGAGGAGAGCATTCCCCATCTACATCAATGGTGCTGAGGTTGAGAAGGTGGACAGCGTCAAGTTCCGAGAAGTGATGATAACCAATGATCTCGCCTGACTTTCAGCGAAGATGTGACTTTCAAGATGGCATAATAACGCCTCTTCGTCCTGTGGCGGCTCAGGAAATTTACTGCGTCCAAAAGGACTCTCACCAACATATGCATAAGCACCATTGAGAACATACTGTCCGGGTGCATAATGGTCTGGCATGGCATCCACACTGCCCAGGACCGGAAAAGCAGTGGAAGGTTCTGTGTACCGCCCACACAAACACGGGCGCCATCCTTACATCCCTGGAGCCCATTTAAATGGTTCGTTGCCATGGAAAGGCTGCCAAAATCATCAAAGACCTGTGGGGTGTGTGTGTGTTTGTGTGTGTGTGTGTGTGTGTGTGTGTGTGTATCTGAGAGAAAGAGAAGACAGACAGCGAAAGAAAATGAAAGAAAATGAGAAGAGCTATTCCGAAGCTTCAGCAACTTCTATGTTGATTTTTCCTATTTGGCTCTGGTTACATCGTGTCTCCTGGAATTCGTCTTATGCTGTCTGGGATAGGATGTAAAATAGCGAAAAGGGGGGAAATTGATGTCTCGCTGGAAACACAGGGTGTAAGTCCAGTCTTCAGCATACATGGACCTCTAAAAGGATTATTTTTAACTTATAACCAAGCGATTGTCTTCTCTTTTTATTTTGTCCAACATTTTGTCCAACTGTTGGTCCATCAAATCATTTCTCCAACTTTTGGTTCATCAAATCATTTCTGCTTTATCATTTCTTATGTTTGGTTATCATTTTCTGCGTCATTTGCTGCAGTCTTGTTTTTTTTTCGCGCAGTCTATTTGTGTTGGTTATCTTTGAATCTACCTTTGAAATCTTGTTTTTGAATTAGTTCACAATTTCTCTAAAAAACATGTCAAGTTGTTGTAATATTGATGAGTATTTTATTTCTCCACATGCATCCTACAAAAGTTTAAATCTTGAAATATTGTTCAACATTTACACTTGATCCATGTGTTTGTGACCTGTGATCCTATAGTCTTATTAGCGTATGTCACTGGGAATAAAGAAAATAACTTGTAGTGACGTAAAGTGGCCAGCAGAGTCCAAGTGGTTTAATTTAATTACAGTACAGAGAAGTAATGTTTAATGAATCAAAGAAACTTGGTGTAATTACTCACTTCAGCAGCCATATGGATAAAAATGACACTTAGAAGAATCTTTGTTGCACAGCCCAAAAGGTTCTGTTTTATCACTGTCTCACTGCCAACCTGCTTCGGAGAACAAAAATAGTCCGCTGTGTGATAACAAGAATTGCTTATGAACACACTTGCGTACATCTTGTGAAGCTTCTCTTTTGACTTAAAGACCAGCATCCGCAAAAAAGGAAAGCGATATTGGTACTGTGAGTGTGGAGCTGGATGACTTGTTGGCACGAGGCATTGTCAAGGTTTGTTTAAACATCGCACAAAGTAGTTCAACACCGAATGTTAAGGCACTGCCCTGAGAGTGGATATCACGTTTTTTTTTATTCCGTTGTATCAAAATTAAGACATTCTGACCGATCTTGCAGAATATATTTTCAGCTTTTCCTTAACAGTTTCCCTTTTCAATGAACTTTAAATTGCAAGTCTATAGGTTTGTATTCATTCAATCATTCCTTGTGGAAATGCATGTCAATTATCCAATGTAATTTCAACTTGCTTCTACAATCTATCTCTGACTAGCCCGGAACCATTATTACACAATTGACTATATGTTCTGAATGATATACAGATAAATCAGAATGTGGCGCATCATGAGACAAATCCACTTAGGATATGGACATTTTAAAAATCATGATTAGTTTTGCTCACAGTTACACCTGCGTCAATTTTATGAGGATGTCACATGGGTGAACCTATTTCTGTTGTGTTGTTGTTGGTCGTGACCGGAAATGCTGCAAAATTCCTTATTCCATTCATTTATGGCACATTGAAATGTCCTGCTTTTGGGCTGCTGGTTTTGGACGCCCTGGTTTAAAACTTTTCTGAGATTCTGCATTCTGCCATGTCACATTATCCACAGTGGGCAGTACCCAATCAGCTCCATCCCCCCATACGTCCTCAGATAGCTGTAGTACTTGACTGCACTGGGGCAATTTAACAGAATATGGTTGCTCCACCACCAGTGATCACAGGAAAGCCATGTATCAGAATAAGTGCTCACAGTAAAAAGGTGTATTTGACCATCAGTTTAATGTGACAGCCTGAAAAAGCAACACCTTTCCCAGCATGTAGATGTCACTGTTAACATGTCTTTGCATGTGCAATTGCACATTCCTACCCGAATCTCTGTTTAGCAACAGTTTGCACTGCACACCAATCCTTAGTCACATGTTGTTCTAAAATCCTGTATAGGCTACCGCATATTTTGTTCCCCAGTACTCATAGTGGTTTACAATGGAGTCATTATTTTATATAGTGGAATATTATATTTCAAAGATTAAAGCATTTCAATATTCTCACCTTATTCAGCAACAGCAATCGCAAACAAAAAAAATATAAAACTATTACAAGTTTCTTTTCACTTTCGGAGCAAAATCAAATGACTTGCATCTCCACACCAATATTTCAATTAATGAATAATTGATGCACTCAACTGTTGTCTATTATAACGGGTTTTGGGAGTTATCACGCTTGATATTAATACAGCCTGTTATGCAAAATATTGCATTCCTTGTTTTTAATGTCCTCATTCGCCTCAAAATTTTTTTTATCCAAATTGTAGCTCTTGAGCATCCGTTACATCAACCGAGCCAACTCCAGTAGTGCTTAATGTGGCATGCGAGAATCATATCCAATATTCTGTACAGGGTGCAATTGCAACATCTCTATTGAGACTTAATAACTCAATGAACGCCTTCAACATCCGCTTGCAGCATGAAAGAGTTTATTGTTTTACAGCGGAGGGGAAATAGCCTCTGCCAAGCCAGTATCTTCTCAACTGAAAAAATGTTTTATATATTCGCTTTTAATCGGCCTTGTCTATTACAGGCCAATCGTACTTTTTGATTGTATGTACAACCAATCAAGTTACTCATTGATTTCAAGATGTTTTCCAAACTCCCCTTGGGCCTCCATTTTTTCCAACCACATCCCAGGCTTAGCTGCTGCATCATTTCAACAATTACATCTCTAGTGATAGGAAGCTGCAGGACTTCTTCTGTCTGGCTTACACTAAAATCCACAGAAATCTTTTTAAATCCCATCATGCCTTAAAATGTCTTAAAATTCCATTTTAATATATTGCATGTGGCTACAATTACCTGGGAGTCTTAACTGATGTGGGTCAGGCTCCTTCTTTCTATCCAACAATCAATACCAGTTTTTCGGGGGGTTCTATCAGTTTTCCTCAAAGCATTACCTTATAAAACTGTCACTACACAGGCAGCAGTTCCACAGGGCCGGTGGCATATATTCCACACGATCCTGTTTGGTTTTTTTTCATCTAGTTACCTTGGATAGGTTCCTACTCTGACATTATATGTTTACTTTAGCTTGGAGTTTAACTCAAAACACTACAGTTTAAATTATATGATGAACTATAGAAGGTGCTGCTCCACGTAGAAAAGTATCTTCTCAGCCATTTTATGTCAACTGATAAACACTTTCAGCCATTTCATAGTGCTTGAGATATGGCCAGCCCTAACAAGCCCTCCCACCAAATCCAAGACCAAGCAAACAAGTGAAGTTCATTTTCAAATGCCTACCATCTGCTACAGCATTATCATGATCAAGTAATGATGGCATTATTTCTATGTTCTGGCTCAGTCAGACAACTGCATAGCAGAGACATCAACCATGGTTGCAGCGGTTAATCTTTGTCCGTCTGTAACTGTCCCTGCAATGCATATTTTCTTTTCAAACGTAGCAGTTACTCACACAAACTTGGAAGAATTGGTACCGGTAATCACAGATCTCTTGCTCTTATTAAACCCAACTGCGTTATAATAGAGGCTTTTTAATGAGATATGTGCGCAACATTTCGTCGGCAGCACCTGGAAAGAGCCTGCTATGATGTTAGCACTTACTGTGTTTTGGAGAAATGAAGAGACATGCTATGATGTGGCATGCATTGCATCATTAGCAGCCTTAAGATATGTGTAGCTGGAGCACTAGGGTTATTTCACAAGTCCTCAGTAGTTCTTTTGAATCCGCCAGACATATAAAAGATCCAAACGCTTGTCGTCTTGACAGTCACCAAGATAGGATAATCCCAACTCATGAGGTTGCTGCTTCCATAGCTGCTATTGGCATAACTCAGTGATAGGACATAGAATATAGAAGATAGAACATTACAACGCAGTACAGTTCCTTCAGTTCCCCTGCACCCATCTGTCAAACTAATCTGAAGCCCATCTAAGCTCGCTACCCCATTATCATCCATATATTTATCCAACGCCCATTTACATGCCGTTAATATTGGCGAGTCGACCATTGCTGCAGTCAAGGCATTCCACGCCCTTACCACTCCATAAGAAAAGAATTGACAAACTGCAAGGATTTAAGCCTACCACATCTATAGGCAATGAAGTCGAGAATGATGGACTCTCTGTTGCTTGCAAATCCTGAGCGGATTTTTAGCTGTAATTTCTTGGAATTTGCTCCTATTTCCCTCTTTTCCTGGAATTCCTGACAAATCTATTGCACTTTCATTTCTCTGTGCCTTGCACATGACACCAACAAAAGCACTCAATGTGCCTGGAATCATAGAGAATATTTCCAATGTACAAGCAGAAATGTTTTGCTGCAATTATGTTGGGCCTTGGTGAGACAACATCTGAAGTATTGCGTTGCTGTTTTATTCTTGTTACCAGAGAATGTTCTCAGTATGAAGGCAGTCCAACGATGGTTTACTGGGCTGATTCCTTGATAGCAAAACTAATGCATAACGAGAGTTTGGGTTAAAAATCACACAACACCAGGTTGTAGTGCAACAGGTTTAATTAGAAGCACACTAGCTTTCGGAGCGACGCTCCTTCATCAGGTGATAGTGGAGGGCTCGATTGGAACACAGAATTTATAGCAAAAATTTACAGTGTGATGTAACTGAAATTATACCTTGAAAAATTATTGTCTGTTAAGCCTTTCATCTGTTAGAATACAGTGATAGTTTCACTTCTTTCATGTGTAAATGACAAAACCTTTTTTTTTTAAGTTGCATTCTTGGGTTGGCTGTTAACAATGGTGATAGCTAGGCAATATGTTGAAGGTGTTAGCCCCCTGTGTTCTCTGTCTATGACCTGATGCTTAAATTGATTCTAATCTAAAAAGTGAGACAACAGAGTTTTGCATAAATTCATGCAGTTTTTGAGCTCAGAGTTCTACATGAATGTATGCAGTTTTTGAGCAAAATGCAATGTAACTCTGCAAGTATAAATTCACCCCACAAAATATATGTGTGCATGTGGGTCTTTGTCTGTCTGTCTGGGGCGGGGTTTGTGAGTGTGAGAAAGTGTGTGTGTGTGTGTAGTGAGTGCAGAGTCTCTTAAGTCAGTGAGGGGATGCATGTGTGAGTGTGGGCGTGTGTGTGTCTATAGGGGTGTGTGTGGGTGTCTGTGTGCGCGTCTGTGTGTACCTGTGAGAGTGTGTGTGTGTAGGAATATCTATGTGTGTGTGTAGTACAATGGTGATCACCTGTAATGTAGCATGAACCCAAGGTCCCAGTTGAGGCCCTCCCTTTGGGTAGCGAACTTAGCTATCCATTTGGGTGGTTTGAAAATTTGCTTAGGGGAACGGGGATGATCTCATAGACATTAAGAAATTTTTAATATTATTAGACAGGATAAGCATAGTAAGGATGTTCCTGATGACAAGGGAATGCGGAAGTAGGGGTGACAGTGTCAGCATACAGGGTCGATCATTTCAGACTGCAATGGGGCGAAATTTGCTCTCTTACACAGCTGTGAGCCTGTGGAATTTTCTGCCAACGAAAGTGGTGGAGGTTAAATCACTGAACGCTGTGAAAAACAGGCTAGATAAAAAGCTGGTTGAAATTGGGAAGCAGGTAATGATAAGCTATCATAATCAAGAATAAGCAATAGGTTAAAAGCGTTTGCATAGCCCATTCCTGTTCCTCTTTTCTCTTCCCCTGCCAACAACAAATCTCTGTGGTAAAGATAAGGAACAAATTATTAATTGACCTTTATTAATGAGACATTGGCATCATTCACAAGTTATGTCATTACATTGCTCTATACAAAGGAACTTTGAAGAATAACACTAGGATATTTTTTAAATTATTCATTCATTGGATGATGGTGCCACTGGTGAGGCTAGCAGCTATTGCCCATCGTTAGTTGTCAGAGGATTTATAAGAGACAACCACATTGCTATGTGCCTGGAGTCACATGTCGACCAGACCAGACAAGGATGTTAGATTTTCTTCCCTAAAGGATACTGGTTAACGAGATGAGTTTTTCCAACATTAGTTTCATGGTCATCATCGTTCTCTCAGTTCGAACCCAGGTCCTCAGAACATTTGCTGAGTGTCTGCATTAACATTCCAGTGATAATACAGTAGGCCATCGCCTACTCATTAAATTACTGTACATGAAGATTTCACAACCATAATTTTTATAACAAAAGCTCTGACAATGAGGTCGGGAAAGAGAATAGGACACGATATATCATGCACGAGGACAGAGCCTTTCTCTCCATATTCCTCAATCATTTGCAGATTGCATCATGATATGTGAGAGTCTTTTAGATTATACTCAAAAATTAAGCTGATAATGAAAGACATCTGTGCCTCTCTGCCAATGATGTCCTTCATTTCTTTGTGCTTTGCTGGAAACATTTACCATTTTAAAATTTGTCTCAGATTGCCTCTGCCTTACAGACATGCTTGCCTTCAAACTGCAAGGAACCATGATGTGGGCGCAATTTCTTGTGAACAACAAATTCATCCAAAATGATGAACTGCTTGATGTGTGCATGCATGATGATACATATTGAAACTATATTCAACCATATTCAAGATCACTGGGTTTGTCTCTTGATTTGACTCCAGTCTCTTACAAATGCAGTAGTTGCTTTTGCCCAGGGGGAAATACCACACCGCTTTCTCCCACGTTGTGTGTGGCTGGAGCAGCCTTCAGTTCATTTGTCGCACTTAAGACTCGAAGGATGATCGCAGGCAACATGCATTGCACTGGGGGTTGTACCCCCAACTCAGATTTTTCATTGCCTCAATACACCTTGAATCGCCATGTCCCTTTTGAAACATCACACCACTACTGACTCCCACAATTCAAGGATGTGCTGGTCAGGTGAATTAGTCATGTTAAATTGTCCATAGTGTCCATAGTGTAAGAGTGAAGTTGTTCTGGGTGGGTCACTCTTTGGAGAATTGATGTGGATTGTTGAGCTGAAGGGCCTGTTTCCACAATGTAGGGAATCTAATCTAATCTACTAGCAAACTGCAACAAGCTCCCCACGACCAATTTAGTTTCATAATAGCACTTTAAATTTACCATGTACCACGCTAGCCATGAGACCAATCTCTGACGTTTCCACAAACTCATCATCAAGATGCACACCTCATCGACACCACAGTGGTAATGAATGTGTAAACTGTCAATCCCTCTCGCAATAACCCATGACCTCTCTTGTATTGTCACTGAGACGTCTTGCCAAACCTAGTGTGCAGAATTTTCCCCTTCACCATCCATGTCCTTCAATACCTCAAGGCTGAATGTAGTAGTTTTACAAACATCCTTAAACAGCACTTCCCATATCTACAACCATTTCCGCATAAAAGGCAAAAGACAACAGAATCATGACAATGCAACCACCTGCAGGTTGAACTGCAAACAGTTCATCACCTTGATTTTGAAAACATATCGCATCTCCTTCACTTCCACGGAGTCTAAATGAAGTTTTTCTTGGCTGCTGGAAATAGAACTCTACCTACAGGATATTGAGCAGAATGGTAAAAGAAGGCAATTCACCACACATTCTCAAGGGCATCGAGGGATGGTCATTAAATGTTTGTCAAGCCAGCAATGTCCATGATTCACATGATGGTTACACACTCAGATTTGGATATCAGGAATAGTTGAAAGTTAGATTTTATCTGACAGGTCGGGGAAATAAATCTTGAAGTTGCGTTAGGCACAATTAGTTTGTAATGTTGGCGATAAAGTGTGATAATCCCACTTTTAGGATTTTCACCAGTGAGACACTCTACTGAACATCGAGACATTGTTTCAAAACATTGACTTTATGATCTCATGGTCGAACATATTTTCCTCAACATGACAAGTTTCTAACAGCGATTCACTTCATTCCAGACCTGGGAAGACTCCACCGTAGATTTCTCTTGGCAGAAGTACAATTCATGTGGGGCTGAAAACGTCTCTTCGTTTATAATTTAGCACTTCGTTTGAAATCTCTTAATTTTTCTGTAAGATTGAACACCTTTTGGGACTCCCTTTGGTATATTTAGAAAACTCTGCTTCTGTTGTTTGACATTTCATTTTTCGAGTGAGTGAAACAGATCCTTCATCAGGTTTTCAACTATTGGTGTTGTCAGTTTGGAAAGTTGGTTTCAGTCAGATGAGGTGGTCATTGAAGAGGGGTTACATCTCACCAACCGTGTTCCCAGTTGGGAAATTCGTTTCTCGCCCTGTTGTTTGACAAATTAGCCAGTTACCAACTGAGGCACATTCAACTGTCAGTTCAGTTACTTTCCTCATGTTGAGAATCTTTAGTTTCATCTTCAGGCATGTGTTTATTCTCTTGTGTCCACCCTGACACCAAAGAACAACAGAAATTATCAAAGATCCTTGAGAATTTACGTGGTTTCAATCATGATAGGTTTTAAATTATCAGCTTTATACAACTGTGCCTTTTGCCTACATTTGGGAATATTTCCGTGTTGTTTTGTCTCTTTTTGAATGTTTGGACATTTTAATGATTGTGGCAATTGAAAGACTTTTTCTAGTTAACTCTTCTTCCGAATATCCTTCTACTGCTTTTGACGATTTGGTCACAGTCTATTACCCGCCATCATATTTCTCAGTAAGCCCCACATAAACTGTACTTCTGCCACGAGAAATCTACGGTGGAGTCTTCCCAGGTCTGGAATGAAGTGAACCACTGGTAGAAACTTGGACGAGTAGTTTGTCATGTTGACGAAAATATGTTCGACCATGAGATCATAAAGTCAATTTTTTTGAAACAATGTCTCGATGTTCAGTGGAGTGTCTCACTGGTGAGCGGTGAAAATCCTAAAAGTGGGATTATCCATGTATATAATTCGACCCTCCACAACTTAACGTACAACATCCAAAATTCGTCATGGGAAAGATAAATTATCAGTCAAGCATGCAAATATAATTTGAACTGAAACAAGTTTAATAGCAATAATCATTCACACGAGGATCCATATTGTTCAGCAAGTGTGTGTTTCATGTCTTTTGAAATTTTGCTTTACAGAATTAAATGGCACTTGTTCTTCGAGAGATGTAGCAGAATATTGTTGCAAAGATATGAGCAAAAAGAAACAAATGTAACGATATAGACATTTACAGTGGGCGAGATCATTTGCTTCCTAAAAAACTCAAAGAATTTCTCAGCATCTACCCAAATTATGGTGAAATATAATATGTTAATCAGCTATAATGGATCACTATATCTTAATACTTGACAATAAATTGCCAATACACAGTTTAAAAATCACACAACACCAGGTTATAGTCCAACAGGTTTAATTGGAGGCACTAGCTTTCTGAGTGTTGCTCCTTCATCAGGTGATTATGATGTATGAGATCGTAAGACACAGAATTTATAGCAAAAGTTTACAGTGTGATGTAACTGAAATTATATATTGAAAAAGACCTGGATTGATTGTTAATTCTCTCATCTGTTAGACTGACCATTTTGGTTTCAGTTCTTTCATATGTAAATCGCAAAACGGTTTTTTTTAGAAAAAGTTATGTTCTCAAGTGAACTTTAATAATTGGTGCCTGTCAGCCCAGATAATGTATTGAAGGTGTGAGCTCCCCTGTGTGATACTCTCTGTGCCACAATGTTTAGACTGATTCTAATAATTAAAAAATCAATTTACAGAATCTTACATGAATTCATGCAGTTTTTGAGCGAAATAAAGTGTAAATTTGCGAGTACATATTCACCCTACAAACTTATATGTGTATGTGTGTATGTGGGTGTGTGAGGGGGGTGGTTGTGAGTGTCTGTGAGACAGTGGGTGCATGTGTGTGAGTCTAAGTATAAATCGGTATATGTCTGTGAGAGGGTGCATGTGTGTGTGTGTTTGAGTGTGTGTGAGACAGTGTGTGTGAGACAGTGTGTGTGAGAGAGTGTGTGTGAGAGTGAAAGATTAGATTAGAATCAATCTAAACATTGTGGCACAGAGAGTATCACACATGGGAGCTCACGCCTTCAATGCATTATCTGGGCTGACAGACACCAATTGTTGAAGTTCACTTGAGAATGTAACTTTGAAAAATGTTTTGCAATTTACATATGAAATAACTGTAAATAACATGTTCATTCTTACAGATGACAGACTTAACAAACAATCCAGGTTTCTTCAATATATAATTTCGGTGACATCACACTGTAAACTTTTGCTATAAGTTCTGTATCTTACAATCTTATACTCCACGACCACTTGACGAAGGAGTGGCGCTCCAAAAGCTAGTGCTTCCAATTAATCCTATGGGACTATAACCTGGTGTTGTATGATTTTTAACTTTGTACAACTCAGTCCAACACAGGCATCTCTAAATAATGCACAGTTAGTATAGCTTGCTAAACGTTTGGTTCTAATTATGTTTCCACAATAATAGATTATGTTTTATTGTTGGAATTGCAGAAATACACCGAAAAGGCAAACAATTTCTGGCAAAGAAGGCAGTGTTCATTCTCATTAAACATGTGCTGCATTTTAAAAATCTATACTCTCATAGCGTGGGATAAAAATTCCAATCAATCCTGACCACTGACATGACAGCATTTATATTGATATAAATGAAACACAGTTGATATTGAACATAACATTTGGATTTTTTTTGTAATGAACAAATAATGGAAACTCGCAAATACACGTCGCTGCCATCATATGATGGGTGACAACTTAGAAAATAGCGGGTGAAGAAGATAAAACTGATTACCTTATGGCAAAGGCCAAGCTGGTGTTACGAGTAGGCGTTAGAAATTGAAATTAACAATCATTACTGTTGCAAAGTAGAACCCAATTGTGTTGAACATCAGATGAGAATGTCACGCAACATGCGGCTTGCGTTGCCTTTTGGATGGAAAAGCCTTCCTACAGATCATGTAGGATTGCAGCAATACTTCTGAGCATTTCTTAATTTAATTCGAATCTTCTGGGTTCTTGGTTGTGCTGAGAGATGGTACGGGGCCATGTATTCTGCTTGTGAATTCCGTGCAGTACAATTCATATTGAAGAGCAGAAACATGAACAAAACATCAATAGGTGCATTTTTTTATCTCCCCATTGACAACACAATCTAATGTGATTGCTCCATATGTTTCGAACTGTCAACGACAAGCATTTAATTATTATTCAGTGTCAGCCTAATTTCGATTAGCATGATGTTGAATAATCTCCAGGAGATGCCTACTACATAGAAAATATGCTTGTTTATTTCAAACTTCTCCATTTCTATTAGATTCACATTCCACCTGCAAAAGAAATGGAAGGCTGACTAAGAGAATCACATTGCAAATTTTCAGAATGCAGCCTTTCTAATATTGAGATCAAATACTCACTTCCCAGCTTAAAGGCTATTTTCTCAGTATTTCTCTCGTGCAAGAAAACCTTGATTAACGTCGCCCACTCAATGTAATTGCTGCGAAAATTAGTGGGGATTGTTTAGGACATGCTATTTTCTCAAAATAATTGTTGTACCATGTCAGAAATCCTTATGCCTGGCCACGATAATGAACGGAGGAACAACAGGTCATTGTTGTGAGCAATACGGTGGCTCAGCAATTAGCACTACTGCCTCGCAACACCAAATATACAGATTCAACTTCAGCCCTGGCCGACTGCCTGATAGGAGTTTGCACAGTTTCACCATGTCTGCGTCAGTTTCCCCCGGGTGCTCCGGTTTCCTCCCACACTCCAAAGACGGGTAAGTTAGGTGAAATCACCATTCTAAATTGTCCATAGCGTTCAGGGATGTGTAGGCTAGCTGCATTAGTCATGGGAAATGCAGGGGAACGGGAATGGGTGGGATACTCTTCGGACGTTCAATGAGGACTTGTCCAGACAAAATGACCTGTTTCGATACTATGATTATTATTGACTCACGGATAAAGCGTGATTTTACTCACTTGCCTTGCGTTTATTTCCCATCAATACTGGCCATGAAGAAGTTGGTTCTGAACGTGGTATTGAATCTTTCCACTCAATTTAAGGCTGTTACGGTGGGATCAATGGAATTTTAACAATGCAACAACGACTGAATATTACTATAATACGAGGTGAGGCCCATATGTGTTTTAGAGGTGAACACTTTCGGCATTGTTTCTATGAGTCTGCTGTGTTAATACTTCTATGTGCAAGACGTATGAAATTCGAAATGCAGTGGCTAAAGAATCCTGGTCAGTTGCTACAATATGTGCTGCCAATTGCACTTAAAGCAATGCATTCTGTTCCTCTCTTCATCCTGACAACGCGTGTAACACCATATTTCCCCATAGTTAATTCATTTGTAAATTTTTAACCCATTTGTTCAATTTTTTTTAAAATCTTCGCCCTTGATATCCCTATTACTTTCATTAATTCACAGACGTGGTTGTTGTGTAGTCGCTTTCCTCATCCAGGTCATTAATAGAAAACATAAAAAATTGTAACACATCTCTGTCCTTGTCGACATCACGAATTACTGATTGCCACTCCAAAAATGGTTAACTTATCAAACTTGCGCTCTGGTATTAAATTGGCATTTTTTTATCCATGTCAATATGCTGATTCCAACACCATGGGCTTTTATCTTGTTATGTGACTCAATATATGCTTCCTTATTGAACGCCTTTTGAAAATCAAAGCACACTACATCAATTCCTTTCCCTTTGTCTATTCTGCTCCGTACCATTTCAACTCATTCTAGTAAATTTGCCAGGGGCATCATCCCCTTCACAAAACGTTGCTCCCTCGGTTTGATTGCATTATGTACATCTAAATGTTTTCCTGAAACATCTATTATTATATGCTTTAAAATTTTGCCAGAATACATTTTAAGCTTGCTGACATTTGGTTACTGTTTTGGAGGCTCCTTCCGTTGATCAACATGTATAAATTTGTTAGAATGGACAACGGAGATAGTTGCAGGACATAAAGCCATTTCAATCTTGTATTCAATTCAACACCATGACGGCTGGACAGATTTCATCTGAAGTTCGTTTCCTCTGTAGCTCTCTCTCTCTCTCTCTAATGTCTTTGTCACTGTTGAAGAATACCAATAACGTTACGACTTGCTTTCCCCAGGCTAGTGTATGCACCATTTATTGTCTTCAACTCTGTTCAGAAGGTACAATTTTATTGTTTAAACTGCCCCAGCTATTTCGATTCTCTGACGTAGAAGAAAACACTATCTTGTGACATAAACTGTGGACTTCATATGCTTTATGACAAGCCTTGCTTACTTGTTTGCTATTTGTCCTGGCGCAGTAGCTCGAGAGTTTGTAGTTAAAACTAAATTCTAAGCAATTTCATAGCTATGTTAATTTATTTTCCAAGGTTGTTGAGAATTGCAATATGTGGAGGATATATGCAGGAAGGGTCTAAAGAGAGAGCTAAGCACAGCAAGGAAGGGGCACGAAAAGTCCTTGGTTGGTAGGATTAGGGAAAGCCCAAAGGCTTTCTACAGATATGTCAGGAATAAAAGAATGATTAGGGTAGGAATAGGTCCAGTCAAGGATAATAGTGGGAGATTGTGCGTGGAGGCTGAAGAGATTGGGGAGACACTGAATGAATACTTTTCATCAGTATTCACTCAGAAACAGGACACTGTTGCTGATGTGAATGTTGAGTCACAATTAATTAGAATGGATGGCTTTGAGGTATGTAGGGAAGAGGTGTTGCAAGTTCTGGAAAGGGTGAAAATAGATAAGTCCCCTGGGCCTGATTGCGTTTATCCTAGGATTCTCTGGAAAGCAAGAGAGGAGATTGCAGAGCCATTGGCCTTGATTTTTATGTCCTCGTTGTCTACAGGAATAGTGCCAGAAGACTAGAGGACAGCAAATGTGGTTCCCTTGTTCAAGAAGGGAAGTAGGGATAACCCTAATAAGGTTAGGTGGGCTTGGATCGGCGCAACATCGAGGGCTAAAGGGCCTGTACTGCGCTGTATTTTGCAATGTTCTATGTTCTATGTTCTAACTGGTTACAAACAGGGTTGGCTTTGTGAACTACCACTTGACTTCTTTTAATTTTATATTTTTGTACAATAAAAACAAAATCGACTCATCAAAGTTTGCTGGATGCTCTGGAAACTGAGACTTTATTATTAATTTATCAGAATTGAAAAATATGGCTGAGAGGGACATCTTTAAATTTCAGTTTTCACTGAGTGGAGTCGTCCTGTGAAAGGCTTGGAAATGGTTATATAGATTCTGAGAAGGTAAGTGTGTAATGTGGATTCAGTTACCTCATGTTGAGCAGTTTCTGTAACTGTGAAAGGAGAAGTGTCAAGATAATAACATGAAAATTGAATATCAGGCTAAGTATATTTTAGCATAGATGTATCAGTCTTTCCCAAAGAGGTATCGGTGTGTTGTCTGAAAAGTAACTTACATCTACTGAGGAGTTAATTTTGGATTTGAGTGGCATTTTGGGAATAGTAACTGCGCTTTAAGTTAAATGAAAAAGCTGTGTTGTTAGTTTTCAATACATAGACTTTCTTTTTAGATCCGTGTATTCAAGCTGTCATTGTGTGTTTAAAGATAATTTAGAATCATTCTAAATAAAATTTTATGCAGACCATAAGACGATAAGATATATATATATAGATTTAAGCCATTCGACCCATTGAATCTGCTCCACCTTTTAATCAATGTTTCTCCACTCCATTCTCCTACGTTTTCCCCATAACAGCTGTTAAATTTGACAATCAATGTCCTCAGCCAGGATTTTTTTTGTGTAATAACATCAGGGCTGTTCATTAGAACATGCACCATATAATAGTACAGCACGATACAGATACTTCAGCCCTTGATGTTGTGCCAGCGTTTTATCCTACTCTAATATCAGACGAAACAATGTGCCCTTCAGTGTACTATCTTCCATGTGCCTATCCATAACGTATCTGTCACTTCTACCAATGCCAGAAGTGCATTCTGTGCACCCACCACTCTCTGTGTAAAGAACCTACCCGTGACATATCTCTTAAAACTTCTTCCAATCACTTTAAAGTTATGTTCGCTCTTAACAGACTGTTCCACCATGGGAAAAAGATATCTGGCTATGCACTGTATATATGGCTTGCAACATCTTGTACACGTCCATCAAGTCACCGCTCATCCTTCTTCTCTCCAATGACAAAAGCCCGGACTCCCTCAAACTTTCTTCATAAGGCGTGCCTTCCAGCCCAAGCAGCACCCGAGTAAATACCCTCTGCAAACTCCCTAAAGCTTCCACGTCTTTCCTTTAACGTGGCAAACATAACTGAACAAAATATTCCGAGTTTGGTCTAACCAAGGCTTGATGGAGCTGTAGCATAATCTCGTAGCTCTTAAGCTCAATACCTCTGCTAATGAAAACCAACACACCATACACCTTCGTAACAATCTGATCAACTTGGGTGGCGACTTTGAGGGATTTATGGACATCGACCCCAAGATCACTATTTTTCTCCACACTGCCAAGAGTCCTGCCTTTAACCTTGTATTCTGCATTCAAGCTTCACACTTTTCCAAGTTGAACACCACCTGTCACTTATCAGCCCAATTCTGCATCATGTCGATGTCTTGTTTCAACCTACACTATCCACAACTCCACCAAACTTCGTGCAATCAGTAAAAGTCCTTACCAACCCTTCCATTTTCTCATTCAATCATTCATAAATATTACGAAGATCAGAGATCCCAGAACAGATCCCTGAATAATACCACTGGTCACCAAGCTCCGGCTGAATACTTTCCATTTACCAGCACCCTCTGTCTTTTAGAGGCCAATTAATTCTGTATCAAGACAGCCATATTTCCCTGTATGTCATGTCACCTTACTTTCTGAATGAGCCTGCCATGGGAACCTTATTAAAAGCCTTGCTAAAATCCACATGCACCACACTCACGGCTCTCCCTTTATCAATGTGATTTGTCACATCTTCAAGGAATTTAGTAAGGATTGTTAGGCATGACCTGCCCCTCATAAAGTCATGCTGACTATCTCTAATCAAAGTTTGGTTTTCCAGTAATCATAAATCCTGTGACTGAATCCTCTCCAATACTTTGTCCACCACTAACACAAGACTGACTGCTCCCTTACTACCACGAATATCCCTTTGCCTTTTCTTGAACAGGTCACATTTGTGGAAAAAGTGAGGACTGCAGCTGCTGGAGATCAGAGCTGAAAAATATGTTGCTGGAAAAGCGCAGCAGGTCAGGCAGCATTCAAAGAGCAGGAGAATTGACGTTTCAGGAATCCTCAAGAAGGGCTCATGCCGGAAACGTCAATTCTCCTGCTCTTCGGATGCTGCCTGACCTGCTGCGCTTTTCCAGGTGACATTTGTCACCGTCCAATTATCTGGCACTAATCCGGTGAAAAGTGAGGACGCAAACATCATTGTCAAAGGCACAGTATTTTTTTCTTCTCTTCCTGTAGTATCCTATGTTTTCTCAAGTTTGGCCCAAGGGATTTATCTATCCTTATGTTTTTCAAATTTGTCAGCACATCCGCCTTCTAACACAAGCTGTCCTAGCCCTTGTTCACTCTGTCCTCAGAAAGGTCAAGTTCCCTGTCAGTCGTGAATACTGAAGCAAACTATTAATTAAGTATCTCTGCTATATTCTCCAACTCAAGGCACAAATTCCCTCCATTATCCCTGATCGGCACTACCCTCAGTCTCGCCATCTTCTTGTTCCTCACATAAGTGTAGAACGCCTTAGAGTAGTTTTTTTTTCTTGATCTTAAACGCAAAAACGTTTTCATGCCCCCTTCTAGCTTCAGTTACTTCCTAGCTGCCTTGTAGCCATCTAAACGTCTGTCTGATCATTGTCTCCACAACCTTAAATAAGCTCCCTTCTCCCTCTTGACTAGATGGTTCACATTCCTTGTCACTCAAGGTTCTTTAAACTTATCATCCCTTCCTTCTCTCAGTGGGAATGCTTCTCCAGCACTATCTGCAAGTGCTTCCTAAACAACCTCCATATGTCGTGCATTTACCTGAGGACGTCTGTTTCCAATTTTGACACCTCAGTACCTGCCTAACAGCGTTGTAATTCCCTCTCCCCCAATTAACTATTTTCCCATAACTCTGTTCCCTCTCCAGGAGGATCTTCATTACAAGCTCAATATTCATTCTATTCATTTTGCTTGTGCTAGTATATTTTTCTTTAAGATTGATTCTCTATTCACTAAAGAATAATGAGTATAGTACCTAAGTGGTGCTTATTTTTATTTAATAAGAGAAGCCTTCCTTCTTAGGAAATATATCTATATTTAGGTAAGTACACCAAAACTATGCATAGTATTCTCCCAGGTTCAGTTTTACCAATGCTTTATATGATGTTCGCAAAGTTTTACAATTCACACGTTAGATTTCTCTTGAAATGAAAATTAACATTCCGTTTGACTTCTTGATATGTTTTTCATGATCTTGTATAATAAGATATTGTGTTTCCTGAGAAATACACCAAATTCATTCTGCTACAAACTGTTTCCAAACTGAGAGATGGTTCCTATAATGAGAACTGAGAATATTACGTTGCTACCATCTATAGTTCAGAAGATAATTAAGACAGAATGAATAATTAGAAACAAGGTATTGCACATGCTGATGTAAAAGAGAACATAAAATACTGGAAAAACACAGGAGGTCAAGCAGCATCTGTGGCTAGAGAACACTGCAAAAAAGGAGGACCAGGACCATTTAAATCAAATGGTAAGTGTTTATGGAACAAAAAAAGCAAGTGCCGTGTTAGTGGTATTGAGAGATGATCGCAATGAAGAGTACATGTTAAGTAGTCATTTATGAAAAAAGAATATTTCAACTCTGTTGAGACCAAACCCATAGAAGCAAGAAAATTAACTATGGGGTACCCAAAATGAACGATATATGTTTTTCTTCTGAAGCTGTTGACTAAACATTGAGTCATGAAGACTATAATAGTTCAGAAAGAGGGTGATGCTATGAATGAAAGCAACATTTTCCAATGTGAGATGTATGGCTTTGAACCAATATGACTATCTTTCACTCAAAATATCATAAAAATATTATAATTTTAACTCAGAGATTTAGCCATACTTCACTGCTTAGTAAATGTGGTGTCATAATGAACGATATTTTATATTCCCTTGAAGTGGACAGGAGGTGAGTTACACGTTTCCAACCAGATCTATTTTACTGCTTATGATAGCAAGAAAATAATAATCGTTTGTTATGGACCAGGTCAGAACCCTTCAAAGTATTTCAAGAAGGTAGTCCAAACCCTATCGTTTTTAGTTATTTTAAGCTGGTGTGGCGTGGATATTCCAAGAGAGATGCAACTGTTCAAAACCCCTCGGTTTTCTACAAAACACGATCTGTTTACAAATTACCGAATGAAACACAAACAAAGGAGAACAGGTTTCAGGATAACTTAACCTATCCAAAAACCCAGTATACTATCCCCACGTAATGATGCTATTCCAAATTTCTCCAACAGTCCCCATTAATACTGCCTTTACGAAAAGCTAAAATCAGACACACACAAATCTTACAGGAGAGATTCAGAGAGATTCAGCATGGAAGCCTTCTGCCAAGTAATTGTTTCTTTTGGATTCCCATCTAACAACTGACCAGCAGCTCCCGACAGCCAGACTGTTAAAACACAAGCCAAAACGAACCACGCAAACAAAAAGCTGAGCTGGGAGAACTGGCCCCTCCCCTTTTATTTTGCAATGTTTATTTAACTTGAAAGCCTTTTTCCAAAAGCATTATATGTTAGCTAAATTAAAATTGGCCCTAAAACCCATCCAAACTAGATACATTGGAACCTTTGTCTTTACGACCCCTCTGAAAACAAGCCATGGACAACATAATATTGTTAAAGGAGAAGCATCGTCAAATCTCCTCTTTTAAAAATAGAACCATCAATATCCAAAGTTGACTTCAGTTTAAAACCTCTTAATCATACACTGTTAGTACAATACAACACCCACGTACATTCCATTGACTATAAACATGAAAATATGCACACTAAATTTAATTCCAGTTTGTTTTAAATATTTTGTATTTAAATTTCTCCACAAACTTCATGGGTCGTGATCAGTGTATATGGTTGTCTAAGATACATTTACTGGTAACATAAACCTTGGAATGTTGTAACAACAACACCAATCTCAAAGTCTCCTTCTCAACTTTCGGATATGTGATGGCTTCCATTTAGACATCATCCTTGAGGTAGTCGCGTTCAATGACACATCTAGATTCGTCCTCTTTCTATGCATGATGATATAATCAGTTTAGTTCCTCATCTTTCTGCTTTAATTCACGTAACTTCTCTGAACTAAAGATGTGTGGTTTGTCATCAATCAGCTCTTGGCTTGTCTCAAATATTTTATCTTTAACTTTCTTATGTATACTCTTTGATCTCTCTTGCTTCAAGTAGAGACTTTGTGACTTCACATCACACACTCGGGAAACTGTCTGCAATAATTCAGTTGCCTGAGTTTCCACTGGCTTTTCAAACACAGTAAGGCAGCTTTGAACCTCGCTGTGAACCACCTCTCTCTTCGTTAAGGACAAATTCCACTCCTGGAGCTGAGAGTTGGTCCAGTATCCTACTTCGACTCCTCCACTCTTCACTCGACAGGCTAACCTTTTTCTACAAAATTGAGTGCTTTCTGTCTCACCGTGAATTCCCACTACTAGCAACTTTTCTAGCAAGCGCCCTTCAGAGGTACATATATCCTCATCTTTCAACATCAGGGAATGAGAGGATTATGTGTCTCTTAGTGTTGTAATCACTTTGCCTGCTACTCCTGGCTTATGCAAGTAAAAATTACCTTTGTGTGTATATGGTTTAAGAAGATCTCCCATTTGCTCATCAATCAACCTCCAACGGGATTGTGCATCCTGTTGAAGCTTTTTAGCCTCCACTATTCTTTCAATTACAACTATAACAAAATTTACAGATTTGAACAATTTTCCTACATCTAACTTCCCAGTGCTTTTCCTGACTCACCAAAAGTGTGATTTCTTGTGGACAACTTTACTGCAGTGAAGACACTGGAGCTTTTTAACTTTCTTTTTACCCGGCAAAGTTTCCTTTTTTACCATGTCATAAGTTATTCTTACGCTCTTCATCGAAGTCTATCTTTACTGAACACTTGAGGATTTCTCTTTTTCAGTTTTTCTTTCTCATGGATCGAATTTGATTTTGGAAGCCACACCCACTTTCATTTATGACCCAGCTCATGATCATCAGCCCCTTCAGCTGCTAATCTTGACATTTTAACTCACTGCTCTTCTACATAAGTCTTAATTTCTTCAGAAAGTAAATTTTTGAGCTCCTCCAAAGTTATTGTCTCTCTAAGAGTGTCATTGGTTTGCTCTATTTTTAATGCCCTTATCCACCTAACAAAATAATTTTGCTTGATCCTTTTAAACTCAATGTTCGTTTGACTAGGATCCCCTGCTTGGATTCCTGAAATATTGTCTGGAGCCTTCTAGTGCAAGGTCTTATACACTTACATTGGCTTTCTTCACCTCCTCATACGCCTCAGGAACATTTTCTTATCGTGATGCAACTACCTCACTTGCTCTACCTACAAGCTTTGTTTGGATCAACAAAACCCACATGGTCACTGGCCATTCTGTTTGTTTAGCCACTTCTGAAATGGGATGAAAAAGAATTCGACATCCCTCTCATTAAATTTAGGCAATACGTGCATATGTTTAAACTAATTCTCACCAGGCCTTTGGCTATTATGGGTTTGCTCATCCTCACTCTCTTCCTCACTCAGCTTAGCATCAGCCTTCACCGCCATCCTTTTAAGCTGACTCTCCTAAGTTCCAATTTCTGAAGTTCAAACTCCCTCTATTTGTTCCTTTCCTCTCTCTCCTTCTCTCCTCTTCTATCTCTATTTTTATCTTCTCTCTCACTCTACACCTCTTTGTCATCTTGTTCTGTTGAAGGGATTCTTTCTTTTTCTATTCCCACGGCTTTTAATTGTAATTCACACTGGTAAATTTCCTTTACTCTTTCCTTGTCTTTGTCTCTAACTCGAGCTATTTCGTGCTCAATTAAATTTTTGCCATCTATTACGATTCCAATGGCATTTCCAGCAAACTTAAATGATAAGCTATCGCTATAATTGTCTCTCCTTTCCTCACAGAACAAGGCAGCTTCAATTCAAGCAATTTAGCCATAGTCACCTTTTGTAAAACGCCAAAGTCACCTCTTCCACGCCCAGAAAACTCCTTGTGATTGAAAGAACCATTACTACCCCAAACAATAACCAAAATATACGCCCTGAACAAAAGACAGTAACAACTATCACTCGATGCCTTCGACTGCACCAACCTTAATCCCAAATCGGAATTACTTTTTAAAATCCTACAAAGTGTCCCCAATCTGCTATCGACCAGGCCAGATCCCCTCAAAACATTTCAATAAGGAAGCCCAAGCCATACCTTTTCTAATTGCTTTGTGTAAGTGTTGTGTGGGTGTTCCAGGATTGGTGCAGCTCGTCAAAGGCCCTCGATTATAAACAAAACAGAATTTATTTCCGGAGTACAGAATGAACCAGGAAATAAAGAGGTCAGATTAGAGAATAACTTAACCTACCCAAAATCGTAACAGATAATCCCAATGTAATGATGTTTTTCCAAATGCTTGCATCAGTCTCCATTCCACCCCTTTGGAAAATCATGCACAGGTTCTTACAGGACAGAAGTCAGAGAGATTCAGTATGTAACACCAAACTAGAAAAATCCCTCCACTGGGGATGACTGGCAGTCCTTTTACGTTGTTCAAGTATTTTTCCTTTAAATTTGGAAGACTTTCAACTGAGGCAGCATCGTTAGCTAGAATCAAATAGGCCCTAAAAATCTTCCAAACCAGACACATCCAAACCTGTGTCTTTAAGTCACTCTTTTAAAAAGGACAAGATAGCCCTGTGAAAGAAGCAACATGGTCATACATTCTTGAAAGATACTTACGTTGCTTCAGTTGTGTTCAATGAGCATTTTCAGTTCTGTCAGAAAATCGGAAAAAATGCATTAATTAATTTCAGTATTTTAAGGTGACAAATGAAAATAATTGCTTCCATTGCATTTGTAAATACGAGATTATTAACATAGTGAATTAATGTCAATCTGCATTATAGAGCAAGAACATTTTCACATCGGCTAAAATTGTTGCAAGTTGCAAAAAAAACATGTAACAGTTATTGTAGGCTATACTACTTCGTTTTCAGTGAATAATTACGGTATGGCTTTGATTTTATAAATTACTTGAAATTTATGGTTTGATATTAACGAAATTATGTGGCGTAGGAAATTGTTCACAAGCTTGATGAGGGGAGACAAACAGGAACAGTGAATCAGTTTCCTGTTCTTCCATATTTTAATGAGCTGCTCATCATAACTATTAAACTGAATTAATCTATTTAGACGTGAATACATAAGATCAGATAAGCCATTTTGCACGTACAATGTAAATGACACTCACTTAAACATTATAGCTGTTTTCCCCTCAATATTTCTCTTTAAATGCTTTAATTTCGTTGACTAGGGGACACAACATGGTAACTAATTGAAAGTCTTCGGAAATTTTGGAACCTATTTTCCTCAAAAGCTTCGAGATTGAAAATAGTGGGGACCAGGGTTTGACGAATTATTGTTTCAATGCTCGTAAGAGTTCATATTTCTGAAGCAAGTATTTGGTAGATGTGTAAAATCAGAAGTATAAGAATGAAGAATGCTCCAAATTCTTTCAAAAATTCAGACAATTAATTTATAATATGGCAGCTGTTGCATTACTATGCACATGACGTAACAGGAAGCTACGAGTTGAAAAAAAGTGGTGGCACAAACAGGGAGACAGAAGGTTGGCTTGAAAAATTTGGCATTTAATTAAATTGTGTTTTGCACCCAAAAAAAAGCTCCAAAGCCAAAGCAAAACATTCAGTTCCAATCAACTTTTGAGAAATGCTTCATGTGCGATTAAGTGAAGGAGACGTTGAGATATTTTCCACAATATTCCCAATCATACATTTCATATAACTATCTTAACCTTTTTGGCAGGTCAGAATTGGAACTTTAAAGTATTGGTTGATCGTTTCAAAATATCATATATGTGCAATTTTCTGGAAATTGAGAGCTTTAAGCAGAACACTTATTGTTTTTATCTACCAAACTAATCTTTAGCATTGTATCTTCACTCTACCTGGAGCAACTGAAAGTGTTTGGTGCAGAGCAGAGTTTCTTCTATAATTTATCACTGTCGTATGTTCTATGTGGTAATAGTATTTAAGGAGTACATTTCATTTTATGCATAGCACGTAAAACCACAAAGAGACTCACTTGTGGCCAGATCACAAATGATAATGCCAGGTAACTATCATAATATATGGAATTTTGAGTGCTCCTAGGGATATTGAGCAAATGTTTAATTCCATATTCACTTTTACTAATGAACACTGGGTTTTCACTTTTCAAAGTGCAGCCTGCTTTATTGTCGTTGACTGCATAATTCAAACGCATTGATACCCAGTATAAGGTTTAGTGTGCCGTCCTTCCATGTAAAGGAACCTACATGTGGTAAGAGAGTAGTCACTCGTATTTACAAACAGAAAAAAAATCTATATCCTGGGTCTTTTTCAACTTAACATAATAGATGGACGTGAATTGTTGCGACAACCAAATACAGTCAGACTGCATCGTTTCTTTTTTTCTAAAAGTACTTAACTATTAGTCTTTTCCTAAGTAATATCAAAGTTGTCTCAAATCCAATTGCAGTGATGTACATTATTTCTTCAGACAGCCGAAAAGATGTTGTCACTTTATTTCCCTTCTTGAGAAAGTCCTCTTGAGTGCAATTTAGATAGAAAAATAGATAGATAGATAGATAGATAGATAGATAGATAGATAGATAGATAGATAGATAGACAGACAGACAGAGAGACAGATAGATAGATAGATAGATAGATAGATAGATAGATAGATAGATAGATAGATAGATAGATAGATAGACAGACATACAGACAGATAAATAGATAGATAGATAGATAGATAGATAGATAGATAGATAGATAGATAGACAGACAGACAGCTTGTAATCTGTATATGGCTTGGTAGATTTAAACAAAAGCTGTCACATTGTTTCAGACCAGCGAAGTTGAGCATAACAGAATCAATTGAATATCATGGAAAACAAGAAAATTGCAGAAGATATCATAGACCCTTACAGTGTGTGCATTTAATGATAATCTTCATACCAATATGCAGTGGTAATTAAAACTGCGGAATTCCAAAATGCATTACATGCCAGTTGAATGGTGTTTTGGTGCTGAGTTTGTTTTTGAAAAATATCCAAAGTAAGTTAGTAAGTTTGATACTAGGAACTCTTAAAGAGACCAATTAAAATCAACAGATTTTATCATTGCATTAAGCTTGATATTGAAGCTGAACCAATCAAATGAGCCAAGCAATTGATCAAATTGCTTGTGACCAAATACATATTTAGCTATAGAAATGAAATGTAAAACGCCGAGGATATCTAATAAACAATTGATTCCAAGTAAACTTTGGTTTATATTCGAGGTAATTATATTGAATATTTATTTGCTGTTTATCATGTGCTTTCCAAATTCGGCCAGTAGATGTCATTCTTGGAGCCAATCTATTAAAGTTCATAAACAGATTTAACAAAAACACTTTCTGAGCTGACAGAACAAAACATTCTCTTGTTAATTTTGATTTCTTTTCTCGTATGGTTATTAAATACGAACGGAGCAATTAAGCCACAGAAACATTAACCTTTCAGGAAAATCTTGTGAAACTTTGTAGCAACATGCAACAATGCTCTCATGATGGTTCATGTTTAGTATGGATTTCATTCATGACACCATTAATATTTCTAGCCAAAAAGATCATATAAGTTATTGAAACAGATACAACTTCTGTCAGTTGTCAAGCTTAACTCATTATACTTACAGTGCAAACAGGAAAAGAAATTGTTCATTTTATCTTAACTTCTGTGAGGCGGTTACCATGATTCCATCTAATCCTGTCAGTTCATTATTCAACCCCACTCATGCATCATTGTTTCATTGCAGATATTTCTCCTCTACCAATCCGTCTGATTGCAAATACCCATTCATAACGTTGACGATGAGAAAGGCTTATTTCCATGCTGAATTTACCAGTGAGTCCATTCATTTTCACAACCACATAGCCTTCAAATTCCACAGAAATGTTGTCTCATGATATCTGGTACCAAGGAATACTGAATTCATGGTGCCATATTTCCAAGTTAATTAACACGTACAACAAATGGACAAACGTTCAACAAGGCTACACCTTCTGTTGAAGAGTAAATCATCTACCTTGATGGGATGTTATCATTTGAAATCAAGTAGTGATTGTTAAATTATTGCTTACATCTCGACGTTAATTGGGTTATAATTGAAAAATATTTCAGCGGCAAATTTTGGACAAGTTTTCATTTAGGACAGGAAATCGGCTCAGCCAACATCAAATAATTTGGATGTCAGTTTACCTTAAATAAATAGAGCACTGATATTTTTCACACCTCTTCAAGTGAGCTAAATTGTCTAATTATGAACAAATAAGATGATTTAAAATGTACACAATGATTCATACGTTCATTGATTTTTTTTTACAAATTGTAATCTGAAACGTCCACATTCAATCTTATCAGATTGTTGATAAGGAGTAAATTAGACAGATATCTATGATTCTGTGAAACCACAAATATTGTTATATCATGCTGCAAGAGATTTTGATTACTGCCATCACACAGCCAGTTTTACTCATATTACTGCTATGCATGACCAACCAGCACTAATAAAAAGAATCTTATCACTTACGTTTCTTCTAGAGGGCGACACATTTTTTTTTGATGATGAGAATGACTGTTCCCAACACTGCTATACAAGAAACCACGGCGATTATTGTAAACACGTTGTACGAGATATGACATTTTAAACTGTCTTCACCTATATGACAATCAGAATCAATAGTCAAACAGAGGCAACATGTTTTCTCAATATTAAATACATTCAAGAAGCTCTGTTGACCAATGTTAACGGTCAATGATTATGAAACATTTCAAACAATTTTATGTCTCGACTGAGTCAAACACTAAGAGAAAATACCGCTTGTGTCTCTCCTTTAACTGGAATACAATTGGTCATCTCCTCAGGCTTTGAAATCCGTGGAAGACGGATTAAGAATTTCCAAATTCAGAATGTTTTTTCGTTATGCAAATAGTTTAATTGTCAAAAGTCAATTGAAATGAAAGTCCGATCTATTTGAAATGGTCTATTAATTTGTTACCAACCTTGGATCCGGTCAAGTATAGACTATTCAGACGAAAGCAAATTACTCCATACTCATACCTATCATAATTGTGCCTTCAGTGAAAAAGAATTCTGTTGAAAAATCAATTGTCTATCATTCTCTCCACAAAAGCACAAGCGAAACAAATTATTTTTAAAACCAACATGTTATTTTCTGTTCTCTTAACTTCACTTAATTCTCCGAATCTTGTTATTGTTGACAAGGTCGGCCTCGACTAGACTTCCAAAGATATTATGAGCAAATGTTAGTGTTTCTTCTAGGCCATGAGTATTTTCGTGTTACAATTCGGCCATTTTGCTGCATGAGTGCATTTGCTGGCCGGGATACTCGCACCATCTTCTGCTGAAGAAACCCTTATCTACGTCAGCTGAGTCATACAAAAATCTAAAAGTATTATCTTTGTTAGTTTTAATATGTGAGGTCCATGTGCCAAATGTTTTAGATACTGCAAATTTTAATTCTATGTTCTGAGCCTTCTTTTCAAGATGCTTCATGTAAAAAGCATTACATATTGCGTTCCCTGCATAAAGCATCATTCTTCTGCCGCAACTTCAACAAGGCACCTCACAAACATTAGTTAATACTTACCCACTAGTGTCCGTGAAGTTTCCCTTTGGTTGATGCTGTTTCGAACTGTGCATTTGTAAGTTCCACAGTCCATGTTGGTAAAGTTTTGAATGTACAAGCTACTATTGTCCTTTGTTAATATAAACCTAAGGATTGATGGCAGCTCTTGATTGTTCTTTTGCCAGGAATACTGAGGAAATGTCCCTTCACTAATTTTACAAAACAGCGTTAGGGCACGATGTTCAGTCAAATCATCTTGGTAAATGGCAATTGTAGGAGAAGACACTGGAACTGCAAAATAAAAACAATTCATCTTTCAATCACTTAGCTTTCTCCTCGATTGTAAGCTGAGTATTTATCAATGATAATTTTTCAGTAGCAGATAACAAACTGTACATTCTTTTATTTCACTTTCGTAAGCAGGGATATGTTGTACAACACTTGTAAAAACGAGTCAATGCTTAACTATTTATTACATTTCAAAGTACAAATTCAAGAGTAAGAACAACCAAGGTCATTGTTAACAATTATATCATGAGTGGAACAAAAGCAATCTGTGATTGTTTCTGCTCTCGAATTTCCATGTGTGCTCTGGATCATTCCAATGATTCGTTGAACCAAACTGGATGAATGAAAAAAGTTATGATTCCTCGACTTAGAGCCAGGGCAGTGCTAAATATCCAGTGTCAAGCATTTTTTGTGTGGTGTGGTGACATGATAGGCAAATTTGGTGCAGCCGAGTTTCAGTCACCTTCTGACACTTTTTGGCAAAGGTCGTTGCATCTCTGGGCAATTTGTTCTGCTGCTGCTACCATTGCACAATCAAATAATGTAAGGTTTGCAGATTACTATGGATCGTCACGAAGACTGTGCTTTTTATTTTATTGAATTTGAACACTGGGGCAATATGACGTTTGTGCATCAAGCTTTTTTTTTATATTTTATGGTTTATTGGAGCAATTGAAGTCTCCATTCAAGTTATGAGAGGAGAATATGGTAACAGTGCAAATAAGCACCAATGCCGTTCCTGGTTATCCTTCAAGATTCCACTAAAAAATTAATCATGCAAGTGTTTGCAAATTATTTGAATACGTGTTTATTCTCAGATGTCAATCAACATTTTAGGAATATTTACTTATGCTTGACGGCCTGTGGTTTGCATTGAATGACAGAAGCACATAACAGTTAGGGGACAGAAAAAGTTGATTGGTTCCTCAAGAACACATGAATGCATAAAGCTAGATAGCAACGTGCTCATGTCTTTTTTAAAATATAATCCTGCACCTTTTTTGCTTGTTGTCGTCAGAATTTTTACTTCACTGCCTCAAATTCATTGCCTTCAGCTTTCTTTCAATCACTACTCCTCATGTATATGTCTATTTCTTCCACTCAGTTTTCCTACTTTACAAATCGTTTTATAATTGCGCTATTTATTTCGCAATCTGTTTAAAAATGGGATTGTATAACCGAATTCATCCTGTTCAAATCCTTATTGATTGAAATGCTTTATCAGGTCTCCTTTTAACCTTCAATTCTTCAAGAGAAACAGTTCAAACCACTCTGAATATTCTTCACAGATGAATTGTCTCATTCCTTTTCTTTCCTGAATTCATTTCTGTCCTGTATTCACACCTTTCCCACAATGCACAATGTGCACCCCCTACCATCCCCATCCCCCCACCGCCCAACACAGTGCACAATACTCTAACTGAAACTTAAATAACATCGTTTGTATGCCTGTAACCATCTGACTGTCTTTATTCCACTATTTATAAAGCCAAATATCTTTTCTGTGATTTATAATAAATAAATCTGTCCAACGCTAGATATAATTTGCAACACTGATTTTATTTAATGCCATTTCTCCACGCTCTTTTCACCGAATTGCAACACTGAGAAAAACAGACCATGAGCTAGCAGTTGACTGCATCTTTAATGTATCACCCTGTTCCCTGGCCAACAAGCTACGCGCTTGCTGGAAGAACGACACCGCATTTCCTCTGGGGGACTCTCTAGCCCTCTGGACTCAATATCGAGTTCAAGAATTTTAGCGTTTAAAATCCCTGAAGTCCTGGCCCACTATCACATACACCAAGCCTGGTTATCACATAGATTGCCATTACACACTACCCATTGTTCACCACTAGTAGTCTCTATTAAAAGCTATTCAGCCTCCCAGCCAGAGTATTGTCGACTCCGTTGACTATCCAACTGTTCTTCCCTCTCTTTGGTGTCTATCCATCACGATCCTTACCGCATTCCCAACTCTATTTTCTGCATCCTAAACTAAATTATCCTTGCTCTCATTATTTCTGAGGAACAGTCACAGGATCTGAAATATTAACTTTGATTTCTCTTCACAGATACTTCCAGACCTGCTGAGCCTTTCCAGCAAGACTTTTTTTTTGTTTCTGAAACATCTCATTTCTTTGCATTGAACACCATCTGCCAGCTCGCCACCCACAACTAAAATATATCAGGCGTCTTCCCATTTCGCAGTTGCCATAGACTTGCATCATCCATAAGTTATGAAGTTGTCAACTTTGCAGGAACAACATTAAGATTGCGTGCTTAACTGTGGATGCGGCAGAAATAAAACAAAAACATTACGTGCGAGCTGAAATTGAATCTCTGCAGAAACATGAGATGATCCCACAAATCATTGGTATTGTTAACATGTATGATGCTAACGGGTTCTGTACTTTCATATCTATGAGTTTGAAAATTGATTTCGAAACTCTTGAAAATTATCAGAAAGTGTCACCTTCCATTTCGTCAAAAGAACATAAAATTACTCACCAGAAATAGATAAATAGACAGATTGAAATTTTGTGAGGCCATCAACTGCTACTGTAGTTACTTGATAGAGGCCAATGTCCTCGACTTGTAGATTTAAAAGTTTTAGAGAGCAATCAGGGAAGCATTCCACACGGTGTTTATGTCTCCCGAATTTCTTGCAAGGACCATTCTTTGAGCAGGTTATGAATCTTTGTTTGTCCTTATCCCAGGTGATTTTCGTTACTATTCCTTCTTGCTTAATTGTTAATAAAACTGACTTACCCCGGATTCCAGTCACGTTGGTTTCTCGTGCTCTTAACGTAAGTTGATCTGCTGCAGTAAAACAAAACGCGATGATTTAGCATCTCCCACTTCAATTGTTCCACGTTTTCCAAAGTTAGTTTGACTTACGTCTCACTTTCACTCCTAATTTTTTAGAACTTTCTGCATCCCCTTCTCTGTTATGGACACTTATGAATATTTAATTCCTGATCAAAACTTTTTTTGTTTTTGATAGTTCATTCTTCTATGTAAATAGTGTTATTTTCTCTATTATTAGACCTCTTTGCAACGTTTGGGGGCTGTTTAATGTAATGCGGAGTTAATGTTCACTCAGCTCGGTTTTCCCATAGAATTTCGTAAATCTTCCACTCCCATTTTTATTTCACACCTTTTATGCATTCTCTCCCCAGAATGAGCCAGGCTATTGTGTGTTCAATTACAAAAGACAACAAATCGTATTATTCATGCCATCACTCCGCCTGCAACATTGAGCATGTTCTTTTCATATTTTATATTGCTATTCCAAACCTTTGGCCATGGTTGTTTCAAATTTCACGACGAGTACAGATACATAATGCGCAACTAATCCCAAAAGAGTAAGCTTACTATTTCAAGAGGTATTCATTCGGGTCTCGAAAGAAATGGAACTGAATTAGTAGATCAGTCATGAGAGAATTGTATAGCTAGTATCAGAGATTTGCTGAGTGGCACAAATCTCTAATTTTCTATATTCTACCTCCTGTGTTACAGGAACCATTCACAAAACTGCAAATGAAATCTGAAATAACTGCAAAAATTAGACAGACATCCGAATCACATACGGTAACTTCGCAAAATATCATCTTTGAGTATTAACTTTGAAGTAATATGATTCAACTTATTTTTAGTTTTTTTTTCCTTTCAAACGGTGCATTACCAATCTGTGTACCTGAATACGCGAAAATACAAAGCATTTTCTTTTTTACCGCAAAGGTTTTGTGCTCTTCATTTTGTTATGAATTCTCCCAGAAGAAAGTGAGGACTGCAGTTGGTGCAGATCGGAGTCGAAAGTTGTGGTACTGGAAAAGCACAGCCGCTCAGACAGTATCCGAGGAGCAGGAGGGTCGACGTTTCGAGCTCATGTTGGAAATGTTGACTCGCCTGCTCCTCGGATGCTGCATGACCGGCTGTGCTTTTCCAGCACCATACTTTTCGACACTGTATTCTCCTGTCAGTGGATGTTTTTAGTCATTCATTTATTCAACGAAAACTTTGACGATAACTCTTCCTTTTTCTCTCCATTCTTGCACTGTTTCGTTTATTATACACTTCATATAACCGAGTGTCTGTATCATTTTCTCTTGTGGTTCAACTACTTCGCCTCTGCATCAATGCATTTATATTTTCGTATCCGCTGCTCAGATGTGAGGCACTATTATTTAGTAACCAGCGAATTAACGATTAGGAAAGTTGAGCGAACTTTAAGGCTTATTTTCTATTTTCAATTCCTCTCATGAAACCAAGAATGATATATTTGTAAATGCTTCAAAGCGTTCTATGCTATTGTAATAGATATAGTGGTGGCACGCTGGTTCAGTGGTTAGCACTGCTGTTTGATGGCCCCATGGTTGTTTCTGGAAAACAATACCTCGAAATTGGCCTGGTAATATTTAGCGCCAAATAATGAAGCAATTAAATTTTGAATATCCATCTTATGTAATATCCTAAGTGAACTTTGCAAAGCTGTCTAAGTTCACTCAAATAGTTATTAGCGGACATCATTTTAAGATGCAGAATAAGCGGTTGGCCTTGCTTCTACACATTGCATTAATTTTATGTTTTACAAAACCTTTCTGTTCCAGCTCGTGAAAACGTGTTTTCAGTCAGATTTACATATGGGTCGCATTGTGGCAGAACATGTGCCACTGAGTAAAGCTAAACGGTCTTTGAGCGGTCACTTGACACTGGCCGGATGCAATGATGACGTTCTTTGTGCTGTGATCCATTACCTTTATCATGGTTTTGGGTCAAGGTAATAAAAAAAATCTTGCATAATGGATTTGTCTTTACTCTCTGATCTGATCTGGTTTTTGAGGCAAGCACTCATGCAAACATGGATTCTATGTAGAGCAGCTCAGGTAATCGAAGCAGTTTTCATTCATTATGCACTCGTGAACCAGATTTTTTTTTCATTTTCTGATTTGGAGATGCCGGTGTTGGACTGGGGTGTACAAAGTTAAAAATCACACAACTCCAGGTTATAATCCAACAGGTTTAATTGAAAGCACACTGGCTTTTGGAGCGACGCTCCTTCATCAGGTAGTAGCTGATGAGGACGCTCCGAATGCTAGTGTGCTTTCAATTAAACCTGTTGGACTATAACCTGGTTTTGTGTGATTTTTAACATTTTCTGAAATTAACTATGTCACGTGCTTTCTACTTTTCATCCGTATTGAGACAAACCTCTGGAGCATTAAGCTTTGACCTGTAAATTCTGTGTCAAAAGTGCAGTGACGACTACAGACCATTCAATCATATCATACAAATGATTATTTCTAGTTTTCTGTTTGCAATTCTGTTTTTAATTGCGCCAGAACCCATGGTGAAAATTGAAACGATCACATATTCCCACCAACCTTAACTTTGTTGCTACAAAATCAGTCAAATGCCAAACACCTAGCCACCTACACTCAGAATTGAAAGTTAAATATTGTTATCCCATGCTTCCGAAGTTCATTGATGCTCAGTAATCACACCAATTGAACTTTTTTGGTGAATATTGAATTGCGTTTCAACTTCTATTTACCAATCATGGTTTGAATTATAGGTCTTACCCCTGAGGACAAGTTCACACAGAAGTATCTTGAAAAGCAGAGTCATTTTTCTGGACAACATCATACACACGCTCCCGATGCAAAAACGTGAATACAACATGAACGCTCAGTAGCTTGTGCTCTTTCGCTTAGCAGGCCAGTGCTACTTCTCGTGAAAATTGATATCAGCAGCGGTTTCCGTCAAATACATTGTCATGGTAACCTGCAACCACAAACCAGCAAGTTTCCGGATGAGCATTTGATACCATTGCCGTTGCAGTTCAGTTGGCATTCCTTTTCTCAGAATTAAGTATCTGGAATTTGCATTTAACTGTATAGCTAAAAACTATGGTTTGTTTTTTTATTTGTAAAAGTAGCGAAAACTTCTAATCACTGATCACCAATTGAAGGAAATGAAGTATTATTTCACATGGTAAGAAAAATGACAATGACACCTGGGAGCAGAAAAATAATTTGGTTAGTGTCAAAAAATAAATTAAAAAGTACCTTCGAACATGGTCAGTTTGGTCAACTGGTGAAGCTGTAGAGATATATACGATAAAGGAAATGGATTGCATCAAGCTGTAAGCTGAGTCCTGCAGAAATTATTAAAAAGCACCTATCATTTGAGATTAAGATGTCATGCTTATAGCCGAACATATGATTATTGCAAGAAATTTGGGGTTCGTAAATAAAATCAACGACCTTTTCAGGAAGGGCATTCGAGGTAAGGACAGTTTCATGCAAGATTTATCTGAATTAAATATAGTTTGCTTACATTTTGTGCACAAGGGTGGACAACAAGGCAGTGCAAATCTGTAGATTAAATCAGACAATGAAGGAGAGCTGAGAGTAACATTTCATCATTAAAATACTTCTGAGTCGGTGTTAGAAGATTTTAGTTCAACACATTGTCAGAATAAAGGAAAGGGGGGAAGAGGGGGCATTGCCAGAGAGTTATTTTAATACATTTAAAAACTGTTACTGGAGACCTAGAATAGATAAGTGAACCAAGAATCATTGCTTGGTCCTGAGCTACTATTAAGCTTTAATTTGACTTAAATCTATGGGGAATAAATCGTGTCCCTATTTTGAAGTTGAAGGCGTGTACACTACCTTTGAGAGGGGGTGAAAGTTGTTCTGCAAAGTGAGTTACAAGAACCTGTTATATGTCCAGCTACCAGTCTCAGAGTGTACTGGAGAGCTGAAAATATGCAACATTTGGCTGTGCAACAGATACCTTAGGTTTGGTTGCTATTTTGTCAGCAATTGGAATTTAATCAATCCGTTTAAATTATGCCCCAGGATAGTAAAACCCTATCCAGTTTGAATTTGTTATTTTGCCAAAGTCAAACCAATGAGAGGATCCAATATTTGGGGTAAAACGACTCAGACATATTCGAAGTTAGATAGAGAGAAAACTGTCATCTGGAGAGGTACTGTCATTCAAAAGACTCTCTATCAAAGGTACCTCTATCATATGAAACATCTTTGCACTAAAAGGCCAAAGATGATCCAGGGAGATCATCAGCCATACGAAGACAGACACCAGTGACAACAGCCACTGTTTGGTTTTGAACTTAAGTTGATGTAACATTAATACGGATTTTCATGGGAACAGTATAGTATTACAGAACGGGAAACTGATAACAAGCATTTAAGGGAAAGGAGGCTTAGTGTTGTGAATAGTTGTTATTTAATGTTCACTTTTAAATTAATGAATAAATTGAATATGTTTCTTCAAGTTGTGAAATCTAGGATTTCTCTGTCACTCAAACTTTAACAGGCGAGGTGAGCTTTTCTGGGGTCTTTATTTAATTAGCAGAGGGGTTAGCCGCCATGTTGTACGTGTTTGGGGGCTCGGGTCTGTAATTTGGACAGGTTTAGACAAAGGATCCAAACTAAGATTTGGACAGATTTGAATAGATTTGTTGTATGAAAGATCCCAGCAGATTTGTTGATTAGTGTCGTAGATCTTTCAACAAAATATAGGTGAGACATTCTGTTTAATTTCAGTTACTTGTGATTGGTGAAATTAAAAGTGAGAGACGTGGCTCTCAAGATTGCTCATGAGGCTCTGGGGTTTGAAGATAATTTCCAAATTTACCAAGAACGTTTAGAAAGACAAAGAAAGTCACACTTTTATAATTAGCAATGAGAGTTTAATCAAGGGTAAAAATAAAGCTCAATTTTTTAAGCGAGCTAATCAAGCACTTAGGGGTATCAGAGAAACAGACAAGTGCAATAGATTTAGCCGAACCACAAAGTCCTAAACAACTGTAACATCACCTGTCAACTCTTGTACTCAATACCCCGTCTGATGAAGGAAAGCAAGTTGTATGCCTTATTGACAACTCTATTGATCTACGTTGGCATCTTCAGGGTACAGTGGACCTGAACAACGAGATCTTTCTGTGCATCAATTTTCCCCAGGACGTTTCCGCTCATTGTATAATTTGCACTTGAATTGGATCTTCCAAAATGTATCACCTCACATTTGCCCGATTGAACTCCATCTGTCATTTCTCTGCCCAATTCTCTAATCTCTCTACATTCTGCTGTGTTCTCTAATAGTCCTCTTCACTATCGGCTGCTCCATCAATCTTAGTGTCATCTGCAAACTTGCTAATTAAGCCACTGATAACTTCCAGCAGATCATTTATATATATCACTAACAACAGTTGTCCCAGCATGGCGGCACGGTGGCACAGTGGTTAGCACTGCTGCCTCACAGCACCTGAGACCCGGGTTCAATTCCCGACTCAGGTGACTGACTGTGTGGAGTTTGCACGTTCTCCCCGTGTCTGCGTGGGTTTCCTCCCACAGTCCAAAGATGTGTGGGTCAGGTGAATTGGCCATGCTAAATTGCCCGTAGTGTTAGGTAAGGGGTAAATGTAGCGTATGGGTGGGTTTCGCTTCGGCGGGTCAGTGTGGACTTGTTGGGCCGAAGGGCCTGTTTCCACACTGTAAGTCTAATCTAATCTAATCATGGCTCCCTGTGGAACACCAGTGGTCAATGTTCTACATTTTTTAGAAACTCTGTTCCACTACAATTCTCCATCTTTTGTTGAACAGCCGGTTCTTTATCCATCTAGCTCGTACACCCTAGACCCTATGCGACTTCAATTTCTCCATCAGCCTACCATCGGGAATCTTATAAAATATCTTACTTAAGTCCATGTATAGGACATCTACAGTCCTTCCCTCATCGATCAACTTTGTCACTTCCTCAAAGAACTCTATTTAGTTGGTAAGGCATGACCTTCCCTGCATAAAACCGTGTTGCCTATCACTGATAAGCCCATTTTCTTCCAAATAGGAACAGATCCAATCCCTCACTATCTTCTCCAGTAACTTCCCTACCATTGACCTCAGGCTCACCAGTCTATAACTACCTGGTTTATCCCTGATACCCTTAAACCAGGGGATAACCTCAACAATTCTCCAGTACTCCGAACCTTACCCGTGTTCAAGATTGCTACAAATATACCTGTTAACGCCCAAGTTATTCCCTCACTCACTTCCCTCAGTAATATGTAATTTTTCAGATTTTCTCTGGGCTCTCATCTGTGCACCATGCGCTTCAGAACGTGAACAATTTTATCTTTTTTCCGCACCAAACAATTCACTAATGTTTTGGTTACATCATCCCTTATTCAACGCTGGTTGAATACCTGTGTCCCAAATCTAAACCGATTTTGTACTTGTGGATGGGTTTCAAAACCTTCTCCACCAACGATGTTATGTTGGCAGACTTAATGTTTATGGATGTAGCTGACACGATCTTTTTCAATACTTCTTAAACCACACTTCAGCAGTCTGACACTAACTTTGCAAATGTTTGAAATGTGAACTAATTAGATGAACGTTTCCACAAATTCTACGTGCATATCCTTCTCGAGCCGGGGATGGATACCAAGCATCTGGATCACTTCAAAATTTAACAATGTTTATTATTTAAATTTAAATTTAAAAATGCAGGCATGCCAAGAAGCGCGGTCTACCAGGTCTTTTACTGCAATTGTAACACGATATTCTTTCTATTCGTGTGAGGAGAGATTTACAATGTTTCTTGAATAAACAAACTATGTCATTTGCATTGATGAAATGGTTGCCTCGACTTCTTTTTATTTCTCCCGTGAGGGTTTTACTTATTTTTGGAATAAGCTATATTAGCACTCAATTTTACTTCACGCTAATTGTTTTCCAGTAAGAATTATCTGATCTCTTTTAAAATTGTCTCGATTCTGTAATTACTGTAATTAACTCAATCATGCTCCTAAAAATTGCCATAAAGCGGCCTTTCCTGTTCATATTTTCTTTCCGGTTCACAGTGCATTAGTTTCTTTGTTTTAGTATTTCCTCTATGTGGTTTACATATTTTGTAACTCTGCTGTAATTAGAATTTGCTGGAATGTAGACTACATCATTATTGTGTCGCTGTATTTGGAACAGCATAATTAAGTTGTCATGATCTGCTGGGATTTCTCATACGTTAAGTTAGTCTGCACCCTGTTTTCGCTTGTTTGTGATTTATTTGGTAAGCATATAAATACATTCTGTCATTTTTCAAAAGTAACTGCTTTGGCAAGCTGTATCTGTCCTGAAATTTCCACTCTACACATGCTCAAAACACCTTTTCTTTGCTTAGTGAAAATACATACAGATGTAAACCTTTCTTAAAAGAGAATTGGTGTAAAGTGAACTTGCAAAGAGCGGGGAATAACTGTATTTGTTACCTTCTATGGTTTTCAAGTTACTTGAATTGCAATACATGTCTGGCAAAATTCAATTACATCCTTGTGCAGTCCAGGCCAATGAAAAGTGCTTTTGCATTTTAGCTTGAGTTTTTCTCACTCTGAAATGATCCCCCCGATAGCTCATGCACCATGCACCACTGCAACACCTTCATTCTATAACACTGACACCACAGCTTAATGAACTTCTGACAGAATATGTGAGGGTCTCCATTTGCTCATTAAGACATCATTTTTAAGGTAATAACATTCAGGGATGCATTTAATACAGTTTTCTATAGATGCGTTTTGATACAATTTCTTTAAATGATCACCTTTCTGCTGTAAATCAATTAATTTATCTAAGCTAAGGATTTTTTTCTTTGTAATCCAACCGCTCCTGGTTTGGGTCAACAATCTGATCAAACAGGGTCTTTGCTAATTCCACTTCAACATTCTTATTTGTACACTTTAATCTCCCCATTTCAACTGGTGACTTTGTGACCTCATTACCACACAGCCCGGAAAAATTCCAGGATATGTGTCCTGAAATATTTCAGTTGTTTGAGTTTCTCCTGGCTTTGCAACCACCGTAGACATCTCTACTACCTGTGAACTTGTTATATGATATGGGCCAGGTCAGATCGCCTCAAAAATTCAAGAAAGTAGCCTAGACCCTAACTTTGCCAGATGTTTTAAGCTGGTTTATTGCAGATATTCTAGGAGTGTCCTGTTTGCGATCAGAGATATGCCAAAATGATTCGACCAACTCGGTCCATTTTAATGAGTTTTGGGGAGTGAAGTGAAAGGACTGTTAAAAGTGAATAAGGAGAAATTGTTAAGTCAGAATTCAGAGACCACATATTTGAACTATGTGTCAAATCTTGGGGACCGATTAAAAAGAGTGGCGGAGTTGGCAGGACAGTATGTAAAAGCATCACAGCTCACAATGAAACAGATAAGAAACGAAAAATTCACAATTTTGTTTTCGGGGAAAAAGTGTTAACATTACTTCCAGTGACAAGTGAACTTTTGAAAGTAAGGTTTTTTGGATAGTTAAAGTTAATCTGTATCCTGTCCTCTTTTGTTTGTGCTTCATCAGTAATCTTGAAAACAATTCCTGTTTTGTTTGAAACTAAGTGGCTTTACCTCTCTCTCCTGGAATATCCACTCTACACCCGCTGAAAACAACCAGCAAATTTAGGATCTGGGCTATTTTCTTGGAACGTTTTAAGGGGGACTGGTCTGGTCCATAACAATGTTGTGATTCCGGTTGAGTTTCTGGTCAATGATAACCTTCAGATTGTTGATAGTGGGAGATTCAATGATGATAACACCATTGAATGTGAAGGAGCTGTGGTTAGATTGTCTCTTATGGGTGATGGTCATTGTCTGGTATTTATATGGTGCAAATGTTACTTGTCACTTGTCAGCCCAAGACTGGATATTTTCTGGGACTGGTTGCATTTGAGCATGGACTGCCTCAATACCTGAGGGTCTGTGAATGCTGTTAAACATTGTGCAATGATTGGCAAACATTCACACTTCGGTCCTTATGATGGAGGGAAGGTCATTGATGAATTGCATGAAGTTGGCTGGGCCAGGACATTGTTTGGAGTAATACCTTTCGAGATATCTTTGAACTTAGATGACTGACCTCCAACACGTCCAACCATTGTCCTGTGTGTCAGGTATTTATCTGCAACCACCAGAGATTTTGCACCCAATACCCATTGATTCCCAATTGTTTTTTTCAGGCTACTTGATGCCACATTCTTTCACATGCAAACTTGATATCAAGGGCTGTCAAACTCCCTTCACCTCTGCAATTCATCTTTTTTGTCGATGTTGAACCAAGGTTGCTGTAATTTTGGGAGTTGAGTGACCCTGGCTGAATCCAAATGAGGAGGTACTGATAATCAGGTGTTGCTTAATCGCATTGTTGATGACACCTTCCATCACTTTACTGATGATCGAGAGTAAAGATTAGGTTAAAGAATTTCTGTATCCAAATGTCTAGTTTAGATTAGACTAGACTTACAGTGTGGAAACAGGCCCTTCGGCCCAACAAGTCCACACTGACCCGCGAAAGCGCAACCCACCCATACCCCTAACCTAACACTACAGGCAATTTAGCATGGCCAATTCACCTGGCCCGCACATCTTTGGACTGTGGGAGGAAAGCGGAGTACCGAAGGAAACACACGCAGACACGGGGAGAACGTGCAAATTCCACACAGTCAGTCGCCTGAGTCGGAGAATTGAACCCGGATCTCAGGCGCTGTGAGGCAGCAGTGCTAACCACTGTGCCACCGTGCCGCCCACTATGATGAGCCAGGAATTGCCTGGGTTGGATTTGTTCTTCTTTTTATGTACAGGTCGTGTTGGTATCTGTCTTGTAGCTGTCCTGGAAGAGCTTAGCTATTGGTACAGCAAGTTCTGGAGCACAAACCTTCAGTACTGTTGGTGGAATGTTGTCATGGCCCGCACTCTTTGCATTAACCAATTTATTGATATCACCTGAAGCGAATCGAATTTGCTCAAGACTGGTGTCTGCAATATTGGGGACCATCGGAAGAGACTGAGATGGATCACTCACTCAGCACTACTGGCTGAACATTTCCGTAAAAGCTTCAGTCTTATCATTTACACTGATGTGGTCATCTCTTCCGCTATTGTGGATGGAGACAATTGTGGACCCGATTTCTCCATTGAGTTGTTTAACATTCCAACATTCACGACTAGATGTGGCACATCTACACATATTTAATATGATTCATTCGTTGTGGGATTGCTTAGCTCTGTCCAACACTTACTGTTCATGCTGTTTGCAAGTAGCCCTGTTTGGTGATACAACCAGGTTGACACCTCATCTTTATAAATGCCAGGTGCTGTTCCTGGCATGCCCTGCTGCACTTTTTTTTATTGAACCAGGTTGGATGTGACAGTTGAGTGGGGGATATGACTGGCTATGACTTTACAAATTGCGATGGAGTACAATTCTGCTGCTGTTGATGCCAACAGTGCTTCCGTTGCTAGATCTGTTTGAAGTCAGTCCCATTTAGCACGATTGATTAACACGCTGGATGTTATTTTAATGTGGAGGTCACTGTCACCAATAATAATACGGACTGATGCTTTCTGCAACTAGCAGATTGGTAATGATGAGGTCAACCATGTTTTTCCCTCTTGATGGTTCCCGCACCACCTGCTGCAGACTCATATCCTTTAAGACTCAACCATCTTGTTCTATAATACTGTTGACAAGCCTCTCTTGGTGGTAGACATTGAAATCCCTAACCCGCAATACATTTTATGCCCTTGCTACCCTCATGCTTCCTCTCAGTGTGGTACAATGTGTAGGAGTATTGATTCATCAGAGGACGGTTTGTGCTAATCAGGAGAAGATTTTCTTGACTATGCTTAACCAGAAGCCATGAGACTTCATGGGGTCAGGCAGCAATGGTGAGGAATTCCAGGCAATTCTCTCCCGAATGTATACCACCTTGCCGCCACCTCTCCCTAGTCTGTCTTGCCGGCGGGACATGAAATATCCAGAGTTGGTGATGGTGATGCCCAGTAAGGCATAATTACGTGAGTATCACTATGGGAGACTGTTGCTTGACTAGTCTGTGAGACAGTTTTGGCGCTAGTCACCAGATATTTGTAAGGAAGACTTTGCAGGATCAACATGGCTGCTTCTTCCATTGTCTTTCCGGTACATAGTTTGATGCCAGGTGATCGATCCGGTTCCATTTTCTTGAGAGTTGTAACGATTGGTACAACGAAATAGTTTGCTACGTTATTTCAGTTAAAAGTCATCAACATTGCTGTGAGGCTGAAGTCACAAGTAAGCCAGACCAAGTGAGAATCGTAAATTTACTTCCCCGAAAGACATTCATGAACCAGTTGGGTTCTTCTGTTTTTTTTTCGGATGGAGAAGTCGAATTCTCTCTGATAATTAATACATAAGCACCCGGATGGAAGCACCTCACAATCTGATAAAGAAGTGTGACAAGTGTTATGACTTACCTCTCACCCCTACAACCTGTTATAAAGAGGCGGTTCAATTAAATTAAATCCTTTTACTTACTCTAAAATTAACAAGCAAAATGCATTTATCTGACTGCAACAGTGAACAACTTAACAGAACAACTAACAAACTGAACAATCCCACTGAACTACCTATTCCTGAATAAATCAAGATTCTATTGGCACGCTATTTCAATAACATATGTCCCACTTATATAAATCCAGCTGACAAGAAAACAAAAACTTAAAGCTTAGTCTCTCAAAGTGCACACCTACCACGTCTTCGGAATGCTTTTCATCCTCTCTGATGATTCTGCTGTCAGCGATGCTTTTCCTGTGTTTCTTCTGTTCTAAACACGCCTGGTGTCAAGAATATTTTCTACCTGTGCTATTTGCCTTTATACATAAATGTTGCTTTTATTATGCAGCGTGGAGATTTCTCATGAGAGTCTGGCATTTATTGCTCAGATGGTATGTTTACACTCTCTTCAGATGACTCTCGGCTCTCCCCCACTCCTTGTCCAATTCATTTCTGCAAAGAAAGCAGGTTATCTTAAAAAGATGAAGCCATGCTTTCCCCCATTTTACAATTTTACCATTTTTTAAACCAGCTTCGTGACAAAATCAGCAACGTTTTCATAAGTAGCTTCTTAATTCCAGAATTTCATTTTATTGAATTTAAAATCCACCATCTGTTATAGCAGAATTCGAAAGAGCATCCCCAGAACATTAGCTGAGTTTCTGCATTAATCGTCTAGTAATGATACCACTAGGTTTTCACATTCACGATTGCAACTTAGTTAGGCAGGCGTATCAATGTTGTGCTTGCCAAAGAACATGGCCAGTAAATGAAAACGTTTCTGTTCATAAAATTAAAGTGACTCTAAAGCAACGGTTTCAACATTATATGAGGCTGACATTGAAATCTTCAGTAGAGGTCGTGCTCTTCCTAAACAGTAGCAAAGCAAGCAAGTCTTGAAGGATTAAGCAATATCTAATTACAGAAAGCTGTGCTTCCGAGGACAGAAGAAAAAACTCACATGTAGCCACATCCTTTTGAAATAGTTATCCTCCTGTGAAATAAAGCGACAAGACAATTTGAATGGCACGGTGCCTCGGTGATCAGCATTGCTGTCTCACAGCACGAAGGATGTGGTTTCTATTCCATCCTCAGGTAACTGTCGATGTCGACTTTGCACATTCTCACAGTGTCTGTGTGGCTTTGATGCAGATGCTCACGATTTCCACACAGAGTCCAAAGGGAAGGTTAGGTGAATTGTCCATACTGAATTGTCCTTAGTGTCCAAGGCTAATGGGTTGAGCATGAACAATGAAGGTTTACAGAAATTAGGTAGCAAGGTGGGTCTGGGTGAGATGTGAGAATGTAGAACATTACAGCGCAGCACAAGCCCTTCAGGCCACGATGTTGCTGAGACCTGTGAAACCAATCTGAAGCCCATCCAACCTACAATGTTCCATTTTCGTCCATATGTCTATCCAATTACCATTTAAATGACCTACAGGTTGGCGAGTCTACTGCTGCTGTGGACAGTGTCTTCCACTCCCCTACTACGCTCTAAATAAAGAAACTACCTCTGGCATCAATCATATACCTATTACCCCTCAACATAAAGCTATGCCCCCTCGTGGTAGCCATCAGCCATCATCATCCAAGGAAAAAGGTTCTCTCTGTCAACCCGACTTAACCCTCCTCTTGTGTTCTTCAGAGAACATGTGTCGACTCGAAGGGATGAATATCCTGCTGGCAGACTGTGAGGACACTATGTTTCCAACTGTTGAGAATCATTAACAGAATTACCACGTCCTGAAACAAATTAAAGCAATCCAAAAAGGTTTTAAATGATTAGTGGTAACGAAGACTCGCCAGAATCGAAACACTAACTCCGTTTTTATTCACACAGATGCTACCATACCTGCTGAGTTGTGACAGCAATTTCTGCTTTTGTTTCAAATCTCGACCACCTGCAAAACTTTGTTTTACCAATTGGAATCCATCTGTCTATTTAAATTTTAATAAATATTGACTCAGAACTGTGAGTCAGAACTGACTGGTGTATTTGCATGACAACATCGTAACCAATCACAGCCCGCTTGCTATCCAATGTGAATTGCTCTCTGACGGATTAAATGTGTTTGTTTTCCCTTAAATTCGTATGCTTGAGAAATCCTTTTTGAGTTCAGGATGAAACTCTTCTACAAAATGTGTCTTCTTCCTTTTAGAATACGTGCAATTTTGTAAAGTAACAATGAACACATGATTTATTGACAGCAATTGCAAAGCATAGCAGCAGCATGGTGCTTCAGTGGTTAGCACTGCTGCCTCAAAAACCCAGCGTCCCACGTTCGACTCCAGCCTCAACAACTATCTGCCTGGAGTTTGCAAATTCTCCTCGTGTCGGCGTGAGTTTTTCAGGCTTCCTCCCACAGTCCAATGGTCATGCTCAATTGCCCACAGTGTCAGGTGCATTCGTCACAGGGAAATGGGTCTGGGTGGGTTACTCTGGTTAGGCCGAAGGGTCTGTTGTCCGCACTGTAGGAAATCTAATAAAAGATTAGATTAGATTATTTACAGTGTGGAAACAGGCCCTTCGGCCCAACAAGTCCACACCGACCCGCCGAAGCGCAACCCACCCATACTCCTACATTTACCCCTTACCTAACACTACGGGCAATTTAGCATGGCCAATTCACCTGACTCGCACATCTTTGGACTGTGAGAGGAAACCGGAGCACCCGGAGGAAACCCACGCAGACATGGGGAGAACGTGCAAACTCCACACAGTCAGTTGCCTGAGTCGGGAATTGAACCCTGGTCTCAGGCGCTGTGAGACAGCAGTGCTAACCACTGTGCCACCGTGCCGCCCAAAACAAAACAACTAGTCCAGGAATCATTGCATTATATAATTTATTTAGATGTGCCCATCTTGAATATCTGAATAATGTTTGAGAAGTACGTAAAATTCAAATGCAGACAGACTCAAAAAAAAAACCATCACTGGTATAGCACTGTGGTTATGCCAAATTGTTTTACTTCCTATTTAATGATGATTTTATTTTTAATTCAAGTTACGCTTTCAGTGAAGTCTTCATCCTAAAGAGATGTTGTGGAGCACAGGGAAATAAAACTTACCAGGGATCTATTAGTTCTAAATATAATCTGCAAGAGCTTTTATTTCTCTACAAATGATGATTATTGCTTAAACAAATTTTAGAAAATTATGATTTGGAAATGCCGGTGTTGGACTGGGGCGTTCAAAGTTAAAAATCACTTTAACTTCACACAACATCAGGTTATAGTCCAACAGGTTTAATAGGAAGCACACTAGCTTACGGAGGGACGCTCCTTCATCAGGTGATTGCGGAGGGCTCAATCCTAACACAGAATTTATAGCAAAAATTTGCAGTGTGATGTAACTGAAATTATACATTGAAAAATGTATTGTCTGTTAAGCCTTTCATTTGTTAGAATACAGTGATAATTTCACTTCTTTCATGTGTAAATCACAAAACCCTTCTTTTAAAAGTTGCATTCTCCAGCTAGCTGCTAACAATGGTGAGAGCTAGACAATATGTTGAAGGTAAAAATAATGACTGCATATGCTGGAAACCAGATTCTGGATCAGCGGTGCTGGAAGAGCAGAGCAGTTATTTCTCTGCTCCTTGGAAGATGCCAGAACTGCTCTGCTCTTCCAGCACCACTGATCCAGAATATGTTGAAGGTGTTAGCCCCCTGTGTTCTCTGTCTATGACCTGATGTTTAGTTTGATTCTAATCTAGTAAGTGAGATAACAGTGTTTTACATAAATTCATGCAGTTTTTGAGCTCAGAGTTCTACCTGAATGTATGCAGTTTTTGAGCAAAGTGCAATGTAACTCTGCAATACAAATTCACCCCACAAAATATATGTGTGCATGTGGGTCTTTGTCTGTGTGTGCTTGTCTGTCTGGGGTGGGGACTGTGAGTGTGAGAAAGTGTGTGTGTGTGTGTGTCTGTGTGTGGTGGGTGCAGAGTGTCTTAAGGGTGCATGTGTGAGCGTGGAAGTGTGTGTGTGTCTATAAGGGTGTGTGTGGGTGTCTGTGTGCGCGTCTGTGTGTACCTGTGTCTGTGTGTATATGAGAGTGCGTGTGTGTAGGAATATCTGTGTGTGTGTGTGTGTGTGTGTGTGTAGTGCAATGGTGATCACCTGTAATGTGACATGAACCCATGGTCCTAGTTGAGGTCCTGGTAGGTGGTGTTGTGTGAATTTTAAATTTGTACACCCCAGTCCAACACCGGCATCTCCAAATAGACACCACTAACCGCCAGCTTAAAGTGGAGAGGATCTCCAAGAAGATTGCACATATTGACACAGACATTTCTACAGGAATGCAGGCAAGCAGGAAAGAACCCGAAAGGATTATGAATCATGAACCCACTTAGGTCGACCTACAACACAGACTTCGCAGAGACTTAGCCACCGCACTTCTCGTAAACTTCTCAATATCTCGTGCGCCAACCCTACAGCATGCGCCACAACCTTGAAATTCAGATGGAGTCCACACTCACAGCCTGCACACAGGATACATCAGCACAATTACGTGACATTGCCAAACAGACAAGGCGACAAAACTATACCCCGTACATGCACGCCAAGAACAAAAAACTGCAGAAACTTGGCATTCTTACCAGTAATAGCAAAGCCCATCCTGGAACCACAGTAGACAACATTATCACTGCGGGGAAGTCTATTGTCAACTTATCGAACCACACCCTTCGACCGGAAGAGATTGAAATCCTGAGTAGGGGTCTCAACTTCTGTCCCAACACCAAAATGGACCCGTTGGTTCTGGCAGCAGACACAGAGGAGTTCATCAGACGAATGAGACACCGGGAATTCTTTCAAGGTGCTGGCAGTGATCCCACTGAGCCCACTGATGAACTAGAACAGTCATCACAGGAATCTGTAGAGAAGCGACCAAAGAAGGTGTCAACATGGACCCCACCGGAGGACCGCTGCCCTGGGCTTGACATGTATGCTCAAACTGTCAGGAAATATATAAATGCCAGATTCCTCAGCCGTACCCACAAGGTAGAGCAAAACATCACCCATTCACAACGCAATGCCATCCAGGCTCTCAAAACCAATGACAACATTGTCATCAAACCAGCAGATAAAGGAGGAACCATTGTCATTCAGAATAGAACAGATTATCTCTGAAAGTTGCCACCCAGGTAAATAGTGCTGTGAGGAAGGCATATGGTGTACTGGGCTTTATTGGCAGAGGAATTGAGTTCCGGAGTCCTGAGGTCATGTTGCAGTTGTATAAGACTCTGGTGCGGCCTCATCTGGAGTATTGTGTGCAGTTTTGGTCGCCATACTATAGGAAGGATGTGGAAGCTTTAGAACGAGTGCAGAGGAGGTTTACCAGGATGTTGCGTGGAATGGTAGGAAAATCTTATGAGGAAAGGCTGAGGCACTTGGGGCTGTTCTCATTGGAGAAGAGAAGGTTTAGGGGAGATCTGATAGAAGTGTATAAGATGATTAGGGGTTTAGATAGGGTAGATACTAAGAACCTTTTACCGCTAATGGAGTCAGGTGTTACTAGGGGACATAGCTTTAAATTAAGGGGTGGTAGGTATAGGACAGATGTTAGGGGTAGATTCTTCACACAGCGGGTTGTGAGTTCATGGAATGCCCTGCCCGTATCAGTGGTGAACTCTCCTTCTTTATGGTCATTTAAGCGGGCATTGGATAGGCATTTGGAAGTTATTGGGCTAGTATAGGTTAGGTAGGATTTGGTCGGCGCAACATCGAGGGCCGAAGGGCCTGTACTGCGCTGTATCCTTCTATTACTGCAAGGAAGTGTACCGACAACTGAACAACCAGGAAAACTACAGGCAACTACCAGCTGATCCGACCAAAGAACACACCCGAGAATTAAACACACTGATCAGAACTTTGGATCCAGTCCTTCAGAGTTCCCTACACGCCCTCATCCCAAGTACTTCTCGTGCAGGCGACTTCTACTGCCTTCCAAAGGTACACAAAGCCAACACACCAGGACGTCCCATCGTGTCGGACAATGGGACCTTATGTGAGATTCTCTCTGGCTATGTGGAAGGCATCTTGAAACCAATGATACAGGGGATCTCCAGTTTCTGTCGCGACACTACGGATTTCTTACAGAAACTCAGGACCCACGGACCAGTCGAACCGGGAACATTCCTCGTCACATTGGACATTTCCGCACTCTATATCAGCATCCCCCACAAAGATGGCTTCACGGCAACAGCCTCAGTACTCAACATCAACAACTGCCAATCTCCAAACACCATCCCCCAACTCATCCGCTTTATCCTCGATCATAACGTCTTCAACTTTGACAATCAATTCTTCATACAGACACACACAACAGCCATGGGGACCAAGTTTGCACCCCAATATGCCAACATTTTTTATGCACAGGTTCGAACCAGATTTCTTCTCTATGCAGGATCTCCAAACAACTTTGTACACCAGGTACATTGATGACATTTTCTTCCTCTGGACCCATGTCGAGGAGTCACTGATAAAACTACACAGTGACATCAACAAGTTTCATCCCACCATCAAACTCACCATGGGCTACTCTCGACAGTCTGTCTCATTCTTGGACACGTGCATCTCCATCAAGGATAGACACTTCAGCACCACGCTCTACCACAAACCCACAGACAACCTCACAATGCTGCACGTCTCCAGCTTCCACCGAAAACATATTAGAACAGCCATTCCTTATGGACAAGCCCTACGCATACACCAGATCTGCTCAGATGAGGAGGAAAGTGATGGACACCTGGAAGTACTCAAGCATGCCCTCACAAGAACGGGGCATGATGCTCAACTCATCGACCGCCAGTTCTGACGTGCCACAGCAAGGAACTGTAATGACCTCCTCAGGAAACAGACACGCAACTGACTGGGTACCCTTTGTTGTTCAGTACTTCCCAGGGGCTGAAAAATTATGCCATGTTCTTCGTGACCTGCAACACATTATCAATGATGATGAGCACCTCTGATGATGAGCCCCTCACCGAGACCTTCCCCACACCTCCACTACTTGCCTTTAAACAACCGTCAAACCTCAAACAGATCATTGTTCGTAGCAAACTGCCCGGACAACTCCATACAAAACTGTCATGGTGGACGCAGCAAGACGTGTCAGATTGTGGACATAGATACCACCATTGCTCTGGGAACACCTCCCACCTTGTACATGGCTGGTACCCTTGTGACTTAGCCAACGTTGTCTATCTTAGACATTGCAGGCAAGGATGCCCGGTGGCATGGTACATTGGGGAAACCAAGCAAAGGCTACGACAACGGATGAATGGGCACCACACAACAATCAACAGACAGGAGGATTCCCTCCTTCGGGTTACCATCCTCCAAGTGGACTTCGAGACAGGCAGCAGAGGAAAGTGGCCGGGCACAGGCTGATAGCTAAGTTCGGTACCCATTGGGAGGGCATCAACTGGGACCTTGGATTCATGTCACATTACAGGTGATCACTATTGCACTACTACACACACAGATATTCCTACACACACACGCACACACACACACACAAAACACACACACACACACACACTCTCTCTCTCTCTCTCTCTCTCTCACACACACATACACATGGACACAGGTACACACATACACGCACACAGACACCCACACACACCCTTATAGACACACACACTCCCACACTCACACATGCACCCCCTCGCAGACTTAAGACACTCTGCACCCACTACACACATGCACACATACACACACACACACTTTCTCACACTCACAACCCCCACCCCAGACAGAAAGACACACACAGACAAAGATCCACATGCACACATGCACACATATATTTTGTGTGGTGAATTTGTATTGCAGAGTTACATTGCAATTTGCTCAAAACCTGCATACATTCATGTAGAACTCTGAGCTCAAAAACTGCAGGAATTTATGTAAAACACTGTTATCTCATTACGTTAGAATCAATCTAAACATCAGATCATAGACAGAGAACACAGGGGGCTAACACCTTCAACATATTGTCTAGCTCTCACCGTTGTTAACAGCTAACCCGAGAATGCAACTTTAAAAAAAGGGTTTTGTGATTTACACATGAAAGAAGTGAAACTAGCACTGTATTCTAACAGATGAAAGGCTTAACAGAAATCAATTTTTCAATGTATAATTTCAGTTACATCACACTGTAAATTTTTGCTATAAATTCTGTGTTACAATCGAGCCCTCCACAATCACCTGATGAAGGAACGTCGCTCCAAAAGCTAGTGTGCTTCCAATTAAACCTGTTGGACTATAACCTGGTGTTGTGAGATTTTTAACTTAGAAAATTATGGTTTTATTTATTATTCAAGAAATATTGTACACTCATATACAGTCATTGGCATCATCAAAGGGAAGAATAAATTTCTTCAGGTGAGATATCAGACGGCAAACAATTGTTAAACTCTTTCGTGTAGACACCCTAACTCAAAAATGCAATTTCTGCTGCTATTAAGCAAGTTGCCATTTATGCCATGATCATACTGAAATATGAAATCTTGTCACTATTGGCAAAGCAGAATAAAACCGATAACAATAGCTTATATTTTTGTATGAGTAAGAAATTCAAAATGTACTTAAACAATTTTAAAGTCAATCTCAGCATAAAGATCAAAAATGCAGTAACGCAACAGCAAATTAAATACCAAATATGCTAATGATTACTTGATTTTTATGCAATGGAGCTGCCATGGAAACGTCTTGGACAACATAATGTTTTGATCTTTATTCTTTTTTTCAATGGGAAATGAAATGAAAGCAGAATGCAAAATTGTTTTTTTATTTGTCAGAGTATTGAGTACAGAAGTTGGGAGGTCATCTTGCAGCTGTACAGGACATTGGTTAGGCCACTGTTGGAATATCGCGTGTAATTCTGGTTTCCTTCCTATAGGAAAGATGTTGTGAAACTTGAATGGGTTCGGAAAAAATTTACAAGGATGTTGCCAGGGTTGAAGGACTTGAGCTATAGGGAGAGGCTGAACAGGCTCGGGCTCTTTTCCCTGGAGCGTCGGAGGCTGAGGGATGACCTTATGGAGATTTACAAAATTACGAGGGGCATGGATAAGGTAAATAGGCAAAGTCTTTTCCCTGGGGTTGGTGAGGTTTAGGGTGAGAGGGGAAAGATATTAAAGAGACCTAAGGGGCAACTCTTCCACACAGAGGGTGGTACCAGTATGGAATGAGTTGCCAAGGGAAGTGATGGAGGCTGGTATAACTGCGAACTTTAAGAGGTATTTGGATGGGTACATGAATATGTAGGGTTTGGAGGGATATGGGCTGTGTGCTGGCAGACGGGACTAGATTGGGTTGGGATATCTAGTTGGCATGGATGGGTTGGACCGAAGTGTCTGTTTCCATGCTGTACATCTCTAAGACTCTAAGTGACCAGGAAGGTTGACGTGGGCAGGGACGTATACGTAGTCTATATTGATTTCAGTAAGGCCTTTCATAGAGTTCCACATGAGAGGATACTTTGAAAGGTTAGATCACATGAAATCCAGAGATACCTGTCAAATTGTACGTAAAATTGTCTTGATGGTAGGAAGCAGATGGTAATAGTGGAAGTATGCTTGTCGGGCTGGAAGCCTGTGACTAGTGGAGCACCTCAAGGTTCTGTGTTGAGCCCATTACTTTTTTTTATCTAAATCAATGATTTGATGAGAATGAACAAGGAATGATTAGTATGTTGGCTGACGGCACTAAATTAGGCAGTATTGTGAACTGTGTTTTCAGCAATGCAGCAGAGCCATGATCAGCTTGGGAAGTGGGCTGAGACATGGCAAATGGTGTTTAATATAGATTAGTGTGAGGTCTTGCATTTTGGAAAGTCAAATCCAGTAGGAGTTATATGGTGAATGGTAGGGCGTTAAGGATTATAGTGGAACAAAAGGATCTTTGAGTTCAGGTTCACATTTCTCTGAAGGTGGAGTCACAGGTAGACTGGGTAGTGAAGAAGCTTTTGGCACACTGGCCTTCACCAGTCAGAGCACTGAGTAGAGAAGTTGGGAAGTTATGTTGCAGTTATACAGGGCATTTGAGAGGCTACACTTGGAGTATTATGTTCAGTTTTGTTCACCTTGCTTTAGGATGGATGTTATTCAACTAGAAACAGTGCCAAAGAAATTTACAAGGATGTTGCCTGAACTGAAGCATCTGCATTAAAGGAAAAGTTTGAGAAAGCTGGGGCTTATTTTTTCTTTAACATGTAAGAGACTGAGAAGGGACTGAGAAGGGACCTTGTAGGGGTACATAAGGTCGTGAGAGACATGAATAAGATGAAAGCACTCAGTCTTTTTCCCAGCGCTGGGGAATCGAGGATGAGACAGCATCACCCACTTTAAGGTTAGAAAGTAAAGAATAAAAGGTAACCTATGTGGCAAATTTGTTTTTAAAGCAGTAAGTGGTACGCATATAGGATGAGCTGCCAGTGGAAGTGAGTACATTAACAACATTTAAAAGACATTTGGACAAATACATGGATAGGAAAATATTGGAAGAATATGGGCCAATTACAGGGAAATGTGTTCGTGTAGATGGGAATTTGGTCTGCATGGGCCAGTTTGGCCCAAAGGGTCTGTCTCCGTGTTTTGGGACTATATGACTTTCCGATTCTACTGACCATTTTAACTGGTTAACCACCCGAGTACACCCACAAACATTAAACACGTTATTTTTTTGTTGTTTTATGTACAGCAAATATCTTATATTATGGACTATGTGGAACAACTGCCCTCCTCCTTTGGTATAAAGGATCATATGGCTCTATTGACTTATGTTGTGGTAATGGAAAGACAATGCAATACAGAAGAATGGACTGACAATTGTTAAATAGATATCAAATCGATGAAAAACATGTCCATGGTTGACAATAATGTCACAAAACGCTTGTAATATCAATGAGGTCATCAACAAATAGGAAATGGAGACAAGTTGAGTTCTAAATAGTAACACTGAAATATGGAAATGCCATGAGTCCAAGAATATTTGACAGTTAAACAGGAATATGTGATAGGTAGAAACAGCCTGAAGTAGAGGAATGGGTAATTTGGAAATATGATGAAGAAATAGTGTCCCTTACTCATATTTTATATATAACGTCCCAGCTATTGCCATGACTACCCGTGTTAACTCGCTGGACAGGTCAAACGGAGTTGTCGGCATAATCTTATGATGCAATACCGTGGACGTCCTCAATTGACTGTGGATTCCAGGAAGTCTCAGAACAAACGTGGGCAAAGAAACTTCTTTCTGATTACAATTTACCACCCACCGTTGGCTGACAAATCAGTAATCCTTAATGTTGAACAACTGTTCAAGAAAAAACCGAGGGTAACGAAGATGTAGAAAGTGTTCTATGATTCGTATGTGCTGGTGATGAACTGACGTGGATAAAGTCAAAGATCACACGTCAATAGATTATAGTCCAACAGGTTTGATTGAAAGCACAAGCTTTTAGAACCTCGCTCCTTCTTCAGGTGCTGGTGAGGGGGCGGGAGGAGTGTATATTGGACACAGAATTTATAAGTAAAAGATGAAAGGTTCATATAACTGATGAAAATGTGTTGAACGCAGATCGATGGCTGTTAAGCCTTTATCTGTTAGATTGGAGATGCAGGTTTTGATTGATTAATATGTACCTCGCAGACTTTCTTTCCATTCAGGGCTCCGAGATAACCTTAGGTTTTATCATTATAAAAGAGATGACATCTCAAGTTAGACAATGCATTTTAGGGGTGATTATTTTGGACACGTGACCAGAACGGTTGGAACTTGTACCTAGACCAGGCCCAGATGTCAGGCTATTATGACTGCACAATAATACTCTCCAACTTGGATATATATTTGAATGAATTCCTCAGTGAGTTGATTATGCGGGTTCCTTACAGATGGAGGAGAAATATAGTTGAACGAGGAAACATCTTTACATTTCGTTGAACTAATGCAGCCAAATTGATATAAATGCTATTGCAGCATTATCTAAGTTATTCACTTAGTTCACTTTAGTTGTCCTTGTCAGCGACAACTCCAAAAAGCTATCAGCCAAACAAATTGGAAATAGTTCCACCTTTTATCGCTTTGGCTTAACTTCATTTTACCAATCAAAGCCATTGTTTCAAACAGTCAATGTTTGGGGGGGGGGGGGGGGGGGAACAGCCTAGTTCTCATTCCCTGAATATCAAAATCCCCGAGTGATGGATTCTGGCAAACGTAGGTAATAATTGATTGCTTTTATTGATTGCAATTCCTCCCAATGAAGTCGTTGACTCTCACAAATCTGTTCTCACTTTATATATCAACTACCAATATTGATGTATATTTAGCCATTCCCTTGATCACTACAGAAGAGATGAGCAGTGATATGCCTACCCTGTTCTACAAACACATGCTACAAAGTTTCAAGATAATTTGGAAAAAGATTTCTGTAGATGTGAATCTAAGGAAGGATCTCAGGAAATAAAGAGTATAGAATTAGATACAATATGAACAGAAACAGTTTAATTTTTATGCTTTCCATAATTTTGCGGCATTTTCTTTCATCACAACTTAATTGACAAATGCAGTGATCCAATTGGCCTTGAAAATAGCATGTGATATCTACATTCTGTGCATTTGTTATCTTAGGAAAGTTCTCCAGGCTGCTCTTTCATTTGAGCATTGAGATTACGATTGGTGTTTTTTTTTTCGAGATGAAAGCAGGTTTTCTACTATGGGATCGCTGCAATGTTTCTGACAAGTCATCTCAAACCTGTTCAGCAACAATCGGAAAGATTTTATGCTCTAAATTCTCCGCATGCAGTCGCCACTGAAAGTCTGTCAGCAACGTTTGGGAGCATGCTCCAGGTAAACAGTCAGACATTTTCAATTAGCTCCTCCGCAATGACTAACGTCATTTATGACAATGGTTCACGCCATACAGCAGGTGGTCTTTGAAGAGCAAGAGCCCAATAAAACTGGCAAGGTGAGTAATGAAAGTACGTCATACGAGGAAAATGCACCCCATGTGGCTTTCCAAAGTGGTTCTATAGTGGGTCCTTGTCCATTGCAGGATAAAAATTGGCAAGGTTTACTTTATTTACTAAGTTTAGCACAATGACTGTGGCATGCAGTGGAATGTAAGAGGCCGAACGATATGAAAAGGTGACCAATTCATTCAAGCCATTGTTTGTTTCATTATTCAACAATGCCATTGTTGGTTTGTTACTTCATGGTTTCTTTATGTTTTATTTCCAGATTTTTCTTTGACTATTTTTTGGTAGCAACGATCTTTCAATCTTACTGCTGAAATATTAGTGTATAATATAAGGAATCACTGAATGTTTGAAGAGTTGAAGTCAGCAGCTTGGGTCAATGCCTCGAGGTGGTGTTGTCCTGTAGCCATCAGAGTGTCATCCCTCAGTTCGTTACATATCTCTGTTTTCACACTCATAACTAATACTGCATCTGAAATTGTCTCAGGTCTTACATACCAACACCACTTAGAACATTTGCTGCTGGGTTGCCTTTTTTGTCAAGTTCCATAAATTAATATCTGCATTCCTTCAATTGTCCCTTCAATAGCACGCCATGCTTCATAATTCGTACATCCCCCATCAGTGTGAATCATTGAGCAGGACAAAAAAAAACAACGAGCAATACAGTGCAGGAACAGGCCATTAGGTATTCCAAGCCTGTGCCCAAACATTTTGCCTTTCTACCTTTCTGAAACTGTTTTCACTTGCGCGATCCTTAGCCCTCTCTTCCCTTCCGATTTTTCTCTGCATCCAAGTGCTTCTTGAATGTTGCTATTGTGTCTGCTTCCACCACTTCCTTTGGCAGCGCATTGCAGGTGTTCAGCATCGGTTATGTGAAAGACGTGCCTTGCACATCTCTTTTCAATATCCATCGCCCCCCCCCCCCCACTCCCCACCCCCACCCCGCCCCAGCAACTGAAATCTGTGTCCCTTAGTAATTGACCCCTCCACACTGGAAAAAGCCTGTTCACTCTATACATGCCATTCATAATCTGATAATATTCCATCAACCTTCAGCATTTCAGTGAAAGCAAACCCAGTTTCTCGATCTTTTCTTCATAACTAAAATCCCACATACCAGGCACCATCCAGGTAACCCATTTCTGTTCCGTCTCCATAATTTCCATACTTTTCTCGTAGTGGTGCTGACCAAACCGGTGTGCAATACTTCAAGTTTGGCCCAACTAAAGTTCTACAAAACTGCACAATAACTTGCCTATCCTTATACTCAATGCTCCTTCCAATGAAGGTAAGCATGGTGGTGCTCGGTCCCAACCCTCGAACTCAGCACCACCTTCCTAACCTGCAATCTTCTTCCTGACCTCTCCACCCCCACCCCCACACCGGCCTATCACCCTCATCTTAACCTCCTTCCACCTATCGCATTTCCAACGCCCCTCCCCCAAGTCCCTCCTCCCTACCTTTTATCTTAGCCTGCTTGGCACACTCTCCTCATTACGTTAATGCAAACAGGAAAGTAAATCAATGATAAACAAGGATTGGATATATTATGTTCATCGAAGTTCTGTGCGAGTTAAATTCGGCTGAAGAACTCGTCTGTCTGTTTGTCATCCACTCCACATTCAGCCAGCTCCCTTTTGTGACGATGTTGTTCCTTTAAGAGATTATTTTGTCTTTGTTTTTAAAGAAGAGAGGTTGTGAGGTAGATGTGGCGAGCTGTCTCTAAGAAATTAAACGATTTGTGAGACCATTTATATTTTTAAGTTGTATTAGTGGAAGCAGCCTGTGTATGTTCAGTTCTCACAGGCCAGGCTTCTTGAGGGTTCTTTTTCTTAGTTTTTCGGTTTTACTTTAAGGGGTCTCAAAGGATTTGGAAGCTTCATTGAATGCCTTCTAGTTGCTGTTCACTCGTATTTTTATTTATTCTTCCTGGATGGGAGACTTGCATGTGAGAATCTGTGTCCAAATGTGTGTATTTATTTGCAAAGGAGTGTGTTTATGGTCTATCACTATATTGGACCAGTTAATTTTTAATAGGTTCTCTATCTATTATTCTCTTAAGATTTCCAATAGTTACGTTATTCTAAATTCCTCTTTCTTTTGTTTATATATTAACTACACTGTTTAGATAAATTGTGTTTTACTTAACATCGATTAGTTTGATCACTCACATTGCATCAGGTACACAGCACGTCACGTCCACATTTAAAATAAAATCAAGCAGCAATAGCTCGAGATTTTAAATTGCGATAACTGCCATTGGAGTCTTGGGAAATGCTTAAAATACAATTAAAAATGAAGCAGCTTGAACATGAATTGGAAATGAAATGGGCTTGACTTATGATTAAATGCAGAGAAAAAGTGAAAGAGAGAGAATTCAGACTTTACTATTAATAAAAGGAAACAAATAATTGGTAGACGTATTAAATATTTTGAATCAATGCTCGCTATTTAGGATCTTCTGGCTGTTTCCACTAAGAACTGCTGGTAACTGGGAATTAGAGCAGCGCAATTAGGTTGTTTGTGCAATAAAGTGGAACTAATATGTGTACGTCTGTTATCTAATTTTATATTAGGCAGTGGGTGGTGGCCTTGTTGGTTCAGCTATATTAACCCTACCACAAAGTAGTCGTAAAGGCAACTGAGACATAACATCTTCTGCGAGGCAATGCATGAGCCAGCAAGTGGTCTAGTATATGAAATTTACTATCCACTACTTGCAACTATTGGAGTCCCTGGTAAGTCTTAACACTGTATGGTGTAAGAGGCTACTTACAATATTTTAATACTTTCTTTGAAAAATATGTAATGTAACTTCTCAGGCGAAGGATGTGTTTTCTTTGAAAGTCACATAGTCTGCAGATTACACATCATGTTTAAATTTCTGAATTTTAATTCATATTAACAATATAATGTTTCGATTAATTCATAACTTCTTCATCTCCTGTAGACTAAACATTTTTTTCAGACATGTTTTTTTTCTTTTAAACTAATCAAGATGAACCTGAAATGTTCAACGGAACAAAACATATAGATTTTTTTAAGGGCTTGATCGGATCGATTCAGAAGGTTATTTCCCTTTATGGGAGATTTAGGGCCATAGCATATAATATAATAATAAATGCTGAAAATGTAGGCAGAGGTTGAGACGAATTTCTTCCACAGATGGTTGAGGACGTCTGAATTCCTTACCATGGACGCATGTAGAGTTCGAGTTTTTAAACTGCATTCAAGGATGTAATAGACCATGAGAGTATCAGGAATTATGGGGAAAAGGCAAGGAAGTGTTTTTGAGGAATAACATCAGCTGTAACCTCTTTGAATGGCAAAATATACTGAATAACCTTCTTTTATTCCTACATCTTAAGTCCATAAAGTCAGAGAATATTTAAAGCGTGAAAAGAGGAAATTTGCTCCATCATGCCCAAGCTAGTCACCAAATATCTGTCGAATCCAATCTCTGCTTCCTGCCACTAATCCAATTTTGGGATCAATTTGCCATGTTGTCTTGTACTCCCTGGGGTCTTAACTTCTTAAACGATAACAGACCTTGTCAAAACACTTAGTGAAGCACCTGTGGACCACATCACAGTTACACACCTAATCTAAACGTCAAACAATTTAATACAATGTGTTGAACATGATATTCGTGATATAAATATACTGTTGGTTATTCATTAACGTCTGCCTCTCCATTGGAGATTCATTCCTCTTCTTCATAATTCGATCCAATAACTTCCCGGCCACTGATGGGAGACTGACTGTTCTGTGATTCTCTGGTGTATCCCTACTACCCATGTTGAAAAGTGGAACCATATTAGCTGTTCTCCCGCACTTCCACTGAGACCAAAGTGGAACAGAAAAAGAAGAGTCAGAACACTTGCAATTTCCTTCCTCACCTACTAGAGCGATATCAGATACAAGTCATTTTGATCTAGGGATTCGTCCACATTGTCAAAATCTTCGAAACCCTTTCACATTCAATATCAATCTCTGATAGTGATAATAGGTGGTTTTGGTAGTTTCTTTGCCTCCACCAATTCTGTGCTGCCTGTTTTCTTTTGAATTTTATTTAAAAGCAATACCATTCCACATAAGTTGGGATTTTGAATTGTAACTTCATCACTTTGCTGATGTGTTCTTTTAAAATTTGGGTTAAATGCGTTCGACATTTAATATTTCATTTCGATGTTAAACTGCTTTTTCTTTGGCTGATGCTACTTTGAAATACAGTGTTTAAGTAAGAAAGATTATGTAAATCATTTTTTAAAAAATTGACGCCCCAGGTTAAAACTGCAATCGTAGTCTTACTCAAATTGGCGTAATTGTGGGATCTACTATTTAACATGCCTGGATTTATGCAACAGTATAAAACAAAAAGTAACGTTAATCTAAATTGTTTCTTATTTTGCTTACACCAATTATAATGGAGAGACGTGTAAGCCAGCTAATTGTCAGCATTTTGTGTGAACACAAAAAGAAAAGACCTGACTCAATTCCTGAATTTGCTATTTTTCCAACCATTCTGAGTAGTTTCGTTAAGTGTATCAATACCGTTTTTGCTTCTTCTTTTCTCTGCAGTTAATCTCGTAGCAATAATGATTCTAGCCAGGGGAAAGTGTGGCCTCTCCCAATGCATCACTTACTATCTCGTGGCCATGGCAGTAGCGGATCTGTTGGTCGTCATCACTGCTGTTATAATCAACCGGATCATTGACATGTACTTTCCAGGAAATTACTTGCTGCTTACCCCAGCGTGCCGCACAAAAACTGCCCTCGCCAATGCAACTGGTGACTTTTCTGTGTGGCTAACGGTGGCATTCACCTTTGATCGATTTTTAGCCATTTGCTGCCCGAAAGTGCGAAACAAATATTGCACAAAGACAACGGCAACCGCAATAATAAGCATGGTCCTCATTCTCAGCTGCTTGAAAAACATCCCCTGGTACTTTGTTTATGACCCTTTGTACGTCAGTGATGGACTTCCCTGGTATTGCCGGATGAGATCAGTCTTTTATATTTCACCTTTTTGGCTCGCGTTTTCTTATTTCAGTTGCATAGCAACCCCCTTCCTGCCATTTTTCATCATTTTGCTGCTCAATGCTCTCACTGTGAGATATATCTTGGTGGCCAGCAAAGCCCGCCGAGCACTTAGAGGCAACAATACCTCTGAAAAAAATCCAGATCCTGAAATGGAGAACAGGAAGAAATCAATAATATTACTTTTTGCTATATCCGCTAATTTTATATTGTTATGGCTTGTTTACACGATCCATTACATGTATTATCGTATAACTAATACCTATTCGTACAGTGGTTATGATGACCCTGTTTATATATTTCAAGAGGCTGGATTTATGCTTTTACTTTTGAGTTGTTGCACCAACACGTTTATTTATGCAGTGACTCAGACAAAGTTCAGAGAAGAGTTAAAGAAACTGGTGACATATCCATTCATTGAGATTATTCATGTATTTTCAGGCAGGCAAAACAATTAGAGACTTGTGTAATACTATTGAACATACGAGGTAAAAATAAAGTAAAGATACACATAGGCTACAGAAGCAATCGAAATTGCTTTGCTATGGAACGAAGTAATGCTTAATATTCTATCATAACATCACTTTTCTCGTCCACGTCTCATTCCACTTTTGCACATTTAGTCCTGAAAGAAAGGTCTATTTCTTCCTGAACTCATTAGAATTTTATTTGCAGAAATACATCTCTACAGGGCAAAATAATATTTCAGCTGCAAGTGAGAAAAGCGCTGATTGGTTAGCAGCTGCAATCTGTTTGGTTAAGGAATTGGCATTAGAACTGTACAAATGAATGTTGATTGACAGTTAGCAGACAGGTTTTGACAAAATTTTAAATACTCGCATTGACTTTAATTGGTCAGACCATTAGGAATGAACGAGGGAATATAAGTAACATACATTATTCGCTTGAAATATGTGGATAATGTGTTTATGTTCCATTTATCTGGAAACCACGGGGACCTGTGCGCAAAGCTGCACCACGTGGCGAAACCAGTGCAAATTGTAGGGATAATTGACAATCGTAAATTGTTTCTGAGAATGCTTCCTCACATAATTAAAATTATCCAGTGAATGCTGTCCAGTTGTAGAATCACATCAAACGTTGGACACTGTGATGTAAGTTTCTCAATGCAGAAGAGTTAGGTATGGTCATTACCTGAGTTATTGTGAGCAATTAGATTGTACAGTTTTTTTTACATGATGCCCTGGTCTACATATTTGACATCTCCCTCCCAATAAAATTATTTTGACACATCTCACTGTTTAGATCAGAAACCACTTTCAGTTGGCAGTACTGTATTGTTCCTGACAAACACATGTTGTTAATGCATATTAGGAGCGGGAAACCGTTGACTTTAATTGCCGCACATTTTTTTGTGTGTGTTTGTGGGGGGCAGCGTAGTATTAATCGAAACTAAACCAAACTCCTGCACTCATCATAATATTCTATGTACACTCATCCAGAGCTGCCCTGAAATCACAGGTAACTTAATTCCTGAAATGTAGGTATCATCCTTGCAAACCTGCATTTAACTCATTCTAGTGAGTTGTGGTTTTGGCAGTGTCAGATTGCGAGGGAATCTGACGAGATTTTCTATGATGGATCGTTTTGCAATTTCTAGTAACACATCAGTGAGTTTCTAATATTTTAGCTTTGCTCGGAATCTGATTGGTTTAACTGTATCGTTTAGGGTCAATACATTGATACACTATTACTCCAAGAAACTAAATAAGTGCAGAATGGTTGAAAGCTTGAATAAGATCTTTTAGAGAATCAGGAAATTCGACCAACTTGATTTCATGTCGAACAACCAGAGATTAAATAATACAAAGAGCATTGTATCCACGGAGCAGGCACGTGACAGACTCACTAAAATGGCAAATCATCTGAATATCTTCCATTGAGCTTAGTATTTTCGTTGCTTGAGTGCAAATAACAAATTCTATTCAGACTGAGAATGTCACAAAGATATAAACCACTGGGAATCAATATTCAACTGTCGTGCTTGCAGAGAATGCTCATATGGTTCTCTAATCAAACTGGCTGTGTTATCAGTGATTTCTGTCTAGGCTTTCTGAATCTCCGGAGAATAGTTCCTGACACTTGGCTAACTATTCTAACTCTAGGGATCTGATTCAGAACAACCGGGTCCTGCCTCCGAACTCTGCCAACCATGGACTGTCCTTTAACCCTTGTGTCAAGGGAGACTGTCCGCAAGGTTAAGTTCAAAAAGGCGAACTCCAAGTTGACTGGTATCAGCCCTTATCCCCACCGGCTGTCACTTTTCCCGTGGCAAATCGAAATACTGCGAGACACACACAGACGGAGCAACAGATGTTTATTCAATCTTCGAAGATTGGGCGAGTTCCAAATAGGACTTCGGAAGTCGCAACGGGAGATTTTACAGCACTAATACTTATACATTATTTTTCCATTCAAATACATTGGTGATAATTTCATTGGTTTAAACATCTCACGCTATGGATTTTTCTTACATTAAAAATCATTAATGACAATTCCATTGGTTAAAGCATTTCACGCTTTTCTCTGCCAATTTCTTTAATTAAAATGTTATATTATTTTACAATTTCTGCTACTAGTTATAACATTTATTGATGTCATGAAAAGAGCTTTCATAGTATTTTGCCCTCTGTGTCTAACTGAAGCATTCCTTGGTTTCTTGCCCAAGGTTACCATGTTCCTGGCATAACAGAGGTGACTTCTAGTTCATGCTTCATTATGGCCTAGTCGATCATTAGTTTCATAATTTAGCTTTTATTCATTAAACCTCAGTTTTAGTACAGTGAGTGTGTGTGTAGGTGTGTGAGTGAGTGTGTGTGTATGTATGTGTGTGTGTGTGTATGTGTGTGTGTATGTGTGTGTGTGTGTGTGTGTGAGTGAGTGTATGTGTATGTGTGTGTGTGTGTGTAGGTGTGTGTATGTGTGTGTGTAGGTGTGTGTATGTATGTGTGTGAGTGAGTGTGTGTGTATGTGTGTGGGTTATGTGTGAGGTGTGTGTGTGTGTGTTGTGTGTGTGTGTGTGTGAATGCATGAAACTGCAGAAATTACATTAACCATATCAATCCCCCCTGTCTTTTTATACAGTCTGTAATTTCTGCAACATAATCATGGCCTGTCTATTCCAACCAGCCTCAGGATCATTTGCATCAGCTTGAAGGTGAATGCCCACAACTGTATGCGGGTCACTCTTAATCAAAGTAGTCTCAATAAGGCGGGTAATTAGACCACGCAGACATGGAATTATACAACAGCCCAAAGCAACTAAAATCCCGATTACCAACAGAAGTGTAATCACCACTGAGATCATCACCCCCTTCCATTTATCGAACCACCGCTCTAGCCAGCCAGTCCAATTAGTATTTACACCTGAATTCTCAGCTATCTCATCAGCCAGTGCCTGGAGACCTTCCAGGGCACGGGTCACCGAGCCATCAGGGGCCGTATTGTTGGGAATAAAAGTACAACATTGAGAGCCTATCATGACACAAACGCCCCCCTTTTCAGCTAAGAGCATGTCCAAGGCCAGTCTATTTTCCCAAGCCATACGACTGGTGGCATCCAGTTATTCGGCCAAACCCTTTACTGCATCTCTAGCTTGGTTATAATAAATGTAGTTTATCCAATCCACATTCTTATTAATAGTAACCCACCAGAATAGGGATGATTCAAAGCCTGCTGAAGTCTGGTTACGAGCTTTGAACTCATCAGGCACCCCCCAGGGATCCCTATTGAATCAAGATAAATCTTTTCATCAACAGAAGTGGGTAGCAGTGATCTCTTATCTCTTCCTTTTCTCCCAACTAACTGTTCTCTTTCAAATGCCAAGGTGAATGGTATTGCCAATTGTACAATTGCACATATCCCCTTCCAATCAGGGGGCAGGGTGGGTCTCAGTAGTTTTCCTCCACAATACCACCACAGATCCGCTCGGGGAACGTTTAAAGATGAGTAATTTCTTCCTTCCACTGCTTCAGTAACGTTTTTAATCACCGAACACAATCTCAGCTCCCCCATATCAATAGATCCACCCTGTCTATAAACAAACGATGAGTGATTCCCAACAGCGGCAGAAAACACAGGGGGAGCTTGCCTCTTATGTCCTTTTAAGGAAGAGAACATCAAAGACAAAGAGGCACAATTCGGATTTTTCCATGCAGTCTCATCTTGATATAGGGCTATCATGCATTCCATGCCCTGTTTGTTTCGCTCCCACCCGAGCGGAAGGAACTACCTGAGACACTGTCCTACCGGAGGCACATGCATAGCAATTGCTTTTGTTCAGACTTTTTACAGTATATTTAACCCATTCAATCCAGGCATTTGTTTCTCCATATCCTGTTTCTATTTCAAGAGTCTGTCTCAGGTCTTTAACCTCTATAACCTGCAGTGACTTTGGATCAGTGTAAGGGGTTAAAGGTTGCAGTTTAGAATCAAGGAATCCCAAAGGCTGTCCCCGTCCGACGCCAATTCAAAAACAGCAGCCCACAAAACGCTTCCCATACACTGTCATCTCTATCTTTAAATCCTTACTAAGGAGTTGGAACCCATTTTTATGGGGAAATGAGTCTTCAGAGGAAGCATTTTCTTAATGGTGAGATATATATAGGATGACACTTCCTGTCAAAACAGTTTAGGGCTGGGCTAAAGGGGGCTCTATGGATAGTGATGCTAGGCGGTGGCTTTTGCGGTTCGGTAGGGTGTGAAGAAATATCTTGGAGGAAAGATATTCCCTTTGAAACTCTACATCTGGGCATTCTACTTAGGCTGCAAGCATCAATTTTTATAACTTGTGGAAATTCCGAAACAGAAATCATTAACACAACATCTGAAAAAGATATATGAGCAAAACTCAGAAGTAACAGGAATAGCAGCATAATTCTGACTAGTGCTAAGAACTTAAACAATATATCAAAGCACAAAACAAGATTAACATACAATTCTGAAGAAACAGTCCCCGCACTCACGTCGCCATAATATAGTCAGTTAATCAAAGTCTGTTCAGTCTGAATTATAGTGGGTCACGTGTTGATTCGGCTGTCCAGACTCCTTTCTTAACTGGAGAGGTGACTGGCCATTTGCCAGCTTTTCTCCACCGTTCAATGATGAGGAGTACTAGGAACGGGCCGTCCCACACAAGTTCGAGAGTTAACTGTTGTCAGTGTTTGATCAAAACCCCTTCACCGGGTTCAATAGTGTGCACAGCGAAATCCAGAGGTGGTGTCTGAGTCAGGAGTCCCTGGTGAAGTAAACGAGAAACAGCGAAGCCCAGGGTCTCAACATATTTACATATACACATATCTCGTGACTCAAGCTCTAGGTGATAAACACTCAAACATTCATGCACTAACGAACAGATGACTTTCAGCCAGAAACACAACAAAATGTAATAGCTTCCGTTCTCTCTCTGTAGGTCCTCACACACAGCCAGTCTCTCTCTCTCTCTCTCTCTCTCATACGGTGTTGGTCTCTCTGTCTATGTCTGCCTGTCACTGTCTCCTGTGTCTGCGCATCGGAGCTCATAGCGACCTCCCCTCGACCACCAGGTCTTCAAGTGCTAATTCTTTTCCCCAACTATCTCCACTCGCAGTCTCCAGTACTGCTGGGCAGTCCCCATGTGGCAGATCTTACCCCCCTTTTTCCCGGAGGTCACTGCTCTACATATGGAACTGTTCAGGGTCGGTTGTCAGTAACATTTTAATTCTTTCAAGCACATCGCAGTTGTCAAATGTAATGTTTTCCCTGTGTCTGGGCGCATCCGCCCCCGGAGCTCCCGCTCCATACCTACCGTTTTTCAATGCAGCCCTACGCGCCGTATAGCCCCCATGAACAATCTCAGCGCAATACAGTCTACTTACTGTCTCAACGTCCTGAAACTCACTCTCAAGTTACCCATATTAATTCGCATCTACCCTCAGAGTTTCTGTTCCCTCCTGCCTTATCAGCAGCCTATTTCTTTGTACATCTGTTCCGGAGCCACTGCTCCCCTGCCTCACTGGCAGCCTATCTCTCTGTGTAACTGGGTACATTTGCCCCTGGAGCCCCTGCTCCCCTGCCTCATTTTCCTGAAGGTGGATACCACCCCTCATGTCGTGTGAATTTGGAATTGTTCTAACTTATTACTACCTTGCACTCAATCTCATGAATGGTCCTCCTTTCCATAAGAAGTCAGCCGGATTTGAACATGCTCCCACCTCTATCTTAAGGTCCTCTCTATCTAAGAGCACTGCCTCATATTTCAGGATTCGGGAGTCTGTGATCCATCGTCCCGCTTTTTGATTCAGAATAGTGCGGACTTGGTGAGGAGTAACCACAGTCAGTGGTGCTCCAAACGTCAGTTTCTGGCTTTCTTCCACTAGTTTAGCAGTGGCTGCTACTGCTTGAACGCATTCAGGCCAACCCCGTGAGACAGGGTCTAGAATTTTGGAGAGGAAAGCTACAGGTTTTCTATGCCCCCCCCCCCCCCCACCCCATTCTTGAGTTAAGACCCCAAAATCTGTCCCGCTTTTGGCATTAACAAATAGTCTAAAATCTTTATTAAAATTTGGCAAGCTCAAAACGGGTGCTGTAACTAATTTTTCTTTTAAAGTTTCAATCAGCATTTTTCCTTCTGGGTCCCATTTAACCCTGTCCGGAGCTTCTTCTGTTAGCTGTAGATATAGCTTTTTTTGTAAGAATAGCATAGTCATCTATCCAGAGTCTGCAATAACCCAGCAAACCCAGGAACTTTCTGAGTTCTCTTTTAGTTCTGGGTAATCCTAATTCTACAATTCCTTTTATTCTTTCAGGGCTTATTCTCTTCTGTCCCTGACTGATTAGATGTCCTAAATATCTTACTTCCCGTTCCACATACTGTAGTTTGTTCTGACTAACTCGCAATCCCTTCACTGCAAGGTAGTTTAATAAATCATTGGTTCCCTGCTGTGTGTCAGTTTGGGTGGGACCGGACAACAGGAGGTCGTCCACATACTGAATTAACTTTAAAGTTGGTCTTAAAGTCAAGTCCTCGAGAACTTGTTCTAGGATCTGTCCAAACAAGTTTGGTGACTCGGTAAAACCTTCAGCTAAGACAGTCCACCTATACTGCTGTTTTCTCCCAGTATCAGGGTCCTCCTTAAGTTCTAATAAAATCATATCATGAGAAAAAAAATAACGTTGAGCATTCATAAAATTACAATCAAAAATAGCACACTGAATCAAATGACAAACAACAAGTTTCACACATAAAACCATTAACAAACAGATGAATTCAAGCCAGAGCACAAAGTGTTAAACTGCTTGTTAGCTGAGAAGCCTTTTTTTAAAAAAAATCCATACACAAACACAAATTCTCACATCCACAGAGACCTTTTTACAATCAAATTTACACACACAAAGACACACATAAAATCCATACACAAACACAAATTCTCACATCCACAGAGACCTTTTTACAATCAAATTTACACACACAAAGACACACATAAATCTTCACCAACACAAAATTTCTATCGGGGGCCGGCCCACAAAGACATAAATATTCAGATTTAGATAACCACCTTATTTATCCGACTCCTTTTGTCTTTCATACAGTCCTCCCTTACTACTGCTACCATTATCTTAGCCTTCCGTTCCTCCGCCATTATGTCTCTCTATACAAATACTTTCTGAACCTCCTGTAACAACTCCGACTCATTTCTACCGTTCCCGTCCTCTATCTTCTGTAACTTCTTCTGGATATCAGGCCATGCCTTTGTCACGAAGTGAACCTTTACCATCCGTCATCCTATTTCCCCATCTGGGTCTATACCCGAACATTTCCTAACCGACTCCCTTAATCTGTGTAAGAATGCACAGGGAGACTCGTCCTTTCCCTGCCTCAGGTCGAAAACCTTGGCTAAATTTTGTTGTTTGGGGATGCAAGTTTGTATCCCTTGGATTATCAAATTTTGCATGTCTAACATATTATTCCACCCTTCTATATTGTGGTGGTCCCAGTTAGGGTTCTGAAGGGGATATTTGTCTTCACCCCTAACCATCCCCCTCTCATGCCAAATTGTCCGGCAAGCTTAATACCAGCACTGCTACTAGTTTTTTTAATCTCAATTAACACTTTCCCTATCCAGTATCCCCATATAAGTCTCCTTTCTCCCCCAGTAAATAGTATATTCAAAAATAGACATTAACTCAGCCCACATATACAGACTGGGCCTCAAAAATTAATTTGTTCTGACAATCCTATCGGATTCTCATCCAGGACCGTCATTTCCTTCTAAATGTTCCGACCTCCCCACTGGTGAGGGGGTCACACACAAACCCAATCTCCTTGTCCCCTATCGGCACTTTAGTCGATACGTTCTTCCTTTTTTTTAAGAAATATTGCAATGTTCCTAGCTTCTCATATCCTCAAACACCAATTTATTAATTCATGCTTGACTAACTTTAAAGCCTGTTCCTAACTTGTAAACATATTTATATATTTACGTCCATTTATTCAGTATTTAATATTTAAAATGTAAAATGCATACAGTTCCCAATTTTGAAATCCACTGTAATCACCCAGATTTAGTACTCTAATTTAGATCCAAAATTAGTTTTCTTATGTACTCCTGACCAATTATTTCTCAATTACAATACTTTAGGTCGTAAAATAATCAGAGCTGTCTTACAATAATTTGTCAATTCAAGTTTTAAAAAAATTCTAATGGCCGAATCCAAGGTCTCAGATAATAACCATGGAAGTTATCGTCTTTTTTTTTCCGACAGTCTACTGTTGAACTGAAACTACAACTGTCCTTCACATATTGAAAATAAATCATGTTAAGTTTACATAAAGATCACATTTAAAACAATCCTGGAACTCAAGCTCCAGTGAATAAAACTTCCTCATTCAATCACCAACAAACCAATGTGCATTCAAACCGAATCACAGAGGGTTAAATGTTTTGCGAGCAGTTCTCGCACTCTCTCTCTCTCTGTCGGTCTTACTGCAAGCTGCTGGTAAAAAATAAACTTCAGTTGTCTTATATAATTTGAGTTTAATGGGGCTACAACAAATCCTGTGGTCCGTTCCCCAAACGGGGCCTCCCGTAGGGGACACAGTCTCACTACTTTTTTATCACCTTTTCCCCTCATCTCTCTCTCCTTTAGTCGTGCAGATCTCCTTACCTCCTCAGCCCCTGCTGCTGTGGCTTCTACGTCCCCTTCGACAGATCCCCTGGATCCCGCTCCCTGATTCTCCAACGGCCGCTGCCGTTGTTCCTCCTGAAGAGCATATGGCGGGGGTGCCACAGGCGGGGGTAAGTTCGCTAACACTTCCCACTTACTCTCATTCAGTGGGGTTAAAGGATATAAGGGTACTGGGGTTGGAGCAGTTGCTGTCAAGTTCCCTACTCAACATGCAGCATACTCGCTCTCTTTTAAACCTGGATACTGTTTATTCTTTACATAATCATTTAAAATTTGACAAACCCAATCCTCGTCCGATCCAAATTTTGGCCAGATCACTGATGGCGGACGGATGGGTTCTTTTACCCAAACAAAACAACAGTATTTTATCATTTCCTTTTTCTTTAAGCCCCGACTTTCGTAGGGACTCCAATTCCCCAATTTTCGTCCCAGCGGACTATTAAGGGGAATCTGTGGGGTTTCGTTTTCCCGTTCCTTTTTAGACCTGGAACCTCGGCCACCCATGGTTGGTCTTCAGGCTAACCTACACTCTGGTTACTCAATTAACCCCGGTTACCTGTCACAACCACCGAGTCGACAAGGCAGTGTACCCTTCTCAACCGCGAAAGCCCTAAAATACCAGAGAAGGTTCTTACCTTGATCCTGTGCACGGAGTTGTCCGACTCAAAGTAAAAAATCACCTTTTTACTTTTTCGAAGCTTCAACCCTTTTACTTTATTGCGAGCGCCACCTATTCACATCGTTTGCTCAAACATCTGTGTGTGTCACAGTGTCCCAGAATCATTCAGAGCCTCCCGTGGGAGTTCTGTTTAGGATCCCGGACACGAGCCCCCAAATTTGTTATAAGTGAATTCTGTCTAGGCTTTCTGAATCTCCGGAGAATAGTTCCTGACACTTGGCTAACTATTCTAACTCTAGGGATCTGATTCAGAACAACCGGGTCCTGCCTCCGAACTCTGCCAACCATGGACTGTCCTTTAATCCTTGTGTCAAGGGAGACTGTCCGCAAGGTTAAGTTCAAAAAGGCGAACTCCAAGTTGACTGGTATCAGCCCTTATCCCCACCGGCTGTCACTTTTCCCGTGGCAAATCGAAATACTGCGAGACACACACAGACGGAGCAACAGATGTTTATTCAATCTTCGAAGATTGGGCGAGTTCCAAAAAGGACTTCGGAAGTCGCAACGGGAGATTTTACAGCACTAATACTTATACATTATTTTTCCATTCAAATACATTGGTGATAATTTCATTGGTTTAAACATCTCACGCTATGGATTTTTCTTACATTAAAAATCATTAATGACAATTCCATTGGTTAAAGCATTTCACGCTTTTCTCTGCCAATTTCTTTAATTAAAATGTTATATTATTTTACAATTTCTGCTACTAGTTATAACATTTATTGATGTCATGAAAAGAGCTTTCATAGTATTTTGCCCTCTGTGTCTAACTGAAGCATTCCTTGGTTTCTTGCCCAAGGTTACCATGTTCCTGGCATAACAGAGGTGACTTCTAGTTCATGCTTCATTATGGCCTAGTCGATCATTAGTTTCATAATTTAGCTTTTATTCATTAAACCTCAGTTTTAGTACAGTGAGTGTGTGTGTAGGTGTGTGAGTGAGTGTGTGTGTATGTATGTGTGTGAGAGTGTGTGTGTGTGTGTGTATGTGTGTGTGTGTATGTGTGTGTGTGAGTGAGTGTATGTGTATGTGTGTGTGTGTGTAGGTGTGTGTATGTGTGTGTGTAGGTGTGTGTATGTATGTGTGTGAGTGAGTGTGTGTGTATGTGTGTGGGTTATGTGTGAGGTGTGTGTGTGTGTGTGTTGTGTGTGTGTGTGTGTGTGTGAATGCATGAAACTGCAGAAATTACATTAACCATATCAGCTGCAACCTTCAGAACTTTAGGCAGCCAGGAATGTGCCTACTCACTCAATAAACACAGATGTCATAAGAGGCTGCTTTTGGTCTTTCTTGAGATCATATTAAGTTCATTGTTTAACAGACAATTTGCCATCGTGATGATCCGTCAAGATGATTTTGAGATGACTTTGATCATATTTTACAAAGTGAACCTAAGAAGGGGAATTCTAGAAAAGTCACTCGAGGGTTTAGGTTAAATTTTTGGATTGCTTTGTTTTTTTTTAAACAAACTGGGCAATGTTCTGGTTTGTTATTTCTGTAATTTATCACCTCATGAGGCCTTGGTTAAATTCATGACTTCCTTGACAAGCTTTTCTTTTCCTCGCAATTATGCATCTTCTCCCAATGGTCGTTCAAAATATTGAGTGCAATTTATTGTAGCAGGAGAAAATTTACAAATCTGGAGAAGCCGTTGGAATTATTCTTCAGTCTTACTTAATTTGCTGCAATTTGTGGTGTGATTTTTCTACTGAGACTGGTTGTGCCTTTGTACAGCTTACTACAAGTGAATTTTCAGCGTCGAGGACTAGTTTTCTTTGCTTCCATTGTGAATTAGTCAGCTTACAGATTGATTCCATGGGAGTAATTCTGTTGACACTCAATAAGCTTAAGCCTGATCATCATACATGAGCAAGCGAACTCTGTGATGATGATGTAACATCTACCATTGTGTCGTGGCATTGTTGTCCTGGGCAATCACAAGGCGGTCGTTCAGAGAGTTGCATTATTTGATCAACCAAGAACATTAAATAATTTCCACAATTGATGAAAAAAGAGCATAAGTTCTGCAATAAAATAAGAAATGCCTTGTCTGATGTTAGTTCATTCTCAGTTAGGTAAGTAATGAAAGAAGAAACATGAACTTATTTTAAGCTGCTTGAGTAGATTCCCTAACGCTGAAGCGATCGGTGTTGGGGCCTCAATTATTCAAATATTTATTATCTACTTGAATAATCACATAAAAAGTCAAAACTAAAGGCTTGCTGATAACTCAATATTGGGCAGCGTTGTCAAGTGTGTTGATGACAGTATAAAATTACAACATTTTCTTTCGATTAGACTATTGAGCAAAGGTGTGGGAGACGGATTTTAATATAAGTATGTGCAGAAAAAGAAGAAATGGTGGTAGTTTATTTTTAACAAAAAATGTAATTGTAGTCATTTCCAGTGGGATTTGTGGGTTGAAATACGTACCTCTTTAAGATGCTAGGAAAAATTGGGGAAAATATTCAATAAGGCTACTATAATGCTGGTCTTCATACCTAAATGGTTAGAGCAGGGTGATACAGAAGCTATGCTAACTGTTATGCAAACTGTTAGTTAGGTCCACCGAGAGGGATGTGAGAAGATCTGGGTAATAAACTTTGGAAAGCATGTATTGACCTAAGAGGAAGTTCAGTGCAGATTTGCAAACATGTTAACTGGACTTAGTTTAGTTAAGTTAAGGTATGAGGCGTTTTTAGACAAATTAGGCCTTTATTGTCAACAGTTTCGAAGGTTAAGGTGTAATCCAGTCCATGTCTTCAGGATATTAACAGGAAAAGACCGGGTAGATGAACATTAACTATTTCTACTAGTTTAAGGCTTGAAAATCGAGACCAAAATCTATGAATTATCACAAAGCTGGTTCCTTTTTGTTTCTAAAAGTTGTTGCTTTTCTCGAGGATATCATGTTCTTGTTTTATATTTTCAGAGGGATCATAACCACTCCCAGTGCCAATTAGAATGCTTTGGTTCAGAGACGAAAGGGTATTGAGAAACCTTTTTGTTTATATGTAAACGGATGAGACATCAGACTACATTGGTCATGTTTGAGAAGTGACTTGTATCAGGAAAGGGGAGTGGTCAGCTCTCTAGCTGAGCAGTTCATTCTAGAACTAGTTAGAGGTTCCCAGTGAGCTTGGAAACTCTCTCTCTTTCTCTGTCTCTCTCTTTCTCTCTCACCCTTTTTTCTCTCTCTTCTCTCTCTCACTCTCTCTCTCTCTCTCTCTCTCTCCTTCTGCCCTTTTAACTTCAACCTGGTAAGTATCTTTTCCATTCTCAACTGTATTTTAAAGGGGTTTCCTTATGGGTATTATTGTATATATTCGGAGCAGCATATTTAGTTTAGTTTGGACAGATTGAGTTCTGTAGTAGTTCTTTATTCTGTCCTTGCATTTCGTTGTGTAATTTTGTGAATAAATACCTGTTTTTTAAAAACCTAGTAGACAAAATATCCAACTTATTCCAGCTAATTCTCACTGTATACTTACCAAAATAAATTGCAAAATTATAGCCTTAGTTCCCTGCTCAAGAATCTTTTGAGTAGTCTGGCCTAGTCCATAACAGAATGGGGGCTCATCCAGGAAATTAAACAGCGAGTGATGGGTGATAGTGTGTTTATTTCCAATGTTGGCTTGATTGGATAGACAAAGTTTAAGATAGTAATGGCTCTTTCAACCACCAAAAGTTTACAGGAAGTGGATGTGGTGATTTTGGAAGTTTTGCAAAAAGTCAATAAGACCAAGTTGCAGGAATTAACAGGCCAACCGGGATTGGACTTGCCTGTTTCTGTGAGGAATGGAGAGATAATTACAGCAGTAGTTTAGCATTGAAACTTGCTGAGGAAACCATCAGAATCTGTATAAATGGCAAGAATTTAATTGCAAATGAAGCAGCTTGAGTTGGAGGCGAGAGATAAACAAAGGGCAGGAGAAGTTGAACGGTTGAGTTACAATTAAAAGCAGAACTGAAGGAAAAAGACAGAGCAGGAAAAGAGGGGAATTAGCAACAGCAGCAGAACCGAGAGAAAAAGAGAGAGTAGCAGAAGAGAAAGAAAAAGCAGAAGTTCCTTAACTTCAGAAACTGACACTTTAAAAGGAATGTCACCTTAAAAGGCTGGAGATAAAGGCTAAATTAACCTTACCAATGAAGTGGTGTGAACTAATGAAGAGCAGAGAGCTAAAATGGCAAGATTAACAGCTAAAGTGGCTGTTGATTATGAAATGATCCATAAACCATGGTTTTGCTTCCAGAATCAATTTCAAACCATGAGGGATAGAAATTGGGGCAAAGAGAAATCATTACATGGAAAGGGAAAGGTCGATCTCAGTGAAGATCATAAAGATAACTTACCTCAGGGTAAAAAAAGAAACCATTGAGGGGACAAAGAAGTTAGAAAAAGCCCGGGTCTTTTCAATGTAGACAAGTGAGCCATACGGGATCACAGTGTTGGTAGGCTAGGGGAAAGCCAGATGTAGGAAAACCGGACAAGCCTGGGAATTTGTCGGACTCATAGCAAAAAACACAAAGGAAGTTAGACAACTGCCTCAGATTGTATGAGATGATCGGAGGTTGATGAAGGAGGAAGTGCTAGAAATGCTTTGAAAATTTACATGCAAGGATAAAGTTTATTCACATAGGCCAGGAGTAGCAGGTGAAGATGTTACAATATTAAGGGACACAGGATTCTCTCAGTTTGTGATTCAGAAAGGTGAGGAGATATGTACTCCTGAGAGACTATTGCCAGAAGAAATACTGGTAACAGGAATTCATGGTGAGACATAAACTGCTCAATTATGTAAAGTGAGGCATGAGTGTCCAGAGAAGAGTGGAGAATTTGTGGTAGGAGTACTCAACAAACTTCCAGCTCCAGTAATACAATTTGCCCTTGCAAATGATACAGCTGATTCACTGTTAGGCGTGCTGCCTACTGTGATTGAAAAGCCAGTGGAGATGCAGGCAACTGAAGAAATGAAGAATGTTTGACCAATAATTTTCCCAGATTATTTGATCAAAAGATCACAGAGGCACAAGCTGAAGCAGGAGGATTCAACAGGCATAGGTAAGGAAGCTGACATAGCTTTATCTGAAATCTTCTTTGCTCTGGTAAGTCGAAGAGAGAAGGAACAAATAGGTAAACATGCAAGTATCATTCGCTTTGCAAACCTGATCAAATTACAGCAGAAAGATGAGAACTTAAAACAGTTATATCAAAATGCATATTCAGAGAAGGAGCTTGAATGACTTCCTGTGTGTTATTACTTAACAAATGAAATCTTAATGATGTAATGGAGACCATCACATAATCAAACAGATGAGAAATGGGCAGAGATTCATCAAAATGATTTTACTGTTAGGGTATAGAAAGGAGGTGCTGAGAATGGCACATGAGCGACCACTTGGAGGTCATTCAGGAGTGAGGAAAACACAAGCTAAGGTACAAAGACATATTTACTGGTCTGGACTACTCAAGAATGCAGTTGAACTTTGCAAGACGTATCATATGTATCAGCTAATCAGAAAATGACAGGCAGTAATAAAACCTGCACCTTTACTACCTATTCCAGCATTTGAGGGACTTTTCACGAGAGTTCATTACATAGGTCCCCTCCATCAAGCACATAGTGGGAAAAAGCATTTATTGGCAATAATGGATGTGCCAGCTAGATTTCTGGAGGCAATCCCATTATGCATCAACACAACTAAAATGGTTGTAAAGGAATTACTTTTTTATTGTTGCAGATTGCCAAAAGAGATCCAGTCTGATCAAGGATCAAATTTCATATTCAAACCATTCAAGGAGGTTATGGATAACTTGAGAACAAAGCAATTCAAATCTAATGCATACCATCCCAAATCGCAGTGAGCGCTAGTGAAATGGCATCAAACACTAAAGACCATGTTGAGGGCTTATATCAGGATTATCCAGATGATTGAGATAAGGAAGTTCCATCTGTACTTTTTTGCGATCAGAGATGCACCAAATGAATCAACTAAATTCCATCCATTTGAATTAATTTTGGGGCTTGAAGTAAGAGGACCATTAAAATAGATTGAGGAGAAATTAATAAGTCAAAATTCAGAGACCACCCATTTGGCCTATATGTTAAATTTTAGAGGACGATTAAATAGAGCTGGAGAGTTGGCTAGACAACATTTTAAAGTATTGCAGTATACAATGAAACAGGAAGCATTTAGAAATCACAAATTCACAAATTTGCAATTGGAGATAAGGTATTGGTATGACCTCCAGTAATAGATGAGCCTTTAAAAGCAAATGGAGAGGAAAATGAGTGAAGTCAACAACTTGATAGAGACTCCAGACAGGAAGAAAACTCACAGAGTGTGTGATGTGAATATGCTCAAAAGGTATTTTGAAAGGGAAGGAAAGCAAGAGGAGAAGGTGTTAATGATTGCAGCACACAAGGAAAAACCAAGTTCAGGGGATTCTGAATTCAACATTCCTCAAATCAAATTGGACAATGATGAGGTTGTCAAGAATTGGGATAAGTTATTGATTTACTTCCACAAGAAAATCGAAATGACCTGAAAGATATCACATGTGTAAATGTTCCATGGGGAGATGTGTGGAAATAAACTGGGAAATACTTACATAATTGTGCATGATGCTGAGATCAGAGATGCTTTCCCGATTAAGCAACATCCTTATAGGCATAATCTTCTAAGTTTTAGAAGGAAATAGAATGCATACTTCAGGATGGCACAGTTGCAGTGACTGGAGCTCAGCCATAGTCATGATGCCAAAGCCAGATGGTTCCCTACGGTTATATGTGGACTTTTGCAAAGTCAATGCAGTTACAACGACTGGTGCAAATTCAATTCCATGGTCGGAGGACTATGTCGAAAAAAAAAGGACAACTAACTTACATTTGTAAGTTGAACTTGCTCATAGGCTACTGGCAAGTACCACTGTCAGAGAAAGCAAAGAAAATTTCAGCTTTCGTAATTTCAAATGGGATATAGCAGTTAACAATCATGCCATTTAGTATGAAAACCCCTCCAGCCACATGCCACAGCCTGACAAATAAGGTAATTGCTGGGCTTTACAACTGTGTGCTGCATATGGATGACCTGGTGATTTTTAGTCAATCATGGATGGAACATTTACAGCATTTATCGGACTTGTTTGATCAACTTCGGAAGGCAGGACTGGTGGTAAACTTAGCTAAAAGCAAATTTGCCAAAGCCCAAGCCACCTTCCTGCTCCATGTAATTGGACGTGACCAAATAGCCCCACGATGGGAAAACAAAAGTAACTGGGGAATTTCCCACACTGTCGACGAAAAAAAGCTGGAGTATGGTTCCTGGGATTGAATGGATTTTACCAAAAGTTTGTGCTGAACTGTAGCAATGCAGCTGCCCCAATCACCGAATTACTAAAAAAAGGTAAGAAGTTTTAGTGGACAGCAGAAGCATTTGACTTACGAAAACCTGTGCTAACCACTGCCCCATTATTAGCCACACCAGATTACACGAAGTCTTTCAAGGTGGCTATTGACGCCAGTGATGTGGGTGTAAGTGCGGTCCTCCTGCAAGAGGATGTCGAAGGAATAGAAAGACTCATCGGGTATTTTTCCAAAACTTTGAACAATCATCAAAATAAACATTCAACGGTGGAGAAAGAGACTTTAAGTTTGGTGTTGGCATTGTAACATTTCAGTGTTTATGTTACTAACAATGTATCTGAGATAATTGTATGCACTGATCATAACCCATTGACATTTGTGGACAACTTTGAGGACAAAAAAAAAACTGACTGTTTAGATGGAACTTGCTGTTGCAACCATTCGATTAGACAATTGTGCATGTGCCAGGTCGGGAAAGCATGATTGCCAATGCATTAACATGATTTGAAAGAGATATGGAGACATTCAGTGGCGGGGGTGCCACATCCTGAATTTGCATGTGGTTATGCATGATTGCATGTTTATAACTAGCATAAGCATATGTGTGTTTCTAACCGGGATTTTGAAGGGTTTTTTTTTAAATGAAGCCATTTTGGGGTATTCATTTGTCATTCTTTGAAGGGGTGAGTGTCCCAAAGCTGGTTCCTCTTTTTCTAAGTCATTCTTTTTTCTCAAGGATATTATGTCCTTGGCTTTTTTTTTCAGAGATGTTGTAAACGTTCCCGGTGTCAATTAGACTGGCTTGGTACAGAGATTAAAGAGTATTGAGAGGCATTTTTGTTTATACGTAAACAGATGAGACTTCAGACCAACGTGGTCATGTTTTAGAAGTGAACTGCATGAGGAAAGGAGAGTTGCCATCTCTCTAGCTGAGCAATTCAGTCCAGAACTAGTTAGGAGTTCATCAGTGAGTTGTGTGGAAACTCTCTCTCCCTCCCCTTTTACCCTTCTAACTTCAACCTGTAAGCATTGCTTCCATTTTTAACTGTGTTTTAAGGGGCTCTGCTTATTGGCATTGTTGTAGATATTCGCAACAGCTTTATTAAGTTTAGTTTGGATAGACTGAGTTCTGTAGGAACCCTTTATTTTGTTTTTTTTGTGTTTCGTAGCGTAATTTTGTGAATAACTGTCTGTCAGTTTTGATACCTAGTTGTCAACATAGCTACCTTATTCCAGGTGATTCTCACTGTACGCTTAGCAAAACAAATTGCAAAGCTATGGTCTGGGTTGCCTGCTCAAGAAACGTTTTGAGTGGTCTGGCCTAGTCCATAACAGAATTAGACCGATGCCAGTCAGGAAAGATATCAGAAAGGACTTCTGCTCCCAAAGAGTAGTGAAAGCTCAAACTTCTCTTCTTCAAATGTTGGTTCTTCTAATCCACTTGTTGAAATTAACTCTGAGATAGACTTTGTTTTATTAAGTAGGGTTATCAGGGACATCGGCCCAAAGCAGGCATATGGAGTGTGGCCATGAATCACCCATGATCATATTGGGTGGCAAAGCAGGTTCAATGGGCTAAATGGCCTCCGCGTGATGTTAGGTTCCCATAAACAAAAACAATTCATTGCTTTCACCATCGACTTCACAATTTTGTTTTTCATCACTTAACGGTTTACTAATTATTCAGGAGTCGCTTTTTAAGGATTATCTTCTGTAAGTAGCATCCGGTGCTTGAAATAAGCACATGTGATGAATTAAGGAGATAAGCTTTATCTATAAATTCAATATGTCTTCATAGCAAGTTTGACATTTTATGGGATCATCACAGCCATGTAGATTCACAACTGGTAAGCATGACCAGAAGCCATATATTTCTGGAGAAACTCAGTAGGTCCGGCAACACCTATGGAGAGAAAATAATTACCAGATCTCCAACATTTTCAGTTTTTTAAGGGGATTATATGTTTCAGAAAGTGATTGAGATACGTATCAGCTTCAATGAAATGGTGCAAAATGCACACGAACATTGCGGTCTACTGCTAAGACCACTTAGAGTCGCTTCCCTGCCATTATGGACTGTACAAGTCTTACAAATTTACCTCTGCATGCACAAGAAGTAGTTGATCCGGAAAATAGTGCAAAAGAAAACTACAGCTAGACGGTTTGGGTCACAAAAATCATGTGCAGAATTTCAAATTGATACAAGTACACAGAATATTTAGTGTAATTAACAAAGTATACACTGCAGTTACATTTTTTAAAAAATAACGAAAAGCACGTAGTGCACTGACAGTCAGGGTAGGATCATGGTGGAAATCATATGCATAAGGAGAGACCCCATCTGGTCATATTTATACCTATACAATTTGTGTCAGCAACATGGTATTTGGCCGCGCACATCCCGGTATCTATGAAAACACATGCAATGTGCCTTAACGACTACTGCCCAGTGTCTCTGATCTCCATAATCATGCAGTGATTAGAGAGACTAGCCATGACCATCATCAACTCTAGCCTCCTCACCTGTCTCGATCCCACACAATTTTCCTCCTGATGTGCCAGGTCTACAGGGGATGACATTTCTGTAGCCCTGCATTCATCTCAAGGACACCTATTTTAGACACTGCTCATTGACTTTATCTGCGCCTGCAATTTCATTATCTCCTCCAGAATGATCTCAAAGCTCCCGGACTTTGGTCTCGGCTCGGCCATCTGCAGCGGGCTCCTCAGCTTTCTGACCCACAAACCGTGATCAGTGAATATGGATCGCGTCCACCATAAAATTCCACACGGGAGACACGGAAGGATGCGTCCTCAGCTGCATACTTACTCCCTGTACACCCACTACTGTGTTACCAAATTCAGAATGAATGCCACCTACAAATTTGCTGAGGACACCACTGTAGTAAGAATAGAGAAAGTAAACACAGGGCGTGTTGACGTGGGGCAATAAGTGCAACCTCTCTCTCAATGTCAGCAAGACTGAAGAACTGGTCACTGACTTCAGGAAGGAAGGAGGAGAATACTCCCCTCTCTACATCAAAGGATCTGAGGTTAAGAGGGTGGACAGCGTCAAGTTTCTGGGAGTGTGTTAACGGACGACCTGGTTTGGACTTCTCACGTAGATGCAACCGGAAAGAAGGCATAACAAGGCCTCTTGTTCCTCAGGTAGCTCAGAAAATGTGGCACGTTCACAAGGATTCGCACTAACTTGTACAATTGCGCAATTGAAAGCACACTGTCTGTGTTCATAACGGCCTGGTGTGGCAACAGCTCTACTCAAGACCATAATACACCTCAGAAGTCTGTGTGCACAGCCCAGACCAGCATAGAAGCCTACCTTCCATCCATGTGCTCCATTTACGTGGCTCAGCATCGCTGAAAGGAACCAATGTCATGTCAGAGTCAGTGATGCTCTCCTACAACCTGTACCGTCAGATAGAAGATGCAGAAGCTTGATCTCTCTCTCTCTCTCTCTCTCTCTCACACACACACACACACACACACACACACCAGCAGATTCAGGGACAGCTTATTCGTGACCGTTATTAGACTGGTGAATGGGCTCTATTTCAACAGTGGGAGTCGAGAGAGCACCAGCCGGGGGATGCCTGCAAGCTAAGTTAGAATATTAAATATCTATCTCATGAATCAGCTGATCGAAGGCTGGAACAGGAGCGAAATTGTACGGGGGACTGCTGGGTAAGTGAACGAATATATTCTGGCAGTGGCTAAGCACGAAATACTCCCATCATCCTCTTCTCAGCAAAAAAAAAGGACTGTGTGAAGGGTTGGGGAGCTAAGGCGTTTTTAACATTTTTTTTGACAGTTTAGAGCAATGGGAATAGAATCTACGAAAGTTCCATTCTCGTCTTGCAGGCTGTGGGAGGTAAAGGGCCACTATTAGTGTCTCTGCTGACTTCACCCAAGTCCAACTCCTCACAGACCATGATAGGGAACTGGAGCTGGAGCGAGAGGAACTTGGAATCATTGAGGCTGAGGGAGTGACAGAGAGGAGTTATCGGGAGGTAGTCGTACCTAAGTTACAGGATAGAACAAGCTGGGTGGCCAGCAAGAGAGAGAAAGGGAATAGGCAGAAAGTGCAGAGAACCCCTGTGGCCGTTCCCCTCCGCAATAAGTATACAGCTCTGAATATTGTTGGAAGGAGCAACCTGCAAGGAGCAAGTCAAAGCAGTCATGTTTTTGGCACTGAGCCTGGCCCTGTGGCTCAGAAGGGAAGGGGGAAAGAATAGGAGAGTGATAGTGACAGGAGATTCAATAGTTAGAGGCACAAACAGGTGATTCTGTGGCCATGAACGAGACTCACGGTTGTTTGTTGCCTCTAGCTGCCATGGTCAGGGATTAGATTACTTACAAGTCCACACCGACCCGCATACCACCCAGGCCCATATTCCTACATTTACCCCTTCACCTAACACTACGGGCAATTTAGCATGGCCAACTTAACCTGCACATTTTTGGATTGTGGGAGGAAACCGGAGCAAAACCCCGGGGAGAATGTGCAAACTCCACACAGAGAGAGTCGCCTGAGGGAGGAATTGAACCCGGGTCTCTGACACTGTGAGGCAGCAGTGCTAACCACCGTGCCACCATGCCGCCCGACTCGGATCAAGTCGACAGAATTCTCAAAGGGGAGGGTGGGCATCCAGAAGTTGTAGCACAGAGTGGCACCAATGACACAAAGTCGGAAAAGGGATGAGGACCTGAAATGTGAATACATGGAGTTAGGTTGGAAGCTAAAAGGCATAACAAGCAGTGTAGTAATCTCAGAATTATTAGTGAGGCTAGCAACAGGGAGCAAATGCAGCTTAACACATGGCTGCAGAGCTATTGCAGCAAGGAAGGCTGCAGAAATGTGGGTCATTGGCATACCTTTTAGTGAAGGCATTACTTGTACAAGAAGGGTGGGTTATACCTGAACTGGAGGTGTACCAACATCCCAGGTGGGAGGTGTGCTCGAGCTCTTTGGGGCGATTTAAACCAGTTTGGGAGGGAGATGGGAACTGCAGCTACATAGCAGAGGATGGGGTACCTGGCTTAGAGAGAGATGCTGCGGGCAGACAGTCTGTGAGGAAGGATAGACAGTTGTTAGGGCAACGTTGCGGTCAGTGTGATAGGTTGAAGTGTGTCTATTTTAACGCAAGGATCACCAGGGATAAGGGTGATGAGCTTAGAACATGGGTGAGTACATGAAGCTACGATTTATGGACACTTGGATATCACAGGGGGAGGAAAGGTTGTTGAAGACCTGGGGTTTAAATGTTGCAAAAGGAATGGGGGTAACGTGAATAGAGGTAGGGGAGTGAAATTACTAATCAGAGATAGTATCACATCTATAGAAAGGGAGGGCATCGAGGAGGGTTTGTCAGCTGAGTCATTTTAAGAGGAAGTCAGAAATAGAAAAAGAGCAGGCATTTTATTGGGAGTTGTCTGTAGACACTCCAATAGCAACAGACACACGAATGAGCATATTGGAAAGATGATAAGTAACAGAGCTATTGTCATGGGTGACTTCAACTTCACCAACATTAATTGCAAACTCCTTAGTGCAAATAGTTTGGATGGAGCAGATTTTGTCAGGTGTATGATTCCAGACTCAATATTTAGATAGACTGACTAGAGGGGAGGCCATATTGGATTTGGTGCTTGACAACTAAACAGTTCAGGTGTCAGGTCTCTTGGTAGGAGAGCAATTCAATGACAGTGATCACAACTCGCTGACTTTTAGAATATACAGGGAAAGTCGAGAGTGTGCTGTGGAAAAGCACAGCAGGTCAAGTAACATCCGAGGAGCAGAAGAATCGATGTTTTGGACATAAACTCTTTATTAGCGGTGAGGAATCAAGGGGAGTAATAGCAGTAGACAGTCGGAGAAAGTATTTAATTGGTCGAGGGGGAATCTCTATGCTATTAGGCAGAAACTGTGGAGCATAAATTGGAGACTGATGTTCTCAGGGATATGCACGGCAGACATCTGGCAGCTTTTTAGAGAATACTTGCCACGCGTGCTAGATAGGTTTGTCCCACAAGGAAGGGATGGTAGGGTGAAGGAACCTTGGGTGACAAAAGATGTGGAACATCTAGTCAAAAGAAAGAAAGAAGCTTGCTTAAAGTTGAGGAAGGAAGAATCGGACAGAGCTCTAGACGGTTACAAGGTAGCCAGGAAGGAATTGAAGAATGAATATAGGAGAGCTCGAAGGGGGCATGAAAAGCCTTGGTTGGTATGATTAAGGAAAACCTCAAGGCAATGTCCATTTATGTGAGGAACAAGTGGATGGCCAGTGTGAGGATAGGGCAGATCGGGGATAGTGGAGTGAACTTATGCATGGAGTTGGAGAGTAAATGTGGTCCTTAATGAATAGTTTGCTTCAGTATTCACTAGTGTATTCACCTTGTCGTTTATAAAGAGAACGTGAAACAGGCTGATACTCTCGAGCTGGAAGTTTTGAAACACGTGATATATCTGGAACCCACACGGGATTTTCTTAAGGTTACAACGGGAAGTAGGGGAAGAGATTGCTGCACCGTTGGTAGTGATCTTGGCATCCTCACTGTCCACTGGAGTTGTACAAGATGATTGAAGGTTGGCAAATGTTGTTCTCTCGTTCAAGAAAACGGATGGGGATAATCCTGGGAACTACAGACCAGTCAGTCTGACATCTGTAGTGGGCAAATTATTGGAGAGGACTCTAAGAGACAGGATTTACGATTATTTGGAAAACCATAGCTTGATTAAAGATAGTCACCACTGCGTTGTGAGTGATAGTTCATGCCGCAAAAGCCAATTGAGTTCTTTGAGGGTATGATGAACACGTTGATAAAGGTCCAGCAGTGGATGTGACGAATATGGATTTTATCAAGGTATTTGATAAGTTTCCCCGTGGTGGACTCATTCAGAAAGTAAGGAGTCATGGGGTATATAGAAATTTGGATGTCTGGATTAAAACATCGGCTAGCCCACAGAAGACAGAGATTGATAGTCGATAGAAAGTATGCAGTCTGGAACTCCGTGACCAATCGTGTTCTGCAGGGATCTGTTATGGGACCTCTGCGCTTTGTGATTTTCAGAAATGACTTGATGAGGAAGTGGAAGGCTGGTTTAGTAAGTTTGCCAGTGACACGAAGATTGATGGAGTTGTTGATACTGTGAAGGGCTGATGCTTGTGGCACCAGATCATTGATAGGATGTGGAACTGAACTCGTAAGTGGTACATAGAGTACACCCTGGAAAAGTGTGAGGTCATTCACTTTGGAAGATCGAATTGAATGCAGATTGCAGGCTTAAAGGCAGAATTCTTTACAGTTTGGCGAAACAGAGAAATGTTGGAGTCCGCATCTACAGAGACCTCAAAGTGCCACCCATTGATCGAATTGTTCAATGGCTTGTATGTTCTTTAGCAGGAAAATTGAGTTTCAGAGCCATGGAGGTTATGCTGCAGCTCTCTAAAAAACTGGTTCTACCACACTTGGGAACATTGTATTCAGTTCAGGTCACCTCATTATAGGAAGGATGCAGACGCTTTAGAGAGACAGTGCAAAGCAGATTTGACAGGATGCTGTCTGGACTGGAAAACATGTCTCATGAAGATATGTTGAGGGAGCTAGGGCTTTTCTCGTTAGAGCGAAGATGGATGAGAGGTGTCTTGATAGAGGTATGCAAGATGATGGGAGGCATAGATAGAATGGATAATCAGAGACTTTTTCCAGGGCAGAAATGACAGTCAAACAGAGGCATCATTTTAATGTGATTAAAGGAAGGTTTACAGAGGTGCGTTTTTTACACAGGGAGCAGTGGTGCGTCAAATGCACTGTCAGCAGTGTTTGTAGATTCATTAGGGATATTTGAGTGGCTCTTGGATAGGCACATGAATGATAGTAAAATGCAGGGCATATAGGTTAGTTTGATCTCAGAGTAGGATAAAAGGTCGGCACAAAACTGAGAACTGAAAGACATGCACTGTGCTGCACTGTTCTATAACTCTCTAACTTCAAGTAATGTTGATCTTGCTAATGTTGATCTTGTCTCGCGCATGCCCTGTGTGATGTAATGTGCAAGCTTTTGTCACCTTTTGTTTTCACTCATTACTTTATGAGCTTCTTGTAAGCAAAGCTTTTCACTGTTCTTAGGTACTCGTGGCCATAAGTAAATCAGATAACACCTATTCAAGTGAGCCAAGGCATAGGCAAAGTTTCTAATTACAGCCAATAGACTGTAGAACAACATTACAGTGCTTCACCACACACCGCAATATTATTTTTTTCTCTACAGGAAACTTCCCTAATATTTAAACGTTTCTGCTAACGGATGCTAAATTTCTAGTATGTGAGCCAAAAAAAAACAGCAGAATTTAGGGACTCATTAGTTAATTACACTTCAATGTTCGTATAAAGAAACCTAACCAGAACTGGTGTGGATGATTAGGGTTGAAATATAAACTCAGTGTCAAAAGAGAAACAGTCTACACCAAATTATTGTGGTCTCAGCCTATCCCTCACAGCCACGTTTGGTGGCCGACAAACAAGATAAATCTTAATTTCAATAATATTACTTTCTGTCCTGTTTTAGTCTAACTACTTGAAATGCCATTTGTGATTCCAGTATTACACATTCTACCAGTGTTTTGTACATATTCGTACATGTTTGTACATCTTGGCAATCTGATAGCATGTTCTAATTGCCATAGCTCTACCAAAGCCCGTCAGAAGCCTCCCAAGCAGCACGAGAATAATTTCCCCCATGGTGCACTTCCTTCCGCCTCTACAAATCTCATCAACCCACAACGTCTCCCAGTGATCAATGAAGCAAACGATCTTCCTTCACACTGTACCTTCCATCATTCGTTCGTATTACCCTTTTCAAACACAACCTCTTTTCAGACAATGAATTCCACACTCGCACCATCATTTGAGTGAGGCAAAATTGTGCCTTGCAGTGGTTCAATGGTTAGTACTGCTGCCTCACAGTGCCAGAGACACTTGTTTGATTCCAACATGGGTGACTGCCTGTGGGGAGTCTATGCATTCTTCCCGTGTGTGCATGGGTTTCCGCTGGGTGCTGTGGTTTCCTTCCAGAATTCAAAGATGTGCACGTTAGTTGGATTGTCCATGATAAGTTGGCCATGGTGTTCAGGGATGTGCAGGCTAAGTGAGTGAGACATGAGGAATGGTTACACTGGTCGGGTATGGGTGTGGGTCTGGGTGGAATGCTCTTTGGAGGGTCGGTATAGATTCAGGTCGAATGGCATGCTTTCACACAGTAGGGATTATATGAGTCTATTCTATGAAAATGCTTCAATCCTCTTTTTATCCTCGAACCTTTCATTTAAATCCATGCCCTCTGCTGATTAACATGCTAACTCGTGAAAAAGTGCATTCCTATCCACCTTATCGATGCCACTTATGCCATTATATATCTCCTATCAGGTCAACTCAATTTATATTGTTACAAGCAAAACAAAGTCACCCCGTCTAACCTTTTGTCATATCAAGAACCTCCATGCTAGGCACCATTCAGGTAAATCTCCTTTTGTACATGTTCTGGCACAACAACATATACTTTGTCATGTGATGATATATGAAATGTGCTCAATATTTCAGTGCTGACCTAATCAGTGTTGTGTACATTGTTAAGGACCAGGCCAAACTCACTAAAAACATTTCAAGAAGGTAGCCCAGACTCTAGCTTTGCTCGATGTTTTAAGAAGATGCATGGCGGAATTTCTTGCAGTGATGCAGCTGGTCAAACCATTCAGTTTCAAGGAAAACATTTTTTTTTAGAGACTGCCAAATTACAGACCACGCAAGCAAACTCGAACAGAATTTACAATGACAATGATTGGAAAACCTGACCAACACGATATTGCCCGCAATTTAACCCAGAGCTCTTCCAATTCCCATAAACACACCACTTGGCAAACAGATAAATTCAAATACAGGTTCGTACAGGAGAGAGAGATTGCAGAGAGGATCAACCAGGGATAATTTGCTGGAAAATGATTTTTTTTTTCTTCCCAGCAGCTTCTCGGGGTACCCAGCAACAATTAAACCAAACTAGAAGAAAATTGCGAACTGGGAGAATTGGCCATTCCCCTTTCATTGTACACGTGTTCTTTTTAAGCAAACCAAAAGGCCCTTTACCTTCTTGTTGCCTTGGACAATATCTGTTAGAAATAGTTAAAGTTGTTTATCTCAGACAAATTGGAACCTCTGCCTTTGACAACCACTGTTGAAACAAGTCCAAGGACAATGTAATCTTGTTAAGGAAGAAGCGTCATTGCAACATTTCCAACATAACTTCCCAGCTGTTGCATATGACTAAGAAACCTAATTGTCTTCTAGCCTTCTGAACAATATTACCTTTCTGTCCTGCTACCTGCAAAATTCTTTGGACGGATTATCTTCATACCTCTTCAGGGCTCTATCATTCATAACGTAATCATTTCAATGACGATTCAGAATGGGCAACAAATGCTCTCCAGCCATACCCACGTCCTGAAAATGAATTTTTAAAGATAATATGTAGAGCTTTAACCAAAATGCCCCAATCACTATGTTTCACTACTTCCTAAACAAACTACATAAATTTAGCATAGAAAAATGCATGTTGTTTTTCATTTATACACTCAGCTTCATCCAATCAGCTTTTTTATTGTCTGTTCTTTCTCTCTAAATTTCACACGCCTTCAATGTTAGACTGGCTGTATTGTAAACCTTCCGTTTATCGCTTTCATTTTCCGAACAGTGTGTAATATTTGTAACAATCCATGCATCAACTATGAATCTCAAATCAAAGGAGGACAGAGAAATTATAGTTAGAAGCTTTGTCATTTCCAAAAGTCATTTCATTACCCACTCACGCAAAACCCAAATGGACTTCATCACTTTTTCTTTGTAACGTGTAACAACGACTACGTGCGTAAAAGGTGCGCATCTAAACTTGTTTATTAAGTGACTGTAATTAGTGCAATTAACACTGGAGCCGAATTGTGTCCCTGGAGGCTTTACTCCCTCTATTTCTGAAGGTCTCCCTTCAATATATAACCAATAATTTCGACTCCAAACCTTCAAGGAATTAGAGAGAGAGAGGAAATATTGATTTCAATGGCACAGCAATGGTGCAAAGATTGGGGATAGATTGGGATGTCACACCAATTGTTGGACCACTAGAAGCAACAGATTGGACTATCGCAGAAACTAATAAGAATCCGATTAAAGCTTATTGGAATGTGACAACAATGGACAGAAGTTTCGGCATGGCACTTTACCATCTTACTACCAGCTATAATGTAGTGCCTTTAACAATTCGAATCAAATATATGCTTCGGGTTGTTCAAACCATTTACTATCCCTTCCTCGTTATCATTGGTGTCACTGGTGAGTGTCTGTGTCCACTAGATAGACTCCAAGCCATGCTTACCTAATGTTATAATCCCTGTCAGGTTACAATAAAAATTCCCAACAATTTTCTTCAGTTCCTCGCAAAAGTGCCCTTCTTTTATGCCTTTCCAAACCTTCGACTTTAAAAGAGGCAGTTCAAAACTTTGGAGAAGCTTTGCTACTAAAATGGTTTCCCGAATTCTTTTGTTCATCAATCTTGCCGATCTTCAAAATTTTGTTGGAAAATCTCAGCAGGTCTGGTAGCACCTGTAAGGAGAGAAAAGAGCTGACGTTTCGAGTCTAACTGACCCTTTGTCAAAAGGGGTTGCATCATGATTGCATTGTTGTAAATCTGTCTGGGGCATCCTTCTCGTTGCATGTCTTCATATAGTTCTGCCCATCGAAACTTGTGATTCCCAAGCCCACCTTAAGCCAAATGGGATTCTTTGAAGCATCAAACTTGGGTTCATGAACGTACCTTGGCACTTGTCCGGCAAATGATACAATTAAACTATTCACATTCCTGTGATTGGATCCGTTCACAACCTCAATTGTTCTGGAGTCACTGGTCTCAAAACGGTAACGCTGTTTCTCTCACCACGTATGCAGCCAGATTTGTTTTATTTCTCCAGTAATGTATGTTACTGGAGGCGTTCACAGTTCATTGTTTTACTGATTATGGGCACAATAGTTAAAGTGCTGCCCAATTAACAAGTGAACGGGCGCTAAACTGAAGGAAATAGGGAGGACAAGCACATTGTCTCTGACCTGTTCAGCTGGTTTGCCAATACGAATTCAGTACCTGCACATAGCAGAGGAGCAACATCGGAGGTGATTTCCATTCAGAACAAAGGTTTTACAAGATAATCAGAGGGTTAGATAGGGTGGACAGGGAGAGCCTTTTTCCAAGTATGGGGACAGCAAACACGAGGGGACACAACTTTAAAGTGAGGGGCGATAGGTATAAGACAGATGTCAGAGGTAATTTCTTTACTCAGAGAATAGTAAGGGTATGGAATGTTTTGCCCGCATCGGTAGTAGATTCGCCAAGTTTAAGTGCATTTAAGTCGTCATTGGACAGGCAAATGGACGTACTGTGCATGGAATAGTGTAGGTGGGATGGGCTTCGGATAGGACTCATTCCTGAAGAAGGGCTCATGCCCGAAACGTCGATTTTCCTGCTTCTTGGATGCTGCCTGACCTGCTGCGCTTTTCCAGCAACACATTTTCAGCTCTGATCTCCAGCATCTACAGTCCTCACTTTCTCCTGGGCTTCAGATTAGTATGACAGGGCGGCGCAACATCGAGGGCCGAAGGCCCTGTACTGCGCTGTAATGTTCTATGTTCTATGCTTTCATTGTATTATTTCTTCACAGTCAAAGGCTGAAGTAGAAAGATTCTCGAGCAGCAAGGGAATCTGCTGCAAAACCAAACAATCCAAATGGACTTCACAACTTTGTTTATAATGTGTAACAAAGAGTACTTAAAAGAGTCCAGGAAAGGACAAGAAATTGGACGTTAGAAAAATGGGATCAGCTATCACACCAGTTAATGGTAGAGCAGGCTCCATATTCCCTACAAATTCGTCTTGTTCCCACTTCTTATTGGTTGATGGTCTCACATGATTTTTGTCAGTTTTGCGGGAATCCCAATCACGTGGGAGTAGTGGTTAAGCAGATTAAGTACGTTTAAGTGGGAACAAAGTGATCCGAATTGCTCGCATTAGGTGAGTACCCTGTCTCTCTGATAAGAAGAAATTAGGTTAAGAACGCATAGTTAAAACGAGCTAAATTATGAACAAACACGCCTAGCTGTAATGATTGGTAGCAGTTGAACGTTTTCATAATTACGAATAATGTAAAAAAATCTGTGGCTAATGTCAATTAATTCAAATACACACATGAATTTTGCAGATTTATTGAATATTTCTCAATTGCTGATGTAGCAGTAAAGATGGCAGGCAATAGGCAAGTATCACTTTCCACATTACGCAAGAGCATACCTATATAATGCTGCCATTGCTGCTCTGATACATTATTGCAGCATTTGGTCCTCCTTATTCAAAGGCCAATCTTTGTACTCTTTACACAATTTCAATCTCAGATATAAAGTCGATATAATTGAGCATTTAGGGAAGCAATCTCATTTCAGAGGGACGACGGTGGATAATTTAACCTGAGGATCACCACGTCTCAGACTAAGGAAGAGGTCGAGAAAAGAGAGTGCTTCACCATACCTCAGAGACTGTGGGAATTGAACATATTATTGACGGTAATATACTAGAGCATTGCCTTCCCTCATATTTTTATTTTCCAAAACATTAACTAATCTAGCAGGATTATCTGTAACAGAATAATGGGTGTCTCTACGTCTGAGCCCCAAATTGAAATCTCACATGTTTCAGTGGTGTATCATAACCATCCATTATGGCAAGTATTTCAACTGAGTATCATTAACACACCTTAAAAAAAGGGGACTCTGCTTATTTGAAGTTCTGTCCCCTCTTCTGCACCAGCAGAACTAATAGAGACAATACTGCCTTTATTGCATTTTGGGTCTCCCTGCTATAAGAATGATGTTGTGAAATGTGAAAGGGTTCAGAAATGATTTACAGGGATATTGCCAGGGTTGGAGATTTTGAGCTAAAGGGTGGGGCTAAGTATGCCAAGACATTTTCCCTGGAATATCAAGCGCTTGAGAGGTGACCTTTTTAGAAGTTTATAAAATCTTGAGTGGCATTGATCAGATGAATAAGCAAAGTTTTTTCCCCCCCAGGGGAGGGAAGTCCAAAACGAGAGGACATAAATGTTTGGTGAGAGGGGAAAAATAGAAAAGGGACCTAAGGAACAACATTTTAAAACAGACAATGGTGCATGAATGGAGCAAACTGCTGAAGAAACTGGTGGAGGCTAGTACAATTACAACATTTAAGAGGCATCTTGGTGGGTACATGAATATGACAGATTTAAAGAGAGTGTGGCCAAATGCTTGCAAATGGGACTATATTAATTTAAGATATCTTGTCAGCTTGGGTGACTTTGCCAAAGGTTCTGTTTCTGTGCTGTGCAACTTCATGGCTCTATGACTCTATGAATTCTTCCTGAGACAAAATGGAGGCTTTGCTCCCAGGCTTCTGCATAATCTCAAGTTTTTTTTTATCCCCTTCTTCTTTACAGTTAACGTTGTGACGATTGTCATCATCTGTCGGGGAAAGTGCTGTCTCTCCACATGGTGTTCTCGTTACCTGGTGGCCATGTTAGCGGAAGATTTACTCATTATTATCCTAGATCTGATACTGAGACATATTCCAATTGTTTTTAAAAGACAGATTATTTTCCTAAAGTTTGTGCCTGTGTGTAATATCCAAGCTCTCCTGCCATATATAGCTATTGATTGTTCTGTATGGTTCACTGTTGATTTCATCTTTGATCGATTTGTAGTGCTTTGTTGCAGCAAGCTGAAAAGTCGATACTGTACAGAGAGAACAGCGGCTGGAATCTTAGGATCACTGACACTTTTGAGTGGTTTGAAGAACATGTTCTGGTATTTTATGTTTACAGGTTTGGATCGGCTTCATAAAGAGCCCTGGTTTTGTTATGCATCAATTGGTGTTCAGGTCACTTTGGTCTGGAGCTCAATCAAATTCATCCATTTTATCCTAACCCCAATTATCCCATTTGTCCTTATTCTGCTGCTAAATGCTTTCACAGCTAAACACGTTTTAATGAACAACAATGTTCGTAAAAGACTCTGGATACACACCCACATTGGCAGTGTCAGAGACTCACAGATAGAGAGCAGGAGACGATCCATAGTTTTACTGTTTTTTATATCTGCTAATTTTATCCTATTGTGGTCACCGTTTTTGATTTCTACATTATGGATGTGCTTTCAGTTGTTGGATTATGCTGTATGGATGAATCATTTTTGGCGAGATATTGGCTTCATGCTGCAGCTTCTGAGCTGTTTCACAAACACTTGCATTTATGCTGTCACACAGAAAAAGTTTAGAAAGCAGCTGAAGAATAGTTTTAGATTATTGTTTACTCCAGAAGTCCAATCTGTTCAATGATAGAATGTATTGAATCATTGAGCATACCGAGCATTTTCTGATTGCACTTAACATTGGCTTTGCTACACAGTCATCTAGAGACTTTTATTCATTAAAATGTCATGCAATGTTCATGAACGTGGCTGGTTAGTGGGGTGTAAGGTCTGATCCCCACTGTAGTTGAAGAAAGAAACTAATACACTCTTACCATGATGATAAGAGTGAACACATGTCGCACATGGTTATTAAGCAGTGAAACAAACTTTACTTTGCAAGATAACAGAGGTGCAAACCTGGTACTGGTGTCCATTACTGCTGTCAATGGACATGATTGTTCTGCAAAATATCTGATGGGAGAGAATCCTGAGAGCCCATGCTAAAACGAGAATGCTGTAATGGCCTTTTGAACATGGCTAGATGTAAGAGAGCGATAGACTCTTCCCCAAAATGAGTAAAAGTAACAGTTATAGAGTCATAAACATGTACAGCACGGAAACAGACCCTTTGGTCTAACTCAAACGTGCCAGCTTCTGTCAATCAGTATGCAGGAGAATTGGAGGCAGGATAAGTTCCCTCTGGTACTTGGGGAGTTTTGGGATGGTCTGATCACATTGTCTTTCAGGAACGGAGCTGTGTTTGCGTAGTGATTGGAGGACTAGGTTCACAGGCTTAATGGCAGACGAGGAATTCCGTCCATCTACTTCCTCGCTGAGGATTTGCGGAATGCTCTATTCCTCATGATGTTGCAGATGCTTCACGTTTCTATCCCCATGGTGTATGAGTGTGCAAATGGAGACAATTCTCAATCTACTGGTCCATTGCAGTTGTCTGCCAGTCGATGCCTTAAGATCAGAAGACCAGAAGGCAGAAGAGCAGAAATTAGGCTGTTCAACACATCGCTTCTCCTCTGCCATTCAACCATGGCTCAGGAGGTTTTCAAATACATTCTCCCACTTTCTCCCCATAACCTGTGATCCCCCTGATACTCAAAAATCCACCCAACTCAGTCTTAAATATACTCAATGACTTAGCCTCCACAGACATTTGTGGCAATGAATTCCATCGATTCACCACTCTTTGGTTGAAGAAGTTTCTCCTTATCTCCAATCTAAAAGGTCTTCCCTTTACTCTAACGCTGTGCTTTCAGCTCCTAGTTTCTCCAAACAATGGAAATATCTTCCCAACATGTACTCTGTTCGGGCCATTCAGTATTCTGCATGTTTCAATTCGATCCCCCCTCATCTTTCTCAAATCCACCGAGTATAGACTCATAGTCCTCAAATGATCCTCATTTGTTAATTTCTATTCCTGTGTTGATTCTCGCGAACCTCCTCTGAATAAATCCAGAGCCAGTACATCCTTCCTGAGATATCAGGACAAAACCTGCACACAATATTCCAGATGTGGTCTAATCTGAGCCTTATAGAAACTCAAAGATATATCCCTGCTCTTATATTCAAGTCCTTTCAAAATAAATTCCATCATTGTGTTTGCCTTCCAAACTAATAACTCAGCCTGCAAGTTTATCTTGAGACAATCCTGGGGTACAACTCCCAAGTTTCTTCACATTTCAGAGTTCTGAATTTTCTCCCCACTTAGAAAATAGTCCATGTCTCTATTCTTTCAACCAACATGCATGATCCCATGCTTTCCCAGTTGGTACTCCATCTGCCACTTCTTTTTTCACTTTTGCAGCCTCCTTGCCTCTCAATGCTACCTGCCTCTCTACCAATCTTTGCATCGTCTGCAATCTTAGCCAGAATACCTTCAGTTCCTTCATTTAGATCATTAATGTATAAAGTGAAAAGTTGTGGTCCCAGCACTGAGTCTTGTGGAACACCACTTGTGACCAGTGGCCATCCTGAGAAGGATCCTTTTATCCCCACTGTCTACTTTCTGCCAGACAGCCAAGCTTCTATCCATGCTATCACCTTGTCTATAACACTGTGGACCCTTACCTTGCTCAGTAGCTGCCTGTGAGGCACCTTGGCAAAGGCCTTCTTGAAGTCCAAGTAGATAACATCAATTGACTAATCTTGGTTTAACTTGCTCATTACTTCCTCAAAGAATTATTGCAGATATCTCAAGCATGACCTCTCCTTGATGAATATTAGACGTTGCCCTATTTTACCATATACATCCAAGTATTCAGAAACGGCATCCCTCATAACAAATTCCAGAATTTTACCATGGCCAAAGTTAGGCTAATCAGTCTGTAATGTTTCTGTCTTTTGCCTTGCTCTCTTTTTAAATGGGAGTGTCACTTTGGTGATTTTCCAGACCTCTGGCACATTCCTTGATTCTAGTGATTCCTGAAAGATCGCCATAAATGCCTCCACTATCTCTTCAGCTATCTCCCTTAGAACTTTGAGGCATAGTCCATCTCGTCCATTACTTATCCACTTTCAAACCATTGGTTTTCCTAGTATCTTCTCCTTAGTGAGGGCCACTGTACTCAGCCTGTCCTCTCACTCACTTTAGTTTTTAAGATATTACTCATGTTTTCCATTGTGAAGACTGACAGGAAGTAATCATTCAGTTCCCAGCCATTTCCTTGTTCCCCACTACTATCTTTCTAGCATCATTTTCCAGTGATCTAACATCTACTTTTGCCTCTCTTTTGCCCTTTATATATCAAAAGGAGCTCTTACAGTTGTCCTTTATATTACTGGCGTATTTAATCTTCGCCCTTTTTTTGTTGTTGTTGCCCTCTGTTTGTCTTTGTAAGCTTCCCAATCCTTTGGTTTCCCATTGCCCTTCGCCACATTATTTGCTTTCTCTTTTGCTTTTATGCTATTCTTCACTGCCCCAGTTCACCATAGTAGGCTCACCCTCCTGGTACCACGCTTCTTTTTTCCTCGGGATGAATCTCTACAGTGTCTCCAGAATTACTCCCACAAACTCCTCCCATTGCTGTTCCACTGTCTTTCCTGCTTGGCTCCTCTGTCAGTCAATTCAGCTTCTCCCTCATGCCTCTGTAGTTGCCTTTATTCAGCTGCAATACCTCAACCTCTGATTGCATTTTCTCCTTCATTAATTGCAGAGTAAATTCAATCACATTGTGATCACTGCCTCCTCAAGATTCCTTCACCTTAAGCTCTCTTATCAAGTCTGCCTCATCACACAACACTGAATCTAGTATTGTCTGTTCCATAGTGGACCCCAACACAAACTGCTCTGAAAAGCCATCTAATGGACATTTTAGAAATTCATTTTCTTGCAATCCACTACCAACCTGATTTTCCCAGTCCACTGCATATTGAAATCCCTCATGATCATTGTATTTTGACACAGCTTTTCAATCTCCTGGTATATCTTGTGCCCCAGTCCCTGCCTACTATTTGGAGACATGTACAGAACTCCAACTGTGTTTTCTTTTTACTTTTGCATTTCCTCAATTGTACCCACACAGATACTACGCCATTTGACACTTTGTTGAATACTATTGATTCAATTTCATTTCTTACTAATGAAGCAACCTCACCCCTCAGCTCACCTACTTATCTTTTTGATCAATAAGAACCAAATGGAAAAGCATGATCAGAAACCTCGCCAACTAACCATCTCCATTACAATCAGAATCTGCAATTGGAATAATATTTTTAAAAGTATGGAAACTTCTACTCGTATCTAAACCACTTGAATTTCAGCAACATTAAATTTGCATAGTTTGGAAACATTTATAATCCTTGAAAATGTTTAACAATCCTAGATGAATGTCATTACTCCTCAGGAGAATTTAGAGCAAAAAGCAAATAACTAAAATCAATCAAGAGATGTTTAAGTCAAGCTACAGCAAGTTCACAAGGTACCTTAGCTCAGTTGCATTGATAAAAATGCAGAAATATTCCATAAAATAAGAATCCTGGTTAAAATCTACAGATGAAAACTCTAAGCATTAAAATAATTGGATAATGGAGCTGAACACATACAAATATCAGATTGTGGAAAATCGAAAAGGGAGAGGTAAAGAACAAAATGTTTCTGAGACACTGACTGGAATCAATCTTACTCAGTTCATGTCCAAGTCAACAGTTCTCTACATACAATAACTCTTTGACATGTTGAGATGTTCCTTGACCTTTAATTCTAAGGCCTGTTTAGGAACATTTCTGTCATTTCTTAATATCTGAGCCAATACTTACTTTTCACATGGCGACTGAGACATGAGCTGGGTGCAGTGACTAAACCCAGAACTCACACTGAACCTAATCAGCATGAGCTGTCCTTCCTACTTCCTATTTTGATTGTTTATTCAGTTTCTCATCTATTAGAATGACCATGTCAATTTCATTTCTTTCATATGTAAATCACAAAACATTTTTTTTAAAGTTACATTCCCAGGTTAACTATAACAATTGGAGTCAGCCGAGATAATGTGTTAAAGGTGTTAGCCCCCAGTGAGTTGCTGTCTGTGCCATAATGTTTAGACTGATTCTAATCTAAAAAATAAATTAACAGAATCTTACAGAGATTCATGCAGTTTTTGAGCAAAGCACAATGTAGCTCTGCAAGTACCAATTCACCCCAAAAACATATATGTGTATGCATGCACGTGTGTCTGTGTGTGTGTGTGTGTCTAGGAGAGTGTATAGGTGTGTGTGAATGTAAAGTGGTCTAAGTCTGTGAGGGGGTGTATGTGTGAGTGTGGGAGTGTGTGTGTCTATAGGAGTGTGTGTGAATGTTTGTGTTTGTATAGGAGTGTGTGTCTGTGTCTGTGTGTGTGTGTAGTGCAATGGTGGTCACCTGTAATGTGACATGAACCCAAGGTCCCAGTTGAGGCTCTCCCTATGTGTACCAATCTTAGCTGTCAGCCTCTGCTCGGCCACTTTTCACTGCTGCCTGTTCTGAAGTCTGCCTTAGAGGCTATGGCAATGGGCACTGCGCAACAATCAATAGATAGCAGTATTCCTTCCCAGTTGGGGAACACTTCAGTGGTCTAGGACATTTGACCTCGGACCTTTGTGTAACCATCCTCCAAGGCAGACTTCTGGACAGGCAGCAGCAAAACGTGGCCAAGCAGAGGTTTATAGTTAAGTTCTGTACACATAGGGAGAGTGCCAACCAGGACCTTGGGTTCATGTCACACTACAGGTGACCACCATTGCACTATACACACACGCACACACACAAGTAGACACTCCTACACACACACAAACACACATATACATTTGTAGAGTGAATTTGTACTTGTTTTACTCAAAATCCATGTAAAATTCTGTTCATTCATTTTTTTTAGATTAGAATCAGTCTAAACATGATGGCACAGACAGCAGCACACAGGGGACTAGCACCTTCAACACATTATCTGGGCTGACACCAATTGTTAAAGTTAACCTGAGAATGTAAATTTTTAAAAATGTTTTGTAATTTACATATGAAAGAAGTGAAACTAACATGGTCATTCTAACAGATGGGAGACTTAACAAACAATCAAAGTATTTTTCAACGTATAATTTCAGTTACATCACACAAAAATATTTGCATAAATTGTGTCTTACAATTGTGTACTCTACAACCACCTGATGAAGGAGCAGTGCTCTGAAAGCTAATGATTCCAATTTAACCTGTTGGACTATAACCTGGCGTTGTGTGATTTTTAACTTTGTACACCCCAATCCAACACTGGCATCTCCAAATCTTGCCTAACACACTCCATGTAAGATGTAACCTGTATGCCTCTATCCATGTTTTTTACCCCTATGATTTGTATGTCCTTGCTACCTATGATCTGCCTCTACTAAGCTTTTCACTGTATTTAGGTACATGTGACATTAAATCAAATAAATCAAATTAAATAAATCAAAAACTGGGATATATTTTAGCCCATTCCCTTTCCTGTCTTCACTTTCTTACGGTGCTTGTTGTCATCATGTGAATGGTTGAAGACTAGAATTTTCCATGTTGAGAATATCTCAAAGAAGTCATGATAAATCATCTGCTCAGCACGTCTGGCTCACTAACGTTTTCACATCTCTCTTCATTAAGGATATTTGTTGCCTATCCTCTTCCAGTGAGTTATTTAATTGTCTACCATCAATCTCAACTGAATACTGTAGTGTTATAGACCATAGATTTGATATGTTCATTGGGCAAATTACAGATTTTGTTGAAGCAGTATCCTGTTGTTGTTAATGGTGCACAGTATCTTGTGGATGCTGGGCCTTGAATTGCTAAATTGTTTCAAGGTCAATACCATTTTGTATAGCACTTGTTCCACCCATAGAGTCATAAGGCATACAGCATGGAAAAAGACCCTTCATGGTGAACAGGTCTTCCAAACCCAACTAGTGCTAGTTGCCAGCATGTGACCCATATCCCTGCAAACATTTCCTCGTCATGTACCTGTCCAAATATCTTTTAAATGCTGCAACTGTACCTGCCATTTCTTCTAAAACATTCCTCCTCTGACCTTAAAGTTGTGCACTTCAGATTGGAACTCCATTACCCTATGAAAAATACCTTTCCTATTTATCATATGATTTTATAAACCTCAATATCTTCATCCCTCAACCACCTACACTTCAGGGGGAAAAAAAAGTCCTAAACTAATGAGACTCAGCACAATGTTGAGTAACATCACATTGAATATATGACTTCACCGCCACGATGATAGTAGAAGGACACTCCTACTGATAGTTTAATGGACAGAGGCATCCGAGAGATACAGGTTAGTGAGAATGATGTCAAGGGTTTTCTTTTCTCTTGTACTCAGTCCTTTACGCATGCCCAGTCTGCACTGGATTGCTGCCGAGCCACTCTTGCAGTTGAATATTGTAGCCCTCCCCTCCCCCACCACCCCCATCGCCCCACCCCCAGACCCCCAGAGTACATTTTGCATCCTTGCCAAGTGTTTTCTCCAAGTGATGTCCAACAAGGAGGAAAACAGAATAATTACCCAAGGGGCTGGACTCTGTGATAATTGGCAGAAGGTTTCCTTCCCCATATTTGACATGAGATCTCATAAGAGTTCACAATCAATGTTGAAAATTCCTGTGACAACTCCTTCTGGAAAGTATGCCTTTGTGACCAATGATTACTGCCCTCTAGTTGACCCAGGAAGTATATGCGAAGGAGAAACTATTGTCTGGTTTATTTTCTGTAATTAAAGATCCCGTGATTGAGGGTGGCCTGTTAAATATATAAAAAAAGACTCAATGTGGCTGTGGTTCATTACTTTGTAACTTGTTATTGCGCTTTAATCAGTGAAAAACAACTCTCAAATGCAGTCAGAGAGTGGGTTCAATGGTTCTTATTGTTCAGTTGTATATTTCATTTCACATTGCTGCCCCGGTATCAGTATTCTCACAGGCTCCTGTAAAAATTGTAGGTTGATTCTGAACATAGATCTATTCAGCCTAGAATTTCCGTGCTCACCTTTGACCATGTTATCTAATTCGGCACAATCCATGGCTCTTCCCAATAACTCTGCATTTGTTTCATCTGAACGTGTTTAGATGAAAGTTCTTCTTCATTCTGCTCTTTCAGAAAGCATGGTCTCCCTTACCACAACTGGCCATGATAATATATTTGCCATTGTCTCTAGCTTTTGATTCATTTATCGATTATATTGACGTTATATCCCCTCTGGTCACCTCACATGCCACCACTGGAAACAGTTTCTCTCATTCACACAACGGAAACCTGTCAGAATTGAGGTCAAACGCCTTGTGTCAAGTCCCTTGATTGTTCCTGCTTGAAAGAAAACAATTCCAGCTTCTTCAGTCTCTGTATGAACATGTCTCCTTGTCGTTGCCTTTTCCCTGCCACTTTAGGTAGAGGGCTGAGATTTATGTAGTCATGTTGACATTTAGTGCCTGTTTGAGTCGCATGGTTAGCCCTGTACCAGAGGAGACAGACAGGAGACTGGAAGAACACAGCAGGCCAGGAAGCATCAAGATGGGGAAAACTCAATGTTTCGGGAAACACCCTGCTTCCGACTAGATGTTAGGGCTGGGGGAGCTGCAGATAAAGGTGGGGTGGGTGAGCAATGTAGCAGAATGGCAATAAAGTGATAGCTGATCAAAGGTCATGGGTACAATCTGGTTGGTCGAGGAGAGGGATGAATCAGTTTGGTAGCCAGAAGGAATGGTTGGCTGGCAGAATGTAAGGGAGGAGGTGGGGCTGGAAAGGGAGCTGCGGGATGGCTGGCAAGTTTAATTGTGGGCTGTAGACTGTCTAACTGGAAGACAAGGTGTTGTTTCTCCAATTTGTGGTCTGATTCACTGTGGCAATGGAGGAGGCCCGAGGATGCTAATGTCAAAGGGGGAGTGGGAAGCAGAATTGAAATGGATGGTGACCAAGAGGTCAAACTGGTCATTTCAGCCCAGGAGAAAGTGTTCAGTGAAACAGCCACCTAGTCTACATTTGGTCTCACCAATGTAGAGAAGACCACATTGCAAACACCAGATGCATTAGACTATGTTGAGGAGATACAGATGAACTTCTGTATCACGTGGAAGGACTGTTTGTAGCCCTGGATAGGAGTGAGGAAGGTATTCGCTTTTTCGCAGCAGAGAGCTGGGCGGAAGTGAAGTCGGAGTGCAAAGCTGGTCGGGAAAGTAAGTGATTGTTATTTGAGTGGAGAAGGAACCCGAGACACTACACGTGTAGTGTCTCCCGCGCTCCCTCCTCCTCTAACCTAAAAAAAAGTAAGCTACTTAGTGTTCTTGTTTTGGAGACTAAGTGTAGAGTTATGGCAGCGCAGGCAGTGGAATGTTCCTCCTGCTGAATGTTTGAGGTAGGGGTGACCACCGATGCTCCTGCCGACTTCACCTGCAGGAAGTGCAGCCAGCTCCAGCTCCTCACAGACCGCGTTAGGGAACTGGAGCTGGAGTTGGATGAACTGAGAATTATTCGAGAGGGTGATAGGTAGAAGCTTACAGGAACATAGTTACGCCAGAGAACAGAGGTAGCTGGGTAACACTTTGAGGTGGGAAGGGGAGGAAACAGGCAGTGCAGGGATCCCCTGTGGTCGTTCCCCTCAACAATAAGTATACCGCTTTGGAAACTATTGGGGGGTGTCGGCCTAGCAGGGGTAAGCTGCAGTGACCGGGTCTCTGGCACAAGGTCCGGTTCTGAGGCTCAGAAGGGAAAGGGGGAGAGGAGGAGAGCGCTAGTTATAGGAGACTCTATAGTTAGAGGGACAGACAGGCGGTTCTGTGGACATGGACGAGACTTTCAGTTGGTTTGTTGCCTCCCGGGTGCCAGGGTCGGAGACGTCTCTGTGTCTTCAGAATCCTTAAGGGGGAGGGTGTGCAGCCAGAAGTCATGGTGCACATTGGCACCAATGACATAGGTAGGAAGAGGGGTCAGGAGGTCATTCAAGAGCTCAGGGATTAGGCTGGAAGCTAAAAGCTCGGACAGCCAGAGTCTTCATCTCTGGGTTGTTGCCGGTACCACGTGACAGTGAGGCAAGGGAATGGGAGAGAGTGCGGTTGAACATGTGGCTGCAAGGATGGTGTAGGAGGGAGGGCTTCAGGTATTTGGACAATTGGGCTGCATTCTGGGGAAGGTGGGACTTGTACAAGCAGGAGGGATTGCACCTGAACCAGAAAGGCACCAATATCCTGGGAGGTAGGTTTGCTAGCACTCTTCGTGGGGATTTAAACTAATTTGGCAGGGGGATGGGATCTGGACTTGTACTCCAGCAAGTAGGTTAGCTGTTTTTCAGGATGTCCAAGAATGTAGGGAGGCTGTGGTGAAGGTAGCACTGACAGGAAATACTTGCGGACACAGAGATGGGTTCAAGTGTGTATACTTCAACGCAAGGAGTATCAGAAATAAGGTGGGTGAACTTAAGGCGTGGATCGGTACTTGGGAATACGATGTTATGGCCATCACAGAAACATGGATAGTAGAGGGACAGGAATGGTTGTTGGAGTTCCTGGTTACAGATGTTTCAGTAAGATTAGGGAGGGTGGTAAAAAAAGGAGGGGGCGTGGCATTGCTAATTAGAAATGGTATAATGGCTGCCGAGTCAGAAATAGAAAAGGAGCAGTCACCTTGTTGGGTGTTTACTATAGCCCCACCAATAGCAGCAGAGATGTGGAGAAACAGATTGGGAAACAGATTTTGGAAAGGTGCAGACTCCACAAGGTAGTAGTCATGGGCAATTTCAATTTCCCAAATATTGATTGGAAGCTCTTTAAATCAAATAGATTGGACGGGGCGGTGTTTGTGCAGTGTGTCCAGGAAGCTTTTCTAACTCAGATTGTCCAACCAGAGGGGAGGCCATATTGGATTTGGTACTCAGTAACGAACCGGGACAAGTGATGGGCTTGTTAATGGGTGAGCATTTTTGTGATGGTGACCACAATTCTGTGACTTTCACCTTGGTTATGGAGAGAGATAGGTGCGTGCAACAGGGTAGGTTTTACAACTGGGGGAAGGGTAAATACGATGCTGCAAGACAGGATCTGAGGAGCATAAGTTGGGAGCATAGGCTGTCAGGGAACGATGTCATTGAAATGTGGAACTTTTTCAAGGAACAGATACAACGTGTCCTTGATATGTATGTACCTGTCAGGCAGTAAAGAGATGGTCGTGTGAGGGAACCTTGGTTGATGAGGGAGATTGAATGTCTAGTAAAGAGGAAGAAGGAGGCTTACATAAGGTTGAGGAAACAAGGTTCAGACAGAGCATTGGAGGGATACAGGATAGCCAGGAGGGAGCTGAAGAAAGGGATTAGCGGAACTAAGAGAGGGCATGAAAAATCTTTGGCGGGTAGGATCAAGGATAACCCCAAGGCATTTTATGCGTATGTGAGAAACATGGGAATGACGAGAACGAGGGTAGGTCCGATCAAGGACAGTAGTGGGAGACTGTGTATTGAGTCGGAAGAGATAGGAGAAGTCTTGAATGAGTACTTTTCTTCAGTATTTACAAATGAGAGGGACCGTATTGTTGAAGAGGAGAGTATGAAAAGGACTGGTAAGCTAGAGGAGACACTTGTTAGGAAGGAAGATGTGTTGGGAACTTTGAAAAACTTGAGGATAGACAAGTCCCCCCCGACCTGACGGGATATATCCTAGGATTATGTGGGAAGCAAGTGAGGAAATTGCAGAGCCTTTGGCAATGATCTTTTCGTCTTCACTGTCAACGGGGGTGGTACCAGTGGACTGGAGAGTGGTGAATGTTGTGCCCCTGTTCAAAAAAGGGAATAGGGATAACCCTGGGAATTACAGGCCAGTTAGTCTTACTTTGGTGGTAGGCAAAGTAATGGAAAGGGTACTGACGGATAGGATTTATGAGTATCCAGAAAGACACTGCTTGATTAGGGACAACCAGCACGGATTTGTGAGGGGTAGATCTTGCCTTACAAGTTTTATTGAATTCTTTGAGGAGGTGACCAAGCATGTGGATGAAGGTAGAGCAGTGGCTGTAGTGTACATGGATTTTACTAAGACATTTGATAAGGTTTCCCATGGTAGGCTGATGCGGAATTTCAGGAGGCATGGGATAGTGGGAAATTTGGCCAGTTGGATAGAGAACTGGCTAACTGGTTGAAGTCAGAGAGTGATGCTAAATGGTAAATATTCAGTCTGGAGCCCAGTTACAAGTGGAGTTCTGCAGGGATTTGTTCTGGGTCCTCTGCTGTTTGTAATTTTTATGAATAACTTGGAAGAGGGAGTCGAAGGGTGGGTCAGTAAATTTGCAGACGATATGAAGATTGGTGGAGTTGTGGATAGTGAGAAGGGCTGTTGTCGGCTGCAAAGGGACTTAGATATGATGCAGACCTGGGCTGAGGAGTGGCAGATGGAATTCAACCCTGTCAAGTCTGAGGTTGTCCATTTTGGAAGGACAAATAAGAATGCGGAATACAGGGTTAACAGCAGGGTTCTTAGTAAGGTGGAGGAGCAGAGGGATCTTGGAGTCTATGTTCATAGCTCTTTGAAAGTTGCCATTCAGCTGGATAGAGCTTGTAAGAAGGCCTATGGTGTATTAGCGTTCATTAGCAGAGGGATTGAATTCAAGAGTCGTGAGGTGATGTTGCAGCTGTACAGGACCTTGGTAAGGCCACATTTGGAGTACTGTGTGCAGTTCTGGTCACCTCACTTTAGGAAAGATGTGGAAACTTTGGAGAGGGTGCAGAGAAGATTTACCAGGATGTTGCCTGGAATGGAGAATAGGTCGTACGAGGATAGGTTGAGAGTGCTAGGACTTTTCTCATTGGAACGGTGAAGGATGAGGGGTGACTTGACAGAGGTTTATAAGATGATCAGAGGAATAGATAGAGTAGACAGTCAGAGACTTTTTCCCCGGGTACAACAGAGTGTTACAAGGGGCATAAATTTAAGGTGAAGGGTGGAAGGTATAGGGGGGATGTCAGGGGTAGGTTCTTTACCCAGAGAGTGGTGGGGGCATGGAATGCGCTGCCTGTGGGAGTGGCAGAGTCAGAATCATTGGTGACCTTTAAGCGGCAATTGGATAGGTACATGGATAGGTGCTTAAGCTAGGACAAATGTTCGGCACAACATCGTGGGCCGAAGGGCCTGTTCTGTGCTGTATTGTTCTATGTTCTATTGTTAGGACAGATGTTTCATCATTTTCGCGTGAATGGAAAGGCACTTGGGGGGGGTTGGAGGGATTGGTGGGAAGTGTGGCACAAACAATGGAGTGGCAGAGGGAATGGTCCTTGTGGAAGGCAGAGAGTGATGGGGAGGAGAGGATGTTCTTGGGAATCTAATTGGACTTGGCAGAAGAGTTTGAGGATGGTATGTTGGGTGCCAAGGCTTGTAGGGTGGTAAAGTGTGGACACTATCTTTATTATGTTTGGAGAGGTGGTGTTTAGAGCAGTAGAACAGGGAATGGAGGAGGTACTGTGGAGGGTTGTCTGGATGAAAAGGGGGTTAAAAAAATTGGTTGAAACCAGAGGATATCTGGGATGCTTGTGAGTAGAACATCTGATCAGAGCAAATGCAACGGAGAGGGAGGAATTGGGAAAATGGGATGGTGTTTTTGCAGGATACAGGGTGAAAGTAGGTATAGTTCAGGTAGCTATAGGAGTTTGCTCAAGGAGGACTCTCAATGCTTTGCACCTGTAATCATTCTTTGATATTTGGTGGGAATCAATGTCAGACTCCAATTGTTCTTCCCGAGTAAATGCCTTCCTTTTCAAGTATATAAACAATTCCTTCCTGAAGATTACAATTGTTATTGCTTAGTGATCGATAATCCTCCCAACTTGTTGACTTGAATGTCATTAATCTACCTTTCAACCTCGGTACAGTGCACTCCTCTGTCCGATGCAGAATTGCGTATGTCTGTCCAGAATGGCATGATAGTTTATTACTGAGGCCCTTGAGGAAGGAATTGGCTGTCCAAGGGTACTCTTAAAACAATAAAAAAAAGCACTTTCACAGCTGTAGAGCAGGCTTCCTGACGATTCTGCAGGGCTGCAGAATCTTCCAAAGGCAACATTGGATGGCTTTAGGGGATCTTGATGTCAATGTGGCTTACATTCATTTGGGAGAAAGTTAGGACTGCAGATGCTGGAGATCAGAGCTGAAAATGTGTTGCTGGAAAAGCACAGCAGGTCAGGCAGCACCCAAGGAGCAGGCGAATCAATGTTTCGGGCATGAGCTTATTGATCCTGAAGAAGGGCTCATGCCCGAAACGTCGATTCTCCTGTTCCTTGGATGCTGCCTGACCTGCTGCGCTTTTCCAACAACACATTTTCCACTTACATCCATTTGGGGTAATAACCCAGTTAATTATGTCAAGACAGGGCTACAGCCAATGTGACAGCATGTCAAGGGGTCAGCCAAAGAGGTCAAAATAGGATCTTTTATGACAATAAGTTCTGATTATGAAGGAGTCCTGGGTGATAGGTGGGACTGTCATAAAAGGATCATGGCAAGTCAACTAAGGGATATGTGAAAATTGGGGTGGGTCACATCGGAGTCAGCATTGGGTCAGGTCAGTTTCGCTTTGGAGTTAAGATTAGATTCATGGCAGATTTCAAGTGTGGTTATATCAGTATTAGAGTTAGCTCATGCCAAAATCAGAGTAAGGTCATGTCGAGGTCAGTGGTATTTCTTTAACTTGGAAAGACGTTTGTTTGCTGTGAGAGTGGAGTGTTTCTTGATTATTACGCAAAGGAACCATTTTTAAAAACTCTCTGCACATACCTTGCTAACATACACTAGTTGTTAGTCTCAGACTATTTTCTACTACCTGAATTTGCTTTCACTACTATCATGAGTCAATATTTGGACAGTATTGCAATGACATTTTCCGCATTGGAAGGTTCGTACTCAGCGACACCTAAGAAGAAAGAACAGAGTTAAATCTGAGCTTGTTAGGACTTACAATCAGCAAAGCAGACAATGATTGTCCACAATATTCTTCCAGGGAACAGATTGGCAAACAACACGTATCCATGCACAACAATAACATGTGATGATGTCCTTTAAGAAGGTTAGGTTACCCTTACTGTTTCTCAGAAGGGCCGTAAAGACAGATGTCCCATTTTGTCTGCATTTATCTACTCGAGGAAGCTTTTAAGTTAAGAAAAAAAAAATCTTCTGCAGTGAAAGCTCGGCTTTCCCCAGTTTGGGTTTGGTTTTGGCAAGCAGTCAGTTGCAGCTGGGGAATACAAAGGAACTGTTACAGTGGAAGAAAGTTCCATGCTAAATCTCACTGCCATCTCTCTTTCCCTTTAGAACCCGTGTCTGACTTTACCTTTTATTTTTGCTCAGGAGATGTTTATCGGGAATGTTGCATATAATTAGAAAAGCACCGTGAAGTTGTGATAGAATCTATTTGGTTTCTAAGTAGTTAAGTTACTCTATATTCTGTTCGCTTTTGTCTGTGTTTCATTCGATAATCTAACAAATAAATTCTGTTTTGCTTAAAACTAAGTGTTTGGGTCAGCTGCATCACTCCTTGGATATCCACTCTACACCTACTTAAAACAATGAGGAAAGTGAGAGTCTAGGCTACCTTCCTGAAATGTTTTCAGAAGGTCTGACTGAGTCCATAACAAACATTGAGAAAACAGAGCATTGCAGGCTCAATGCTAAAGGGGCAAAGCATCCTGGAATAATAAGTATTGAAAAAGTGCTGCTCTTTTGGAATGCTCATACTTGAAGGAATACTGCAAGTTCGAATGGTGTGAAAGAAATTGTGTGTGAAATACAGACAAAATGGGACATCTGTCTTTACGGCCCTTCTGAGAAAGATTAAGAGTAACCTAACCATCTTAAAGGACATCATCACATGTTATTGAAGGTGTGCCATACCCTCAAACATTCAGTCGTGTGTCAGCACTGAAATATGAGATGGGCAGGATTGAAGGAATCATGCAATTTCTAAGTGGCAACGTTTGCAGATCAATGCACTGTCCATTGATTGGCAGGAGCACTGCAAGGTCAGAAAAGTAGTCATAAGGAATAGTTGGACTTTCAATGTGTGGGTATTGAAGAAGCATTAGGATTTTCAATACTCACTACGGAATACTGTCAGATGAAATTCATTGCCAGATGAACTGCATTGTCAGATGATCAAGTCCAGTGGAGTGTTCTACAGTCAGATGCTCAAAGCCACGAGATTTCTATACTACTGTCTTGACAGTACCTAGGGTGGACTGTTGTCCTATGTACCCCTCCATCAATATTAGCAAAATTAATTAAATCTTTCTTTATCACATTCCTCTGCATGGAATCTTATGCGTACTAAATTGATGATGATGATTTTGATGTTATTGCACCTCAATATTGGGCATTCACAGTTGATGATAGGTGGTGTAAAAATGAGACAAACACAATTTCTTTCTTACCAACAGGAATTGGCACAGTCCCATTCAGAAACTGCCAAAAGGTCCTTTCATCACTGCTGGCCGGAATACCACCAATGCTGGTGATGAAGGGGCCCAAGGAAGTCTGGATAGCCTTGAATCTAAATGAGGGGTACAACAACATGTGGGAATAACGTGTTGATATTCAAACACAGAGGTGGTCACACATCATATAACTGACAAGTTTCAAGGACAGATAAATTCCTGAAAACCTAAACTCTGAAAGATGAGTTGTCTATGAACATTGTGTCAGTGAAGTGTAGCTCCTGCACAGTTCCATACTCAGAGTCTGGAAGTAGACACACATCAAGATCTTCCTCTGTTTATTTCTATCTCATTCTATCATTACCTCGATCAGATGTATATTCTTTCCGCTTGTACATCTGTTTCCTTTCTCTTTCTCTTTTTTTTAATTTAAATTAGAATCTGTGTCTACTCTTATCTCTCTCCTCCTGTGGTTTCCTTACCCTGTCCATGCTACTGTTTATCTTTTTTCTATCACGTTTCAACATTCTCTTTTGAAGTTTCTCCCTGATAGTCTTTCTCTCTATTTCCCTTTCCATCTTTCTTGCTTTCTTTCTGCCTTGTTTCCTATCTGCCTCTCATTCTCTCTTTTAGTGTGTGTATGTGTGCCTGGGTCTCTGTGTGTCATTCTCACACACACTTTCTCACTGTGAACATGAAACTAAAATCTCCCTTGGCTCTTTCTTCTACCTCTTCCAGTCTAAGTTGCCGAATGGAAGTATCGTTCATTGAGTGATGTTTTCTATTTTAGAGTAAGTGAGCTTCCATATCCTGGAAAAGAGCTTCACTTGATTGAAAATGAATTCCATCTGCATGGAATGAAAATGTACATCTGTTTAGTGAATTTCAGTGTCCATAGAGTTTAACTATGTGCCAATTATTATGTCTCTGTTCGTTGAGTGTAACAGAGTTTACATCGCGTGAAAGATTTGATTGCATGAGAGAGAGTTTCAATAGGGTGTTGGTGATGTTATATTGGGCATGAGTGACTTTTCTCAAGAATCATTGCGTTAACACTGTGAATGCATTTTTCTCAAGTACATATGGGCTCCTTTTGATCGTCAGCTTTTCTTGAATGTGAATGAGTTTCTACCAAGTACGTGTCTTAGCATTGACCATGAGCTAGTTTCCATTCACCGTGATTTTGGTTTCACTGCTTTGTGAGCAAATTTCCATTGCTTGTGTGAGTTATTAATTAGCGTATGTTTACTTCCAGTGTGGATGAGTTTCTGTTAGGATGCGAGTGAAGTTGCATTGTGTCGATATGAACTTTCACAGAGAGTGGAATAGTTCATATTGAATGTGGGTGAATTTCACTTCAACTTCCCCTCCCACTCTGCCAAGGATGTGCATGTCCTGGGCCTCCTCCACTGCCAAATCCTAGCCTTCCGCCACCTGGAGGAAGAAAGCCTCATCTACCAATTTGGGACCCTCCAACCACACGGTATTAAGATTGATTTCACTGGTTTTCTCACCTCCCCTCCCCCCCCCCCCCCCCACCACATCCCAGATCCAACACCCTCCTCAGCAACACCCTCTTGAACTGTCCGCCCTGCCCTTCTCTTGTCCCACCTGCCCGCTCCACTCTCCACTCTGACCTATCATTACCACCGCTGCCCCCCTCCCCACCTGCAGCTACCTATCACCTTTGCAGCTACATTTCCCCCAGCACCACTCCACTCGTATTTACCACTCAACCCCCTCCACCCTGCAACCACCAGCCCCCACCCCCCCACCCCCACATTCCTGATAAAGGGCTTATGCCTGAAACATCGACTCTCCTACTCTGAGGATGCTCTCTGACTTTTTGTGCTTGTCTAGCGCCAAACATTTCCACTCTGTTCTCCAGCATCTGCAATCGTCATGTTTTCCTGTAGGTATGTTCCTATCAAGTATCACTGACTTCTCATTGAGTGAGTGTGAACTCCCATTGAATGTCAGCAAATTTCTAACAAGTATAAGAGAAATGTCACTGCATATGAAGCAGTTCCCGTTGAATGCGATCAAGTTTCCATTGAACATAAATTAATGTTCATTGAGTGAATCTCCATGTAGAGAAAAATGGGTTTCCGTTGATGCATTGAGTCTCCATTCAATCTGAATGAATCTCCTTACAGTATGGGTGGGTTTCCATTGAGTGCAAATTCTCATTGAATGAGAGTGTGTGTACATTCAGTGAAAGCAATTTTAAACAGCTAAACAAGTGAGATTTTGTTGAAAGCATCAGTTTCACTGAGTGTAAATAAGTTGCCATTGCATGCAAGTGACTTTCCAACAAGTGTGACAGATATTCTATTAAGGCTGAGTGGGATTCTGTGGAGTTCTAAGAGTGTTTCCATAGAGGGAAACTGAGTTGACACTGTGTGTGAGTGAAGTTCCAATGAGTGCTCGATGGAATATTACACCAGCGAGTGTGGGCAAGTTTTCACTGAGTCGCAAAACTTTCCATTGAGAATTCAGTAGGTTTGATTTTCAGGGCATGCTTATTTAGTAGGAATGAGGAAGTTTTCATGAGGTGTAGATGAGTTTCCTTTTAAGAAATGTCATTTAATGTGCACAATGCTGATTCTCTTGAGAGGGTGTAAAATTTCCATTGTGAAATGCAAGGAGATTTTGTTTGTATTAGATTGTATGTTTTTCTCTTGCCAAGTGATACTTCACATTCTGAGGTCAATAATGATGTCGTATTCATGAATTATATTTCCACACTTCAAATTCAGCAATCGAACCATTTCATATAACTCAATCCTGCATAAACTCTCGAAGCTACCATCCCTCCTACAGACGCCCCAAACCCCAATTCCACACCAAGATTATTTCAGCAGACATTTCGGACATTCGACACTCCCTTGATATCCACTAAAATCCGATGCCCACCTACAACTTCGCCTCTTCATCCAATGCATTTTACAATCAATTCAGCACATTATTAATGTAATGCACTGATCCTCATCTCTCACCTGCTCCATTTCCCCACTGCTCAACCCACCTACCTTCACAACTGTCAAACCCACCCCCACTTTGTTTCCCCTCACAATCTCCCATCCCAATGTTCCATCTCAATGTCCCATATTTATCTCAACATCATGATTTAGAATGAAGTCCCTTCGCACAATCTTCCACTATGCATTGGTGTATTAGTACAGGTAGCTGTAGCTACACAACAATGCTTGACCATGACTCACCGAAAGTATTCTGAATCCATCGCCTGTGCAAGTTCCATAATTTTGAGAAGGACTGTACCGGCATGGACTGTTAGATGGATGGAATGTAAAGTGGTGCCATCATTTACAGTGTAGTCCACAGAAATCATTCTGCTATAGCTTATCTCTGCCTTTGACTGTGTTCCTAAATAAAAGAGAAATAGATATGTTAGAACCCTTGTTGACATTTCATTATGAGTATGTTTAAATCTTTTGTTAATGTCAATTAGAGCTGTGACAAGTGAGCTTGGAGGTGAAGGTGACCTTTGGACTATGAGCATCAGGAGTTTTACAAAGAAAATACAACATTTTGTTTATGAGGCTCGGCCTTATTGTATTTTGCTTCTTGTTAAAAATTGCTCTACAGAACTTCGACTCCAGAGTGGCCTTACGCTGAAACAGATGAAGATTTTGAATTCCAATTGGGACCTCGCTGGGAGGCAGTCAGTCTGACGGGGGATGGGCAAAGTTTGAACTTTTTTGGGGACTATGTTCATGTCAAAAAGGATTGTGCCTCTGAAAGCTACAGGAATATGATTTGATTGAGCCTTGGTTGTGTTCTCATTACTCAATTAATAAAAGTTCAGGGAATAGAATCTCCATTTTAAGAATGAAATGACTATTCTGCCGGTCTTTCTGGAAACTATCTGCATGCATTTGGTACCATTAAAAACCAAGCAAGATGCAGTCTCGTGTGCCTGTGAGATTAAGGACCGTGGAAACAACTTCAGTGAGCTAGTCGATTACGTTTCGATTACGTTGGGTAAGGCTGATTATATGGGATTGATGAGAGACTTTACGGTGGACTGGAACAAGTTAATTGCAGCCGGACATAAAACATTTTAGAAAGTGGTGTTCTAAAGTAAATGAGTTACCGCACCCATATTCCAGGTGTAGATAGGAGAAACGAAAAGAATGCCATTCCAGCTGCAGTGAAGACCAATCAGTAGGCTAAGTTACGATTGAGACCGTAAAGGGGAGAAGGGTTTGCAGAAACCAAGTGAATCTGGCTTGGTTATATTTGTGAAAACTATTTGGAATTGAACAAGTTTCACAAGCAAGACTAAATAAAGAAGTTGGAATGCCAACTTGACAAGTCTGAACTGAATGACAAGAAGCCCAGGGATCCCTCCATTTTAGCAGTAATTTTGAGACTAACAACTGCAAAGAAATACCCTGTGTCAGGAGGCATTAATACTGCTGTCACACAGAAATGGGCAATGCTAGAATCAAAGAAGTTTGCACTAAAATCGAAGACATTTATTAGATTCTATTGTAGTTTAACTTTTGTTCTGTTAAAGTGACTGAGTTATTAATAAATTGATAAATCTTTTGTTTAGCTGTAAACCTGTTCTCTGTTATCATCTATTCACAAAGTTTGATCCTGTCTGGCTTTTTAAAAAGTATCATTACAAACCATTTGGTCAATCTTGAGAGGCATTAAGGACTATTTCAATTTTACTGTGTTGTGAACACAGTGGTAGGGTGGTTGATTTGATTTGGTTGCCTCAAGTATCAAAACAATTATGGTATTTAGTCAAAACATGGTATATAAGAATCTGGCATGGCATCACACCGCCAAACACCTTCATGGTAATAGTCTACAGCTTGCTGCTTTTCTCTGGCTAATTTTAACCTCTGAGATCTAATCTCTGCAGCAGCCCCTAGATCCATCATTCCAATCTGCCACATCCTCTAGCCCTACAACTTTACCCTTTCCATGTGACTCCCCCAGTTGCTAAAACTTTTCCTATCATTGTAAACGATTCCTCCCCTACCACCATGTTTACTTTTATAAGCTTTTGCAATCTTAACATCCTTCCATTTCACCGCAATCTCCTCAACTCTCCATACCTTGGTCAACCCCTCAAGTTCAGACAAGCCTCCACTTTTGTGACTTTACATTCCAAAGGTGTTCTCTATCTGTATAACATTCTGCATCCTCCAGACTTGGACTGCTCAGTTGTAAATAATATGGATATCCCACCAAGGCACAATAAAAGCCATAGCTAATATGAGAGAAATAACTCATCTCTGTCTGACAACGGAATTATCAGCCCTCACTATCATGGGGTTAACTGTTGTCCAGAAACGTAACTCTTTCCTTCTGTTTCTGGAAGATGGCACCAACAGCAATGCATATCTCACGTGGGCCTGTCCCAGTCAATGCCGACAATACTGTATCCTGATGTTACAAAGCTTCTTCAGTACGAGACCCATTGAAGAACAGCACAACCTGAGCGTGAATACTCTGAAAGTACACCATTTGCTCCCCATTACCCTGGTCATGGTTCAATGTTCATTCTGTATTGATGCCAAAACTGGTAACATGCCTTTAATACTCACTCTTCCATGATGTAACATTCCCCCAGATGTGTCACAAAAGCCGAGGAAGGCTCCCTTGCTGTGGATCCCTCAATTCTGCAGCTAAAAGTCAATCCTGGTCCTTTCCGGGAGTGATGTTCTATTAGTACTGCTCCACTGCAGTGCAGCTAACCTACATGGTTTACCATTCAACATTACTTGGCATTTTCAGTTCCCAAATACCAATGGTTCTATGCTCATTCTGTTCATTGACAGTGTAGTGCAGCAAGTGTAGTAGTGTAGTACAGAACCACAACAACGAGCACCCGAGCTACAAACCTTCTCACAAACTTTGGAGTCCTTTACTTGTATACAAACACGCTGGGACCTCTCTGAAGTGCCACCTTCTCTCAGCACTGCATGTGAAAGTTTCCCTGCATCACTGACCCTCAGGGGATGCAGTGTTCCTCGATAATGCTGTTCTAATTGTTTATCATTCTCTTGGTATCCGCTAATTGGCAGCTCTGCGTTTCTGAACTTTCATCAGTGTGGTAGTCTCAGCACTGACTCTCTGTCAGTGTTTACTCTCTGAGAGTGTAGTGTATAATCAATACTGACTCACCAAATGCTCAGTAATCCGTAGATACCAACAATTCAACAGTATGGAGTTCCATTTGCACTTCCATTTACCTCAGCAATGGCTATCTAAAGAATGTCAGACTAGATATTGAGCCATTGGTGTGTATGGCTAACAGTCAAATGAGGAACTAATAATCACTGAAATCACATATTCCATCATATTCTGTATTCACCTGAATTCGGCATTAACTTACCACTTACTCCACCATAGCACCCTTTACCAGCCTCCAGATATGTCTTCTCCAACAGAGGTGGCAAGATCTGTGAAGCCATGTCCGAGTTTGAGAATGCTTCCTGGCTGATTTCTTCCACAACTCTCTCTGGAATCTTTGAAGTATTCCAGACGGGGAATGGAATGAAATCACTGTTAGCAATAAGAGCCTGCGCGTGAAAGATGAGAGGGATAGAGTCAGGGAAGGCCATATACTCAATCAGCCATGGGCTTCCTGTATGACACGATAACACTTGTTAGGTGAATACTTGACATTTCCCCAATTTTACCTCAATCAGATTTGTAAATAACTTTTCTCACGGCAGGTGAGAATGTGACTGTTTCCCTTGCCACAGCAGCAAAGTCATGAACATTACAGGACATGACATAAGGATAACTGGGCTTCAGGGCATAAACAATGATGAGAAATTGTAGAACGATACCTGGACTTCACTGTTTGTTAGGAGGAAATATTGCACAAATTTAACCTGTTTCTCTGGTATATAGAAGGTTAAATGGTGATCTGATTGAACTCTGCAAGATATTAACTGGAATAGCCAGGGCAAGTAAAGAGGAACTATTTGTATGGGTTGAATATTCTAGAGTACATAGTCTGCGAATTAGGACCAGGCCATAGATGTTAGGAAGCACTTCTACACACAAATATTGTTAAATGTTTGGAACTCTATTCCACAAATAGCAGTGGATGCTGGATTACTTGCTAATTTTAAATTGGAAACAGTTTCGGTGTTTTTCTATTAAGCAAAGAGCTGTGAGCCAAAAGTATGGATATCGTTAGGCCACAGATCAACCATTGAATGGTGGAAAAGTTTCAAGAGGCTGAATGGACTAGTCCTGCTCCTATGCAGCGATGAAAGGAAGAAATTTTGCTTTTTTAAGGTGAAGATTATGATTTGAATCATGATCATTTTTTCTAATATCTGACAGTTGTTAGACATTTCATATTTTATTTTGAATGGTGCTGAGTGTGTTAAAATGTTGTGGATTATGTTTTGTCTGTGTATGTTGTCACAGCTTGAAATATGTGAACGGGGTTTTCTAAGCTGTTATTTAAGTAGAGATTTGCATGAAGTCTGTTCAGTGAACTGGAAGGTCTTAATAAATGATCAATGTCTTAGATTGGCAGTTATGAAATATACACCCACAAGCGTCAAGGAACAAATGTTGAATAGCAGTGATGTTAAGAAACATGAAAGTGCTTTCTTCACTTCATATGGAAATATTATTTAGAAATCTACAGTTGTCATTATTCTTAGTTTATGGGATCTGGGTCTCTTTGGCTCAGCCATATGTTCTGTTCATCCCAATCTGACCAGATGACAGTTCAGAGCCAAACATGACGCTGTGGGTCTGTAATCATGTGTAGGCCATATCAGATATGTGTGGCAGATCTCATTTCCAAAATGGCATGAGGAAACTTGATGGATTCTGACAGGTCATTACATGTCTGCGTGTGTTATTCAACTTTGCTTATTAAATTCTTTTTATCACCTAATTCCATCATCTACGGTGTGCTTGTACCATGAACATTAGGTCAGTGTTTCGAACTAATAATCCAATGTCATTAGCAGCACGCCACTTCCTACCAGTTTGTGGTTAGCACAAGTATGTTGCGCATCATTTTGACTTGTCTCTCACATCAGCAACCCTCAGAAAAACAAAAGACTCCCTGCCTGACTGTAGACAATCATTCTTGTATACTCCGAAGCATTCTGCTGCAAGTTTGAAAAAAACTACAGTTAAAAAACACACCGATGACTGAGATTCGATATAAAGTGGAAGAGATTTGTGAGAATACAATGATGATGAAATCATTCACAGTGTATTGTAGACTCTCCTGGTCGATTTGGTATTGGTGCAAACAAACGAGGAGCATTGTATATATCTTTAGTCACCATTGATATTGCTGAATCTACATGAGGGGTGCAGTTTCATTATTCATAGGACATGACGAGACTACACAAGTATTGGATAGAGTTCTGGTCTCTAATGATCTTGACTTGATTGTTTTTAAAAGGGCATTGTAGGTTCTCATTTCTATATATCATGGTTAGCCCAGCCCACACACACAGTGTATTACTTTGATTTCCATATATAAGTGAGATCAAAACTGAAATTTCTGTCCCAGCTTTGATTTTCCTGTCCCCATCTTCCCCCAGTGTTCTGTGTCTCTTCTGATATGTGTGCCTCATCCTTGCTCTCTTCCTGCCCCTTTGACTCTCTGTTTCTTCTCTCTCTTTCTCTCTCTTTCTCTCTCTCTCTCTCTCTTTCTCTCTCTTTCTCTCTCTGTGCAATCTAATACCTTCAGTTAATTTTTCTTCCCATCTTCATCATCACCTCTTTATCCATTTTTTTCCATATCTCTGTCTCTCGCCATCTTCCCTGTACCTCTCACTCCTGCAGCTTAGACCCTCAATTTTATTGTGCACAACTAACCACCCCCTCCCCCAACCCCTCTCCTCCACCTCCAACCCTCCTCCTACACACACACTTTTCAGTTCTTATCACATCCTCCCTTTCCCTCATGGACTCTCTATCTCTCTCTCTCTCTTCCCAAATCTCAACCAATAAACTTCTCTCACTCTCCATTTCCCTCTACCCACCCACCTTTTCTCTCCTATCATCTCTTTCCAAACGCCTCTTACCCTTTGTCAGTTGTTCTCTTTCAGTACTTCCACCAATGTCTCTCCTTACTCCCCTCTTGTCTCACTCTTTGCTTGCTGCTGGGGCCAATGACTCTGACATGAATCTTACCTGCATGGCCAGGCCAGTGCTATAGATATTCCCAATTGTTCCCTGAGCTTCTTTTGCACAGTAAATCTGCATGATCAGTTTTGTCAAGGCAATCTTGATGGAGTCAGCTGGCTTGTAGGAACCGTTTAGACAGCTAAAGGCCATGGCAGCCATAGCAACCGTATCTAGTGAAGAAACAGAAAGGTGTCCAGGCAGCCCGTGTCGACAGAATCCAAACCGATTAAATGGGGGCACAACACCTTTCGATGGGCGGGGAAATGTGAATCCAACGGGGCATCATCCACTACATACGGGAGAGAGTAATTATTCTTTTTCCCAGAGGAGAAACAGTTTTATATGTGGATCAATGCAGTTGACAAGTAGAAAGTAACATTGGTTCAATGGCACTCAGCTGCACGTTTCCACTGAACAGGCAGTTGGTCTAAAGGGGTGACATGCCCATGTCTCAAGGAGACAGCCTGGTTAAATGGGACACACAGATGACATTGTGACACGCCGAAGACTGTTCCCCTCCTGTACTTGAGTCTTTCTGCCATCCATCAGACTAAATTAGATTACTTACAGTGTGGAAACAGGCCCTTCGGCCCAACAAGTCCACACCGACCCGCCGAAGCGACAACCCACCCATACCCCTACATATACCCTTTACCTGACACTACGGACAATTTAGCATGGCCAATTCACCTGACCCGCACATCTTTGGACTGTGGGAGGAAACCGGAGCACCCGGAGGAAACCCACGCAGACACGGGGAGAACGTGCAAACTCCACACAGTCAGTCGCCTGAGTCGGGAATTGAACCCAGGTCCCTGGCGCTGTGAGGCAGCAGTGCTAACCACTATGCCACCGTGCCGCCCAAAGGACTCTGTCCTTATGTTTCTATCTCTCCCTGCCTCTCTGTCTCCCCATCTCTCACTCTGCTCTTCTGTCTTCCTGTCTCTCCTGGTTCACTCTCTTTCACTTTATCTCTTTATTTCTCTCCCCACCACCATGACAACCCTGTCTCTCTTTAATCTCTCTCTCTCTCTCTCCTGGTGCCCTCTCTTTGTTGCTTTTCCTCGTTCCTTGTCTCTCCATCTCTCTCCCTCTTAGTCTCTCTCTCTCTCTTTGATTCTTCTTACACCCTCTTTGTCCTTCTCTCTCTCCCCATCATCTGTCGTTCTCTTTCCCTTTATTCCCTTTCACACTTTCTTTATCTCTCAGCCATCTTCCACTTTGTCTCTGTTTCTTGCCCTCTCTCAGTCTCTCCTTCTGTGTCGCTCCCCACCATGTCTTCCTCTCTATCTTGCTCCCACGTCACTCATCTTTTCGTTCTGTCCTTCCTCTCTCTTCTTTTCCGTGCCTGTGCTTGTCTCCCTTTATTCCTCCCTCCCTCTCACCAGCCGCACCGCACTTGACATTTACCTACCCTCTCTGACGTGTTTCACTTACCCACTGAGAAGTGGTCTCCGTAGGAGAGCTCATCGTTCATCACAGCCTGTGCGAAAATTTTGATATCGCTCTTCCTAATCAAGTAATCATCTTGGCAAAGTGCAAGCACAGCAAGTGAAACTTGATAGTAGGTGGTGAAAGGGTGCTTTTTCACCTCTAGGAGCGGAGGAGGATAAATATTAAAACGTTGAAGAATACCAAAGTCCGATTCTCGGTTTTAGAAATTCATTTTCTTTGTGCTATTCAGGCATATATTTACAAATGGCACTACACTTTGCATCACTCGCCCCCGATGGCATCGGGGTTAAGATTTCTCATTATCACAGAGCTATAGTATCCCTACAGTGTGGAAATAGGCCATTCAGTCCAACAAGTCCATACTGACCCTCTAAAGATTAGCCCACCCAGACCCATTCCCCTACCCAGTTAGTCTACATTTGACCCTAACGAATACACCTAACCTATATATCCCTGAACACTGTGGGCAATTTAGCATGGCTAATTCACCCAAACTGCGCATCTTTGGACTGTGGGAGCAAACTGATGGGAGTCCACACACACAGAGGGAAAACATGCAAACTTCACACAGACAGTCACCCAAGTCATGATACAACAAAAGAGGAGATTTTTTTGGCAATCTTAACATAGAAAGAGCTGCATATTGAGTCCCTCAAAGTAAAACAGAAAATTGATGGGGAAACTCAGCTGGTCTGACATCATCTGTGGAGAGAGTTAATGTTTCGAGCCTTGTGATCCATATTCCCAACTGCGAAGAGAGCTGGGAGTCATTGATTCCTACGCTGATGACAGGGTTTGGGTGTTGGGGGCGCTTGGTGAAGTAAGCAGACAGGTGGAGGCAAACCCAAAGACAGAAAGAAAGTTAAACAAACTAAAGGATTCTTCATAGCAAATCACTGAAGGAGACTAGTTGATCATGAGGGGTGTAGATAAGCTAAATGGCAGGTATCTTTTCCCTTGGGTGGACAATTTCAAAACGAGGGAGCACTTTTTTTTAAGGTGAGAGGAAAATGACTTGAAAACGTCGTGAGGGTTTTTTCTTAGTTTTACACAGTAGTTCAGTGTATAGAATGAACTTCAAGAAGAAATGCTGGATGTGGGTACAGTTAAAACATTTTAAAAACATTTAGATAGGTACAAAAATAGGAATGTTTGGAGGGATCCGGACCATGCACAAGCAGATGAGACTAGTTTAGTTTCGGATTATACTCACTATGACTGGTCGGACTGAAGGGTCTATTTCCATTCCGTATGACTCTATCCTGCATTGATTTTTTTTTTGACAGAGTGACTCGCATGTGGAATGAAATTTCAGAAGAAGTAATGGTTGCAGATACTGTTGCAATGTTTTAAAGCCATTTCTATACGTATATGAATTAGAAACATTTGGAGGGATATGGATGAGGCACAATCAAGTGGGCCTAGTTTAATTTTGGATTATGGTCAGCACAGATTGATTGGATCAAAGGGTCTGTCTCCGTGCTGTGTGACTCTATGACACTGTGATTCTAAACACTGGACTAGCCAGAAATCCCTGGTAAAGAAACATATTGATAAGATGCATCACGTCTTTGTTCTTACAGCTTTCCCCTTGCCTGTTGACAACCTTACCGATGTTTTTAATCTCGTGGCCAAGCTTCTCAGAAAGCAATGACTCCAGGTTGATGCCATGGTTCAATTTGTTATCAATGGTCAGCTTCGTTGGGTTTTCACAACAGCAGCTCAATGCCAATACATACTGGCCCAGTTTCCCACTGGTCATACTCGCCCCTGTTGAGAAGAGAACTTAAGAAGCAACGCACCAATGGTTCAACAGCGTCTGCACAAGCAAAGTGATCCTCTGATTTCACAAATTCAGGTGTTTCACCAATGTGCAAGTTGGATCTGAATCCTGATATTTTCAGCACATCCGCAGCCCCTGCCTCCTAATGTACAGTCTTTATACAGTACTGGCAACCCAATCGTACAATGCTCTTGCAATTATGACCATGTGAGACTGTTGCTGTCACTCTGCACTAATCACAGGAATGCCATAAAACTGACCTTTCCATAATGCGGCACTCCCTCAGCACTGACCCTCCCACAGTGCGGCACTGCCTCAGCACTGACCCTCCCACAGTGCGGCACTGCCTCAGCACTGACCCTCCGACAGTGCGGCACTGCCTCAGCACTGACCCTCCGACAGTGCGGCGCTCCCTCAGCACTGACCCTCCGACAGTGCGGCGCTCCCTCAGCACTGACCCTCCGACAGTGCGGCGCTCCCTCAGCACTGACCCTCCGACAGTGCGGCGCTCCCTCAGCACTGACCCTCCGACAGTGCGGCGCTCCCTCAGCACTGACCCTCCGACAGTGCGGCGCTCCCTCAGCACTGACCCTCCGACAGTGCGGCGCTCCCTCAGCACTGACCCTCCGACAGTGCGGCGCTCCCTCAGCACTGACCCTCCGACAGTGCGGCGCTCCCTCAGCACTGACCCTCCGACAGTGCGGCGCTCCCTCAGCACTGACCCTCTGATAGTGCATTGCCCACTCAGTACTGAGCCTCGCACAGCATGTGAACCCCTCAATGCAGACACTGTGAACTTGGAAACTTCACTCAGTTCTGACACCGTGTCTGTGCAGGGCTGCCTTAACACTTAGGTGTCTCATCACTGTGCCTCTGACAAAGCAGCACCCCAACATTACTGACTCCCTTTCAATATAGAATTCTTTCAGCACTAACACCTGAAAATGAGCATTCCTTCAGTGGATCCCTCGCTCAGTCGATTATCTTAATTAATAGCATGGGGCTGAAACCGTGCTCAGAACGTACTGATGTGTTTCCCAGACAGCAGGTCATATTTGTACCATCTGCGCTCTCTTACCTTTGCTAATAACAGTCTCCTTAAGTTTGTTGACAACGTGTGGTTCGATCTTGTGTTTAACCAGACACAGGGCAAGTACCACACTGGGGTCTGGAGGGTCTTGGTAAATCAGAGACTCAGCCAACTGTTTCTCCAGCTGAGCTGCACATTCTATGTAATCTCCTGGAAAACATTGGAACGTAGACAGCAGAAATTGAGACAAAATTAATCTGCTCACTGAGTTGCAAGTAATCTCTTATTCTATTTCTGATCTTTGCCCAAGTAGCCTAACTCATAATAACTTTTGGAAACATTTGCCGGAGCCACCTTTTACAGGTTTATTGATTCCACCGATTCCACCATCCTTGCCAGTGGAAATTTCCAAATCTCAGCAAAGGCTGTGTCAAATGTATTTCATTGTCACACAACACCACCTCCCCACCGCAACCAACCCTTTCTTTGCTAAATGTCTTAACACCGTGTCATCGAGGCATTGACCCTCCTGTCACTGGAAGTATTATCGATGTTTCAGGCATAAGCCCTCCTCAGGAATGAGGTTTTGTGGGCTGGGGATGGGGAGCTAAGAGATAAATGCGAGAGGGGGTGAAATTGGGGGGGGGGGGGGGGGGGGGCGGGTATAGGTAGATCAAGGCGGGGGAGAAGGTGATAAGTTGGAGAGGAGGGTGGACTGGATAGGTCAAGAGGGCGGTGCTAAGTTGGAGGCTTGAAACTGGAATAACATAGAACATAGAACAATACAGCACAGAACAGGCCCTTCGGCCCACGATGTTGTGCCGAACATCTATCCTAGATTAAGCACCCATCCATGTACCTATCCAATTGCCGCTTAAAGGTCGCCAATGATTCTGACTCTATCACTCCCACGGGCAGCGCATTCCATGCCCCCACCACTCTCTGGGTAAAGAAGCCACCCCTGACATCTCCCCTATACCTTCCACCCTTCACCTTAAATTTATGTCCCCTTGTAACACTCTATTGTACCCGGGGAAAAAGTTTCTGACTGTCTACTCTATCTATTCCTCTGATCATCTTATAAACCTCTATCAAGTCACCCCTCATCCTTCGCCGTTCCAACGAGAAAAGGCCGAGAACTCTCAACCTATCCTCGTACAACCTATTCTCCATTCCAGGCAACATCCTGGTAAATCTTCTCTGCACCCTCTCCAAAGCTTCCACATCTTTCCTAAAGTGAGGCGACCAGAACTGCACACAGTAACTTGGGGGGGGTGGGGGAGGGAAAATGAGGAAACTGGTGAGATCTACATTAATCATGTGTGGTTTCAGGGTTCCGTGGCGGAAGATGAAGCGTCCTATCTCCATGTATTGGGTGGTAAGGGTTTGGCGATGGAGGAGGCCCAGAACCTGCATGTCCTTGGCGGAATGGGAGGAGGAGTTGAAGTGTTCAACCAAAGGCTTGGGTTGTTGTGGGTGTCCCAGAGATGTTCTTTGAAATGGTCAGAGATGGCCTCCTTCTTCAAAGACCTCACTTTCCCCTCTCACTTGGTCGTCAATGCCCTCCAGCGCATCTCTTCCACTTCCCACACCTCCCTTCAACCACACCCCCGCAGTGCAACAAGAACAGAACCCCTTCCCGGTCGCAACCTTCCACTCCACCAAACTTCCGAAACATTCCATCATCCCCCATCACCTTCAAACAGACCCCACCATGAGGGATATATTTCCCTCCCCACCCCTATCAGCATTCCAGAGAGACGATTCCCTCTGCGACTCCCTCGTTAGACCCATGCCCCGCACCACCACCAGCCCACACCTCACTCTCAGCACCTTCCTGTCACCACAGGAAATGCAAAGCCTGCGCCCACACCTCCCCTCACCACAGTCCAAGGCCCGTGGGATCCTTCCACATCCGACAGAAATTCACCTGTATCTCCATCAATGTCATCTGCCGTATGTGTGGCACCCAATGTGGTTTCCTCTACATCGGGGACACAGTACACCAACTTGCAGATCATTTCAGAGAACATCTCTGGGACACCTGCACCAACCAACCCCACCACCTCATGGCTGAACATTTCAACTCCCCCTCCCACTCTGACAAGGACATGGAGGTCCTGGGCCTCCTCCATCACCAAATCCTTACCAACTGACGCCTGGAGGAAGAACACCTCATCTGCCACCTTAGAACCCTGCAACAACATGGGATTAATGTGGATTTCACCAGTTCCCTAATTTCCCCTTCCCGCACATTATCCCAGTCCCAAGCCTTCAACTCGGCACCACCCTCTTGATCTTTCCATCGCCTTTCCCCACTACCCGCTTCACCTTCCTCTCAGACCTATCACTTTATCCTCCACCTTCACTTACTTTTCGCATTCTCCTTCCCCTCCAACCTCACCCCCCTCACATTTATCTCTCAGCCAACCCCCCTCCCCCACTCACCCCATGAGCTTCATTCCTGATAATGGGCTTAGGCCAAATATGTGACTTCACCTGCTCCTCAGATGCTGTCTGGCCTGCTGTACTTTTCCATCACCATACTCTCGACTATGATCTCCAGCATCTACAGTCCTCACTTTCTTCCAGCAGGAAATGGTAACCCTCATTTCATCTATCTTCATAGTTTTGAATGCCTCCCTTAAACCTCTCCTTAATTTTGTCTTCTGAAAGTACAGAATACCAGCCTTTCCAAACGCAAACCCAAACCTATCATTCTAGTTTGTAGACATAGCTGCCTTTGCATTTAGAGCAGGAGGCAACTACAGCTCACCACAGCTTTGAAGACCATGAGGTAGGAACACCAAGATCAGGAACAGTGTCGGTAAGATGCCCATTGTTATTACAAGCCTGCCGTTAATCAGAACCAGAATCGCAGTGCAAAGTGCTTACAGGAGGTGTGGGGTAGTGTGGCTTTATATATATCAAAGGGAAGGTCAAAGGATTGCAAATAATGTAATGTGGGAATACTAATTAACCTTTAATTAGAGATTGTTACACAAAGTGGACCTAATCTTTGATATCGAGTTAATGCACGAGCAAATATTAACTGAACAATTTGCAATATCACCTGAAGCAATGTCACACGAAGGGTATTTTAATTTGTTCTCAACGGCTGACTCAATCAGCGATTGCAACTCCGCTGTAATTGAGGGGTTTAATGGAGGTGTTCATAAAGGTTGTAATCATCTACCTCCCTGAACTGCTGCAGTCCAGGGCAGTGCAGTGTTTAGCAAGAGAGTTAGGAGGGATGCAGTTCCAGGATATTAGTGATTAGCACTGCTGACCATTAACAAATGTGTATAAATCTTTGGCAGCGAATGATTAGGACAGCAAAGGTTTTTTTGTTCATTCGTTCACAGGATTTGACTGGGTTTTGGCACAGCATTAATTCCCCATTCCTATCCCCATCAAAGTGGGAGAATTGCAGAGGTTCATTACTTTGGAGAAACAGAACGTAGCAGACTTTAAACTACAGCTTTCTCTGTTTCTACCTCCCGTCTGGCCATTGAGATGAAATTGATTTCGAGACAAGAATCTTATTGATGATATTAGTTAAATGATCTTTTCCATGATACAAATTGGTGAATGAGTTAGAGGCTGTAAGCTAACCGAGGGGATTTGTGAGTTATGAATTGTAATCTAATCAAGGGGGTCTGTGGATTTATATGTACAATAACAGGTATCGTGGAGTGAGTTAAAATCTAATTGATGGGTCTGCTGTGGATTAAAAACAGGATATTTGCTTGTGTGTGTGCTTCTATGTGTGTGCGTGTCTGTCTGTCTGTGCATGTTTCTGTGTATGTCTGTGCACCTGTCTGTGTGTGTTTCTGTGTGTCTATCTTCGTATGTCTTTGCATGTGTGTGTGTGTGTGTGTGTGTATATACATCTCAGTTGAACTCAGTGTTTGTGGCTATGTGTTTTTGTGAGCAAGTGTATATCACTGTGTATTTTAAAAGAACATAGAACAGTTCGGCCTAGTGCAGGCCCCTTGACCCTCGATGTTGTGCTGACTTTCATCCTACTCTAAGGTCAAGCTAACCCACATTCCCTTCATTTTACTATCACCCATGTGCCTATCTAAGAGTGTCCCTAATGTACCTGACACTAAAACCACTGCATTTCCCACGCCTACCACTCTCTGTGCAAAGAACCCACCTCTGACATCTACCCTAAACCTTTCTCCAATCACCTTAAAATTATGCCCCCTTGTGATAGCCATTTCTGCCCTGGAACAAAGTATCTGACTATCCACTCTATCTATGCCTCTCAACACCTTGTACATTTCTATCAAGTCACCCCTCATCCTCCTTCACTCCAATGAGAAAAGCCCTAGATCCCTCAACCTTTCTTAATGAGACATGCCCTCCAGTCCAGGCAGCATCCTGGTATATCTCCTCTGCACTCTCTCGAAAGCTTCTACATCCTTTCTATAATGAGTTGACCAGAACTGAACACAAAATTCCATGTGTGGTCTAACCAGGGCTTTATAGAGCTGCAACATAACCTCACAGCTCAATCCCCCTGCTAATGAAAGCCAACACACCATTTGCCTGCTTAACAACCCAATCAACTTGTGTGACAACTATGAGGGATTTATGGACAAAATCCCTCTGTTCCTCCACATTGTCAAGAATCCTGCCATTAACCTGGTATTCTGTTTTCAAATTTGAACTTCCAAAATCAATCACTTCACAATTTTCCAGGTTGAACTCCATCTGCCACTTCTCAGCCCTCTTTTGCATCCTGTTAATGTCCTGTTGCAACCTACAACAGATGCCCACCGTTATTACGAGTCTGCCGTTGATCAGAACCAGATTCGTCAGTGCAAAGTGGATGTGTGGTAGTGTAAATACAAAGGGAGGGACAAAGGATTACAGATAATGCAGTGTGGAAATGCTAATTAATCTTCAATTAGAGGTCATTTCACAATGGGGATCTAATCTTTGATACCGAATTAACGCACGAGCAAATATTAACTGAACAATTTGCAAGATCATCTGAAGCAATGTCATAGAAAGGGTATTTTAATTTGTTCTCAATGACTGACATGATCAGCGAAGACAACCCCACTATAATTGACCTTGAAAAGATTGTAATTATCTGTCTTCCTGAACTGCTGCAGTCCAGGGCAGTGCACTGCTTAGCAAGAGTGTTAGGAGGGACACAGTTCCAGAATATTAGTGGTTAGCACTGCTGACTCACAGCAACTGTGTATAAATCTCTGGCAGCGAGTGATTAGGACAGCCGAGGGTTTTTTTTCATTCGTTCATAGGACTTGAGCATCACTGGGTTTGGGCCCAGCATTTATTCCCCATTCCTATCCCTATCAAAGTGGGAGAATTGCAGAGGCTGATAATTTTGGAGAAATAGAACGTGGCACAACTTAAACTGCAGCTTTTTCTGTTTCTGCTTCCAGTTTGGCCAGTGAGATTAAATTGATTTAGAGACTGGAATCTAATTGATGATATCAATTAATTTATCTTTTACATAATACAAATTGGTGAGGGAGTTATAGACTGTAATCTAATCAAGGGGTTTGTTGTGGTTTATGTAAAGATTAACAGCAATGTAATCTATTCAATGGGTCTGTGGATTTATATGTACAATAACAGATATCGAGGAGCGAGTTACAGACTAGAATCTAGTCAATGGGTTTGTTGTGGATTAAAAATGAGATATTTGCCTGTGTCTGTGCCTGTGTGAGTGTGAGTGTGTGTATGTGTATCTGTGTGCGTGTGTTTCTGTGAATGTCTGTCTGTCTGTGTGCGTTTCTCTCTCCATGTGTCTGTCTGTCTATCTGCCTGTCCCTGTTGAACTATCTCTGTGTTTGTGGCTATATGTGTTTGTGAGCCATGGTGGATCAGTGTGTACATTGAGAGAACATAGAACAGTACAGCACAGTTCAGGCTGTTCAGCCCTTGATGTTGTGGTGAACCTTTATCCTACCCTAAGATCAAAGCAATCTATACACCCTCCATTTTACTATTATTAATGTGCCTATCCAATAATCGCTTAAATATCCTTAATGCATCTGAGTCTATTACCACTGCTGGCAGTGCATTCCATGCACCCACCATTCTCTGTGTAAAGAACCCACCTCTGACATCTCCCCTACACCTTCCTTCAATCAGGTAAAAATTATGGTCACTTGGGATAGCCATTTCTGCCCTGGGAAAAAGGTCTTTCACTATCCACTCTATCTATGCCTCTCATCATCTTGTCCACCTCTATCAAGTCACTCCTCATCCTTCTTCGCCCCCAATTAGAAAAACCCTAGCTCCCTCAACCTTTCTTCATAAGACATGCCCTCCAGTCCAGGCAGCATTCTAGGAAATCTCTTCTGCACCCTCTCCAAAGCTTCCACATCCGTCGTATCCTAAAAGAGGAGGGGGGCATGCGGCATTGATAGTCAAGGACAGTATTAAGGTGGCAGAAAGGACGTTTGAGGATTCGCCTACTCAGGGAGTATGGGCTAAGGTTAGAAACAGTAAAGGAGAGGTCACCCTGTTGGGAGTTTTCTGTAGGCCTCTGAATATTTCCAGAGATGTAGAGGAAAGTATAGCAAAGATGATCCTCGATAGGAGCAAGAGTGACAGGGTAGTTGTTATGGAGGACTTTAACTTTCCAAATATTGACAGAGAATACTATAGGAGAAAGTGAGGTCTGCAGATGCTGGAGATCAAAGCTGAAAATGTGTAGCTGCAAAAGCGCAGCAGGTCAGGCAGCATCCAAGGAGAGGAGAGTTGACATTTCGGGCATGAGCCCTTCTTCAGGAACTACTTGAACTATAGTATTCTCCTTCAGAGTAGTTTAGATGGGTCAGTTTTTGTACAATGTGTGCAGGAAGGTTTCCTGAACCATATGTAGACAGGCCAACAAGGGGTGAGGCCACATTACATTTGGTACTGAGTAATGAACCTAGCCAGGTGTTAGATATGGAGGTAGGTGAGCACTTTTGTAATAGTGACTACAATTCAGCTATGTATATGTTGGAAAGGAATAGGTATATACCGCAAAGCAAGAGTTAGAGCTCAAGGAAAGGCAATTATGATGCAATTAGGCAAGATTTAGGATACATAGGATGGCAAAGGAACTGCAGGGGATGGGCACAATTGAAATGTGGAGCTTATTCAAGGAATAGCTGAAGCGAATCCTTGATAATTATGTACCTGTCAGGCAGGTGGAAGTTGTCGAGAACAGGAGCCACGGTTTACTAAGGAAGTTGAATCCCTTGTCAAGAGGAAGAAGATGGCTTATGTTAGGATGAAATGTGATGGCTCAGTGAGGGCGCTTGAGAGTTACACAATAGCTAGGAAGGACCTAATGGGAGAGCTAAGGAGAGCCAGGAGGGGACATGAGAAGTCTTTGGCAGATAGGATCACGGAAAACCCTAAGGCTTTCTATAGGTATATCAGGAATAAAAGAATGATGAGGGACAAACAAGGACAGTAGTGGGAAGTTGTGCATGGAGTCTGAGGAGATGGGGAAGCGCGAAATGAATATTTTTTGTCAGTATTCACACTAGAAAAGGCAATGTTGTTGAGGAGAATACTGAGATACAGGACACAGAGTAGATGGAACTAAGGTTCATAAGAAGGATGTGTTAGCAATTCTGAAAAGCATAAAAATAGATAAATCGCCTGGCTCTGATGGGATTTATCTTAGGATTCTCTGGGAAGCCAGGGAGGAGATTGCCGACCCTTTGGATTTGATCTTTATGTCATCATTGTTTACAGGATTAGTACCAGAAGACTGGAGGATACCAAATATTGTTCCCATCTTCAAGAAGGGGAGTAGAGACAACCTTGGAAATTAGAGAGCAGTGAGCCTTACTTTGGTTGTGGGTAACGTGCTGGAAAAGGTTATAAGGTTATATAAAGGTTATAATGGGCGGCACGGTGGCACAGTGGTTAGCACTGCTGCCTCACAGCGCCTGAAGACCCGGGTTCAATTCCCGACTCAGGCGACTGACTGTGTGGAGTTTGCACGTTCTCCCCGTGTCTGCGTGGGTTTCCTCCGGGTGCTCCGGTTTCCTCCCACAGTCCAAAGATGTGCGGGTCAGGTGAATTGGCCATGCTAAATTGCCCGTAGTGTTAGGTAAGGGGTAATGTAGGGGTATGGGTGGGTTTCGCTTCGGCGGGTCGGTGTGGACTTGTTGGGCCGAAGGGCCTGTTTCCACACTGTAAGTCTAATCTAAAAAAAAAGGTTAGGATTTATAATCACTAGAATGGAATAGGTTGATTAGAGATAGTCAACAAACCTTACTGAGTTCTTTGAGAAGGTGACCAAACAGGTGGTTGAGGGTAAAGTGGTTGATGTAGGTGTGTATGGATTTTAGTAAGATGTTCGGTAAAGAGCTCCATGGTAGGCTATCGCACAAAATACGGAGGCAAGTTGTTGAGGGTGATTTAGCGGTTTGGGTCAGAAAATGGCTAGCTGAAAGAAGACAGAGGGTGGTGGTTGATGGGAAATATTCATCCTGGAGTTGTTACTTTTGGTGTACCACAAGGATCTGTTTTGGGTCCACTGCTGTTTGTCTTTTTCATAAATGACCTGGATGAGGGCATAGAAGGACGGGTTAGTAAATTTGTGGATGGCACGAAGGTCAGTAGAGTTGTGGATAATGACGAAGAATGTTGCAGGTTACAGAGGGAGATAGATAAATTGCAGAGCTGGGCTGAGGTGGCAAATGGAAATTAATGTGAAAAAACGTGAGGTGATTCACTTTGGAAGGAGTAACAGGAATGCAGAATACTGGGCTAATGGGAAGATATTTGGTTGTGCAGATGAGCAGAGAGATCTCGGTATCCAGGTACATAGATCCTTGAAAGTTGCCACCCAGGTTGAAAGGATTATTAAGAAGGTATAAGGTGTATTAGCTTTTATTGGTAGAGGAATTGAGCTTCAGACCCATGATGTCATACTGCAGCTGTACAAAACTCTGGTGTGGCCGCACTTGGAGTATTGTGTACAGCTCTGGTTACTGCATTATAGAAATGATGTGGAAGCATTGGAAAAGGTTCAGAGGGAATTTACTATGATGTTGTCTGGTATGGAGGGAAGGTCTTATGAGGAAAAGCTGAGGGACTTGAGGCTGTTTTTGTTAGAGAGAAGTAGGTTGAAAGGTGAATTAATTGTGACACATAAGACAATCAGATGGTTAGATAGCCTTTTTCCTCAGATGGTGATAGTGAGCAAAGGTGACATAGCCTTAAATTGAGGGGTGATAGATGTAGGACTGATGTCAGAAGTAGTTTCTTTACTCAGGGGGTGGTATGCATGTGGAATGCAACACAAGTAGACTCGTCAAATTTAAGGGAATTTAAATGGTCGTTGGATAAACAAATGGATAAAAATGCAATAGTGTAGGTTAGATGGGCTTCAGATTGGTTTCACAGTTCAAGGGCCGAAGGGTCTGTACTGTGCTATCAATTTCCCTGTTCTATGTTCTGTAATGAGGCAACAAAAACTGAACACAATATTCAATGTGTGGTCTAACCAGGGCTTCATAGAGCTGCAGCATTACCTCATGGCTCTTAAACTCAATCCACCTTCTTAACAACCCTGTCAACTTGGGTGACAAACTTGAGGGATCGATGAACATGGACCCAACATCCCTCTGTTCCTCCACACTACCAAGAATCCTGCCTCCTATGTATTCTGCATTCAAATTCAATCTTCCAAAATGAATCACTTCACACTTTTCCAGGTTGAAAGGGCTTATGCCTGAAGAAGGGTTTATGCCCGAAACATCGATTCTCCAGCATTCCTGAAGAAGGGCTTATGCCCGAAACATCGATTCTCCTGCTCCTTTGATGCTGCCTGACCTGCTGCACTTTTCCAGCAACACATTTTTCAGCTCTTTTCCAAGTCGAACTCCATCTGCCACTTCTCAGCCCAGTTCTGCATCTTTCAATGCATCTGCATCTTTCAACCAAACAGCATCCCACACTATCCACAACTCCAACAATCTTCATGCATTGGCAAACTTATTAAACCAGCCTTTCACTTCCTCATCCAAGTTATTTATAAAAATCATAAAGATCAGAGGCTCCCGAACAGTTCCCTGTGGAACACCACGGTTCACTGAGCTCCAGGCTGAATACTTTCCACCTACTATCAATCTCTGTCTTCTATGGGCCAGCCAGTTTTATATCCAGACAGCCATACTTCCCTGTATCCCATGCCTCCTTACTTTCTGATTAAGCCTACCGTGGGGAACCTTATCAAGCACCTGGCTCAAATCCATATATACCACATCCACTGCTCTACCTTTATCAATGTGTTTTGTCACATTCTCAAAGAATTCAATAAGGCTTGTGAGGCATGACCTGCCCCTCACAAAGCCATGGTGACTATCTTGAATCAAACTATACTTTTCCAAGTAATCATAAATCCTGTCTCTTAGAATCCTCTCCAAAACGTTGCACACTGCAAATGTAAAACTGACTTGTCTGTAATTCCCAGGATTATTCCTATTCCTTTTCTTGAACAAGTGAATAACATTTGCTAACCTCCAGTCATTTGGCACTACTCCAGTGGACAGTGAAGATGCAAAGATCAACTCCAAAGGCACAGCAATCTCTTTCCTTGCTTCCTATAGCAGCCTTAGGTTTATCCCATCTGGCCCAGGGGACTTATCTATCCTTATGTTTTTCAATATTTTCAGCACATCCTCCTTCTTAACATCAACCTATTTGAGTATATCAGCCTGTTTTACACTGTCCTCACAAACATCAAGATCCCTCTCAGTAGTGAGTACTGATGCAAACCATTCATTAAGGAACTCCTCTACATCTTGCAACATCTGGCACAATTCCCTCCACAATCCCTGATCGGCCCTACCCTCACTCTGGAGACCCCTTATTCCTCACATAAGTTTGGAATGCCTTAAATCTGCCTGATAAAGCTTTTTCATGCCCCCTTCTACCTCTCTAATGTCCATACTTCAATTCGTTCCTTACCACCTTGGAACCCTCTAGAGCCCTGTCAGATCTTTGCCTCTTGAACTTTAAGTCAGCTTCCTTTTTCCTCTTGACTAGATGTTCCACATCCCTTGTCACCCAAAGTTCCTTCATCCTTCCTTGTCTCAGTGGGAGAAACCTATCCAGCACGATCAGCAAGTGCTCCCTAAACAACCTCCACATTTCTGTCATGCATTTCCCTGATAATTTCCCATTTTAGGCACCCCAGTTCCTGCTTAATAGCATTGTAATCCCCCCTCCAATCAAGAGATCTGATCCGTTGCCAAGCATCAAATCCAATGTGGCCTCCTCGCTATCAACCTATCTACATATTGCATCAGGAATCCTTCCTGGACACACCTTAGAAAAACTGCTCCATCCAAACTATTTGAACTAAGGAGGTTCCAATCAATATTTGAAAAGTTAAAGTCATCCACGAGAACAACCCTTTTACTTCTGCACTATTCCAAAATCTACCTCCTCCATTTCTCTGTTGCTACTGAAGGGGTCTGTAGAAATTCCCAATAAAATGACTGCTTCTTTCCTGTTCCTGACGTCCACTCATCCTGACTCTGTAGACAAACCCCCTTCGATGCCCTCCCTTTCTGCAGATGTATTACTATCCTGGTGAGCAATGCCTCTCCCCCACCTCTTTTATCTCCCCCTCTATTCCTTTAGAAACATCAAAATCGTGAAACATCCAACAACCATTCCTGCGCCTGTGATATCCAAGTCTCCATAATGGCCACATTACTGTTCCAAGTACTGAGCTATGCTCCAAGTTCATCACCCTAATTCCTGACACTTCTTGCATTAAAATAGACACACTTCAACCCATCACACTGACTGCCACTTAGCCCCACCAACTGTGCATTGGTGTGTGTCTCTATGTCTGTGTATGCTCTGTCTATGTGTCTCTGTGCAGCGAGTTCTCTGTTGCTTTGGAGATAAATCCATTGAAATGGGGTTAACCCCTCTCTGCTTTTCTCTCTGAGTCTATACCTCTTGTGTTGAAATTGAAAAATGTTCATGGTTATGTGTGTTTCCATGTGTCTGTGTCTCTGTGCGTTGGTGTCTGTGTATCTATCTCTGGCTGCAACAGGGCTCACTGGAGGGAGGTTTCAATGAATTAATTAATTAAAAAATGATGAGTCAAAGTCTCACTCACTCCTCTGTTGTGTTAAAGTGATACAACACCACTTTTTTTTTGGAGACAGCATCACAATCTGAATCTCTCACGTTGCACATTTATTTCATTCTCAAACAAGGTTTTTGGAGTTTTGTCTGATTAATGTTGCCCTTAGATGTGAGCAGGAGGATATGATCAAAGTGCTGGTCTTACTCCCCTCCTGTTTTCAAGTCTTTTCTCAATTAGAATCTGAGAGTAAATTACAAAACATAGTGAGATGCCCACGAGATTGTGAGATGAGGAACAGTCAGAGAGTGCAGCTTAACATGTGGCTGCGAGGCTGGTGCAGGAGCGAGGGCTTCAGATACCTAGACCATTGGGATACCTTCTGGAGAAGGTGGGACCTGTACATGAAGGATGGGTTGCAAGCGAACTGGAGGGACACAACTGTCCAGGGTGGGAGATTAGTTTGTGTGATTTGGGAGGGTTTAAACTGGTTTGACAGAGGGTTGGGAATCAGAGCCACATGTCTAAGAGAGGGTCAGTTGCAGATTGGGCAGTGACAGGATTGTATTGAATCTATCAGGAAGGTTTCTCACGCTCTGATGAAACAAAGAGATTGGTTAAAGTGTGTCTGCTTTAATTCAAGGAGTGTCCGAAATAAGAGAGATGAACTTAGAGCATGGATCAGCACTTGGGGCTATGATGTTGTGGTCATAACGGAGACGTGGGTTTCACAGGGGCAGGAATGGTTGCTTCATGTTCCATGGTTTAGAATGTTTAAGAAGAACAGGGAGAGTGGAAAAAGAGGGGGAGGGGGTAGCATTGCTAATCAGAGAGTGCATCACAGCTACAGAAATGCAGGTTGTTGAGGAAGGTTTGTCTACTGAGTCAGTATGGTAGAAGTTAGGAACAGCAAGGGAATAGCCATCGCATTGGGGGTTTTCTACAGAACACCTGTGGGCGGCGCAGTGGCACAGTGGTTAGCACTGCTGCCTCACAGCGCCAGAGACCCGGATTCAATTCCCACCTCTGGTGACACACTATGTGGGGTTTGCACATTCTCCCCATGTCAGCTCTGGTTTCCTCACCCAATCCAAAGATGTGCAGTTTGGGTGAATTGGCCATGCTAAATTGCCCATAGTGTTAGGTGAAGAGGTAAATGTAGGGGAATGGGTCTGGGTGGGTTGCACTTCAGCGGGTCTGTGTAGACTTGCTGGGCTGAAGGGCCTGTTTCCACACTGTAAGTAATCTAATCTAACCTAATAGTAGTAGAGAGATTGAAGATTGCATAGGCAGGCAGATTCTGGAAAAATGCAAAAGTAGCAGGGTTGTTGTTATGGGTGATTTCAACTTTCCAAATATCGACTGGAACCACCTAAGTGCAGATGGTTTGGATGGAACAGTTCTTGTCAGGTGTGCTCAGGAGGGTTTCCTTACTCAGTATGTAGACAGACCGACGAGGGGAGAGGCCATTTTGGATTTGGTGCTCGGCAATGAGCCAGGACAGGTGTCAGGTCTCGCGGTGGGAGCGCACTTTGGTGAAAGTGATCACAACTGCCTCACATTTAGCATAGCCTTGGAGAGTGAAAGGAGCAGTTACCGAGGGAAGATATTTAATTGGGGAAAAGGGAATTATGACGCTATCAGACAGGAGTTGGGAAGTACAGACTGGAAGCAATTGTTCCACAGAAAGGGCACAGCAGACATGTGGAGACTGTTTAAGGAGCAGTTGTTGGGAGTGATGCACGAATTTGTTCCTCTGAGTCAGGTAAGGAAGGGTAAGATTAAGGAACCTTGGATGACAAGAACAGAGGAACTTCTCATCAAAAGGAAGAAGACAGCTAACGTAAGATGCAGGAAGCAAGGACCTAGCACAGCTTTAGAGGATTATAGGCTTGATAGAAAGGAGCTCAGAAATGGACTGAGGAGAGCAAGGAGGGGGCACAAAAAAGGCTTGGCAAGAAGGATTAGGGAGAACCCAAGGGCATTTTACTCATACGTGAGAAATAAGAGAATGATCAGGGAGAAGGTAGGGCCGATCAGGGATAGCAGAGGGAACTTGTGCGTGGAGTCTGAGCAGATAGGGGAAGCCCTAAATGAGTTTTTTGCTTCAGTTTTCACCAAGGAAATGGAACTTGTTGTAAATGAAAACTTAGAGGAGCTGGGATACAGTCTTGACCAGATCAAGATTGATGAAGTTGATATGCTGGAAATTTTGGAAAACATTAAGATTGCTAAGTCCCCAGGGCCAGACCAGATTTACCCTAGGCTGCTCTGGGAAGTAAGAAAGGAGGTTGCTAAGCCGTAGGCGAGGATATTTGCCTCCTCACTCTCCACAGGAGTCGTACCGGTGGAAATGGAAGGAGGCGAATGTTGTTCCTCTTTTCAACAAGGGTAATAGGAAATCCCTGGCAATTACAGACCAGTCAGTGTTATGTCTGTGATCATCAAAACATAATGTGATTAAAAGCAGTCATCATGGCTTTGTGAGGGACAGGTCATGCCTCACAAATCTTATTGAGTTCTTTGAGGAGGTGTCAAGACGGGTCGATGATGGTCAAGCAGTGGATGTGTGGTGCATATGGACTTCAGCAAGGCATTTCATCAAGTGTCCCATAATAAGCTCATTCATAAAGTCAGGAAGTATGGTATACAGGGAGATTTGACTATCTGGATTCAGAATTGGCTGGCTGACAGAAGGCAGAGAGTGGTTTTGGATGGAAAGTATTCTGCCTGGAGGTCAGTGTTGAGTGGAGTCCCGCAGGGCTCTGTTCTTGGGCCTCTGCTCTTTGTAGTTTTTATAAATGACATGGATGAGGAGGTTGAGGGGTGGGTTAGTAAATTTGCAGATGACACAAAGGTTGGAGGTGTCGTTGATAGTACAGACGGCTACTGCAGGCTGCAGCGCGACATAGACAGGATGCAGAACTGGGCTGAGAAATGGAAGATGGAGTTCAACCTGGATAAATGTGAGATGATGCATTTTGAAAGGTCGAACTCGAATGCTGAATATAGGATTAAAGACAGGATTCTTGGCAGTGTGGAGGAACAGAGGGATCTGGGTGTGCAAGTACATAGATACCGCAAAGTTGCCACCCAAGTAGATAGGGTTGTTAAGAAAGCACATGGTGTTTTGGTTTTCATTAACAAGGGGATAGAGTTTAAGAGCTGTGAGGTTTTGCTACAGCTCTACAAGTCCCTGGTGAGACCACACTTGGAATATTGTGTCCAATTCTGGTCGCCCTCCTATAAGAAAGATACAGAGGCTTTGGAGAGGGTGCAAAAAAGATTTACCAGGATGCTGCCTGGACTGGAGGCCCTGCCTTATGAAGAGAGGTTGAATAAGTTCAGACTTTTCTCTTTGGAGAGAAGGAGGAAGAGAGGAGACCTGATCGAAGTGTACAAAATAATGAGTGGATTAGATAGAGGCAAGAGCCAGAGACATTTCCCCAGGGCAGGATTGACTGGTACGAGAAGTCATAGTTTGAAAATATTAGGAGGAAGGAATAAAGGAGACATCAGAGGTAGGTTCTTTAAGCAGAGAGTTGTAAATGCATGGAATGCCTTGCCAGCTGTGGTGGTGGAAGCAGAGTCATTGGGGACATTTAAGTGACTGCTGGACATGGACATGGAGAGCAGTGAGTTGAGGGGTGCGTAGGTTTAGTTACTATATTTTACATTAGGATTAAACCTCAGCACAACATCATGGGCCAAAAGGCCTGTTCTATCCTGTACTTTTCTACGTTCTATGTTCTATTACAAACTGCAGGAAGCACAACAAAATTCACCATGTCTCCTGACAACGGTTCACTCGGAGGCACCTGCATACAGTTGCAAAGGAAATACTTGGTCTAATGTGGATCATGTGAGGAAAACTGCCCAAAGACATTACAGAAGGAACAGACACATTTCTGAACATGAGTGTAGAACATAGAACATTCCAGTGCAGTACAGACCCTTCAGCCCTCAATGTCATGCTGACCTGTGGAACCAATCTGAAGTCCATCTAACCTACCCTATTCCCTTCCCATCCACATGCCTATCCAATGACCATTTAAATGCCCTTAAAAGTTGGCGAGTCCACTACTGTTGCAGGGAGTGCATTCCATGCCCCTGATACTCTCTGAGTGAAGAAACTACCTCTGACATCTGTCCTATATCTATCACCCTGCAATTTAAAGTTATGTCCTCCTCCTGCTAGCCATCACCATTTGAGAAAAAAAGTTCTCACTGTCCAACCTATCTAACCCTCTGATTATCTTATATGTCTCAATTAAGTCTGATCTCTAATGAAAATAGCCTCAAGTACCTCAGCCGCTCCTTTTATGACCTTCCCTCCATACCAGGCAACATCCTGGAAGATGTCCTCTGAACCCTTTCCAAAGCTTCCACATTCTTCTTATAATGCGGTTACCTGAACAGTACGCAATACTCCAAAAGTGGCCGCAGCAGAGTTTTGTACAGCTGCAGCATGATCTCATGGTTCTGAAACTCAATCCCTCTACCAATAAAAAACATGTCTTTGTATCAAACTGTGTGGCAACTTTCAAGGATCAATACACCTAGACACCGAGATCTCTCTCTGCTCATCTACACTACCAAGAATCATACCATTAGCCCAGTATTCTGCATTCCTGTTACTCCTTCCAAGGTGAATCACCTCACACTTTTCTGCATGAACTCCATTTGCCAGCTCTCTGCTTATCTATGTCTCTCTGCCTCGTGCAACATCCTTCATCACTATCCACACCATGACCAACCTATGGTCATCCACAAATTTATAACCCATCCTTCTCTGCCCTCATTCAGGTCATTTATAAAAATGACAAACAGCAGTGGACCCCAACAGATCCTTTTGGTAACACCACTAGTAACTGAACTCGAGGATGAATATTTCCTAACAATCACCACACTGTCTTCTTTCAGTTAACCAATGTCGGATTCAAACCACTAAATCACCCTCAATCCCATGCCTCTGTATTTTGTGCAGTAGCCTACCATGGGGAACCTTATCAAAAGCCTTACTGAAATCCATATCCACCACATCAACTGCTTTACCCTCATCCACCTGTTTAGCCACTTTCTCAAAGAACAATAAGGTTTGTGCAGCATGACCCACTCTTCATAAAACCGTGTTGACTATCCCTAATCAACATATTCCTTTCTAGACTATTATAAATCCGATCTCTTATAATTCTTTCCAACACTTTACCCACAACTGAACTAAGACTCACAGGTCTATAATTTCAATGGTTGACCTTACTCCCCTTCTTGAACAAGGGAACAATACTTACCATCCTCCAGTCTCCTGGCACTATTCCTGTGGACAATGACAACATAAAGATCAAAACCAAAGGCTTGGCAATCTCCTCCCTGGCTTCCCAAAGAATTTTAGGATAATTCCCATCCAGCCCAGGGGGCGTATCTATTTTCACATTTTCCAGAATTGCTAACACCTCTTCCTTATGCACCTCAATCCCATCGAGGCTAGTGACCTGTATTTCAGTATTCTCCTTGTCTTTTATTAATGTAAATACTGATGAAAAGTATTCATTTATCACTTCCTCTATCTCCTCTGACTCTACGCACAACTTGCCACTGCTATGCTTGATTGGCCCTAATCTTACTCTAGTCATTCCTTTATTCCTGATATAACTACAGAAAACCTTCCAGCTTTCCTTAATACCATCCACCAACGATATCACATGTCCCCTCCTGGCTCTTCTTTGCTCTCTCTTTAGGTCATTCCTGGCTAGCTTATAACTCTCAAGAACCCTAACTGAGCCATCACATCTCATCCTCACATTAGCCTTCTTCTTCCTCTGAACAAGAAAGGCAACTTCCTTACTAAAGCACGGCTCCTGTGCTCGGCAACTGTCAGGCATGTTTCACTCTGTGGAGCATCAATGCAGTTTCAGTCCTCGCCACACCAGCACTGTGTGTCTGTGTCTCTCTGTAGATGCTGCTGTGAGTTACTCTCCCAGTATGACCAAACCCCCGATGTGTTTCTCTTCCACCATCCTCTGTGTAATGGTGAGGGGATGCCAGCAGATGGTGGTATTGCATCCATTTAAAAACAAGGGAGCATCCGGGAGAGAGACCAGGAACCTTTCTCTCTCTCTCTCCACTCCCCCCTCCCTTTCTCCCTCTGTGTTTCAGTGTGTCTGTAGTTGCGTTTGTCAGTGTCTGCATGAACGTCTGTGTCTCAGTGTGTCTCTGGGTGTCCATCTGTGCATTTCTGTCTCTGACTGCCACGGATTACATATAACAGATACTCAGGAGTGAGTTCCAGTCTGAAATCTAATCAACGGTTCAGGTCCATAATACGTAGAATAACAGATACCTGGATGTGAGTTACAGACTGGAATCTAATTAATGGGCATGAGGTTTTATATAATAGCAGATACTCAGGAGTGAGTTCCTGTCTGGAATCTACTCAAGGGGTTTAGTGTTGTTTAGATATAGAATAACAGATACCCAGGAGTGAGTTACATATTGTAATCTTCTTGAAGTGCTCAGGGTAATTTATAGATAGGATAAGTGATAGTCAGGAGTTCCAGTCTGGAATCTAATCAAAATGTTCAATGTGTGTATGTACAGTGTGACAAATACCTGGGAGTTAGTTACAAACTGGAAACTAATCAAAGGGTTCAGGGTAGCTTATATACAGTGGAAAAGATATGCAGGAGTAAGATTCAGATAAGAATCAAAACGAAGGGTTCAGTGAGGATTGTATATGATGTGGAGGAGCTGGTGTTGGACTGGGATGTACAAAGTCACACAACACCAGGTTATAGTCCAACAGGCTTATTTGGGAGCGCTAGCTTTTAAAGCGCTGCTCCTTCCACCTGATGATGGAAGTGATTTTTAATATGTAGAGTTAGAAATCCTCACGGGTGAGTTATAGATTAGAATGTAATAAAGGCAATCAGAGTGGTTGTGTGCAGAGAAACAGATACCTGGTAGTGAGTTACAGCCAGAAATCTAATAGAGAGGTTGGGGAAGGGATTTTTATACAGAGTAACAGAACACTGGGAATGAGTTACAGCCAAAAATCTAATCAAGAGGTTCAGGAGGGATTTTTATACACAGTAACAGATACGCAGGAATAGGTTAGACACAGGAATTTAATCGAGGGGTTTGGTGGAGGTTTATTAATATATTACCTGATATTCAGGACAGGAATCGAATTAATATGTCAGATACTTGTAACTTAGTTTGAAATAACAGTTGCTGGAGAGTGAGTTACATGCTGCAATGTGATCGAGAAGTTTCCAAGGAGATTTGAGATTTGCAAGTGTCAGTTTGTGAGAATCTGTGTCTTTTAAATCTTGGAGTTGATGCTTGTGTGAGAGTGTGCATCACTGAGCGACATCTGTTTGTCCATGTGTATTTCTGTGTGCATATGGCAGTGTATATCACTGAGCGACATCTGTTTGTTCATGTGTATTTCTGTGTGCATATGGCAGTGTACATCACTGAGTGAGATGTTGTTATTAATGTGACTGTGCAAGACCACTGTAATGACACGGTGGTGAGCTATTCTCCTATTTAAACCAAACACAGAGAAAAGCTCACCTCACCTCATAATCTGTTAAAGTATGAGTGACAGAGAACAACCCAAATTCCACTGTTTAACAAAAAATTGTCAGTTATTCTTTAATTCTCAAGTGAACATTAAACAACAACTATTTACAACTTTAAGCCTTGTTTCTCTTAAGATTTGTGCTCATCGGGGCAGTAACTAACACCTGTTTCTCCAGTTCTTTCTCTCTGTTATAATAAAGTTTCAACATATTCACATAACGTATGTGATACAGTTTTTTTTTCCCAATCAGGCACCTTTGCCAGATAGTTTACCTGACTCAACTTTTTCTCAATTTCATAGGGATCACTAAACCTGGCTTTAAAGGGATCTCCTACCACTGGTCACAATACTAATCATCCCCTCAGGAAAATGTCCAAGTCTCAGAGTTTTTATCTACCACCTGCTTCATTCTACGCTGTGCCCTCTTTAGGTGCTGTTTAGCTGACTCACCTACCTGATTTAATCTCTCTCTCAGCTCCGATACATAACCCAAGCGTGAGATCTCTGACTTTGGTCCTGCCAATTTCTCTTAAAGTAATTTCAAAGATCCTCTCATTTCATGTCCAAATATTAACTCAAAGAGAGTAAACTTGGTAGATTCATTTGGGGCATCTCTAATGGTAAACAACACAAATATGATACTTTATCTTAATCCTTTGTCTCATCCTGACAGTACATTGGATTTGAAGTCATGTACTGTATCTTTAAGAGAGAGCGAAAGTTGAAAAACTGGCAAGCACCTGTTATGTGACTGAGTGCAGGTATAGAGTGTACTAGACAATTTGAAGATGTACCATTTAAGCTGTAACTCTGATAATGAGTTGTTTTCACAACCAGTCGAATTCAACCACTCAGTTTAAATTATGCCCCAAGATACTAAAACCCAATCGAATTTGAATTTTACTGTCTTGACAACGCAAACTAGTGAGATGATCCAATGGTTTGGGTACAAACATCAGGCATTTTGAACAGTTAGTCAGTGACAAAGAGCATATCTGCCATCGATAGACTGCCCACAGACTCTCTCTCTGAAAGGTACTGTTTTCAACTGAGACATTGTTGAAGCAGAAGACTGGAGACAACATGGGGAAATCTACTCACAGAGAAAGTTCATCACCCGAAGACAACAACTGGTTTTTGAAAATTGATTTGCTGTTAATTTCAAAGGGGATTTATTGGATCACTTTATTGTTATAGAGTGGGAGGTAGATAATCTTTGACAGAAAGGAGGCTTCCAATTATAGATCATTATTGTTTAATTGTCTCTTTTGGAGTTAAAAAATAAATTGCTAATTTTTTTCTTTAAATAATGGAACTTGGGTGGTTCTCTGTCACTCATGCTTTAACAGATTATGAGGCAAGTGAGCATTCCTATGTGTTTTATTTAAATTAGTAGAAGGGTTTACCCTGTGTCGTAACACTCCTAACATAGTTTTACAACACGGGCCAAACCCTCATGCTTAATTTAAAACCAGCAACACAGAAAAGGTCTATCAAATGCAGTAATCTGTAAAAGTTTGAGTGGCCAAGAACTATTTAAAGTAAAAATTAACAACTTTATTTCTTTAAATATAACAGAGAATAATTAAATAATAACTACAATTCCTTACTCTAACCTAATCTGTTACGTTCCCTTCTGTAACACTAGCCCGACAAAACTCCCAATTAAGACTTACAAAACAACACTTCTTATCTCAAATTGTTCTATATGGATCTTTTTGCATCTGCTTTTCTTCTTCTTATGAATTTCTGCATCACCGGTTACTGATCGAAAAGGTATTCTTAAGAGAGCTATTTTTCAAGCAGTCTGTTACTCGCTGGTGCTTGGCAGTTCTCCTCTCAACGAAAGCATCGGATTGTGTCATAGGCTTTTAAGATTGTCAATATACTCAATTCAAACTGGATTGTAATTTGGTATTTTTCTGGATGTAACTTAAACTGATTGGCCGAATTTGAATTTGTTTTTGTCGCCAGGCAATGAGCTAAACGAGATGTTTGACCAAGTGTTACATTGTTACTTTACTGAGAACACTTGGTGCTGTGTCCAGGAGTTCTGCTGCTTTTAACTCTCTTAAAGGACACCCACATCTTCATATCACATGGTCTTTAGGGTCTGATGCCACATTTCTAAAACTCCCTGGGATTCAGGATGATACATACTTGATTTAAATTGCTATATACCTAAGCTGTCCATGACTTCTCAAAACAGACTAGCAGTAAAATTAGACCCTTTGTCTGACTGAATCTGGGTAGCCCAGATCGCGTGAAGAAAGCTACTAACTCCTCTCCCACTCTTTTTGCCTTGATACTCCATAATGGAATTGCCTCCAGAAATCTGGGAGACACATCCATCATGGTTAGCAAGTACTGGTTCCCACTTTTGATTCTTGGGAGGGAACCAGCACAGGGTAAAACAAGGACTGCAGATGCTGGAAACCAGATTCTAGATTAGAGTGGTGCTGGAAAAGCACAGCAGTTCAGGCAGCATCCGAGGATCAGGAAAATCGACGTTTTGGGCAAAAGCCCTTCATCAGGGAACAGGCACAATCAATCATAACCCACGTGAAAGATTCTTCAAATGCAGGCATTGGCTTACCTACCATTTGGCACGTAGAGCAAAATTTAACCAAGTCCTTGTGCATTCCAGGCCAATAGAAACGTTTTTGTACCTTAGCCTGAGTCTTCCATACACCTAGGTGACCTCCGAATGGTCATGTACTACTCATAATACTTCCTGTCTGCATGCTACCGGCAACACAATCTGGTACACTTCTGCCCATTTCTCCTCTGCACTAACCTGCAGTGGTCTCTATTTTCATCTTAGGATTCTGTCTTTCAGGTAAAGTTAAAATCACACAACACGAGGTTATATTCCAACAGGTTTATTTTGGAAGGGCTAGCTGTCAAAGCACCACTTCATCAGGTGGTTGTGGAGCAGAACTTAAGAATTTATAGCAACAGGATTGCAGTGTCATGAAATGTAATATTAAACAAATTTAAAATTCCATTCCATGACTGCAATCCTGTTGCTATAAGTTCGGTGTCTTATGGTTCTGCTCCACAACCACCTAATGAAGAAGTAGCACTTTGAAAGCTAGTGCGTCCAAATAAACCTGTTGGACTATAACCTGGTGCTGTGTGATTTATAACTTTGTCCACCTCAGACCAACACCAGCAACTCCAAATCATTCAGATAATAACCCTTAGGAATATTCTCTGCCTCCCTTTCTGAGCATGCATCAACAGATATAATCTGTTTTATTGTCTCATCTTTCTGTTGTAAGTCCCATTAGCCTTCCAGGATTAAACACCTCTGCCTGACCCTCTGCCTTTTCAGGTTTTTCCTGCAGTACTACGTCAAACTGAGTGTCTGCTAACTGAACCTCAACTCCTTCATCTTTCTCTTTAGTTTTTGCTTTGTGCTGTGACTTATGATCGCAGGATTGTGTTAATACACAGTCGGGGAAAATTCCAGGGTATTTTTCTCTTTTAACTTGTCAATTCCCGGGTCTTCCTTGAGCTTCTCCACAACAAGGGGAGTCATTCCCACGTTGGATCCTGCTAAATCATTCCCAAGAAAAAACTGTATTCCTGGAACGGGCACTCTGTCCATCACTCCCACTGTTCCTTCCCCAGTCTCGAGTTGGCACTCCAACCTGATCGTACAAATGGGAACATGAGATTTCTGTTCATTAATCCCTCAAATTACCACTTCCTCGGTTAACAGGTCAGAAAAAGTGCAAATACTTTCATCTCTTACTATTAGAGATCGGTTAGATCCTGTATCTCTCAAAATTATAACTTCTTTCCCTTCTACCCCTGTTCTTTCTGAGTAACCTTTACCCACAGGGGTGAATGCTTTATCCAGATGAGGCACTAACTCCATCCCCAGCCCCTGCCTGGTCTGTGCACTCTCCTGCAGCTCCTCGGCTCTCCTTGGGGTCTCCTTTACTACTTTCACTAATGTCACTGGCTTTGCTTCTTTTCCCACACCTTTTCCCACAATGCCTTTCTTTAACGGCCGGCACTGGGACTTTACGTGTCCCACTTTACTGCAGTGGAAACACCTGAGGCCTGTCACCTCCTTCCCACCCTCCCAGCCTTCTTTTTGATCCTGTGGTCAACTATTCCCAGTGTGCTCGGTTTCCTTGGTTTGTAGTGTCGGATCTCCCCTTCTCCCAATTCCTCTCCCTCACAGGATGACATTCTTGCTGGAAGGGGAACTTTGCCTTCAGCACCAACGTATATTCACCTGCCATCTCTGCTGCTGTTCTCACTTCCGGAACTTTCTGTTCCTCCACATGGATTCTTATCATCTCTGGAAGTGAGTTTTTAAACCCCTCCAGTAGAGTACTCTCTCTGAGAGCCTCATAGATCGTATCTATTTTTAAGGCTTGCACCATCTATTAAAACTGCAATGGTTGGTTGTTTTGAACTCACCATAAGTCTCACCTGGTTCCTTCTTTATGTTTCTGAACTGCTGTCCATACGCTTCTGATACCAATTCATAAGCACTCAAAATAACCTGTCTGACCTCGTCATAATCTCTTGACCCCTCATCTGACAGCGCTGCAGAATACCTCACTAGCTCTGCCTACCAGCTTAGTCTGAACTAGCATTACCCCCAAGTCCTCTGACCACTCCACCTGCCTAGCCATTTTTTCAATTAATTAAAGGCAGCTTCGAAATCATTCTCATCAAAATGTGGCAGTGTTTAAACATATTTGTATATGTCACTACCTTCTCTCTTCATCTCCATCCTGTTAACTTGACTTTGCTAACTTCTGAAATTTAAACATTCTCTCCATTTCTCTCTTTTTCTCTGTCCCTTTCTTCTCTGTCTCTCTCTTTGCTCAGCTGAGAACCTTTTCTCTATTTAATTTTTCCACCCTTTTTCATCTCCCTCATTCTTTTTCCTTCTCTCTTTCTTAGTCTCTCTTTCTTTATCTTATAACTCTATTTTCCTCAACTGTAATTTAAGGTTTGCTAACTCTATTGCACTTGTCTGTTTCTCTGGCACACCCTAAGTGCTTGAGTAACTCCGTTATAATTTCAGCTTTATGTTTGCCCTTGATTAAACCCAATTCTAACCTTCAATGCATTATCTGAGCTGACAGAGCACCTATTGTTAAAGTTCATTTGAGAGTAACTTTAAAACAAAGTTCTGGGATTTACATGTGAAAGAAATGGAGCTAAAGTGGTCACTCTAAAAGACGAGATTGTTAACAAACAATCCTGGTCTTTATCTATATGTAATTTCAGTTGCATCACACTGTAAACTTTTGCTATAATTTCTGTGTCATACCATCTTATACTCCACAACCATCTGATGAAGGACCAACGCTCTGAAAGCTCGTGCCTCCAAATAAACCTGTTGGACTATTGCCTGATATTGTGTGATTTTTAATTTTGCGAACTCCAGTCCAACACTGGCACCTCCAAATTATCAATTCTAACCTCTTTGCCGATTCTAAAATCTTTTCTTTTCTTTCTAAACTTTCTTGGCAAATTTGGGAATCACCTTCAAATCGCAGAACGTCTTTAGCAATTTGAAGAGCCATTTCTCTCACGTTTAATTCAACAATCCACAAATACTCAAAATTAAACAAATTGTCTCCTCTATGTTTTATTTAACTATCTAGGACACTAATCGGCAAGTGGTTAAATCTGCTGAATCTTTTACCCTAAATCTGTCCAAATCTCAGACTGGATATGTCCACACCTGTCCAAAACGTGGACCCGAGCTCCCAAACTTATAACACAGTGGTGAGCCCCTTTGCTAATTAAACCAGACACACAGAAAAAGCTCACCACACCTTGTAATCTGTTAAAGTATGACTGACAGCGAACTACCCAAATTCCACTATTTAACAAAAAATATCAATTTTACTCTTTAACTCTAAAATGAATATTTAACAACAACTATTTACAATTCTAAGCCTCCTCTCTCTTGAAGGTTTGTTATCTACCTCCCACTCTATAACAATGTATTGATCCAATAAAGCCCCTATTACATTTACAGCAACTCAATTTTCAAAACAGCAGCTGTCATATCCAGTGTCGATCTTCCTCTGTTTGTAGATCTCATTAGCGGCACAGATTTTTCACATTAGAAAGGTACTTTTGATAACGCTTTCAGGCAGTCTATCTCACAATGGCAGGTGGTACTCTTTCTGACTAACTGTCCAAAATACCTGCTTTTTTATATCCCAAACATGGGATCATCCATTGGTTCAATGTTGCCAAAATTCATATTTGATTGGGTTTTAGTATCTTGCAGCATAATTTAAACCGATTGGTTAAATTTGAACTGCTGTGAAAGCAACTGGTATTTAGGTTACTGCCAACTGAAAGGTTACATCTTTCAATTTTCCAGCACACTCTGTGACATGACAGGTGCTTGCCAGCTTTCACTCTCTCTCAAAGGTCCAGTTACACGCCTTCAACTTCGTCAGTACATATCACTGATGGAGCTGTGCTCATCTGTGTGTTTGTGCATAGGTGAGTGTCTGTGATATCGTACATCCCTGTAGCCGTAGAGTAACACAGCACAAAAACAGCCGCGTTCGACCCATTTTGTCCACGTCAACCAGATATCCTAAACTGATTTAGTCCCATTTGCCAGCATTTAGCCTGTATTCCTGCAAACCAGTAAGTAATGCATTTTGTTCATGTCACTGAGTGATCTGCATACATATGATACTGTCTGCCTCAATGTGTTCATGTGTATGAATTGGCATTAGAGTGATCTGCATTCGAATATGCTGGACAGTGTACATCAGAGTGTTTGTGTGTGTGAGAGTCAGATATTTCTTCCTGCTTTGTGTTGTCAGAATTTACAGTTGTGCATCAATCACAGTGTCCTGTCTTTTAAATTTGTCCCAGGTTATAACATTTGAATGTGGGGGACAACAAACTCTGTGCAACCAGCACTGCTTCCAATGGGATACAGTTTGTCCTGGAGGGAAGTATGTGTGTCTATGAATGTGTGTGTGTGTGTGCGCGTGCGTGCGTGTGCGCGCGCGCGAGTGTGTGTGTGAGAGAGAGAGAGAGAGACCAGCTCTGCCTGCAATGGGACACGTTTTGCACTAGAGAGAAGTTTCAATGAACGAATAGTTTGAGCTATAGGGAGAGGCTGAATAGGCTGGGGCGGTTTTACCCTGGACAAATTTAAAAGACAGGACACTGTGATTGATGCACAACTGTAAATTCTGACAACACAAAGCAGGAAGAAATATCTGACTCTCACACACACAAACACTCTGATGTACACTGTCCAGCATATTCGAATGCAGATCACTCTAATGCCAATTCATACACATGAACACATTGAGGCAGACAGTATCATATGTATGCAGATCACTCAGTGACATGAACAAAATGCATCACTTACTGGTTTGCAGGAATACAGGCTAAATGCTGGCAAATGGGACTAAATCAGTTTAGGATATCTGGTTGACGTGGACAAAATGGGTCGAACGCGGCTGTTTTTGTGCTGTGTTACTCTACGGCTACAGGGATGTACGATATCACAGACACTCACCTATGCACAAACACACAGATGAGCACAGCTCCATCAGTGATATGTACTGACGAAGTTGAAGGCGTGTAACTGGACCTTTGAGAGAGAGTGAAAGCTGGCAAGCACCTGTCATGTCACAGAGTGTGCTGGAAAATTGAAAGATGTAACCTTTCAGTTGGCAGTAACCTAAATACCAGTTGCTTTCACAGCAGTTCAAATTTAACCAATCGGTTTAAATTATGCTGCAAGATACTAAAACCCAATCAAATATGAATTTTGGCAACATTGAACCAATGGATGATCCCATGTTTGGGATATAAAAAAGCAGGTATTTTGGACAGTTAGTCAGAAAGAGTACCACCTGCCATTGTGAGATAGACTGCCTGAAAGCGTTATCGAAAGTACCTTTCTAATGTGAAAAATCTGTGCCGCTAATGAGATCTACAAACAGAGGAAGATCGACACTGGATATGACAGCTGCTGTTTTGAAAATTGAGTTGCTGTAAATGTAATAGGGGCTTTATTGGATCAATACATTGTTATAGAGTGGGAGGTAGATAACAAACCTTCAAGAGAGAGGAGGCTTAGAATTGTAAATAGTTGTTGTTAAATATTCATTTTAGAGTTAAAGAGTAAAATTGATATTTTTTGTTAAATAGTGGAATTTGGGTAGTTCGCTGTCAGTCATACTTTAACAGATTACAAGGTGTGGTGAGCTTTTTCTGTGTGTCTGGTTTAATTAGCAAAGGGGCTCACCACTGTGTTATAAGTTTGGGAGCTCGGGTCCACGTTTTGGACAGGTGTGGACATATCCAGTCTGAGATTTGGACAGATTTAGGGTAAAAGATTCAGCAGATTTAACCACTTGCCGATTAGTGTCCTAGATAGTTAAATAAAACATAGAGGAGACAATTTGTTTAATTTTGAGTATTTGTGGATTGTTGAATTAAACGTGAGAGAAATGGCTCTTCAAATTGCTAAAGACGTTCTGCGATTTGAAGGTGATTCCCAAATTTGCCAAGAAAGTTTAGAAAGAAAAGAAAAGATTTTAGAATCGGCAAAGAGGTTAGAATTGATAATTTGGAGGTGCCAGTGTTGGACTGGAGTTCGCAAAATTAAAAATCACACAATATCAGGCAATAGTCCAACAGGTTTATTTGGAGGCACGAGCTTTCAGAGCGTTGGTCCTTCATCAGATGGTTGTGGAGTATAAGATGGTATGACACAGAAATTATAGCAAAAGTTTACAGTGTGATGCAACTGAAATTACATATAGATAAAGACCAGGATTGTTTGTTAACAATCTCGTCTTTTAGAGTGACCACTTTAGCTCCATTTCTTTCACATGTAAATCCCAGAACTTTGTTTTAAAGTTACTCTCAAATGAACTTTAACAATAGGTGCTCTGTCAGCTCAGATAATGCATTGAAGGTTAGAATTGGGTTTAATCAAGGGCAAACATAAAGCTGAAATTATAACGGAGTTACTCAAGCACTTAGGGTGTGCCAGAGAAACAGACAAGTGCAATAGAGTTAGCAAACCTTAAATTACAGTTGAGGAAAATAGAGTTATAAGATAAAGAAAGAGAGACTAAGAAAGAGAGAAGGAAAAAGAATGAGGGAGATGAAAAAGGGTGGAAAAATTAAATAGAGAAAAGGTTCTCAGCTGAGCAAAGAGAGAGACAGAGAAGAAAGGGACAGAGAAAAAGAGAGAAATGGAGAGAATGTTTAAATTTCAGAAGTTAGCAAAGTCAAGTTAACAGGATGGAGATGAAGAGAGAAGGTAGTGACATATACAAATATGTTTAAACACTGCCACATTTTGATGAGAATGATTTCGAAGCTGCCTTTAATTAATTGAAAAAATGGCTAGGCAGGTGGAGTGGTCAGAGGACTTGGGGGTAATGCTAGTTCAGACTAAGCTGGTAGGCAGAGCTAGTGAGGTATTCTGCAGCGCTGTCAGATGAGGGGTCAAGAGATTATGACGAGGTCAGACAGGTTATTTTGAGTGCTTATGAATTGGTATCAGAAGCGTATGGACAGCAGTTCAGAAACATAAAGAAGGAACCAGGTGAGACTTATGGTGAGTTCAAAACAACCAACCATTGCAGTTTTAATAGATGGTGCAAGCCTTAAAAATAGATACGATCTATGAGGCTCTCAGAGAGAGTACTCTACTGGAGGGGTTTAAAAACTCACTTCCAGAGATGATAAGAATCCATGTGGAGGAACAGAAAGTTCCGGAAGTGAGAACAGCAGCAGAGATGGCAGGTGAATATACGTTGGTGCTGAAGGCAAAGTTCCCCTTCCAGCAAGAATGTCATCCTGTGAGGGAGAGGAATTGGGAGAAGGGGAGATCCGACACTACAAACCAAGGAAACCGAGCACACTGGGAATAGTTGACCACAGGATCAAAAAGAAGGCTGGGAGGGTGGGAAGGAGGTGACAGGCCTCAGGTGTTTCCACTGCAGTAAAGTGGGACACGTAAAGTCCCAGTGCCGGCCGTTAAAGAAAGGCATTGTGGGAAAAGGTGTGGGAAAAGAAGCAAAGCCAGTGACATTAGTGAAAGTAGTAAAGGAGACCCCAAGGAGAGCCGAGGAGCTGCAGGAGAGTGCACAGACCAGGCAGGGGCTGGGGATGGAGTTAGTGCCTCATCTGGATAAAGCATTCACCCCTGTGGGTAAAGGTTACTCAGAAAGAACAGGGGTAGAAGGGAAAGAAGTTATAATTTTGAGAGATACAGGATCTAACCGATCTCTAATAGTAAGAGATGAAAGTATTTGCACTTTTTCTGACCTGTTAACCGAGGAAGTGGTAATTTGAGGGATTAATGAACAGAAATCTCATGTTCCCATTTGTACGATCAGGTTGGAGTGCCAACTCGAGACTGGGGAAGGAACAGTGGGAGTGATGGACAGAGTGCCCGTTCCAGGAATACAGTTTTTTCTTGGGAATGATTTAGCAGGATCCAACGTGGGAATGACTCCCCTTGTTGTGGAGAAGCTCAAGGAAGACCCGGGAATTGACAAGTTAAAAGAGAAAAATACCCTGGAATTTTCCCCGACTGTGTATTAACACAATCCTGCGATCATAAGTCACAGCACAAAGCAAAAACTAAAGAGAAAGATGAAGGAGTTGAGGTTCAGTTAGCAGACACTCAGTTTGACGTAGTACTGCAGGAAAAACCTGAAAAGGCAGAGGGTCAGGCAGAGGTGTTTAATCCTGGAAGGCTAATGGGACTTACAACAGAAAGATGAGACAATAAAACAGATTATATCTGTTGATGCATGCTCAGAAAGGGAGGCAGAGAATATTCCTAAGGGTTATTATCTGAATGATTTGGAGTTGCTGGTGTTGGTCTGAGGTGGACAAAGTTATAAATCACACAGCACCAGGTTATAGTCCAACAGGTTTATTTGGACGCACTAGCTTTCAAAGTGCTACTTCTTCATTAGGTGGTTGTGGAGCAGAACCATAAGACACCGAACTTATAGCAACAGGATTGCAGTCATGGAATGGAATTTTAAATTTGTTTAATATTACATTTCATGACACTGCAATCCTGTTGCTATAAATTCTTAAGTTCTGCTCCACAACCACCTGATGAAGTGGTGCTTTGACAGCTAGCCCTTCCAAAATAAACCTGTTGGAATATAACCTCGTGTTGTGTGATTTTAACTTTACCTGAAAGACAGAATCCTAAGATGAAAATAGAGACCACTGCAGGTTAGTGCAGAGGAGAAATGGGCAGAAGTGTACCAGATTGTGTTGCCGGTAGCATGCAGACAGGAAGTATTATGAGTAGTACATGACCATTCGGAGGTCACCTAGGTGTATGGAAGACTCAGGCTAAGGTACAAAAACGTTTCTATTGGCCTGGAATGCACAAGGACTTGGTTAAATTTTGCTCTACGTGCCAAATGGTAGGTAAGCCAATGCCTGCATTTGAAGAATCTTTCACGTGGGTTATGATTGATTGTGCCTGTTCCCTGATGAAGGGCTTTTGCCCAAAACGTCGATTTTCCTGATCCTCGGATGCTGCCTGAACTGCTGTGCTTTTCCAGCACCACTCTAATCTAGAATCTGGTTTCCAGCATCTGCAGTCCTTGTTTTACCCTGTGCTGGTTCCCTCCCAAGAATCAAAAGTGGGAACCAGTACTTGCTAACCATGATGGATGTGTCTCCCAGATTTCTGGAGGCAATTCCATTATGGAGTATCAAGGCAAAAAGAGTGGGAGAGGAGTTAGTAGCTTTCTTCACGCGATCTGGGCTACCCAGATTCAGTCAGACAAAGGGTCTAATTTTACTGCTAGTCTGTTTTGAGAAGTCATGGACAGCTTAGGTATATAGCAATTTAAATCAAGTATGTATCATCCTGAATCCCAGGGAGTTTTAGAAATGTGGCATCAGACCCTAAAGACCATGTGATATGAAGATGTGGGTGTCCTTTAAGAGAGTTAAAAGCAGCAGAACTCCTGGACACAGCACCAAGTGTTCTCAGTAAAGTAACAATGTAACACTTGGTCAAACATCTCGTTTAGCTCATTGCCTGGCGACAAAAACAAATTCAAATTCGGCCAATCAGTTTAAGTTACATCCAGAAAAATACCAAATTACAATCCAGTTTGAATTGAGTATATTGACAATCTTAAAAGCCTATGACACAATCCGATGCTTTCGTTGAGAGGAGAACTGCCAAGCACCAGCGAGTAACAGACTGCTTGAAAAATAGCTCTCTTAAGAATACCTTTTCGATCAGTAACCGGTGATGCAGAAATTCATAAGAAGAAGAAAAGCAGATGCAAAAAGATCCATATAGAACAATTTGAGATAAGAAGTGTTGTTTTGTAAGTCTTAATTGGGAGTTTTGTCGGGCTAGTGTTACAGAAGGGAACGTAACAGATTAGGTTAGAGTAAGGAATTGTAGTTATTATTTAATTATTCTCTGTTATATTTAAAGAAATAAAGTTGTTAATTTTTACTTTAAATAGTTCTTGGCCACTCAAACTTTTACAGATTACTGCATTTGATAGACCTTTTCTGTGTTGCTGGTTTTAAATTAAGCATGAGGGTTTGGCCCGTGTTGTAAAACTATGTTAGGAGTGTTACGACACAGGGTAAACCCTTCTACTAATTTAAATAAAACACATAGGAATGCTCACTTGCCTCATAATCTGTTAAAGCATGAGTGACAGAGAACCACCCAAGTTCCATTATTTAAAGAAAAAAATTAGCAATTTATTTTTTAACTCCAAAAGAGACAATTAAACAATAATGATCTATAATTGGAAGCCTCCTTTCTGTCAAAGATTATCTACCTCCCACTCTATAACAATAAAGTGATCCAATAAATCCCCTTTGAAATTAACAGCAAATCAATTTTCAAAAACCAGTTGTTGTCTTCGGGTGATGAACTTTCTCTGTGAGTAGATTTCCCCATGTTGTCTCCAGTCTTCTGCTTCAACAATGTCTCAGTTGAAAACAGTACCTTTCAGAGAGAGAGTCTGTGGGCAGTCTATCGATGGCAGATATGCTCTTTGTCACTGACTAACTGTTCAAAATGCCTGATGTTTGTACCCAAACCATTGGATCATCTCACTAGTTTGCGTTGTCAAGACAGTAAAATTCAAATTCGATTGGGTTTTAGTATCTTGGGGCATAATTTAAACTGAGTGGTTGAATTCGACTGGTTGTGAAAACAACTCATTATCAGAGTTACAGCTTAAATGGTACATCTTCAAATTGTCTAGTACACTCTATACCTGCACTCAGTCACATAACAGGTGCTTGCCAGTTTTTCAACTTTCGCTCTCTCTTAAAGATACAGTACATGACTTCAAATCCAATGTACTGTCAGGATGAGACAAAGGATTAAGATAAAGTATCATATTTGTGTTGTTTACCATTAGAGATGCCCCAAATGAATCTACCAAGTTTACTCTCTTTGAGTTAATATTTGGACATGAAATGAGAGGATCTTTGAAATTACTTTAAGAGAAATTGGCAGGACCAAAGTCAGAGATCTCACGCTTGGGTTATGTATCGGAGCTGAGAGAGAGATTAAATCAGGTAGGTGAGTCAGCTAAACAGCACCTAAAGAGGGCACAGCGTAGAATGAAGCAGGTGGTAGATAAAAACTCTGAGACTTGGACATTTTCCTGAGGGGATGATTAGTATTGTGACCAGTGGTAGGAGATCCCTTTAAAGCCAGGTTTAGTGATCCCTATGAAATTGAGAAAAAGTTGAGTCAGGTAAACTATCTGGCAAAGGTGCCTGATTGGGAAAAAAAAACTGTATCACATACGTTATGTGAATATGTTGAAACTTTATTATAACAGAGAGAAAGAACTGGAGAAACAGGTGTTAGTTACTGCCCCGATGAGCACAAATCTTAAGAGAAACAAGGCTTAAAGTTGTAAATAGTTGTTGTTTAATGTTCACTTGAGAATTAAAGAATAACTGACAATTTTTTGTTAAACAGTGGAATTTGGGTTGTTCTCTGTCACTCATACTTTAACAGATTATGAGGTGAGGTGAGCTTTTCTCTGTGTTTGGTTTAAATAGGAGAATAGCTCACCACCGTGTCATTACAGTGGTCTTGCACAGTCACATTAATAACAACATCTCACTCAGTGATGTACACTGCCATATGCACACAGAAATACACATGAACAAACAGATGTCGCTCAGTGATATACACTGCCATATGCACACAGAAATACACATGGACAAACAGATGTCGCTCAGTGATGCACACTCTCACACAAGCATCAACTCCAAGATTTAAAAGACACAGATTCTCACAAACTGACACTTGCAAATCTCAAATCTCCTTGGAAACTTCTCGATCACATTGCAGCATGTAACTCACTCTCCAGCAACTGTTATTTCAAACTAAGTTACAAGTATCTGACATATTAATTCGATTCCTGTCCTGAATATCAGGTAATATATTAATAAACCTCCACCAAACCCCTCGATTAAATTCCTGTGTCTAACCTATTCCTGCGTATCTGTTACTGTGTATAAAAATCCCTCCTGAACCTCTTGATTAGATTTTTGGCTGTAACTCATTCCCAGTGTTCTGTTACTCTGTATAAAAATCCCTTCCCCAACCTCTCTATTAGATTTCTGGCTGTAACTCACTACCAGGTATCTGTTTCTCTGCACACAACCACTCTGATTGCCTTTATTACATTCTAATCTATAACTCACCCGTGAGGATTTCTAACTCTACATATTAAAAATCACTTCCATCATCAGGTGGAAGGAGCAGCGCTTTAAAAGCTAGCGCTCCCAAATAAGCCTGTTGGACTATAACCTGGTGTTGTGTGACTTTGTACATCCCAGTCCAACACCAGCTCCTCCACATCATATACAATCCTCACTGAACCCTTCGTTTTGATTCTTATCTGAATCTTACTCCTGCATATCTTTTCCACTGTATATAAGCTACCCTGAACCCTTTGATTAGTTTCCAGTTTGTAACTAACTCCCAGGTATTTGTCACACTGTACATACACACATTGAACATTTTGATTAGATTCCAGACTGGAACTCCTGACTATCACTTATCCTATCTATAAATTACCCTGAGCACTTCAAGAAGATTACAATATGTAACTCACTCCTGGGTATCTGTTATTCTATATCTAAACAACACTAAACCCCTTGAGTAGATTCCAGACAGGAACTCACTCCTGAGTATCTGCTATTATATAAAACCTCATGCCCATTAATTAGATTCCAGTCTGTAACTCACATCCAGGTATCTGTTATTCTACGTATTATGGACCTGAACCGTTGATTAGATTTCAGACTGGAACTCACTCCTGAGTATCTGTTATATGTAATCCGTGGCAGTCAGAGACAGAAATGCACAGATGGACACCCAGAGACACACTGAGACACAGACGTTCATGCAGACACTGACAAACGCAACTACAGACACACTGAAACACAGAGGGAGAAAGGGAGGGGGGAGTGGAGAGAGAGAGAGAAAGGTTCCTGGTCTCTCTCCCGGATGCTCCCTTGTTTTTAAATGGATGCAATACCACCATCTGCTGGCATCCCCTCACCATTACACAGAGGATGGTGGAAGAGAAACACATCGGGGGTTTGGTCATACTGGGAGAGTAACTCACAGCAGCATCTACAGAGAGACACAGACACACAGTGCTGGTGTGGCGAGGACTGAAACTGCATTGATGCTCCACAGAGTGAAACATGCCTGACAGTTGCCGAGCACAGGAGCCGTGCTTTAGTAAGGAAGTTGCCTTTCTTGTTCAGAGGAAGAAGAAGGCTAATGTGAGGATGAGATGTGATGGCTCAGTTAGGGTTCTTGAGAGTTATAAGCTAGCCAGGAATGACCTAAAGAGAGAGCAAAGAAGAGCCAGGAGGGGACATGTGATATCGTTGGTGGATGGTATTAAGGAAAGCTGGAAGGTTTTCTGTAGTTATATCAGGAATAAAGGAATGACTAGAGTAAGATTAGGGCCAATCAAGCATAGCAGTGGCAAGTTGTGCGTAGAGTCAGAGGAGATAGAGGAAGTGATAAATGAATACTTTTCATCAGTATTTACATTAATAAAAGACAAGGAGAATACTGAAATACAGGTCACTAGCCTCGATGGGATTGAGGTGCATAAGGAAGAGGTGTTAGCAATTCTGGAAAATGTGAAAATAGATACGCCCCCTGGGCTGGATGGGAATTATCCTAAAATTCTTTGGGAAGCCAGGGAGGAGATTGCCAAGCCTTTGGTTTTGATCTTTATGTTGTCATTGTCCACAGGAATAGTGCCAGGAGACTGGAGGATGGTAAGTATTGTTCCCTTGTTCAAGAAGGGGAGTAAGGTCAACCATTGAAATTATAGACCTGTGAGTCTTAGTTCAGTTGTGGGTAAAGTGTTGGAAAGAATTATAAGAGATCGGATTTATAATAGTCTAGAAAGGAATATGTTGATTAGGGATAGTCAACACGGTTTTATGAAGAGTGGGTCATGCTGCACAAACCTTATTGTTCTTTGAGAAAGTGGCTAAACAGGTGGATGAGGGTAAAGCAGTTGATGTGGTGGATATGGATTTCAGTAAGGCTTTTGATAAGGTTCCCCATGGTAGGCTACTGCACAAAATACAGAGGCATGGGATTGAGGGTGATTTAGTGGTTTGAATCCGACATTGGTTAACTGAAAGAAGACAGTGTGGTGATTGTTAGGAAATATTCATCCTCGAGTTCAGTTACTAGTGGTGTTACCAAAAGGATCTGTTGGGGTCCACTGCTGTTTGTCATTTTTATAAATGACCTGAATGAGGGCAGAGAAGGATGGGTTATAAATTTGTGGATGACCATAGGTTGGTCATGGTGTGGATAGTGATGAAGGATGTTGCACGAGGCAGAGAGACATAGATAAGCAGAGAGCTGGCAAATGGAGTTCATGCAGAAAAGTGTGAGGTGATTCACCTTGGAAGGAGTAACAGGAATGCAGAATACTGGGCTAATGGTATGATTCTTGGTAGTGTAGATGAGCAGAGAGAGATCTCGGTGTCTAGGTGTATTGATCCTTGAAAGTTGCCACACAGTTTGATACAAAGACATGTTTTTTTTTGGTAGAGGGATTGAGTTTCAGAACCATGAGATCATGCTGCAGCTGTACAAAACTCTGCTGCGGCCACTTTTGGAGTATTGCGTACTGTTCAGGTAACCGCATTATAAGAAGAATGTGGAAGCTTTGGAAAGGGTTCAGAGGACATCTTCCAGGATGTTGCCTGGTATGGAGGGAAGGTCATAAAAGGAGCGGCTGAGGTACTTGAGGCTATTTTCATTAGAGATCAGACTTAATTGAGACATATAAGATAATCAGAGGGTTAGATAGGTTGGACAGTGAGAACTTTTTTTCTCAAATGGTGATGGCTAGCAGGAGGAGGACATAACTTTAAATTGCAGGGTGATAGATATAGGACAGATGTCAGAGGTAGTTTCTTCACTCAGAGAGTATCAGGGGCATGGAATGCACTCCCTGCAACAGTAGTGGACTCGCCAACTTTTAAGGGCATTTAAATGGTCATTGGATAGGCATGTGGATGGGAAGGGAATAGGGTAGGTTAGATGGACTTCAGATTGGTTCCACAGGTCAGCATGACATTGAGGGCTGAAGGGTCTGTACTGCACTGGAATGTTCTATGTTCTACACTCATGTTCAGAAATGTGTCTGTTCCTTCTGTAATGTCTTTGGGCAGTTTTCCTCACATGATCCACATTAGACCAAGTATTTCCTTTGCAACTGTATGCAGGTGCCTCCGAGTGAACCGTTGTCAGGAGACATGGTGAATTTTGTTGTGCTTCCTGCAGTTTGTAATAGAACATAGAACGTAGAAAAGTACAGGATAGAACAGGCCTTTTGGCCCATGATGTTGTGCTGAGGTTTAATCCTAATGTAAAATATAGTAACTAAACCTACGCACCCCTCAACTCACTGCTCTCCATGTCCATGTCCAGCAGTCACTTAAATGTCCCCAATGACTCTGCTTCCACCACCACAGCTGGCAAGGCATTCCATGCATTTACAACTCTCTGCTTAAAGAACCTACCTCTGATGTCTCCTTTATTCCTTCCTCCTAATATTTTCAAACTATGACTTCTCGTACCAGTCAATCCTGCCCTGGGGAAATGTCTCTGGCTCTTGCCTCTATCTAATCCACTCATTATTTTGTACACTTCGATCAGGTCTCCTCTCTTCCTCCTTCTCTCCAAAGAGAAAAGTCTGAACTTATTCAACCTCTCTTCATAAGGCAGGGCCTCCAGTCCAGGCAGCATCCTGGTAAATCTTTTTTGCACCCTCTCCAAAGCCTCTGTATCTTTCTTATAGGAGGGCGACCAGAATTGGACACAATATTCCAAGTGTGGTCTCACCAGGGACTTGTAGAGCTGTAGCAAAACCTCACAGCTCTTAAACTCTATCCCCTTGTTAATGAAAACCAAAACACCATGTGCTTTCTTAACAACCCTATCTACTTGGGTGGCAACTTTGCGGTATCTATGTACTTGCACACCCAGATCCCTCTGTTCCTCCACACTGCCAAGAATCCTGTCTTTAATCCTATATTCAGCATTCGAGTTCGACCTTTCAAAATGCATCATCTCACATTTATCCAGGTTGAACTCCATCTTCCATTTCTCAGCCCAGTTCTGCATCCTGTCTATGTCGCGCTGCAGCCTGCAGTAGCCGTCTGTACTATCAACGACACCTCCAACCTTTGTGTCATCTGCAAATTTACTAACCCACCCCTCAACCTCCTCATCCATGTCATTTATAAAAACTACAAAGAGCAGAGGCCCAAGAACAGAGCCCTGCGGGACTCCACTCAACACTGACCTCCAGGCAGAATACTTTCCATCCAAAACCACTCTCTGCCTTCTGTCAGCCAGCCAATTCTGAATCCAGATAGTCAAATCTCCCTGTATACCATACTTCCTGACTTTATGAATGAGCTTATTATGGGACACTTGATGAAATGCCTTGCTGAAGTCCATATGCACCACACATCCACTGCTTGACCATCATCGACCCGTCTTGACACCTCCTCAAAGAACTCAATAAGATTTGTGAGGCATGACCTGTCCCTCACAAAGCCATGATGACTGCTTTTAATCACATTATGTTTTGATGATCACAGACATAACACTGACTGGTCTGTAATTGCCAGGGATTTCCTATTACCCTTGTTGAAAAGAGGAACAACATTCGCCTCCTTCCATTTCCACCGGTACGACTCCTGTGGAGAGTGAGGAGGCAAATATCCTCGCCTACGGCTTAGCAACCTCCTTTCTTACTTCCCAGAGCAGCCTAGGGTAAATCTGGTCTGGCCCTGGGGACTTAGCAATCTTAATGTTTTCCAAAATTTCCAGCATATCAACTTCATCAATCTTGATCTGGTCAAGACTGTATCCCAGCTCCTCTAAGTTTTCATTTACAACAAGTTCCATTTCCTTGGTGAAAACTGAAGCAAAAAACTCATTTAGGGCTTCCCCTATCTGCTCAGACTCCACGCACAAGTTCCCTCTGCTATCCCTGATCGGCCCTACCTTCTCCCTGATCATTCTCTTATTTCTCACGTATGAGTAAAATGCCCTTGGGTTCTCCCTAATCCTTCTTGCCAAGCCTTTTTTGTGCCCCCTCCTTGCTCTCCTCAGTCCATTTCTGAGCTCCTTTCTATCAAGCCTATAATCCTCTAAAGCTGTGCTAGGTCCTTGCTTCCTGCATCTTACGTTAGCTGTCTTCTTCCTTTTGATGAGAAGTTCCTCTGTTCTTGTCATCCAAGGTTCCTTAATCTTACCCTTCCTTACCTGACTCAGAGGAACAAATTCGTGCATCACTCCCAACAACTGCTCCTTAAACAGTCTCCACATGTCTGCTGTGCCCTTTCTGTGGAACAATTGCTTCCAGTCTGTACTTCCCAACTCCTGTCTGATAGCGTCATAATTCCCTTTTCCCCAATTAAATATCTTCCCTCGGTAACTGCTCCTTTCACTCTCCAAGGCTATGCTAAATGTGAGGCAGTTGTGATCACTTTCACCAAAGTGCGCTCCCACCGCGAGACCTGACACCTGTCCTGGCTCATTGCCGAGCACCAAATCCAAAATGGCCTCTCCCCTCGTCGGTCTGTCTACATACTGAGTAAGGAAACCCTCCTGAGCACACCTGACAAGAACTGTTCCATCCAAACCATCTGCACTTAGGTGGTTCCAGTCGATATTTGGAAAGTTGAAATCACCCATAACAACAACCCTGCTACTTTTGCATTTTTCCAGAATCTGCCTGCCTATGCAATCTTCAATCTCTCTACTACTATTAGGTTAGATTAGATTACTTACAGTGTGGAAACAGGCCCTTCAGCCCAGCAAGTCTACACAGACCCGCTGAAGTGCAACCCACCCAGACCCATTCCCCTACATTTACCTCTTCACCTAACACTATGGGCAATTTAGCATGGCCAATTCACCCAAACTGCACATCTTTGGATTGGGTGAGGAAACCAGAGCTGACATGGGGAGAATGTGCAAACCCCACATAGTGTGTCACCAGAGGTGGGAATTGAATCCGGGTCTCTGGCGCTGTGAGGCAGCAGTGCTAACCACTGTGCCACTGCGCCGCCCACAGGTGTTCTGTAGAAAACCCCCAATGCGATGGCTATTCCCTTGCTGTTCCTAACTTCTACCATACTGACTCAGTAGACAAACCTTCCTCAACAACCTGCATTTCTGTAGCTGTGATGCACTCTCTGATTAGCAATGCTACCCCCTCCCCCTCTTTTTCCACTCTCCCTGTTCTTCTTAAACATTCTAAACCATGGAACATGAAGCAACCATTCCTGCCCCTGTGAAACCCACGTCTCCGTTATGACCACAACATCATAGCCCCAAGTGCTGATCCATGCTCTAAGTTCATCTCTCTTATTTCGGACACTCCTTGAATTAAAGCAGACACACTTTAACCAATCTCTTTGTTTCATCAGAGCGTGAGAAACCTTCCTGATAGATTCAATACAATCCTGTCACTGCCCAATCTGCAACTGACCCTCTCTTAGACATGTGGCTCTGATTCCCAACCCTCTGTCAAACCAGTTTAAACCCTCCCAAATCACACAAACTAATCTCCCACCCTGGACAGTTGTGTCCCTCCAGTTCGCTTGCAACCCATCCTTCATGTACAGGTCCCACCTTCTCCAGAAGGTATCCCAATGGTCTAGGTATCTGAAGCCCTCGCTCCTGCACCAGCCTCGCAGCCACATGTTAAGCTGCACTCTCTGACTGTTCCTCATCTCACAATCTCGTGGGCATCTCACTATGTTTTGTAATTTACTCTCAGATTCTAATTGAGAAAAGACTTGAAAACAGGAGGGGAGTAAGACCAGCACTTTGATCATATCCTCCTGCTCACATCTAAGGGCAACATTAATCAGACAAAACTCCAAAAACCTTGTTTGAGAATGAAATAAATGTGCAACGTGAGAGATTCAGATTGTGATGCTGTCTCCAAAAAAAAAGTGGTGTTGTATCACTTTAACACAACAGAGGAGTGAGTGAGACTTTGACTCATCATTTTTTAATTAATTAATTCATTGAAACCTCCCTCCAGTGAGCCCTGTTGCAGCCAGAGATAGATACACAGACACCAACGCACAGAGACACAGACACATGGAAACACACATAACCATGAACATTTTTCAATTTCAACACAAGAGGTATAGACTCAGAGAGAAAAGCAGAGAGGGGTTAACCCCATTTCAATGGATTTATCTCCAAAGCAACAGAGAACTCGCTGCACAGAGACACATAGACAGAGCATACACAGACATAGAGACACACACCAATGCACAGTTGGTGGGGCTAAGTGGCAGTCAGTGTGATGGGTTGAAGTGTGTCTATTTTAATGCAAGAAGTGTCAGGAATTAGGGTGATGAACTTGGAGCATAGCTCAGTACTTGGAACAGTAATGTGGCCATTATGGAGACTTGGATATCACAGGCGCAGGAATGGTTGTTGGATGTTTCACGATTTTGATGTTTCTAAAGGAATAGAGGGGGAGATAAAAGAGGTGGGGGAGAGGCATTGCTCACCAGGATAGTAATACATCTGCAGAAAGGGAGGGCATCGAAGGGGGTTTGTCTACAGAGTCAGGATGAGTGGACGTCAGGAACAGGAAAGAAGCAGTCATTTTATTGGGAATTTCTACAGACCCCTTCAGTAGCAACAGAGAAATGGAGGAGGTAGATTTTGGAATAGTGCAGAAGTAAAAGGGTTGTTCTCGTGGATGACTTTAACTTTTCAAATATTGATTGGAACCTCCTTAGTTCAAATAGTTTGGATGGAGCAGTTTTTCTAAGGTGTGTCCAGGAAGGATTCCTGATGCAATATGTAGATAGGTTGATAGCGAGGAGGCCACATTGGATTTGATGCTTGGCAACGGATCAGATCTCTTGATTGGAGGGGGGATTACAATGCTATTAAGCAGGAACTGGGGTGCCTAAAATGGGAAATTATCAGGGAAATGCATGACAGAAATGTGGAGGTTGTTTAGGGAGCACTTGCTGATCGTGCTGGATAGGTTTCTCCCACTGAGACAAGGAAGGATGAAGGAACTTTGGGTGACAAGGGATGTGGAACATCTAGTCAAGAGGAAAAAGGAAGCTGACTTAAAGTTCAAGAGGCAAAGATCTGACAGGGCTCTAGAGGGTTCCAAGGTGGTAAGGAACGAATTGAAGTATGGACATTAGAGAGGTAGAAGGGGGCATGAAAAAGCTTTATCAGGCAGATTTAAGGCATTCCAAACTTATGTGAGGAATAAGGGGTCTCCAGAGTGAGGGTAGGGCCGATCAGGGATTGTGGAGGGAATTGTGCCAGATGTTGCAAGATGTAGAGGAGTTCCTTAATGAATGGTTTGCATCAGTACTCACTACTGAGAGGGATCTTGATGTTTGTGAGGACAGTGTAAAACAGGCTGATATACTCAAATAGGTTGATGTTAAGAAGGAGGATGTGCTGAAAATATTGAAAAACATAAGGATAGATAAGTCCCCTGGGCCAGATGGGATAAACCTAAGGCTGCTATAGGAAGCAAGGAAAGAGATTGCTGTGCCTTTGGAGTTGATCTTTGCATCTTCACTGTCCACTGGAGTAGTGCCAAATGACTGGAGGTTAGCAAATGTTATTCACTTGTTCAAGAAAAGGAATAGGAATAATCCTGGGAATTACAGACAAGTCAGTTTTACATTTGCAGTGTGCAACGTTTTGGAGAGGATTCTAAGAGACAGGATTTATGATTACTTGGAAAAGTATAGTTTGATTCAAGATAGTCACCATGGCTTTGTGAGGGGCAGGTCATGCCTCACAAGCCTTATTGAATTCTTTGAGAATGTGACAAAACACATTGATAAAGGTAGAGCAGTGGATGTGGTATATATGGATTTGAGCCAGGTGCTTGATAAGGTTCCCCACGGTAGGCTTAATCAGAAAGTAAGGAGGCATGGGATACAGGGAAGTATGGCTGTCTGGATATAAAACTGGCTGGCCCATAGAAGACAGAGATTGATAGTAGGTGGAAAGTATTCAGCCTGGAGCTCAGTGAACCGTGGTGTTCCACAGGGAACTGTTCGGGAGCCTCTGATCTTTATGATTTTTATAAATAACTTGGATGAGGAAGTGAAAGGCTGGTTTAATAAGTTTGCCAATGCATGAAGATTGTTGGAGTTGTGGATAGTGTGGGATGCTGTTTGGTTGAAAGATGCAGATGCATTGAAAGATGCAGAACTGGGCTGAGAAGTGGCAGATGGAGTTCGACTTGGAAAAGAGCTGAAAAATGTGTTGCTGGAAAAGTGCAGCAGGTCAGGCAGCATCAAAGGAGCAGGAGAATCGATGTTTCGGGCATAAGCCCTTCTTCAGGAATGCTGGAGAATCGATGTTTCGGGCATAAACCCTTCTTCAGGCATAAGCCCTTTCAACCTGGAAAAGTGTGAAGTGATTCATTTTGGAAGATTGAATTTGAATGCAGAATACATAGGAGGCAGGATTCTTGGTAGTGTGGAGGAACAGAGGGATGTTGGGGTCCATGTTCATCGATCCCTCAAGTTTGTCACCCAAGTTGACAGGGTTGTTAAGAAGGTGGATTGAGTTTAAGAGCCATGAGGTAATGCTGCAGCTCTATGAAGCCCTGGTTAGACCACACATTGAATATTGTGTTCAGTTTTTGTTGCCTCATTACAGAACATAGAACAGGGAAATTGATAGCACAGTACAGACCCTTCGGCCCTTGAACTGTGAAACCAATCTGAAGCCCATCTAACCTACACTATTGCATTTTTATCCATTTGTTTATCCAACGACCATTTAAATTCCCTTAAATTTGACGAGTCTACTTGTGTTGCATTCCACATGCATACCACCCCCTGAGTAAAGAAACTACTTCTGACATCAGTCCTACATCTATCACCCCTCAATTTAAGGCTATGTCACCTTTGCTCACTATCACCATCTGAGGAAAAAGGCTATCTAACCATCTGATTGTCTTATGTGTCACAATTAATTCACCTTTCAACCTACTTCTCTCTAACAAAAACAGCCTCAAGTCCCTCAGCTTTTCCTCATAAGACCTTCCCTCCATACCAGACAACATCATAGTAAATTCCCTCTGAACCTTTTCCAATGCTTCCACATCATTTCTATAATGCAGTAACCAGAGCTGTACACAATACTCCAAGTGCGGCCACACCAGAGTTTTGTACAGCTGCAGTATGACATCATGGGTCTGAAGCTCAATTCCTCTACCAATAAAAGCTAATACACCTTATACCTTCTTAATAATCCTTTCAACCTGGGTGGCAACTTTCAAGGATCTATGTACCTGGATACCGAGATCTCTCTGCTCATCTGCACAACCAAATATCTTCCCATTAGCCCAGTATTCTGCATTCCTGTTACTCCTTCCAAAGTGAATCACCTCACGTTTTTTCACATTAATTTCCATTTGCCACCTCAGCCCAGCTCTGCAATTTATCTATCTCCCTCTGTAACCTGCAACATTCTTCGTCATTATCCACAACTCTACTGACCTTCGTGCCATCCACAAATTTACTAACCCGTCCTTCTATGCCCTCATCCAGGTCATTTATGAAAAAGACAAACAGCAGTGGACCCAAAACAGATCCTTGTGGTACACCAAAAGTAACAACTCCAGGATGAATATTTCCCATCAACCACCACCCTCTGTCTTCTTTCAGCTAGCCATTTTCTGACCCAAACCGCTAAATCACCCTCAACAACTTGCCTCCGTATTTTGTGCGATAGCCTACCATGGAGCTCTTTACCGAACATCTTACTAAAATCCATACACACCTACATCAACCACTTTACCCTCAACCACCTGTTTGGTCACCTTCTCAAAGAACTCAGTAAGGTTTGTTGACTATCTCTAATCAACCTATTCCATTCTAGTGATTATAAATCCTAACCTTTTTTTTTAGATTAGACTTACAGTGTGGAAACAGGCCCTTCGGCCCAACAAGTCCACACCGACCCGCCGAAGCGAAACCCACTCATACCCCTACATTACCCCTTACCTAACACTACGGGCAATTTAGCATGGCCAATTCACCTGACCCGCACATCTTTGGACTGTGGGAGGAAACCGGAGCACCCGGAGGAAACCCACGCAGACACGGGGAGAACGTGCAAACTCCACACAGTCAGTCGCCTGAGTCGGGAATTGAACCCGGGTCTTCAGGCGCTGTGAGGCAGCAGTGCTAACCACTGTGCCACCGTGCCGCCCATTATAACCTTTATATAACCTTATAACCTTTTCCAGCACGTTACCCACAACCAAAGTAAGGCTCACTGCTCTCTAATTTCCAAGGTTGTCTCTACTCCCCTTCTTGAAGATGGGAACAATATTTGGTATCCTCCAGTCTTCTGGTACTAATCCTGTAAACAATGATGACATAAAGATCAAATCCAAAGGGTCGGCAATCTCCTCCCTGGCTTCCCAGAGAATCCTAAGATAAATCCCATCAGAGCCAGGCGATTTATCTATTTTTATGCTTTTCAGAATTGCTAACACATCCTTCTTATGAACCTTAGTTCCATCTACTCTGTGTCCTGTATCTCAGTATTCTCCTCAACAACATTGCCTTTTCTAGTGTGAATACTGACAAAAAATATTCATTTCGCGCTTCCCCATCTCCTCAGACTCCATGCACAACTTCCCACTACTGTCCTTGTTTGTCCCTCATCATTCTTTTATTCCTGATATACCTATAGAAAGCCTTAGGGTTTTCCGTGATCCTATCTGCCAAAGACTTCTCATGTCCCCTCCTGGCTCTCCTTAGCTCTCCCATTAGGTCCTTCCTAGCTATTGTGTAACTCTCAAGCGCCCTCACTGAGCCATCACATTTCATCCTAACATAAGCCATCTTCTTCCTCTTGACAAGGGATTCAACTTCCTTAGTAAACCGTGGCTCCTGTTCTCGACAACTTCCACCTGCCTGACAGGTACATAATTATCAAGGATTCGCTTCAGCTATTCCTTGAATAAGCTCCACATTTCAATTGTGCCCATCCCCTGCAGTTCCTTTGCCATCCTATGTATCCTAAATCTTGCCTAATTGCATCATAATTGCCTTTCCTTGAGCTCTAACTCTTGCTTTGCGGTATATACCTATTCCTTTCCAACATATACATAGCTGAATTGTAGTCACTATTACAAAAGTGCTCACCTACCTCCATATCTAACACCTGGCTAGGTTCATTACTCAGTACCAAATGTAATGTGGCCTCACCCCTTGTTGGCCTGTCTACATATGGTTCAGGAAACCTTCCTGCACACATTGTACAAAAACTGACCCATCTAAACTACTCTGAAGGAGAATACTATAGTTCAAGTAGTTCCTGAAGAAGGGCTCATGCCCGAAATGTCAACTCTCCTCTCCTTGGATGCTGCCTGACCTGCTGCGCTTTTGCAGCTACACATTTTCAGCTTTGATCTCCAGCATCTGCAGACCTCACTTTCTCCTATAGTATTCTCTGTCAATATTTGGAAAGTTAAAGTCCTCCATAACAACTACCCTGTCACTCTTGCTCCTATCGAGGATCATCTTTGCTATACTTTCCTCTACATCTCTGGAAATATTCAGAGGCCTACAGAAAACTCCCAACAGGGTGACCTCTCCTTTACTGTTTCTAACCTTAGCCCATACTCCCTGAGTAGGCGAATCCTCAAACGTCCTTTCTGCCACCTTAATACTGTCCTTGACTATCAATGCCGCATGCCCCCCTCCTCTTTTAGGATACGACGGATGTGGAAGCTTTGGAGAGGGTGCAGAAGAGATTTCCTAGAATGCTGCCTGGACTGGAGGGCATGTCTTATGAAGAAAGGTTGAGGGAGCTAGGGTTTTTCTAATTGGGGGCGAAGAAGGATGAGGAGTGACTTGATAGAGGTGGACAAGATGATGAGAGGCATAGATAGAGTGGATAGTGAAAGACCTTTTTCCCAGGGCAGAAATGGCTATCCCAAGTGACCATAATTTTTACCTGATTGAAGGAAGGTGTAGGGGAGATGTCAGAGGTGGGTTCTTTACACAGAGAATGGTGGGTGCATGGAATGCACTGCCAGCAGTGGTAATAGACTCAGATGCATTAAGGATATTTAAGCGATTATTGGATAGGCACATTAATAATAGTAAAATGGAGGGTGTATAGATTGCTTTGATCTTAGGGTAGGATAAAGGTTCACCACAACATCAAGGGCTGAACAGCCTGAACTGTGCTGTACTGTTCTATGTTCTCTCAATGTACACACTGATCCACCATGGCTCACAAACACATATAGCCACAAACACAGAGATAGTTCAACAGGGACAGGCAGATAGACAGACAGACACATGGAGAGAGAAACGCACACAGACAGACAGACATTCACAGAAACACACGCACACAGATACACATACACACACTCACACTCACACAGGCACAGACACAGGCAAATATCTCATTTTTAATCCACAACAAACCCATTGACTAGATTCTAGTCTGTAACTCGCTCCTCGATATCTGTTATTGTACATATAAATCCACAGACCCATTGAATAGATTACATTGCTGTTAATCTTTACATAAACCACAACAAACCCCTTGATTAGATTACAGTCTATAACTCCCTCACCAATTTGTATTATGTAAAAGATAAATTAATTGATATCATCAATTAGATTCCAGTCTCTAAATCAATTTAATCTCACTGGCCAAACTGGAAGCAGAAACAGAAAAAGCTGCAGTTTAAGTTGTGCCACGTTCTATTTCTCCAAAATTATCAGCCTCTGCAATTCTCCCACTTTGATAGGGATAGGAATGGGGAATAAATGCTGGGCCCAAACCCAGTGATGCTCAAGTCCTATGAACGAATGAAAAAAAACCCTCGGCTGTCCTAATCACTCGCTGCCAGAGATTTATACACAGTTGCTGTGAGTCAGCAGTGCTAACCACTAATATTCTGGAACTGTGTCCCTCCTAACACTCTTGCTAAGCAGTGCACTGCCCTGGACTGCAGCAGTTCAGGAAGACAGATAATTACAATCTTTTCAAGGTCAATTATAGTGGGGTTGTCTTCGCTGATCATGTCAGTCATTGAGAACAAATTAAAATACCCTTTCTATGACATTGCTTCAGATGATCTTGCAAATTGTTCAGTTAATATTTGCTCGTGCGTTAATTCGGTATCAAAGATTAGATCCCCATTGTGAAATGACCTCTAATTGAAGATTAATTAGCATTTCCACACTGCATTATCTGTAATCCTTTGTCCCTCCCTTTGTATTTACACTACCACACATCCACTTTGCACTGACGAATCTGGTTCTGATCAACGGCAGACTCGTAATAACGGTGGGCATCTGTTGTAGGTTGCAACAGGACATTAACAGGATGCAAAAGAGGGCTGAGAAGTGGCAGATGGAGTTCAACCTGGAAAATTGTGAAGTGATTGATTTTGGAAGTTCAAATTTGAAAACAGAATACCAGGTTAATGGCAGGATTCTTGACAATGTGGAGGAACAGAGGGATTTTGTCCATAAATCCCTCATAGTTGTCACACAAGTTGATTGGGTTGTTAAGCAGGCAAATGGTGTGTTGGCTTTCATTAGCAGGGGGATTGAGCTGTGAGGTTATGTTGCAGCTCTATAAAGCCCTGGTTAGACCACACATGGAATTTTGTGTTCAGTTCTGGTCAACTCATTATAGAAAGGATGTAGAAGCTTTCGAGAGAGTGCAGAGGAGATATACCAGGATGCTGCCTGGACTGGAGGGCATGTCTCATTAAGAAAGGTTGAGGGATCTAGGGCTTTTCTCATTGGAGTGAAGGAGGATGAGGGGTGACTTGATAGAAATGTACAAGGTGTTGAGAGGCATAGATAGAGTGGATAGTCAGATACTTTGTTCCAGGGCAGAAATGGCTATCACAAGGGGGCATAATTTTAAGGTGATTGGAGAAAGGTTTAGGGTAGATGTCAGAGGTGGGTTCTTTGCACAGAGAGTGGTAGGCGTGGGAAATGCAGTGGTTTTAGTGTCAGGTACATTAGGGACACTCTTAGATAGGCACATGGGTGATAGTAAAATGAAGGGAATGTGGGTTAGCTTGACCTTAGAGTAGGATGAAAGTCAGCACAACATCGAGGGTCAAGGGGCCTGCACTAGGCCGAACTGTTCTATGTTCTTTTAAAATACACAGTGATATACACTTGCTCACAAAAACACATAGCCACAAACACTGAGTTCAACTGAGATGTATATACACACACACACACACACACACACATGCAAAGACATACGAAGATAGACACACAGAAACACACACAGACAGGTGCACAGACATACACAGAAACATGCACAGACAGACAGACACGCACACACATAGAAGCACACACACAAGCAAATATCCTGTTTTTAATCCACAGCAGACCCATCAATTAGATTTTAACTCACTCCACGATACCTGTTATTGTACATATAAATCCACAGACCCCCTTGATTAGATTACAATTCATAACTCACAAATCCCCTCGGTTAGCTTACAGCCTCTAACTCATTCACCAATTTGTATCATGGAAAAGATCATTTAACTAATATCATCAATAAGATTCTTGTCTCGAAATCAATTTCATCTCAATGGCCAGACGGGATGTAGAAACAGAGAAAGCTGTAGTTTAAAGTCTGCTACGTTCTGTTTCTCCAAAGTAATGAACCTCTGCAATTCTCCCACTTTGATGGGGATAGGAATGGGGAATTAATGCTGTGCCAAAACCCAGTCAAATCCTGTGAACGAATGAACAAAAAAACCTTTGCTGTCCTAATCATTCGCTGCCAAAGATTTATACACATTTGTTAATGGTCAGCAGTGCTAATCACTAATATCCTGGAACTGCATCCCTCCTAACTCTCTTGCTAAACACTGCACTGCCCTGGACTGCAGCAGTTCAGGGAGGTAGATGATTACAACCTTTATGAACACCTCCATTAAACCCCTCAATTACAGCGGAGTTGCAATCGCTGATTGAGTCAGCCGTTGAGAACAAATTAAAATACCCTTCGTGTGACATTGCTTCAGGTGATATTGCAAATTGTTCAGTTAATATTTGCTCGTGCATTAACTCGATATCAAAGATTAGGTCCACTTTGTGTAACAATCTCTAATTAAAGGTTAATTAGTATTCCCACATTACATTATTTGCAATCCTTTGACCTTCCCTTTGATATATATAAAGCCACACTACCCCACACCTCCTGTAAGCACTTTGCACTGCGATTCTGGTTCTGATTAACGGCAGGCTTGTAATAACAATGGGCATCTTACCGACACTGTTCCTGATCTTGGTGTTCCTACCTCATGGTCTTCAAAGCTGTGGTGAGCTGTAGTTGCCTCCTGCTCTAAATGCAAAGGCAGCTATGTCTACAAACTAGAATGATAGGTTTGGGTTTGCGTTTGGAAAGGCTGGTATTCTGTACTTTCAGAAGACAAAATTAAGGAGAGGTTTAAGGGAGGCATTCAAAACTATGAAGATAGATGAAATGAGGGTTACCATTTCCTGCTGGAAGAAAGTGAGGACTGTAGATGCTGGAGATCATAGTCGAGAGTATGGTGATGGAAAAGTACAGCAGGCCAGACAGCATCTGAGGAGCAGGTGAAGTCACATATTTGGCCTAAGCCCATTATCAGGAATGAAGCTCATGGGGTGAGTGGGGGAGGGGGGTTGGCTGAGAGATAAATGTGAGGGGGGTGAGGTTGGAGGGGAAGGAGAATGCGAAAAGTAAGTGAAGGTGGAGGATAAAGTGATAGGTCTGAGAGGAAGGTGAAGCGGGTAGTGGGGAAAGGCGATGGAAAGATCAAGAGGGTGGTGCCGAGTTGAAGGCTTGGGACTGGGATAATGTGCGGGAAGGGGAAATTAGGGAACTGGTGAAATCCACATTAATCCCATGTTGTTGCAGGGTTCTAAGGTGGCAGATGAGGTGTTCTTCCTCCAGGCGTCAGTTGGTAAGGATTTGGTGATGGAGGAGGCCCAGGACCTCCATGTCCTTGTCAGAGTGGGAGGGGGAGTTGAAATGTTCAGCCATGAGGTGGTGGGGTTGGTTGGTGCAGGTGTCCCAGAGATGTTCTCTGAAATGATCTGCAAGTTGGTGTACTGTGTCCCCGATGTAGAGGAAACCACATTGGGTGCCACACATACGGCAGATGACATTGATGGAGATACAGGTGAATTTCTGTCGGATGTGGAAGGATCCCACGGGCCTTGGACTGTGGTGAGGGGAGGTGTGGGCGCAGGCTTTGCATTTCCTGTGGTGACAGGAAGGTGCTGAGAGTGAGGTGTGGGCTGGTGGTGGTGCGGGGCATGGGTCTAACGAGGGAGTCGCAGAGGGAATCGTCTCTCTGGAATGCTGATAGGGGTGGGGAGGGAAATATATCCCTCATGGTGGGGTCTGTTTGAAGGTGATGGGGGATGATGGAATGTTTCGGAAGTTTGGTGGAGTGGAAGGTTGCGACCGGGAAGGGGTTCTGTTCTTGTTGCACTGCGGGGGTGTGGTTGAAGGGAGGTGTGGGAAGTGGAAGAGATGCGCTGGAGGGCATTGACGACCAAGTGAGAGGGGAAAGTGAGGTCTTTGAAGAAGGAGGCCATCTCTGACCATTTCAAAGAACATCTCTGGGACACCCACAACAACCCAAGCCTTTGGTTGAACACTTCAACTCCTCCTCCCATTCCGCCAAGGACATGCAGGTTCTGGGCCTCCTCCATCGCCAAACCCTTACCACCCAATACATGGAGATAGGACGCTTCATCTTCCGCCACGGAACCCTGAAACCACACATGATTAATGTAGATCTCACCAGTTTCCTCATTTTCCCTCCCCCACCCCCCCCAAGTTACTGTGTGCAGTTCTGGTCGCCTCACTTTAGGAAAGATGTGGAAGCTTTGGAGAGGGTGCAGAGAAGATTTACCAGGATGTTGCCTGGAATGGAGAATAGGTTGTACGAGGATAGGTTGAGAGTTCTCGGCCTTTTCTCGTTGGAACGGCGAAGGATGAGGGGTGACTTGATAGAGGTTTATAAGATGATCAGAGGAATAGATAGAGTAGACAGTCAGAAACTTTTTCCCCGGGTACAATAGAGTGTTACAAGGGGACATAAATTTAAGGTGAAGGGTGGAAGGTATAGGGGAGATGTCAGGGGTGGCTTCTTTACCCAGAGAGTGGTGGGGGCATGGAATGCGCTGCCCGTGGGAGTGATAGAGTCAGAATCATTGGCGACCTTTAAGCGGCAATTGGATAGGTACATGGATGGGTGCTTAATCTAGGATAGATGTTCGGCACAACATCGTGGGCCGAAGGGCCTGTTCTGTGCTGTATTGTTCTATGTTCTATGTTATTCCAGTTTCAAGCCTCCAACTTAGCACCGCCCTCTTGACCTATCCAGTCCACCCTCCTCTCCAACTTATCACCTTCTCCCCCGCCTTGATCTACCTATACCCGCCCCCCCCCCCAATTTCACCCCCTCTCGCATTTATCTCTTAGCTCCCCATCCCCAGCCCACAAAACCTCATTCCTGAGGAGGGCTTATGCCTGAAACATCGATAATACTTCCAGTGACAGGAGGGTCAATGCCTCGATGACACGGTGTTAAGACATTTAGCAAAGAAAGGGTTGGTTGCGGTGGGGAGGTGGTGTTGTGTGACAATGAAATACATTTGACACAGCCTTTGCTGAGATTTGGAAATTTCCACTGGCAAGGATGGTGGAATCGGTGGAATCAATAAACCTGTAAAAGGTGGCTCCGGCAAATGTTTCCAAAAGTTATTATGAGTTAGGCTACTTGGGCAAAGATCAGAAATAGAATAAGAGATTACTTGCAACTCAGTGAGCAGATTAATTTTGTCTCAATTTCTGCTGTCTACGTTCCAATGTTTTCCAGGAGATTACATAGAATGTGCAGCTCAGCTGGAGAAACAGTTGGCTGAGTCTCTGATTTACCAAGACCCTCCAGACCCCAGTGTGGTACTTGCCCTGTGTCTGGTTAAACACAAGATCGAACCACACGTTGTCAACAAACTTAAGGAGACTGTTATTAGCAAAGGTAAGAGAGCGCAGATGGTACAAATATGACCTGCTGTCTGGGAAACACATCAGTACGTTCTGAGCACGGTTTCAGCCCCATGCTATTAATTAAGATAATCGACTGAGCGAGGGATCCACTGAAGGAATGCTCATTTTCAGGTGTTAGTGCTGAAAGAATTCTATATTGAAAGGGAGTCAGTAATGTTGGGGTGCTGCTTTGTCAGAGGCACAGTGATGAGACACCTAAGTGTTAAGGCAGCCCTGCACAGACACGGTGTCAGAACTGAGTGAAGTTTCCAAGTTCACAGTGTCTGCATTGAGGGGTTCACATGCTGTGCGAGGCTCAGTACTGAGTGGGCAATGCACTATCAGAGGGTCAGTGCTGAGGGAGCGCCGCACTGTCGGAGGGTCAGTGCTGAGGGAGCGCCGCACTGTCGGAGGGTCAGTGCTGAGGGAGCGCCGCACTGTCGGAGGGTCAGTGCTGAGGGAGCGCCGCACTGTCGGAGGGTCAGTGCTGAGGGAGCGCCGCAGTGTCGGAGGGTCAGTGCTGAGGGAGCGCCGCACTGTCGGAGGGTCAGTGCGGAGGGAGCGCCGCACTGTCGGAGGGTCAGTGCTGAGGGAGCGCCGCACTGTCGGAGGGTCAGTGCTGAGGGAGCGCCGCACTGTCGGAGGGTCAGTGCTGAGGGAGCGCCGCAGTGTCGGAGGGTCAGTGCTGAGGGAGCGCCGCAGTGTCGGAGGGTCAGTGCTGAGGGAGCGCCGCACTGTCGGAGGGTCAGTGCTGAGGGAGCGCCGCACTGTCGGAGGGTCAGTGCTGAGGGAGCGCCGCACTGTCGGAGGGTCAGTGCTGAGGCAGTGCCGCACTGTGGGAGGGTCAGTGCTGAGGCAGTGCCGCACTGTGGGAGGGTCAGTGCTGAGGCAGTGCCGCACTGTGGGAGGGTCAGTGCTGAGGCAGTGCCGCACTGTGGGAGGGTCAGTGCTGAGGCAGTGCCGCACTGTGGGAGGGTCAGTGCTGAGGGAGTGCCGCACTGTGGGAGGGTCAGTGCTGAGGGAGTGCCGCACTGTGGGAGGGTCAGTGCTGAGGGAGTGCCGCACTGTCGGAGGGTCAGTGCTGAGGGAGTGCCGCATTATGGAAAGGTCAGTTTTATGGCATTCCTGTGATTAGTGCAGAGTGACAGCAACAGTCTCACATGGTCATAATTGCAAGAGCATTGTACGATTGGGTTGCCAGTACTGTATAAAGACTGTACATTAGGAGGCAGGGGCTGCGGATGTGCTGAAAATATCAGGATTCAGATCCAACTTGCACATTGGTGAAACACCTGAATTTGTGAAATCAGAGGATCACTTTGCTTGTGCAGACGCTGTTGAACCATTGGTGCGTTGCTTCTTAAGTTCTCTTCTCAACAGGGGCGAGTATGACCAGTGGGAAACTGGGCCAGTATGTATTGGCATTGAGCTGCTGTTGTGAAAACCCAACGAAGCTGACCATTGATAACAAATTGAACCATGGCATCAACCTGGAGTCATTGCTTTCTGAGAAGCTTGGCCACGAGATTAAAAACATCGGTAAGGTTGTCAACAGGCAAGGGGAAAGCTGTAAGAACAAAGACGTGATGCATCTTATCAATATGTTTCTTTACCAGGGATTTCTGGCTAGTCCAGTGTTTAGAATCACAGTGTCATAGAGTCACACAGCACGGAGACAGACCCTTTGATCCAATCAATCTGTGCTGACCATAATCCAAAATTAAACTAGGCCCACTTGATTGTGCCTCATCCATATCCCTCCAAATGTTTCTAATTCATATACGTATAGAAATGGCTTTAAAACATTGCAACAGTATCTGCAAACATTACTTCTTCTGAAATTTCATTCCACATGCGAGTCACTCTGTCAAAAAAAAAATCAATGCAGGATAGAGTCATACGGAATGGAAATAGACCCTTCAGTCCGACCAGTCATAGTGAGTATAATCCGAAACTAAACTAGTCTCATCTGCTTGTGCATGGTCCGGATCCCTCCAAACATTCCTATTTTTGTACCTATCTAAATGTTTTTAAAATGTTTTAACTGTACCCACATCCAGCATTTCTTCTTGAAGTTCATTCTATACACTGAACTACTGTGTAAAACTAAGAAAAAACCCTCACGACGTTTTCAAGTCATTTTCCTCTCACCTTAAAAAAAAGTGCTCCCTCGTTTTGAAATTGTCCACCCAAGGGAAAAGATACCTGCCATTTAGCTTATCTACACCCCTCATGATCAACTAGTCTCCTTCAGTGATTTGCTATGAAGAATCCTTTAGTTTGTTTAACTTTCTTTCTGTCTTTGGGTTTGCCTCCACCTGTCTGCTTACTTCACCAAGCGCCCCCAACACCCAAACCCTGTCATCAGCGTAGGAATCAATGACTCCCAGCTCTCTTCGCAGTTGGGAATATGGATCACAAGGCTCGAAACATTAACTCTCTCCACAGATGATGTCAGACCAGCTGAGTTTCCCCATCAATTTTCTGTTTTACTTTGAGGGACTCAATATGCAGCTCTTTCTATGTTAAGATTGCCAAAAAAATCTCCTCTTTTGTTGTATCATGACTTGGGTGACTGTCTGTGTGAAGTTTGCATGTTTTCCCTCTGTGTGTGTGGACTCCCATCAGTTTGCTCCCACAGTCCAAAGATGCGCAGTTTGGGTGAATTAGCCATGCTAAATTGCCCACAGTGTTCAGGGATATATAGGTTAGGTGTATTCGTTAGGGTCAAATGTAGACTAACTGGGTAGGGGAATGGGTCTGGGTGGGCTAATCTTTAGAGGGTCAGTATGGACTTGTTGGACTGAATGGCCTATTTCCACACTGTAGGGATACTATAGCTCTGTGATAATGAGAAATCTTAACCCCGATGCCATCGGGGGCGAGTGATGCAAAGTGTAGTGCCATTTGTAAATATATGCCTGAATAGCACAAAGAAAATGAATTTCTAAAACCGAGAATCGGACTTTGGTATTCTTCAACGTTTTAATATTTATCCTCCTCCGCTCCTAGAGGTGAAAAAGCACCCTTTCACCACCTACTATCAAGTTTCACTTGCTGTGCTTGCACTTTGCCAAGATGATTACTTGATTAGGAAGAGCGATATCAAAATTTTCGCACAGGCTGTGATGAACGATGAGCTCTCCTACGGAGACCACTTCTCAGTGGGTAAGTGAAACACGTCAGAGAGGGTAGGTAAATGTCAAGTGCGGTGCGGCTGGTGAGAGGGAGGGAGGAATAAAGGGAGACAAGCACAGGCACGGAAAAGAAGAGAGAGGAAGGACAGAACGAAAAGATGAGTGACGTGGGAGCAAGATAGAGAGGAAGACATGGTGGGGAGCGACACAGAAGGAGAGACTGAGAGAGGGCAAGAAACAGAGACAAAGTGGAAGATGGCTGAGAGATAAAGAAAGTGTGAAAGGGAATAAAGGGAAAGAGAACGACAGATGATGGGGAGAGAGAGAAGGACAAAGAGGGTGTAAGAGGAATCAAAGAGAGAGAGAGAGACTAAGAGGGAGAGAGATGGAGAGACAAGGAACGAGGAAAAGCAACAAAGAGAGGGCACCAGGAGAGAGAGAGAGAGAGATTAAAGAGAGACAGGGTTGTCATGGTGGTGGGGAGAGAAATAAAGAGATAAAGTGAAAGAGAGTGAACCAGGAGAGACAGGAAGACAGAAGAGCAGAGTGAGAGATGGGGAGACAGAGAGGCAGGGAGAGATAGAAACATAAGGACAGAGTCTGATGGATGGCAGAAAGACTCAAGTACAGGAGGGGAACAGTCTTCGGCGTGTCACAATGTCATCTGTGTGTCCCATTTAACCAGGCTGTCTCCTTGAGACATGGGCATGTCACCCCTTTAGACCAACTGCCTGTTCAGTGGAAACGTGCAGCTGAGTGCCATTGAACCAATGTTACTTTCTACTTGTCAACTGCATTGATCCACATATAAAACTGTTTCTCCTCTGGGAAAAAGAATAATTACTCTCTCCCGTATGTAGTGGATGATGCCCCGTTGGATTCACATTTCCCCGCCCCTCGAAAGGTGTTGTGCCCCCATTTAATCGGTTTGGATTCTGTCGACACGGGCTGCCTGGACACCTTTCTGTTTCTTCACTAGATACGGTTGCTATGGCTGCCATGGCCTTTAGCTGTCTAAACGGTTCCTACAAGCCAGCTGACTCCATCAAGATTGCCTTGACAAAACTGATCATGCAGATTTACTGTGCAAAAGAAGCTCAGGGAACAATTGGGAATATCTATAGCACTGGCCTGGCCATGCAGGTAAGATTCATGTCAGAGTCATTGGCCCCAGCAGCAAGCAAAGAGTGAGACAAGAGGGGAGTAAGGAGAGACATTGGTGGAAGTACTGAAAGAGAACAACTGACAAAGGGTAAGAGGCGTTTGGAAAGAGATGATAGGAGAGAAAAGGTGGGTGGGTAGAGGGAAATGGAGAGTGAGAGAAGTTTATTGGTTGAGATTTGGGAAGAGAGAGAGAGAGATAGAGAGTCCATGAGGGAAAGGGAGGATGTGATAAGAACTGAAAAGTGTGTGTGTAGGAGGAGGGTTGGAGGTGGAGGAGAGGGGTTGGGGGAGGGGGTGGTTAGTTGTGCACAATAAAATTGAGGGTCTAAGCTGCAGGAGTGAGAGGTACAGGGAAGATGGCGAGAGACAGAGATATGGAAAAAAATGGATAAAGAGGTGATGATGAAGATGGGAAGAAAAATTAACTGAAGGTATTAGATTGCACAGAGAGAGAAAGAGAGAGAAAGAGAGAGAAAGAGAGAGAAAGAGAGAGAAGAAACAGAGAGTCAAAGGGGCAGGAAGAGAGCAAGGATGAGGCACACATATCAGAAGAGACACAGAACACTGGGGGAAGATGGGGACAGGAAAATCAAAGCTGGGACAGAAATTTCAGTTTTGATCTCACTTATATATGGAAATCAAAGTAATACACTGTGTGTGTGGGCTGGGCTAACCATGATATATAGAAATGAGAACCTACAATGCCCTTTTAAAAACAATCAAGTCAAGATCATTAGAGACCAGAACTCTATCCAATACTTGTGTAGTCTCGTCATGTCCTATGAATAATGAAACTGCACCCCTCATGTAGATTCAGCAATATCAATGGTGACTAAAGATATATACAATGCTCCTCGTTTGTTTGCACCAATACCAAATCGACCAGGAGAGTCTACAATACACTGTGAATGATTTCATCATCATTGTATTCTCACAAATCTCTTCCACTTTATATCGAATCTCAGTCATCGGTGTGTTTTTTAACTGTAGTTTTTTTCAAACTTGCAGCAGAATGCTTCGGAGTATACAAGAATGATTGTCTACAGTCAGGCAGGGAGTCTTTTGTTTTTCTGAGGGTTGCTGATGTGAGAGACAAGTCAAAATGATGCGCAACATACTTGTGCTAACCACAAACTGGTAGGAAGTGGCGTGCTGCTAATGACATTGGATTATTAGTTCGAAACACTGACCTAATGTTCATGGTACAAGCACACCGTAGATGATGGAATTAGGTGATAAAAAGAATTTAATAAGCAAAGTTGAATAACACACGCAGACATGTAATGACCTGTCAGAATCCATCAAGTTTCCTCATGCCATTTTGGAAATGAGATCTGCCACACATATCTGATATGGCCTACACATGATTACAGACCCACAGCGTCATGTTTGGCTCTGAACTGTCATCTGGTCAGATTGGGATGAACAGAACATATGGCTGAGCCAAAGAGACCCAGATCCCATAAACTAAGAATAATGACAACTGTAGATTTCTAAATAATATTTCCATATGAAGTGAAGAAAGCACTTTCATGTTTCTTAACATCACTGCTATTCAACATTTGTTCCTTGACGCTTGTGGGTGTATATTTCATAACTGCCAATCTAAGACATTGATCATTTATTAAGACCTTCCAGTTCACTGAACAGACTTCATGCAAATCTCTACTTAAATAACAGCTTAGAAAACCCCGTTCACATATTTCAAGCTGTGACAACATACACAGACAAAACATAATCCACAACATTTTAACACACTCAGCACCATTCAAAATAAAATATGAAATGTCTAACAACTGTCAGATATTAGAAAAAATGATCATGATTCAAATCATAATCTTCACCTTAAAAAAGCAAAATTTCTTCCTTTCATCGCTGCATAGGAGCAGGACTAGTCCATTCAGCCTCTTGAAACTTTTCCACCATTCAATGGTTGATCTGTGGCCTAACGATATCCATACTTTTGGCTCACAGCTCTTTGCTTAATAGAAAAACACCGAAACTGTTTCCAATTTAAAATTAGCAAGTAATCCAGCATCCACTGCTATTTGTGGAATAGAGTTCCAAACATTTAACAATATTTGTGTGTAGAAGTGCTTCCTAACATCTATGGCCTGGTCCTAATTCGCAGACTATGTACTCTAGAATATTCAACCCATACAAATAGTTCCTCTTTACTTGCCCTGGCTATTCCAGTTAATATCTTGCAGAGTTCAATCAGATCACCATTTAACCTTCTATATACCAGAGAAACAGGTTAAATTTGTGCAATATTTCCTCCTAACAAACAGTGAAGTCCAGGTATCGTTCTACAATTTCTCATCATTGTTTATGCCCTGAAGCCCAGTTATCCTTATGTCATGTCCTGTAATGTTCATGACTTTGCTGCTGTGGCAAGGGAAACAGTCACATTCTCACCTGCCGTGAGAAAAGTTATTTACAAATCTGATTGAGGTAAAATTGGGGAAATGTCAAGTATTCACCTAACAAGTGTTATCGTGTCATACAGGAAGCCCATGGCTGATTGAGTATATGGCCTTCCCTGACTCTATCCCTCTCATCTTTCACGCGCAGGCTCTTATTGCTAACAGTGATTTCATTCCATTCCCCGTCTGGAATACTTCAAAGATTCCAGAGAGAGTTGTGGAAGAAATCAGCCAGGAAGCATTCTCAAACTCGGACATGGCTTCACAGATCTTGCCACCTCTGTTGGAGAAGACATATCTGGAGGCTGGTAAAGGGTGCTATGGTGGAGTAAGTGGTAAGTTAATGCCGAATTCAGGTGAATACAGAATATGATGGAATATGTGATTTCAGTGATTATTAGTTCCTCATTTGACTGTTAGCCATACACACCAATGGCTCAATATCTAGTCTGACATTCTTTAGATAGCCATTGCTGAGGTAAATGGAAGTGCAAATGGAACTCCATACTGTTGAATTGTTGGTATCTACGGATTACTGAGCATTTGGTGAGTCAGTATTGATTATACACTACACTCTCAGAGAGTAAACACTGACAGAGAGTCAGTGCTGAGACTACCACACTGATGAAAGTTCAGAAACGCAGAGCTGCCAATTAGCGGATACCAAGAGAATGATAAACAATTAGAACAGCATTATCGAGGAACACTGCATCCCCTGAGGGTCAGTGATGCAGGGAAACTTTCACATGCAGTGCTGAGAGAAGGTGGCACTTCAGAGAGGTCCCAGCGTGTTTGTATACAAGTAAAGGACTCCAAAGTTTGTGAGAAGGTTTGTAGCTCGGGTGCTCGTTGTTGTGGTTCTGTACTACACTACTACACTTGCTGCACTACACTGTCAATGAACAGAATGAGCATAGAACCATTGGTATTTGGGAACTGAAAATGCCAAGTAATGTTGAATGGTAAACCATGTAGGTTAGCTGCACTGCAGTGGAGCAGTACTAATAGAACATCACTCCCGGAAAGGACCAGGATTGACTTTTAGCTGCAGAATTGAGGGATCCACAGCAAGGGAGCCTTCCTCGGCTTTTGTGACACATCTGGGGGAATGTTACATCATGGAAGAGTGAGTATTAAAGGCATGTTACCAGTTTTGGCATCAATACAGAATGAACATTGAACCATGACCAGGGTAATGGGGAGCAAATGGTGTACTTTCAGAGTATTCACGCTCAGGTTGTGCTGTTCTTCAATGGGTCTCGTACTGAAGAAGCTTTGTAACATCAGGATACAGTATTGTCGGCATTGACTGGGACAGGCCCACGTGAGATATGCATTGCTGTTGGTGCCATCTTCCAGAAACAGAAGGAAAGAGTTACGTTTCTGGACAACAGTTAACCCCATGATAGTGAGGGCTGATAATTCCGTTGTCAGACAGAGATGAGTTATTTCTCTCATATTAGCTATGGCTTTTATTGTGCCTTGGTGGGATATCCATATTATTTACAACTGAGCAGTCCAAGTCTGGAGGATGCAGAATGTTATACAGATAGAGAACACCTTTGGAATGTAAAGTCACAAAAGTGGAGGCTTGTCTGAACTTGAGGGGTTGACCAAGGTATGGAGAGTTGAGGAGATTGCGGTGAAATGGAAGGATGTTAAGATTGCAAAAGCTTATAAAAGTAAACATGGTGGTAGGGGAGGAATCGTTTACAATGATAGGAAAAGTTTTAGCAACTGGGGGAGTCACATGGAAAGGGTAAAGTTGTAGGGCTAGAGGATGTGGCAGATTGGAATGATGGATCTAGGGGCTGCTGCAGAGATTAGATCTCAGAGGTTAAAATTAGCCAGAGAAAAGCAGCAAGCTGTAGACTATTACCATGAAGGTGTTTGGCGGTGTGATGCCATGCCAGATTCTTATATACCATGTTTTGACTAAATACCATAATTGTTTTGATACTTGAGGCAACCAAATCAAATCAACCACCCTACCACTGTGTTCACAACACAGTAAAATTGAAATAGTCCTTAATGCCTCTCAAGATTGACCAAATGGTTTGTAATGATACTTTTTAAAAAGCCAGACAGGATCAAACTTTGTGAATAGATGATAACAGAGAACAGGTTTACAGCTAAACAAAAGATTTATCAATTTATTAATAACTCAGTCACTTTAACAGAACAAAAGTTAAACTACAATAGAATCTAATAAATGTCTTCGATTTTAGTGCAAACTTCTTTGATTCTAGCATTGCCCATTTCTGTGTGACAGCAGTATTAATGCCTCCTGACACAGGGTATTTCTTTGCAGTTGTTAGTCTCAAAATTACTGCTAAAATGGAGGGATCCCTGGGCTTCTTGTCATTCAGTTCAGACTTGTCAAGTTGGCATTCCAACTTCTTTATTTAGTCTTGCTTGTGAAACTTGTTCAATTCCAAATAGTTTTCACAAATATAACCAAGCCAGATTCACTTGGTTTCTGCAAACCCTTCTCCCCTTTACGGTCTCAATCGTAACTTAGCCTACTGATTGGTCTTCACTGCAGCTGGAATGGCATTCTTTTCGTTTCTCCTATCTACACCTGGAATATGGGTGCGGTAACTCATTTACTTTAGAACACCACTTTCTAAAATGTTTTATGTCCGGCTGCAATTAACTTGTTCCAGTCCACCGTAAAGTCTCTCATCAATCCCATATAATCAGCCTTACCCAACGTAATCGAAACGTAATCGACTAGCTCACTGAAGTTGTTTCCACGGTCCTTAATCTCACAGGCACACGAGACTGCATCTTGCTTGGTTTTTAATGGTACCAAATGCATGCAGATAGTTTCCAGAAAGACCGGCAGAATAGTCATTTCATTCTTAAAATGGAGATTCTATTCCCTGAACTTTTATTAATTGAGTAATGAGAACACAACCAAGGCTCAATCAAATCATATTCCTGTAGCTTTCAGAGGCACAATCCTTTTTGACATGAACATAGTCCCCAAAAAAGTTCAAACTTTGCCCATCCCCCGTCAGACTGACTGCCTCCCAGCGAGGTCCCAATTGGAATTCAAAATCTTCATCTGTTTCAGCGTAAGGCCACTCTGGAGTCGAAGTTCTGTAGAGCAATTTTTAACAAGAAGCAAAATACAATAAGGCCGAGCCTCATAAACAAAATGTTGTATTTTCTTTGTAAAACTCCTGATGCTCATAGTCCAAAGGTCACCTTCACCTCCAAGCTCACTTGTCACAGCTCTAATTGACATTAACAAAAGATTTAAACATACTCATAATGAAATGTCAACAAGGGTTCTAACATATCTATTTCTCTTTTATTTAGGAACACAGTCAAAGGCAGAGATAAGCTATAGCAGAATGATTTCTGTGGACTACACTGTAAATGATGGCAACACTTTACATTCCATCCATCTAACAGTCCATGCCGGTACAGTCCTTCTCAAAATTATGGAACTTGCACAGGCGATGGATTCAGAATACTTTCGGTGAGTCATGGTCAAGCATTGTTGTGTAGCTACAGCTACCTGTACTAATACACCAATGCATAGTGGAAGATTGTGCGAAGGGACTTCATTCTAAATCATGATGTTGAGATAAATATGGGACATTGAGATGGAACATTGGGATGGGAGATTGTGAGGGGAAACAAAGTGGGGGTGGGTTTGACAGTTGTGAAGGTAGGTGGGTTGAGCAGTGGGGAAATGGAGCAGGTGAGAGATGAGGATCAGTGCATTACATTAATAATGTGCTGAATTGATTGTAAAATGCATTGGATGAAGAGGCGAAGTTGTAGGTGGGCATCGGATTTTAGTGGATATCAAGGGAGTGTCGAATGTCCGAAATGTCTGCTGAAATAATCTTGGTGTGGAATTGGGGTTTGGGGCGTCTGTAGGAGGGATGGTAGCTTCGAGAGTTTATGCAGGATTGAGTTATATGAAATGGTTCGATTGCTGAATTTGAAGTGTGGAAATATAATTCATGAATACAACATCATTATTGACCTCAGAATGTGAAGTATCACTTGGCAAGAGAAAAACATACAATCTAATACAAACAAAATCTCCTTGCATTTCACAATGGAAATTTTACACCCTCTCAAGAGAATCAGCATTGTGCACATTAAATGACATTTCTTAAAAGGAAACTCATCTACACCTCATGAAAACTTCCTCATTCCTACTAAATAAGCATGCCCTGAAAATCAAACCTACTGAATTCTCAATGGAAAGTTTTGCGACTCAGTGAAAACTTGCCCACACTCGCTGGTGTAATATTCCATCGAGCACTCATTGGAACTTCACTCACACACAGTGTCAACTCAGTTTCCCTCTATGGAAACACTCTTAGAACTCCACAGAATCCCACTCAGCCTTAATAGAATATCTGTCACACTTGTTGGAAAGTCACTTGCATGCAATGGCAACTTATTTACACTCAGTGAAACTGATGCTTTCAACAAAATCTCACTTGTTTAGCTGTTTAAAATTGCTTTCACTGAATGTACACACACTCTCATTCAATGAGAATTTGCACTCAATGGAAACCCACCCATACTGTAAGGAGATTCATTCAGATTGAATGGAGACTCAATGCATCAACGGAAACCCATTTTTCTCTACATGGAGATTCACTCAATGAACATTAATTTATGTTCAATGGAAACTTGATCGCATTCAACGGGAACTGCTTCATATGCAGTGACATTTCTCTTATACTTGTTAGAAATTTGCTGACATTCAATGGGAGTTCACACTCACTCAATGAGAAGTCAGTGATACTTGATAGGAACATACCTACAGGAAAACATGACGATTGCAGATGCTGGAGAACAGAGTGGAAATGTTTGGCGCTAGACAAGCACAAAAAGTCAGAGAGCATCCTCAGAGTAGGAGAGTCGATGTTTCAGGCATAAGCCCTTTATCAGGAATGTGGGGGTGGGGGGGTGGGGGCTGGTGGTTGCAGGGTGGAGGGGGTTGAGTGGTAAATACGAGTGGAGTGGTGCTGGGGGAAATGTAGCTGCAAAGGTGATAGGTAGCTGCAGGTGGGGAGGGGGGCAGCGGTGGTAATGATAGGTCAGAGTGGAGAGTGGAGCGGGCAGGTGGGACAAGAGAAGGGCAGGGCGGACAGTTCAAGAGGGTGTTGCTGAGGAGGGTGTTGGATCTGGGATGTGGTGGGGGGGGGGGAGGGGAGGTGAGAAAACCAGTGAAATCAATCTTAATACCGTGTGGTTGGAGGGTCCCAAATTGGTAGATGAGGCTTTCTTCCTCCAGGTGGCGGAAGGCTAGGATTTGGCAGTGGAGGAGGCCCAGGACATGCACATCCTTGGCAGAGTGGGAGGGGAAGTTGAAGTGAAATTCACCCACATTCAATATGAACTATTCCACTCTCTGTGAAAGTTCATATCGACACAATGCAACTTCACTCGCATCCTAACAGAAACTCATCCACACTGGAAGTAAACATACGCTAATTAATAACTCACACAAGCAATGGAAATTTGCTCACAAAGCAGTGAAACCAAAATCACGGTGAATGGAAACTAGCTCATGGTCAATGCTAAGACACGTACTTGGTAGAAACTCATTCACATTCAAGAAAAGCTGACGATCAAAAGGAGCCCATATGTACTTGAGAAAAATGCATTCACAGTGTTAACGCAATGATTCTTGAGAAAAGTCACTCATGCCCAATATAACATCACCAACACCCTATTGAAACTCTCTCTCATGCAATCAAATCTTTCACGCGATGTAAACTCTGTTACACTCAACGAACAGAGACATAATAATTGGCACATAGTTAAACTCTATGGACACTGAAATTCACTAAACAGATGTACATTTTCATTCCATGCAGATGGAATTCATTTTCAATCAAGTGAAGCTCTTTTCCAGGATATGGAAGCTCACTTACTCTAAAATAGAAAACATCACTCAATGAACGATACTTCCATTCGGCAACTTAGACTGGAAGAGGTAGAAGAAAGAGCCAAGGGAGATTTTAGTTTCATGTTCACAGTGAGAAAGTGTGTGTGAGAATGACACACAGAGACCCAGGCACACATACACACACTAAAAGAGAGAATGAGAGGCAGATAGGAAACAAGGCAGAAAGAAAGCAAGAAAGATGGAAAGGGAAATAGAGAGAAAGACTATCAGGGAGAAACTTCAAAAGAGAATGTTGAAACGTGATAGAAAAAAGATAAACAGTAGCATGGACAGGGTAAGGAAACCACAGGAGGAGAGAGATAAGAGTAGACACAGATTCTAATTTAAATTAAAAAAAAGAGAAAGAGAAAGGAAACAGATGTACAAGCGGAAAGAATATACATCTGATCGAGGTAATGATAGAATGAGATAGAAATAAACAGAGGAAGATCTTGATGTGTGTCTACTTCCAGACTCTGAGTATGGAACTGTGCAGGAGCTACACTTCACTGACACAATGTTCATAGACAACTCATCTTTCAGAGTTTAGGTTTTCAGGAATTTATCTGTCCTTGAAACTTGTCAGTTATATGATGTGTGACCACCTCTGTGTTTGAATATCAACACGTTATTCCCACATGTTGTTGTACCCCTCATTTAGATTCAAGGCTATCCAGACTTCCTTGGGCCCCTTCATCACCAGCATTGGTGGTATTCCGGCCAGCAGTGATGAAAGGACCTTTTGGCAGTTTCTGAATGGGACTGTGCCAATTCCTGTTGGTAAGAAAGAAATTGTGTTTGTCTCATTTTTACACCACCTATCATCAACTGTGAATGCCCAATATTGAGGTGCAATAACATCAAAATCATCATCATCAATTTAGTACGCATAAGATTCCATGCAGAGGAATGTGATAAAGAAAGATTTAATTAATTTTGCTAATATTGATGGAGGGGTACATAGGACAACAGTCCACCCTAGGTACTGTCAAGACAGTAGTATAGAAATCTCGTGGCTTTGAGCATCTGACTGTAGAACACTCCACTGGACTTGATCATCTGACAATGCAGTTCATCTGGCAATGAATTTCATCTGACAGTATTCCATAGTGAGTATTGAAAATCCTAATGCTTCTTCAATACCCACACATTGAAAGTCCAACTATTCCTTATGACTACTTTTCTGACCTTGCAGTGCTCCTGCCAATCAATGGACAGTGCATTGATCTGCAAACGTTGCCACTTAGAAATTGCATGATTCCTTCAATCCTGCCCATCTCATATTTCAGTGCTGACACACGACTGAATGTTTGAGGGTATGGCACACCTTCAATAACATGTGATGATGTCCTTTAAGATGGTTAGGTTACTCTTAATCTTTCTCAGAAGGGCCGTAAAGACAGATGTCCCATTTTGTCTGTATTTCACACACAATTTCTTTCACACCATTCGAACTTGCAGTATTCCTTCAAGTATGAGCATTCCAAAAGAGCAGCACTTTTTCAATACTTATTATTCCAGGATGCTTTGCCCCTTTAGCATTGAGCCTGCAATGCTCTGTTTTCTCAATGTTTGTTATGGACTCAGTCAGACCTTCTGAAAACATTTCAGGAAGGTAGCCTAGACTCTCACTTTCCTCATTGTTTTAAGTAGGTGTAGAGTGGATATCCAAGGAGTGATGCAGCTGACCCAAACACTTAGTTTTAAGCAAAACAGAATTTATTTGTTAGATTATCGAATGAAACACAGACAAAAGCGAACAGAATATAGAGTAACTTAACTACTTAGAAACCAAATAGATTCTATCACAACTTCACGGTGCTTTTCTAATTATATGCAACATTCCCGATAAACATCTCCTGAGCAAAAATAAAAGGTAAAGTCAGACACGGGTTCTAAAGGGAAAGAGAGATGGCAGTGAGATTTAGCATGGAACTTTCTTCCACTGTAAAAGTTCCTTTGTATTCCCCAGCTGCAACTGACTGCTTGCCAAAACCAAACCCAAACTGGGGAAAGCCGAGCTTTCACTGCAGAAGATTTTTTTTTTTCTTAACTTAAAAGCTTCCTCGAGTAGATAAATGCAGACAAAATGGGACATCTGTCTTTACGGCCCTTCTGAGAAACAGTAAGGGTAACCTAACCTTCTTAAAGGACATCATCACATGTTATTGTTGTGCATGGATACGTGTTGTTTGTCAATCTGTTCCCTGGAAGAATATTGTGGACAATCATTGTCTGCTTTGCTGATTGTAAGTCCTAACAAGCTCAGATTTAACTCTGTTCTTTCTTCTTAGGTGTCGCTGAGTACGAACCTTCCAATGCGGAAAATGTCATTGCAATACTGTCCAAATATTGACTCATGATAGTAGTGAAAACAAATTCAGGTAGTAGAAAATAGTCTGAGACTAACAACTAGTGTATGTTAGCAAGGTATGTGCAGAGAGTTTTAAAAAATGGTTCCTTTGCGTAATAATCAAGAAACACTCCACTCTCACAGCAAACAAACGTCTTTCCAAGTTAAAGAAATACCACTGACCTCGACATGACCTTACTCTGATTTTGGCATGAGCTAACCCTAATACTGATATAACCACACGTGAAATCTGCCATGAATCTAATCTTAACTCCAAAGCGAAACTGACCTGACCCAATGCTGACTCCGATGTGACCCACCCCAATTTTCACATATCCCTTAGTTGACTTGCCATGATCCTTTTATGACAGTCCCACCTATCACCCAGGACTCCTTCATAATCAGAACTTATTGTCATAAAAGATCCTATTTTGACCTCTTTGGCTGACCCCTTGACATGCTGTCACATTGGCTGTAGCCCTGTCTTGACATAATTAACTGGGTTATTACCCCAAATGGATGTAAGTGGAAAATGTGTTGTTGGAAAAGCGCAGCAGGTCAGGCAGCATCCAAGGAACAGGAGAATCGACGTTTCGGGCATGAGCCCTTCTTCAGGATCAATAAGCTCATGCCCGAAACATTGATTCGCCTGCTCCTTGGGTGCTGCCTGACCTGCTGTGCTTTTCCAGCAACACATTTTCAGCTCTGATCTCCAGCATCTGCAGTCCTAACTTTCTCCCAAATGAATGTAAGCCACATTGACATCAAGATCCCCTAAAGCCATCCAATGTTGCCTTTGGAAGATTCTGCAGCCCTGCAGAATCGTCAGGAAGCCTGCTCTACAGCTGTGAAAGTGCTTTTTTTTATTGTTTTAAGAGTACCCTTGGACAGCCAATTCCTTCCTCAAGGGCCTCAGTAATAAACTATCATGCCATTCTGGACAGACATACGCAATTCTGCATCGGACAGAGGAGTGCACTGTACCGAGGTTGAAAGGTAGATTAATGACATTCAAGTCAACAAGTTGGGAGGATTATCGATCACTAAGCAATAACAATTGTAATCTTCAGGAAGGAATTGTTTATATACTTGAAAAGGAAGGCATTTACTCGGGAAGAACAATTGGAGTCTGACATTGATTCCCACCAAATATCAAAGAATGATTACAGGTGCAAAGCATTGAGAGTCCTCCTTGAGCAAACTCCTATAGCTACCTGAACTATACCTACTTTCACCCTGTATCCTGCAAAAACACCATCCCATTTTCCCAATTCCTCCCTCTCCGTTGCATTTGCTCTGATCAGATGTTCTACTCACAAGCATCCCAGATATCCTCTGGTTTCAACCAATTTTTTTAACCCCCTTTTCATCCAGACAACCCTCCACAGTACCTCCTCCATTCCCTGTTCTACTGCTCTAAACACCACCTCTCCAAACATAATAAAGATAGTGTCCACACTTTACCACCCTACAAGCCTTGGCACCCAACATACCATCCTCAAACTCTTCTGCCAAGTCCAATTAGATTCCCAAGAACATCCTCTCCTCCCCATCACTCTCTGCCTTCCACAAGGACCATTCCCTCTGCCACTCCATTGTTTGTGCCACACTCCCCACCAATCCCTCCAACCCCCCCCAAGTGCCTTTCCATTCACGCGAAAATGATGAAACATCTGTCCTAACAATAGAACATAGAACAATACAGCACAGAACAGGCCCTTCGGCCCACGATGTTGTGCCGAACATTTGTCCTAGCTTAAGCACCTATCCATGTACCTATCCAATTGCCGCTTAAAGGTCACCAATGATTCTGACTCTGCCACTCCCACAGGCAGCGCATTCCATGCCCCCACCACTCTCTGGGTAAAGAACCTACCCCTGACATCCCCCCTATACCTTCCACCCTTCACCTTAAATTTATGCCCCTTGTAACACTCTGTTGTACCCGGGGAAAAAGTCTCTGACTGTCTACTCTATCTATTCCTCTGATCATCTTATAAACCTCTGTCAAGTCACCCCTCATCCTTCACCGTTCCAATGAGAAAAGTCCTAGCACTCTCAACCTATCCTCGTACGACCTATTCTCCATTCCAGGCAACATCCTGGTAAATCTTCTCTGCACCCTCTCCAAAGTTTCCACATCTTTCCTAAAATGAGGTGACCAGAACTGCACACAGTACTCCAAATGTGGCCTTACCAAGGTCCTGTACAGCTGCAACATCACCTCACGACTCTTGAATTCAATCCCTCTGCTAATGAACGCTAATACACCATAGGCCTTCTTACAAGCTCTATCCAGCTGAATGGCAACTTTCAAAGAGCTATGAACATAGACTCCAAGATCCCTCTGCTCCTCCACCTTACTAAGAACCCTGCTGTTAACCCTGTATTCCGCATTCTTATTTGTCCTTCCAAAATGGACAACCTCAGACTTGACAGGGTTGAATTCCATCTGCCACTCCTCAGCCCAGGTCTGCATCATATCTAAGTCCCTTTGCAGCCGACAACAGCCCTTCTCACTATCCACAACTCCACCAATCTTCATATCGTCTGCAAATTTACTGACCCACCCTTCGACTCCCTCTTCCAAGTTATTCATAAAAATTACAAACAGCAGAGGACCCAGAACAAATCCCTGCAGAACTCCACTTGTAACTGGTCTCCAGACTGAATATTTACCATTTAGCATCACTCTCTGACTTCAACCAGTTAGCCAGTTCTCTATCCAACTGGCCAAATTTCCCACTATCCCATGCCTCCTGAAATTCCGCATCAGCCTACCATGGGAAACCTTATCAAATGTCTTAGTAAAATCCATGTACACTACAGCCACTGCTCTACCTTCATCCACATGCTTGGTCACCTCCTCAAAGAATTCAATAAAACTTGTAAGGCAAGATCTACCCCTCACAAATCCGTGCTGGTTGTCCCTAATCAAGCAGTGTCTTTCTGGATACTCATAAATCCTATCCGTCAGTACCCTTTCCATTACTTTGCCTACCACCAAAGTAAGACTAACTGGCCTGTAATTCCCAGGGTTATCCCTATTCCCTTTTTTGAACAGGGGCACAACATTCACCACTCTCCAGTCCACTGGTACCACCCCCGTTGACAGTGAAGACGAAAAGATCATTGCCAAAGGCTCTGCAATTTCCTCACTTGCTTCCCACATAATCCTAGGATATATCCCGTCAGGTCGGGGGGGACTTGTCTATCCTCAAGTTTTTCAAAGTTCCCAACACATCTTCCTTCCTAACAAGTGTCTCCTCTAGCTTACCAGTCCTTTTCATACTCTCCTCTTCAACAATACGGTCCCTCTCATTTGTAAATACTGAAGAAAAGTACTCATTCAAGACTTCTCCTATCTCTTCCGACTCAATACACAGTCTCCCACTACTGTCCTTGATCGGACCTACCCTCGTTCTCGTCATTCCCATGTTTCTCACATACGCATAAAATGCCTTGGGGTTATCCTTGATCCTACCCGCCAAAGATTTTTCATGCCCTCTCTTAGTTCTGCTAATCCCTTTCTTCAGCTCCCTCCTGGCTATCCTGTATCCCTCCAATGCTCTGTCTGAACCTTGTTTCCTCAACCTTATGTAAGCCTCCTCCTTCCTCTTTACTAGACATTCAATCTCCCTCATCAACCAAGGTTCCCTCACACGACCATCTCTTTACTGCCTGACAGGTACATACATATCAAGGACACGTTGTATCTGTTCCTTGAAAAAGTTCCACATTTCAATGACATCGTTCCCTGACAGCCTATGCTCCCAACTTATGCTCCTCAGATCCTGTCTTGCAGCATCGTATTTACCCTTCCCCCAATTGTAAAACCTACCCTGTTGCACGCACCTATCTCTCTCCATAACCAAGGTGAAAGTCACAGAATTGTGGTCACCATCACAAAAATGCTCACCCATTAACAAGCCCATCACTTGTCCCGGTTCGTTACTGAGTACCAAATCCAATATGGCCTCCCCTCTGGTTGGACAATCTGAGTTAGAAAAGCTTCCTGGACACACTGCACAAACACCGCCCCGTCCAATCTATTTGATTTAAAGAGCTTCCAATCAATATTTGGGAAGTTGAAACTGCCCATGACTACTACCTTGTGGCATCTGCACCTTTCCAAAATCTGTTTCCCAATCTGTTTCTCCACATCTCTGCTGCTATTGGTGGGGCTATAGTAAACACCCAACAAGGTGACTGCTCCTTTTCTATTTCTGACTCGGCAGCCATTATACCATTTCTAATTAGCAATGCCACGCCCCCTCCTTTTTTACCACCCTCCCTAATCTTACTGAAACATCTGTAACCAGGAACTCCAACAACCATTCCTGTCCCTCTACTATCCATGTTTCCGTGATGGCCATAACATCGTATTCCCAAGTACCAATCCACGCCTTAAGTTCACCCACCTTATTTCTGATACTCCTTGCGTTGAAGTATACACACTTGAACCCATCTCTGTGTCCGCAAGTATTTCCTGTCAGTGCTACCTTCACCACAGCCTCCCTACATTCTTGGACATCCTGAAAAACAGCTAACCTACTTGCTGGAGTACAAGTCCGGATCCCATCCCCCTGCCAAATTAGTTTAAATCCCCACGAAGAGTGCTAGCAAACCTACCTCCCAGGATATTGGTGCCTTTCTGGTTCAGGTGCAATCCCTCCTGCTTGTACAAGACCCACCTTCCCCAGAATGCAGCCCAATTGTCCAAATACCTGAAGCCCTCCCTCCTACACCATCCTTGCAGCCACATGTTCAACCGCACTCTCTCCCATTTCCTTGCCTCACTGTCACGTGGTACCGGCAACAACCCAGAGATGAAGACTCTGGCTGTCCGAGCTTTTAGCTTCCAGCCTAATCCCTGAGCTCTTGAATGACCTCCTGACCCCTCTTCCTACCTATGTCATTGGTGCCAATGTGCACCATGACTTCTGGCTGCACACCCTCCCCCTTAAGGATTCTGAAGACACAGTCAGAGACGTCTCCGACCCTGGCACCCGGGAGGCAACAAACCAACTGAAAGTCTCGTCCATGTCCACAGAACCGCCTGTCTGTCCCTCTAACTAGAGAGTCTCCTATAACTAGCGCTCTCCTCCTCTCCCCCTTTCCCTTCTGAGCCTCAGAGCCGGACCCCGTGCCAGAGACCCGGTCACTGCAGCTTACCCCTGCTAGGCTGCTCCCCCCCCCAACAGTTTCCAAAGCGGTATACTTATTGTTGAGGGGAACGACCACAGGGGATCCCTGCACTGCCTGTTTCCTCCCCTTCCCACCTCTAAGTGTTACCCAGCTACCTCTGTTGTCTGGCGTAACTATGTTCCTGTAAGCTTCTACCTATCACCCTCTCGAATAATTCTCAGTTCATCCAACTCCAGCTCCAGTTCCCTAACGCGGTCTGTGAGGAGCTGGAGCTGGCTGCACTTCCTGCAGGTGAAGTCGGCAGGAGCATCGGTGGTCACCCCTACCTGAAACATTCAGCAGGAGGAACATTCCACTGCCTGCGCTGCCATAACTCTACACTTAGTCTCCAAAACAAGAACACTAAGTAGCTTACTTTTTTTTAGGTTAGAGGAGGAGGGAGCGCGGGAGACACTACACGTGTAGTGTCTCGGGTTCCTTCTCCACTCAAATAACAATCACTTACTTTCCCGACCAGCTTTGCACTCCGACTTCACTTCCGCCCAGCTCTCTGCTGCGAAAAAGCGAATACCTTCCTCACTCCTATCCAGGGCTACAAACAGTCCTTCCACGTGATACAGAAGTTCATCTGTATCTCCTCAACATAGTCTAATGCATCTGGTGTTTGCAATGTGGTCTTCTCTACATTGGTGAGACCAAATGTAGACTAGGTGGCTGTTTCACTGAACACTTTCTCCTGAGCTGAAATGACCAGTTTGACCTCTTGGTCACCATCCATTTCAATTCTGCTTCCCACTCCCCCTTTGACATTAGCATCCTCGGGCCTCCTCCATTGCCACAGTGAATCAGACCACAAATTGGAGAAACAACACCTTGTCTTCCAGTTAGACAGTCTACAGCCCACAATTAAACTTGCCAGCCATCCCGCAGCTCCCTTTCCAGCCCCACCTCCTCCCTTACATTCTGCCAGCCAACCATTCCTTCTGGCTACCAAACTGATTCATCCCTCCCCTCGACCAACCAGATTGTACCCATGACCTTTGATCAGCTATCACTTTATTGCCATTCTGCTACATTGCTCACCCACCCCACCTTTATCTGCAGCTCCCCCAGCCCTAACATCTAGTCGGAAGCAGGGTGTTTCCCGAAACATTGAGTTTTCCCCATCTTGATGCTTCCTGGCCTGCTGTGTTCTTCCAGTCTCCTGTCTGTCTCCTCTGGTACAGGGCTAACCATGCGACTCAAACAGGCACTAAATGTCAACATGACTACATAAATCTCAGCCCTCTACCTAAAGTGGCAGGGAAAAGGCAACGACAAGGAGACATGTTCATACAGAGACTGAAGAAGCTGGAATTGTTTTCTTTCAAGCAGGAACAATCAAGGGACTTGACACAAGGCGTTTGACCTCAATTCTGACAGGTATCCGTTGTGTGAATGAGCGAAACTGTTTCCAGTGGTGGCATGTGAGGTGACCAGAGGGGATATAACGTCAATATAATCGATAAATGAATCAAAAGCTCGAGACAATGGCAAATATATTATCATGGCAAGTTGTGGTAAGGGAGACCATGCTTTCTGAAAGAGCAGAATGAAGAAGAACTTTCATCTAAACACGTTCAGATGAAACAAATGCAGAGTTATTGGGAAGAGCCATGGATTGTGCCGAATTAGATAACATGGTCAAAGGTGAGCACGGAAATTCTAGGCTGAATAGATCTATGTTCAGAATCAACCTACAATTTTTACAGGAGCCTGTGAGAATACTGATACCGGGGCAGCAATGTGAAATGAAATATACAACTGAACAATAAGAACCATTGAACCCACTCTCTGACTGCATTTGAGAGTTATTTTTCACTGATTAAAGCGCAATAACAAGTTACAAAGTAATGAACCACAGCCACATTGAGTCTTTTTTTATATATTTAACAGGCCACCCTCAATCACGGGATCTTTAATTACAGAAAATAAACCAGACAATAGTTTCTCCTTCGCATATACTTCCTGGGTCAACTAGAGGGCAGTAATCATTGGTCACAAAGGCATACTTTCCAGAAGGAGTTGTCACAGGAATTTTCAACATTGATTGTGAACTCTTATGAGATCTCATGTCAAATATGGGGAAGGAAACCTTCTGCCAATTATCACAGAGTCCAGCCCCTTGGGTAATTATTCTGTTTTCCTCCTTGTTGGACATCACTTGGAGAAAACACTTGGCAAGGATGCAAAATGTACTCTGGGGGTCTGGGGGTGGGGCGATGGGGGTGGTGGGGGAGGGGAGGGCTACAATATTCAACTGCAAGAGTGGCTCGCCAGCAATCCAGTGCAGACTGGGCATGCGTAAAGGACTGAGTACAAGAGAAAAGAAAACCCTTGACATCATTCTCACTAACCTGTATCTCTCGGATGCCTCTGTCCATTAAACTATCAGTAGGAGTGTCCTTCTACTATCATCGTGGCGGTGAAGTCATATATTCAATGTGATGTTACTCAACATTGTGCTGAGTCTCATTAGTTTAGGACTTTTTTTTCCCCCTGAAGTGTAGGTGGTTGAGGGATGAAGATATTGAGGTTTATAAAATCATATGATAAATAGGAAAGGTATTTTTCATAGGGTAATGGAGTTCCAATCTGAAGTGCACAACTTTAAGGTCAGAGGAGGAATGTTTTAGAAGAAATGGCAGGTACAGTTGCAGCATTTAAAAGATATTTGGACAGGTACATGACGAGGAAATGTTTGCAGGGATATGGGTCACATGCTGGCAACTAGCACTAGTTGGGTTTGGAAGACCTGTTCAGCATGAAGGGTCTTTTTCCATGCTGTATGCCTTATGACTATGGGTGGAACAAGTGCTATACAAAATGGTATTGACCTTGAAACAATTTAGCAATTCAAGGCCCAGCATCCACAAGATACTGTGCACCATTAACAACAACAGGATACTGCTTCAACAAAATCTGTAATTTGCCCAATGAACATATCAAATCTATGGTCTATAACACTACAGTATTCAGTTGAGATTGATGGTAGATTAAATAAAATAACTCACTGGAAGAGGATAGGCAACAAATATCCTTAATGAAGAGAGATGTGAAAACGTTAGTGAGCCAGACGTGCTGAGCAGATGATTTATCATGATTTCTTTGAGATATTCTCAACATGGAAAATTCTAGTCTTCAACCATTCACATGATGACAACAAGCACCGTAAGAAAGTGAAGACAGGAAAGGGAATGGGCTAAAATATATCCCAGTTTTTGATTTATTTAATTTGATTTATTTGATTTAATGTCACATGTACCTAAATACAGTGAAAAGCTTAGTAGAGGCAGATCATAGGTAGCAAGGACATACAAATCATAGGGGTAAAAAACATGGATAGAGGCATACAGGTTACATCTTACATGGAGTGTGTTAGGCAAGATTTGGAGATGCCAGTGTTGGATTGGGGTGTACAAAGTTAAAAATCACACAACGCCAGGTTATAGTCCAACAGGTTAAATTGGAATCATTAGCTTTCAGAGCACTGCTCCTTCATCAGGTGGTTGTAGAGTACACAATTGTAAGACACAATTTATGCAAATATTTTTGTGTGATGTAACTGAAATTATACGTTGAAAAATACTTTGATTGTTTGTTAAGTCTCCCATCTGTTAGAATGACCATGTTAGTTTCACTTCTTTCATATGTAAATTACAAAACATTTTTAAAAATTTACATTCTCAGGTTAACTTTAACAATTGGTGTCAGCCCAGATAATGTGTTGAAGGTGCTAGTCCCCTGTGTGCTGCTGTCTGTGCCATCATGTTTAGACTGATTCTAATCTAAAAAAAAATGAATGAACAGAATTTTACATGGATTTTGAGTAAAACAAGTACAAATTCACTCTACAAATGTATATGTGTGTTTGTGTGTGTGTAGGAGTGTCTACTTGTGTGTGTGCGTGTGTGTATAGTGCAATGGTGGTCACCTGTAGTGTGACATGAACCCAAGGTCCTGGTTGGCACTCTCCCTATGTGTACAGAACTTAACTATAAACCTCTGCTTGGCCACGTTTTGCTGCTGCCTGTCCAGAAGTCTGCCTTGGAGGATGGTTACACAAAGGTCCGAGGTCAAATGTCCTAGACCACTGAAGTGTTCCCCAACTGGGAAGGAATACTGCTATCTATTGATTGTTGCGCAGTGCCCATTGCCATAGCCTCTAAGGCAGACTTCAGAACAGGCAGCAGTGAAAAGTGGCCGAGCAGAGGCTGACAGCTAAGATTGGTACACATAGGGAGAGCCTCAACTGGGACCTTGGGTTCATGTCACATTACAGGTGACCACCATTGCACTACACACACACACAGACACAGACACACACTCCTATACAAACACAAACATTCACACACACTCCTATAGACACACACACTCCCACACTCACACATACACCCCCTCACAGACTTAGACCACTTTACATTCACACACACCTATACACTCTCCTAGACACACACACAGACACACACACACACGTGCATGCATACACATATATGTTTTTGGGGTGAATTGGTACTTGCAGAGCTACATTGTGCTTTGCTCAAAAACTGCATGAATCTCTGTAAGATTCTGTTAATTTATTTTTTAGATTAGAATCAGTCTAAACATTATGGCACAGACAGCAACTCACTGGGGGCTAACACCTTTAACACATTATCTCGGCTGACTCCAATTGTTATAGTTAACCTGGGAATGTAACTTTAAAAAAAATGTTTTGTGATTTACATATGAAAGAAATGAAATTGACATGGTCATTCTAATAGATGAGAAACTGAATAAACAATCAAAATAGGAAGTAGGAAGGACAGCTCACGCTGATTAGGTTCAGTGTGAGTTCTGGGTTTAGTCACTGCACCCAGCTCATGTCTCAGTCGCCATGTGAAAAGTAAGTATTGGCTCAGATATTAAGAAATGACAGAAATGTTCCTAAACAGGCCTTAGAATTAAAGGTCAAGGAACATCTCAACATGTCAAAGAGTTATTGTATGTAGAGAACTGTTGACTTGGACATGAACTGAGTAAGATTGATTCCAGTCAGTGTCTCAGAAACATTTTGTTCTTTACCTCTCCCTTTTCGATTTTCCACAATCTGATATTTGTATGTGTTCAGCTCCATTATCCAATTATTTTAATGCTTAGAGTTTTCATCTGTAGATTTTAACCAGGATTCTTATTTTATGGAATATTTCTGCATTTTTATCAATGCAACTGAGCTAAGGTACCTTGTGAACTTGCTGTAGCTTGACTTAAACATCTCTTGATTGATTTTAGTTATTTGCTTTTTGCTCTAAATTCTCCTGAGGAGTAATGACATTCATCTAGGATTGTTAAACATTTTCAAGGATTATAAATGTTTCCAAACTATGCAAATTTAATGTTGCTGAAATTCAAGTGGTTTAGATACGAGTAGAAGTTTCCATACTTTTAAAAATATTATTCCAATTGCAGATTCTGATTGTAATGGAGATGGTTAGTTGGCGAGGTTTCTGATCATGCTTTTCCATTTGGTTCTTATTGATCAAAAAGATAAGTAGGTGAGCTGAGGGGTGAGGTTGCTTCATTAGTAAGAAATGAAATTGAATCAATAGTATTCAACAAAGTGTCAAATGGCGTAGTATCTGTGTGGGTACAATTGAGGAAATGCAAAAGTAAAAAGAAAACACAGTTGGAGTTCTGTACATGTCTCCAAATAGTAGGCAGGGACTGGGGCACAAGATATACCAGGAGATTGAAAAGCTGTGTCAAAATACAATGATCATGAGGGATTTCAATATGCAGTGGACTGGGAAAATCAGGTTGGTAGTGGATTGCAAGAAAATGAATTTCTAAAATGTCCATTAGATGGCTTTTCAGAGCAGTTTGTGTTGGGGTCCACTATGGAACAGACAATACTAGATTCAGTGTTGTGTGATGAGGCAGACTTGATAAGAGAGCTTAAGGTGAAGGAATCTTGAGGAGGCAGTGATCACAATGTGATTGAATTTACTCTGCAATTAATGAAGGAGAAAATGCAATCAGAGGTTGAGGTATTGCAGCTGAATAAAGGCAACTACAGAGGCATGAGGGAGAAGCTGAATTGACTGACAGAGGAGCCAAGCAGGAAAGACAGTGGAACAGCAATGGGAGGAGTTTGTGGGAGTAATTCTGGAGACACTGTAGAGATTCATCCCGAGGAAAAAAGAAGCGTGGTACCAGGAGGGTGAGCCTACTATGGTGAACTGGGGCAGTGAAGAATAGCATAAAAGCAAAAGAGAAAGCAAATAATGTGGCGAAGGGCAATGGGAAACCAAAGGATTGGGAAGCTTACAAAGACAAACAGAGGGCAACAACAACAAAAAAAGGGCGAAGATTAAATACGATGGTAAGCTAGCCAGTAATATAAAGGACAACTGTAAGAGCTCCTTTTGATATATAAAGGGCAAAAGAGAGGCAAAAGTAGATGTTAGATCACTGGAAAATGATGCTAGAAAGATAGTAGTGGGGAACAAGGAAATGGCTGGGAACTGAATGATTACTTCCTGTCAGTCTTCACAATGGAAAACATGAGTAATATCTTAAAAACTAAAGTGAGTGAGAGGACAGGCTGAGTACAGTGGCCCTCACTAAGGAGAAGATACTAGGAAAACCAATGGTTTGAAAGTGGATAAGTAATGGACGAGATGGACTATGCCTCAAAGTTCTAAGGGAGATAGCTGAAGAGATAGTGGAGGCATTTATGGCGATCTTTCAGGAATCACTAGAATCAAGGAATGTGCCAGAGGTCTGGAAAATCACCAAAGTGACACTCCCATTTAAAAAGAGAGCAAGGCAAAAGACAGAAACATTACAGACTGATTAGCCTAACTTTGGCCATGGTAAAATTCTGGAATTTGTTATGAGGGATGCCGTTTCTGAATACTTGGATGTATATGGTAAAATAGGGCAACGTCTAATATTCATCAAGGAGAGGTCATGCTTGAGATATCTGCAATAATTCTTTGAGGAAGTAATGAGCAAGTTAAACCAAGATTAGTCAATTGATGTTATCTACTTGGACTTCAAGAAGGCCTTTGCCAAGGTGCCTCACAGGCAGCTACTGAGCAAGGTAAGGGTCCACAGTGTTATAGACAAGGTGATAGCATGGATAGAAGCTTGGCTGTCTGGCAGAAAGTAGACAGTGGGGATAAAAGGATCCTTCTCAGGATGGCCACTGGTCACAAGTGGTGTTCCACAAGACTCAGTGCTGGGACCACAACTTTTCACTTTATACATTAATGATCTAAATGAAGGAACTGAAGGTATTCTGGCTAAGATTGCAGACGATGCAAAGATTGGTAGAGAGGCAGGTAGCATTGAGAGGCAAGGAGGCTGCAAAAGTGAAAAAAGAAGTGGCAGATGGAGTACCAACTGGGAAAGCATGGGATCATGCATGTTGGTTGAAAGAATAGAGACATGGACTATTTTCTAAGTGGGGAGAAAATTCAGAACTCTGAAATGTGAAGAAACTTGGGAGTTGTACCCCAGGATTGTCTCAAGATAAACTTGCAGGCTGAGTTATTAGTTTGGAAGGCAAACACAATGATGGAATTTATTTTGAAAGGACTTGAATATAAGAGCAGGGATATATCTTTGAGTTTCTATAAGGCTCAGATTAGACCACATCTGGAATATTGTGTGCAGGTTTTGTCCTGATATCTCAGGAAGGATGTACTGGCTCTGGATTTATTCAGAGGAGGTTCGCGAGAATCAACACAGGAATAGAAATTAACAAATGAGGATCATTTGAGGACTATGAGTCTATACTCGGTGGATTTGAGAAAGATGAGGGGGGATCGAATTGAAACATGCAGAATACTGAATGGCCCGAACAGAGTACATGTTGGGAAGATATTTCCATTGTTTGGAGAAACTAGGAGCTGAAAGCACAGCGTTACAGTAAAGGGAAGACCTTTTAGATTGGAGATAAGGAGAAACTTCTTCAACCAAAGAGTGGTGAATCGATGGAATTCATTGCCACAAATGTCTGTGGAGGCTAAGTCATTGAGTATATTTAAGACTGAGTTGGGTGGATTTTTGAGTATCAGGGGGATCACAGGTTATGGGGAGAAAGTGGGAGAATGTATTTGAAAACCTCCTGAGCCATGGTTGAATGGCAGAGGAGAAGCGATGTGTTGAACAGCCTAATTTCTGCTCTTCTGCCTTCTGGTCTTCTGATCTTAAGGCATCGACTGGCAGACAACTGCAATGGACCAGTAGATTGAGAATTGTCTCCATTTGCACACTCATACACCATGGGGATAGAAACGTGAAGCATCTGCAACATCATGAGGAATAGAGCATTCCGCAAATCCTCAGCGAGGAAGTAGATGGACGGAATTCCTCGTCTGCCATTAAGCCTGTGAACCTAGTCCTCCAATCACTACGCAAACACAGCTCCGTTCCTGAAAGACAATGTGATCAGACCATCCCAAAACTCCCCAAGTACCAGAGGGAACTTATCCTGCCTCCAATTCTCCTGCATACTGATTGACAGAAGCTGGCACGTTTGAGTTAGACCAAAGGGTCTGTTTCCGTGCTGTACATGTTTATGACTCTATAACTGTTACTTTTACTCATTTTGGGGAAGAGTCTATCGCTCTCTTACATCTAGCCATGTTCAAAAGGCCATTACAGCATTCTCGTTTTAGCATGGGCTCTCAGGATTCTCTCCCATCAGATATTTTGCAGAACAATCATGTCCATTGACAGCAGTAATGGACACCAGTACCAGGTTTGCACCTCTGTTATCTTGCAAAGTAAAGTTTGTTTCACTGCTTAATAACCATGTGCGACATGTATTCACTCTTATCATCATGGTAAGAGTGTATTAGTTTCTTTCTTCAACTACAGTGGGGATCAGACCTTACACCCCACTAACCAGCCACGTTCATGAACATTGCATGACATTTTAATGAATAAAAGTCTCTAGATGACTGTGTAGCAAAGCCAATGTTAAGTGCAATCAGAAAATGCTCGGTATGCTCAATGATTCAATACATTCTATCATTGAACAGATTGGACTTCTGGAGTAAACAATAATCTAAAACTATTCTTCAGCTGCTTTCTAAACTTTTTCTGTGTGACAGCATAAATGCAAGTGTTTGTGAAACAGCTCAGAAGCTGCAGCATGAAGCCAATATCTCGCCAAAAATGATTCATCCATACAGCATAATCCAACAACTGAAAGCACATCCATAATGTAGAAATCAAAAACGGTGACCACAATAGGATAAAATTAGCAGATATAAAAAACAGTAAAACTATGGATCGTCTCCTGCTCTCTATCTGTGAGTCTCTGACACTGCCAATGTGGGTGTGTATCCAGAGTCTTTTACGAACATTGTTGTTCATTAAAACGTGTTTAGCTGTGAAAGCATTTAGCAGCAGAATAAGGACAAATGGGATAATTGGGGTTAGGATAAAATGGATGAATTTGATTGAGCTCCAGATCAAAGTGACCTGAACACCAATTGATGCATAACAAAACCAGGGCTCTTTATGAAGCCGATCCAAACCTGTAAACATAAAATACCAGAACATGTTCTTCAAACCACTCAAAAGTGTCAGTGATCCTAAGATTCCAGCCGCTGTTCTCTCTGTACAGTATCGACTTTTCAGCTTGCTGCAACAAAGCACTACAAATCGATCAAAGATGAAATCAACAGTGAACCATACAGAACAATCAATAGCTATATATGGCAGGAGAGCTTGGATATTACACACAGGCACAAACTTTAGGAAAATAATCTGTCTTTTAAAAACAATTGGAATATGTCTCAGTATCAGATCTAGGATAATAATGAGTAAATCTTCCGCTAACATGGCCACCAGGTAACGAGAACACCATGTGGAGAGACAGCACTTTCCCCGACAGAGGATGACAATCGTCACAACGTTAACTGTAAAGAAGAAGGGGATTAAAAAAAACTTGAGATTATGCAGAAGCCTGGGAGCAAAGCCTCCATTTTGTCTCAGGAAGAATTCATAGAGTCATAGAGCCATGAAGTTGCACAGCACAGAAACAGAACCTTTGGCAAAGTCATCCAAGCTGACAAGATATCTTAAATTAATATAGTCCCATTTGCAAGCATTTGGCCACACTCTCTTTAAATCTGTCATATTCATGTACCCACCAAGATGCCTCTTAAATGTTGTAATTGTACTAGCCTCCACCAGTTTCTTCAGCAGTTTGCTCCATTCATGCACCATTGTCTGTTTTAAAATGTTGTTCCTTAGGTCCCTTTTCTATTTTTCCCCTCTCACCAAACATTTATGTCCTCTCGTTTTGGACTTCCCTCCCCTGGGGGGGAAAAAACTTTGCTTATTCATCTGATCAATGCCACTCAAGATTTTATAAACTTCTGAAAAGGTCACCTCTCAAGCGCTTGATATTCCAGGGAAAATGTCTTGGCATACTTAGCCCCACCCTTTAGCTCAAAATCTCCAACCCTGGCAATATCCCTGTAAATCATTTCTGAACCCTTTCACATTTCACAACATCATTCTTATAGCAGGGAGACCCAAAATGCAATAAAGGCAGTATTGTCTCTATTAGTTCTGCTGGTGCAGAAGAGGGGACAGAACTTCAAATAAGCAGAGTCCCCTTTTTTTAAGGTGTGTTAATGATACTCAGTTGAAATACTTGCCATAATGGATGGTTATGATACACCACTGAAACATGTGAGATTTCAATCTGGGGCTCAGACGTAGAGACACCCATTATTCTGTTACAGATAATCCTGCTAGATTAGTTAATGTTTTGGAAAATAAAAATATGAGGGAAGGCAATGCTCTAGTATATTACCGTCAATAATATGTTCAATTCCCACAGTCTCTGAGGTATGGTGAAGCACTCTCTTTTCTCGACCTCTTCCTTAGTCTGAGACGTGGTGATCCTCAGGTTAAATTATCCACCGTCGTCCCTCTGAAATGAGATTGCTTCCCTAAATGCTCAATTATATCGACTTTATATCTGAGATTGAAATTGTGTAAAGAGTACAAAGATTGGCCTTTGAATAAGGAGGACCAAATGCTGCAATAATGTATCAGAGCAGCAATGGCAGCATTATATAGGCCTGCTCTTGCGTAATGTGGAAAGTGATACTTGCCTATTGCCTGCCATCTTTACTGCTACATCAGCAATTGAGAAATATTCAATAAATCTGCAAAATTCATGTGTGTATTTGAATTAATTGACATTAGCCACAGATTTTTTTACATTATTCGTAATTATGAAAACGTTCAACTGCTACCAATCATTACAGCTAGGCGTGTTTGTTCATAATTTAGCTCGTTTTAACTATGCGTTCTTAACCTAATTTCTTCTTATCAGAGAGACAGGGTACTCACCTAATGCGAGCAATTCGGATCACTTTGTTCCCACTTAAACGTACTTAATCTGCTTAACCACTACTCCCACGTGATTGGGATTCCCGCAAAACTGACAAAAATCATGTGAGACCATCAACCAATAAGAAGTGGGAACAAGACGAATTTGTTGGGAATATGGAGCCTGCTCTACCATTAACTGGTGTGATAGCTGATCCCATTTTTCTAACGTCCAATTTCTTGTCCTTTCCTGGACTCTTTTAAGTACTCTTTGTTACACATTATAAACAAAGTTGTGAAGTCCATTTGGATTGTTTGGTTTTGCAGCAGATTCCCTTGCTGCTCGAGAATCTTTCTACTTCAGCCTTTGACTGTGAAGAAATAATACAATGAAAGCATAGAACATAGAACATTACAGCGCAGTACAGGGCCTTCGGCCCTCGATGTTGCGCCGCCCTGTCATACTAATCTGAAGCCCAGGAGAAAGTGAGGACTGTAGATGCTGGAGATCAGAGCTGAAAATGTGTTGCTGGAAAAGCGCAGCAGGTCAGGCAGCATCCAAGAAGCAGGAAAATCGACGTTTCGGGCATGAGCCCTTCTTCAGGAATGAGTCCTATCCGAAGCCCATCCCACCTACACTATTCCATGCACAGTACGTCCATTTGCCTGTCCAATGACGACTTAAATGCACTTAAACTTGGCGAATCTACTACCGATGCAGGCAAAACATTCCATACCCTTACTACTCTCTGAGTGAAGAAACTACCTCTGACATCTGTCTTATACCTATCGCCCCTCACTTTAAAGTTGTGTCCCCTCGTGTTTGCAGTCCCCATACTTGGAAAAAGGCTCTCCCTGTCCACCCTATCTAACCCTCTGATTATCTTATAAAACCTTTGTTCTGAATGGAAATCACCTCCGATGTTGCTCCTCTGCTATGTGCAGGTACTGAATTCGTATTGGCAAACCAGCTGAACAGGTCAGAGACAATGTGCTTGTCCTCCCTATTTCCTTCAGTTTAGCGCCCGTTCACTTGTTAATTGGGCAGCACTCTAACTATTGTGCCCATAATCAGTAAAACAATGAACTGTGAACGCCTCCAGTAATATACATTACTGGAGAAATAAAACAAATCTGGCAGCACATGTGATGAGAGAAACAGCGTTACCGTTTTGAGACCAGTGACTCCAGAACAATTGAGGTTGTGAAAGGATCCAATCACAGGAATGTGAATAGTTTAATTGTATCATTTGCCAAACAAGTGCCAAGGTACGTTCATAAACCCAAGTTTGATGCTTCAAACAATCCCATTTGGCTTAAGGTGGGCTTGGGAATCACAAGTTTCGATGGGCAGAACTATATGAAGACATGCAACGAGAAGGATGCCCCAGACAGATTTACAACAATGCAATCATGATGCAACCCCTTTTGACAAAGGGTCAGTTAGACTCGAAACGTCAGCTCTTTTCTCTCCTTACAGGTGCTGCCAGACCTGCTGAGATTTTCCAACAAAAGTTTGAAGATCGGCAAGATTGATGAACAAAAGAATTCGGGAAACCATTTTAGTAGCAAAGCTTCTCCAAAGTTTTGAACTGCCTCTTTTAAAGTCGAAGGTTTGGAAAGGCATAAAAGAAGGGCACTTTTGCGAGGAACTGAAGAAAATTGTTGGGAATTTTTATTGTAACCTGACAGGGATTATAACATTAGGTAAGCATGGCTTGGAGTCTATCTAGTGGACACAGACACTCACCAGTGACACCAATGATAACGAGGAAGGGATAGTAAATGGCTTGAACACCCCGAAGTATATATTTGATTCGAATTGTTAAAGGCACTACATTATAGCTGGTAGTAAGATGGTAAAGTGCCATGCCGAAACTTCTGTCCATTGTTGTCACATTCCAATAAGCTTTAATCGGATTCTTATTAGTTTCTGCGATAGGCCAATCTGTTGCTTCTAGTGGTCCAACAATTGGTGTGACATCCCAATCTATCCCCAATCTTTGCACCATTGCTGTGCCATTGAAATCAATATTTCCTCTCTCTCTCTAATTCCTTGAAGGTTTGGAGTCGAAATTATTGGTTATATATTGAAGGGAGACCTTCAGAAATAGAGGGAGTAAAGCCTCCAGGGACACAATTCGGCTCCAGTGTTAATTGCACTAATTACAGTCACTTAATAAACAAGTTTAGATGCGCACCTTTTACGCACGTAGTCGTTGTTACACGTTACAAAGAAAAAGTGATGAAGTCCATTTGTGTTTTGCGTGAGTGGGTAATGAAATGACTTTTGGAAATGACAAAGCTTCTAACTATAATTTCTCTGTCCTCCTTTGATTTGAGATTCATAGTTGATGCATGGATTGTTACAAATATTACACACTGTTCGGAAAATGAAAGCGATAAACGGAAGGTTTACAATACAGCCAGTCTAACATTGAAGGCGTGTGAAATTTAGAGAGAAAGAACAGACAATAAAAAAGCTGATTGGATGAAGCTGAGTGTATAAATGAAAAACAACATGCATTTTTCTATGCTAAATTTATGTAGTTTGTTTAGGAAGTAGTGAAACATAGTGATTGGGGCATTTTGGTTAAAGCTCTACATATTATCTTTAAAAATTCATTTTCAGGACGTGGGTATGGCTGGAGAGCATTTGTTGCCCATTCTGAATCGTCATTGAAATGATTACGTTATGAATGATAGAGCCCTGAAGAGGTATGAAGATAATCCGTCCAAAGAATTTTGCAGGTAGCAGGACAGAAAGGTAATATTGTTCAGAAGGCTAGAAGACAATTAGGTTTCTTAGTCATATGCAACAGCTGGGAAGTTATGTTGGAAATGTTGCAATGATGCTTCTTCCTTAACAAGATTACATTGTCCTTGGACTTGTTTCAACAGTGGTTGTCAAAGGCAGAGGTTCCAATTTGTCTGAGATAAACAACTTTAACTATTTCTAACAGATATTGTCCAAGGCAACAAGAAGGAAAAGGGCCTTTTGGTTTGCTTAAAAAGAACACGTGTACAATGAAAGGGGAATGGCCAATTCTCCCAGTTCGCAATTTTCTTCTAGTTTGGTTTAATTGTTGCTGGGTACCCCGAGAAGCTGCTGGGAAGAAAAAAAAAATCATTTTCCAGCAAATTATCCCTGGTTGATCCTCTCTGCAATCTCTCTCTCCTGTACGAACCTGTATTTGAATTTACCTGTTTGCCAAGTGGTGTGTTTATGGGAATTGGAAGAGCTCTGGGTTAAATTGCGGGCAATATCGTGTTGGTCAGGTTTTCCAATCATTGTCATTGTAAATTCTGTTCGAGTTTGCTTGCGTGGTCTGTAATTTGGCAGTCTCTAAAAAAAAATGTTTTCCTTGAAACTGAATGGTTTGACCAGCTGCATCACTGCAAGAAATTCCGCCATGCATCTTCTTAAAACATCGAGCAAAGCTAGAGTCTGGGCTACCTTCTTGAAATGTTTTTAGTGAGTTTGGCCTGGTCCTTAACAATGTACACAACACTGATTAGGTCAGCACTGAAATATTGAGCACATTTCATATATCATCACATGACAAAGTATATGTTGTTGTGCCAGAACATGTACAAAAGGAGATTTACCTGAATGGTGCCTAGCATGGAGGTTCTTGATATGACAAAAGGTTAGACGGGGTGACTTTGTTTTGCTTGTAACAATATAAATTGAGTTGACCTGATAGGAGATATATAATGGCATAAGTGGCATCGATAAGGTGGATAGGAATGCACTTTTTCACGAGTTAGCATGTTAATCAGCAGAGGGCATGGATTTAAATGAAAGGTTCGAGGATAAAAAGAGGGTTGAAGCATTTTCATAGAATAGACTCATATAATCCCTACTGTGTGAAAGCATGCCATTCGACCTGAATCTATACCGACCCTCCAAAGAGCATTCCACCCAGACCCACACCCATACCCGACCAGTGTAACCATTCCTCATGTCTCACTCACTTAGCCTGCACATCCCTGAACACCATGGCCAACTTATCATGGACAATCCAACTAACGTGCACATCTTTGAATTCTGGAAGGAAACCACAGCACCCAGCGGAAACCCATGCACACACGGGAAGAATGCATAGACTCCCCACAGGCAGTCACCCATGTTGGAATCAAACAAGTGTCTCTGGCACTGTGAGGCAGCAGTACTAACCATTGAACCACTGCAAGGCACAATTTTGCCTCACTCAAATGATGGTGCGAGTGTGGAATTCATTGTCTGAAAAGAGGTTGTGTTTGAAAAGGGTAATACAACGAATGATGGAAGGTACAGTGTGAAGGAAGATCGTTTGCTTCTTATTTTAGTTATTTTATTTTAGTTATTTTCTCTGGTACTTGCGGGGGGGGGGGGGGAAAGAGAACTAGACGGTATAGATTTAGAGTGAGAAGGGGAAGATTTAAAAGGGACCTAAAGGTCCAAATTTTTCACACAGAGGCAGATGGGTGTAAGGAATGAGCTGAAAATGTGTTGCTGGTTAAAGCACAGCAGGTTAAGCAGCATCCAAGGAATAGGAAATTCGACGTTTCGGGCATAAGCCCTTCATCAGGAAGCCTTCCTTGAGGCAGGTACATTGCAACATTTAACAGGCATCTGATGGATACATAAATAGGGAGAGAGAGATATGGGCCAAGAGCTGGCAAATGGGATTAGATTAATGTAGGAATTATCTGGTCAGCATGGATGAGTTTTACGGGTCTGTTTCCATGCTGTACATCTCTATGACCCCATGATTCTATGACTAAGAAGTGATAATCAAAGTTTGAGTCTCTGCCTCTCCCTCATGTTTAAAATGAAATGGTGCCTCCCTCCATCACTGCACAATCTTCACATGTTTTTGCATGGAATCAACCTTCTATTGGTCAGACCTGCTTTCTGAAGATCAGAACTGCTTTGAGCCACCAGAACCCAACTTGTATTTGCCAGATCTCCCTTCAGTCACTGGTCCTCCATCTCTATTGATCAGACCTTGCAAGTACATTGTGAATATTTCGTAAGGGTTTCCTCCTCTCTGTCTTCAAGTTCAACTACAGACAGTGTGATGTATTAGGAAAAAGGGAGAAGTCCCAACATTCTTGCAGCAGCCAGTCACTTCACTTGGGATCGGGCTCTTTAATTCAGTCAGTGGTCAGAGAGCACTGAGGTAGATAAAGGGGTCCAGAAGGCAGGAGTGCTACATTGTCAGACCCTGCATGCAGCCACTTTAATGTTAAAGGTGTGTGCTTCTCTTGCAATATTGCCTCCAATACAGTATTGGTCACCTTCATTTTGTGGGGGAAGGAGGGTATTTAGAACACACTAAAGACAGTTCAGTGGACACTTTCCAGTTGGACACCCGAAATGAGTAGGTTGCCTGATACGGAAAGGTCAGCAGATTGGGCTTGCTTCCACTGGATTCTAGAAAATTATGGGATGGTTTGATTAAAATGCAGATCAGAATGGTTTTGGTAAGATGGACTTGAAGAAAAATGCTCCTTCCTGTGGTTTAATCTAGAACCAGGGGGCACTGTTTCAAAATGAGTAAACCGCCCCTTTTCTGACAGAGTTGAGGTGAACCTCTTTCCCCGAGACTTGAGACGCTTCACTGCCCGAGACAACAGTGGAGACCAGGTCATTAAATGCTTCACCCACATGTGGATATTTCCTTAGTACTCTCTCCCTCCCTTAGTTTTCAGTTGTGGGACAAGTCTCCGAAGGGCAGACAATTCCATCCAAATGTACAGAAAGTTGTTGTATCGGAGCCATTTCACATCTACTTTGGTATTGCACGTGTGAGTCAATGTTCAGTTTCCGTATTGAATCTAATAACAGATTGCTTCATCTCACAGTCGTGTGATGACAGCAACTCATCACAAACGCAGAAGAAAGCCTCAGCAGCAGACAAATCACTCATGGTCAGACTACACTTGAGAAAACCCAATATATAAACACCTGCTTTTATTTCAATAACTTAAATATTGCAGGGCACAGGAGAACTATCATAAAAATACATGCACTAATTATTAAATAAGGACTTCTCACACAGATTACAATATACAAAGGTACTTTGTCAGCCAGGTCCCACGGCCGGTTATATCAAAATGCCACCTCCATTTGGAGTGAGAGCACACTCCGGTTCACCCCCAGACGCATATTCTCAAAAGGAAACGAGTGAATCCATGATACTGTTACCTCCTGAATCCATTTCAGTCATGATTTCATTCAGCTCAGCTCATAAGAGAGAAGACGTATTTTCAATTAGAACTACAAGGGCATCCCACTCCTAAGGATTGGAAGGAACCCAGATTGGGACTTTGTTCTCAAAGACCTGTGAAAATGACAGCATTTCATTCTCAGCAATTATTAGATAGCTAGCCAGCAAAAATATAAAAACAAAGCTTTTGTGCTGAGTAGGACACTCTCTCTCTCTTGCCTCTGAGCCAAATGCCTGTTTGGGGCCACATCCCAGTGTCTCAATGCAGCACCAAGAGGGCACAACACAGCAGAGGGATAGGACTCTGAGGGGCAGTACACGGTCAGGAGCTCATTACTAATGGAGTGCCGCACTGTCAGAAGAATCAGTGCTGAAGGAGTACTGCACCACTGGAAGGTCAGAACTGCGAGAGCACTGCGCTGAGAGTCAATACGAACAAGATGCTCCCACTTCTGGACAGTCTCGTTCCTAATGGAGTGTTGTACTGTCAGAGGATCATTGTTGAGGGAGTGCTGCACTCTCAGGTGGTTAGAACTGCAGGAGCACAGAGCGGTCAGAGCCAGCAATGGAGGCAGCACTCCACTGCTGGAGGGCCAGGCCTGAGGGAGCACTGTCCTGCCAAAAAAAACTCAGTACACAGGGAATGCTGCACTGTTAAAAAGAGGGCCAAATCTGAGGGAGCACAGCATAGCTGGAAGGGCCACAGTGACAGCCCTGCAAGGATGGGGGTGGCAATAACAGAGGGCCTGTCTGCCCTCTCAAGGGGGCAGAGTGGGCAGAAAAGAGCCTACAGGCACTATTGAAGAGCGGAAATGAAGAGCAGACCCTGGGCCCACTCAGCCACCACCAAAGCACTCCAATAGTTTGCTCATTAGCACCCAGCTCCTTGTGACAGCTCCTTCCTGTCCACAGTTTGCATCCAGTTTGACTACTTCAGGATCGCATGGCACTGGAAAACGGAGTGGGGAGTGGACGGGATTTGAAGAATTACCGACACGTGGGGTCCCGAGCAAAAATAAGGGGGGGGCCTACACCCCCCCATGGAACACTATGAGGTTAAACATCCACGATTGAAATGCATGAAGGGAAGGATTAAGAACCAAAAATAAAAGTCCTTTGACATCACGGCTATTTCCAAACATGATTGAAGTGCCTCTTCACAAATCGGAGCGAGCAACGGGAAACCACAAGCTAAGCCACCCGGTAAGCCTTCATCCTGCTGTATTCTGTCCGGTCGGTGCGGGCGGCCCAGATAAACAGGGCTGCGGCCATGAGCTGGAGAGGGGCAGATACACACGCCAGGCAAAACGACCAGCCGTACTCCCCGTCCGGGCGGGGCTCCGAGTCCTGCATCTTGGCGTGGAGGAGCTCAACGTTGGCAGCGAAACAAGCCACGGTGCCCAGGGTACAGATTCCTGGCAGGGAGAAAGCGACAAAGGCACGGTTAAAAAAACCACACAGCAGTCCATCCGTAAAACAAAACAATTTACGCTCAAATTTCTGGACAACTGCCTTGAGTTGCCATTAATGCATAAAGTATATCCCAAAACATGGTTAAAAATGTGAGGAACCAAGAGTTGCTCACTTTAGTTGGCGGAACACACAGTATTCCTTAAAGGGTAAGAGGCTGCAAATATAGTCATTGCAGGAAGAGGCCTAGCTGTCCTAGTCAGTAAATCACAGCCTACATTATGGGGAGGGAATGTTAAGTGGTATTATTGCTAGCCTATTAATCCAGAGACCTAGGTAATATCCTGCCATAACAGATAGTGTAGCTTGATTTCAATTTTTTAAAAAAAAAAGAGATTAAGAGTCTGATGAGGACCACAAAATCACTGCTGATTATCACAAAAATGAGCAGATTTACTAACACCCCTCAGGGACAGAAATCCGCCACCCTTCCCTGACCTGGCCGACATGGGATCCAATTACGGATGGTCAATAAATACCGACATGGCCAATGACATCCACATCTCATGCACGATGCGAAGAAAAAGCAGTCCATTGGAGATGTTCATGGAACATTAGCCTTTGTCACAGGAGTCGTGAAATCTTGCTTCTGCTGTAGGGGGGTGTTGGGTAGACTGCACCTGGGAGTACTGCGTGTAGGTTTGGTTTCCTCATCTCCAGGAGGATATTTTTGCCATAATGCAAATACAAGTAAGGCTCACCAGACCCGTTCCCCGGACAGACAGACTGCCCTATGCAGAGAGATTGGGCAAAATGGGTCTAAATGTGGTCTTCATAGAGCTATGATGAGAGTGAGAGGTGATGTGATGGAGCATTACAGGAAGAGATAGACAGGTAGAGGCAGACAGCAATATCCAATTTGGGCCCTCGATTTGAAAGCAAGGGAACAGCCGATTAGGATCGAGAGATGCAGCTTTTCTCAAAATGTGAGCCCTGAAGTCTGTACCGCAGGGGTCTTTGCTCAAGTTTTAACAGTAGAAAGGATATTGTTAAATTGGAGACAGTTCAAGAAAGATTGACAACATCCTGGTCAATCTGGAGGATTTGTGCTATAAGGATAGGCTGAAACTTTTTTCACCGGAGGTCGAAACGGGACCTTATAGAGATTGAGAAGGTCACAAGGGACACAGATCAGGAGAATAGCAAAGTATCTTTTTACCCCTAGAGTGGAGGAGTTCAAAATTAGAAGGCATATTTTTAAGGTAAGAAGAATAAGATTTAAAAAAGGATCTGGAGGGGCAATGTTTTCACTCAGAAGGTGATTTGCATACGGAATGAACTAGCACAATATATGGTAGATGTAGGTACATGTAAAGGGCAGGTACACACGAACGGGAAAGGGATATGGGCAAAATGCAGGCAAGTGGAACAAGTTTAGTTTGGGAAACTTAGCATGGACGGGTTGGACCGAAGGCTCTGTTTCCCTACTGTATGACTGAGTGCAAAGTGCCATAGGGATAGTGCGCATAAAAGGCATTAAAGCATTGGATCAGTCATGATCACATTAATTGGGAAAACAGGTTCAATAAGCTGAATGGCCAACTCCCATTCCTATACTCCAATAGAAGCTGATCCTCACTGACTTCCCAGCCCAACTGCTTGTTCCGTGGTGCTATTGGGGGTGGGCGTTTGCACTCCCTTTCTGATTTTCTTAAAGAACTTCTTCTCGGTTTTTGGTTGCACCTCAGTCCCACGCTCCTGACCTTGGGAGAGAGAAGGTAGGTCAGAGGGCCTCCTCGTTGGGTCTGCTCCTGGCCCAGGCCGAACTGGCCATAAAGAGGTCCAGGCAGTGGGCTGTGGAGGGGGGTCGTTATGGCCAACTGCCTGGCCCTCTTCCACGGGTATGAGAGAGCCCGGGTGTTCCGGGAGAAGGAGCACACACAGTGTCCACCAACACCAGAGATTTTCAGGGAAAGGTGGACATCGCAGCGAGTAGAGTGCTTTATTGTCCCCTCCAGCTCTATTTTGATTCAATCCCTGCCTTCCCTTTACTGTTTGATCATACAGAATTGCCCTCTTGCTTCCTTCCTTTCGGGGTGGTGACATTGAATGAAGATTTGTATACCTGTTGCCTTTCACTGTTTAAAACAAAAGCTGATCTTTGCCAGAACATGTGATCTCCAACAGGTCTCATTCCTGTGTCGGGAGGTACCTTACAAAAACAAACCTCAATTTGAAACCCACAGGCTCCGGGTTCAATTCTGAGCAGGAATCAATCATCTACATTTGGGCTGCTGCTGCAGTAGGAGGTACATCACACTGTATGGGCGGCTGCGAGGCTGTGAAGTATTGCAGTGATGGAGAGGGGCGCAGGCAGGGAGGGAGGGAGGACGAGCAAGGGGAGAAACAGATGCGGCCTTCAAACATTACCTGCGAGGAGGTGCAGCACTCCAGTGCCAATGGCAGGGTACAGGCTGCGACAGGAACACACGCACAATCCAATGAGGGCCCCGAAACACATCAAACCCAAACTGATGAATGGGAGTAGGATCTGACAGCGACTCAAGTCTGAAAACACCAGGGCGGAGAGAGAGAGTGAGAAAGAAAGAGAGAGATTTATTGAATGATGTCCCAGCATGTTGGCCAGAGTAAGGTTTCAGTGCATGATCCATTCGATTAATGCTTGAACTGGTCAATGAGTCTTCCCAAAAGGAATGAGAATTCAGTTGCTGAGAGAATAGCAGATGCAAAGTCACAATAGTGAAGTCTGATGTAAATCTTGGTCTGGAAAAACCTGTCACCTTGCTATTAATACTGCAGCCACTTTGTGAGGGCTGTGAACAGACAAACCGAGGGATACTACACAACAGATGTGCCTGCTCCTGTATAACAGGCTCAATGGTGTGAATGACATTCCCATTCCTGTATAACAGGTATGAATGGCCTCACCTGTTCCTCTGTAACAAGTTGGAAAAGTTCCAGTTACCCGTACCCTAATCCAGAGGGAATGGCTCCCAGTCCAATGTAACAGGACTAAGAGGGCTGATTGGCCTCTTGGCACTGCGCAACACACTCCAAGGGCTAAACGGTCACCTCATAAGCCTGTGTAACAGAACAGAGGAGCTGAATGGTCTCTAAAACGATCCTGAGCAACTGAGTAGAGCGACTCAATGGCCTTGGGTTCTTGGGCAATCGACTGCAGGGACTGGGTGGAAGGTTCTAACCCCAATGCGCTACAAGGGGCACAGCCTCAGGCAGGGGTTTCTCCAAGACATGTCGAAACCCTGGAGAGGTCGATTGGGGCCTCAAGCGCAGGAGGGAGGAAAATGGACTCACAGGTTCTGACGTAATCCACTCCGCTGTTGTGGTTTCCGATCTGTTTGTACTTGGGTGTAAACTGGTTCTTCAGCGAGAAGCTGACACACATACTGCCCTGGTTCACTTCTGGAACAAAAACAGAAAGAAAGAATCAGAGGATTCACATCAAATATAAAAGGAAGACACTGAAAGAAAGAGGGGGAGTTGGGTGGGGTCTGTCAGTGAGAAACTGCGGCAAAGGCGTTCCAGGATAACATTATACTTGGAATTATGGAAGAAGAGTGCAGAACGCTGGACAGGGCAAACAGTGCATGGCAGAATGTATTGATACTTGGAGAGCAGATAATGTTTTTAGCACCCGTCTCTCAGAAAAGAATAAAAAAAAAGGCCAATACAGTACATCTTATTAAAATGGACACAGAATCTTTCAAGATGGCTTCCAGAAGTCACATGACTGCTGTCATCGATTCACTGCAGCAGAAACCAGGCACCTCAATGTATTAGCTCAGCGGCAACCACAAAGGGAGACATTCAGAATTCGACTGACACTTGGATAACTCAGAAAGTCTTCCCAAATTCAGTCTCTGAAAGAACAGGAGATGGGAGGTTACCAGAGAGAATTTGAACTACAACAACAACTTCTTGCCTCTAACATTGCAGCTGCTCTGCACAGATGATGATTGGACAGACTGAGGGGTGCCATCTTCAGCAGAAGGCCAAAGGGACAGTTGGCTGGAAGGCAAAGCAGTCAAAGGACTGATGAACTTTGGGAAGGTTGGTGTCTTCCTTCTAAATTCCAATGAGTGCACGCCCAATCTCCTCAATCCCTCCTCATTGAGGCAGTCCCTCCATACCCAAGATCACCCAGGCAAACCTTTTAAGGCCTGCATCAAACACCAGAACATCTTTCCTTAATAAAAGGGACCCAAAAAAAAAATACAGTATTCTAGCTGCAGTCAGACAAATGTCTTGTTTTAGCAAAACCTCCCTATTTTTATGCTCCCATTCCCTTTCAATTAAAAAAGGCCAAGATTCCGTCTGCCTTCCCATGACCCACCGAACTTGGATGTTAGTGTTATTGTCTTTCATGAGGCAAATATAGTCGTTTCAACAATAAGTTTGCCGAGATCAAACAAGTAGCCAAACAGTTATTAACCAAGGTACTGTACTTATTTCAGCTACATCCTGTCTGAAAGTACACTTCTTTTTAAAAATTAGGGGCAAACACAGTGGCTCAGTGGTTAGCACTGCTACCTCACAGCACCAGGGTTCAATTCCAGCCTCAGGCGACAGTCCGCATGGAGTTTGCACGTTCCCCCGCGTCTGCGTGGGTTTCCACAGGAAGTATTCACCATAACGTTCAGGGACGTGTAGTTAGGTGCATAAGTCAGAGGTAAATGCAGAGTAATAGGGGAAATGGGTCTGGGTGGAATACTCGGAGGATTGGTGTGGGCTTGTTGAGCCGAAGGGGCATCTGGAGGGGGACTTAAAATGCTGGGAATAGTAGATTAGATTACTTACAATGTGGAAATGGGCCCTTTGGCCCAGGTCCACACTGACCCACCGAAGCGCAACCCACCCAGACCCATTCCCTTACATTTACCCCTTCACCTAACACTACGGGCAATTTAGCATGGCCAAGTCACCCTAACCTGCACATTTTTGGATTGTGGGAGGAAACTGGAGCACCCGGAAGAAACCCACGCAGACACGGAGAGAATGTGCAAACTCCACACAGTCACCTGAGGCGGGAATTGAACCCGGGGCATCTCTGGTGCTGAGAGGCAGCAGTGCAAACCACTGTGCCACCATGCTACCCACTAAGGCTGTGGGAGTCGAAATATGTGGCACTGGAAAAGCACAGCGGGTCAGGCAGCATCCGAGGTGCAGGAGAGTCAACATTTCAAGCATAAGCCCTTTATCAGGAATGTGGAGGGGAAAGGGGGCTGAGAGATAAATAGGGGGTGGTGCTGGAGGGAGGGGTGTGTGGGGAAGGGAGATGGGAAGGCGATAGGTAGATGCAGGTGGAGGGGAAATTGTGAGAGGACAGAGGGAAGGGTGGAGTGGTTGAGTGAGAAGATGGACAGATAGGACAGGTCAAGAGAGTGGTGCAGAGTTGGACAGTTGGATCTGGGATGAGGTGGAGGGGGGTGTGGTGGGGAGGAGAGATATAAAAAAAAATGAAGTCGATGTCGATGCCATGTGGTTGAGGGTCCCTAGGCAGATGAGGCATTCTTCCTCCAGGTGGCGGGTGGCTTGGATTGGTGGTGGAGGTGACCCAGGACTTGCACATCCTTGGAGGAGTGTGAGGGGGAGTTGAAGCGGTCAGCCACAGGACAGTGGGGTTGTTTAGTACGTGCGCCAAGAGATGTTCCTGGAAACGTTTTGCGAATTGACTTCCTATCTCTCTAGTGTAGAGACGACTGCATCGACAGGAAAACAGTAGATGTGTTGGGTGGATGCGTAGGACAATCTCTGCCAGATGTGAAAAGATCCTTTGGGACCTGTTGGGGTGATTACACTACTAGGGTGTTTAATGTAGGGCTAGGGAGGGTAATACTATTACTGCAACAGACACTTCTAGCTCCAGCCCTGAAACGGTTAATAACAGCCATGCGGGCTGAAGCTGGCAACTGCATGACTACCTGTCTGGAGCTCGCAATTGATATACATTTTGTTAATTAAATCATGGAGCCTGTAACTGCCAGCTAGTGTCAATTGTTCCATCGAAACTCATGATTGATAAAGGAACCTGTAACTGTCAGACAGTGTGAATTGCTCTATCGGAACTCATAGTTGATAAAAGTACCTGTTAATGTACTTGCTGAAACTATTGATTAAATCACGGAAAACGACTAGCCTGTCAGACACATAGTAATGAGAGTTGACTCTCTAAACAATGAACTATTGATTACGGGATCGGAACCGCTGGCCCCAGGACGTCTGTGCCATTGTCAAGCACAGCAGGAGCTGGACAGGCACCTCGATGCGGCCAATGGGAAGACGGATCCCATCGCGCGCAGATGAACGGACCAATGAGGAAGGCGGACAAGGAAAAATCTGACCGGGGACTCCTGGCAGCGCGAAGTATAACTGTGCCAAGTCCGAACGGGGGGAGTTCGGAATGCCTTCTCCAACGAATGCATGCTTGATAATTCGTTGTATCGTTTCCCAGTTAAGATTCTGTGAATAAACGACAGTCTGCGCCAAACTAAAGATGCCAGTGTGGGTCTCTCCTTCCAAAAGGACACGCAAAGACGGGACCCTGCGGGTCCGTCATAACAGACCTCAGATGGAGAAGTGATGAGCAGAAGGTGTGGGCGCAGGCTTTATACTACTTGCGGCAGCAAGGGAAGGCGCCGGGAGTGGAGGGTGGGTTGGTAGGAAGGGCACAGACCGAACAAGATAGTCACGGATGAAACACACACAGTCTCTGAAACGCAGATAGGATGGGAGGGAAATATATCTCTGTTGTTGAGGTCTGAAATGGGGTGGCCGAAATGGAGGAGAATAATGAGCTATATCCAGAGCTGAGTGGGGTGAAAGGTGAGGACCAGAGGGGTGCTATCCTTGCTACATGATTGGAGGGGTGGAGTTCAAGGGCAGAGATGTGGGAAGTGGGCTGTCCTCCTATTTCAGAGACTGCTATTTCTCCTCCCATGTGATCAACAAAGCCCTCCAGCATATCTCCTCCACTTCCTGCACCTCTGCCTTCAAGCTCCACCCCTCTAACCCCAACAAGGATGGAACGCCCCACCCCACCCCAGTCCACATCCAGCAGAGATTTTCCTGCATATCCACCCACCTCATTGACTGCATCTGTTGCTGTCAATGTGGTCGCCTCTACGTCAAAAAGACAGGACGCCAACTCGCGGAGCATTTCAGGTACCATCTCTGGGATGGACCCACCAAACAGCCCCACCACCCTGTGGCTGACCACTTCAAAGCCACCAATCAACTGGAAGCACACCTCATCTCCCGCCTCAGGAACCTCCAAAAACAAGGCATCAACGGCCACTTCACTTGTTCCCAATCTCCCTTCCACCCCCCCCTCCCCCGCCCCAGCTCATCCCTCCAACTGCCCTCTTGACCTGTCCATCTTCCTTCCCACCTATCCACTCCACCCTCCCCACCAACCAATCACAATCACTCCCCGCCTGCATCTCCCTATCGCCTACCTTCCCTACAGCCCCTCCTACTTATCTCTCCACTTTCCGAGTGAAGGGCTTATGCCCAAAATGGCGACTCTCCTGCTCCTCGAATGCTGTGTGACCTGCTGTGCTTTTCCAGTCACCACCTACCGACTCTCCAGCATTCGCAGTCCTCACTTTCTCAGAGTAGTCATGATTTGGAGATGCCGGTGTTGGACTGGGGTGTACAAAGTTAAAAGTCACCTCCTTCATCACCTGAAGGAGCAGCACTCCGAAAGCTAGTGCTTCCAAGTAAACCTGTTGGACTATAACCTGGCGTTGTATGATTTTTTAAACTTTCTCAGAAGGTTGTTGACCGTGTGCAGATAAATGTATGTTCATCAACATGCTTCAGTAGCAGGAAAAGTGGCAGCTTTGACCAGGGGGCTGACAGGAATGACGAATCACCGATTTAAAAACTTACCTCGTGAATAGATGGAGTGCACAAGGGACAGCTGAGTAAGTAAGGTAATATATTTGGGTGGTTGCTTTATAAAACACTACTCAGGTAGTGTCTCCTACCCATCATGTTCCTCTAACCAAAAACAAAGTTTTGTGTGCCAGATTGGTAAGATTTTTTTTAAATCCTGCATTTTTCTACATTCTCTTTGGGAATTTAGAATAGTGGGAATGGCAATTAGGGCAGTTGAATGTTACTCCTGCAGAATGGGGAGGGGAGGGTCACCACTAGTGTCCCTGCTGACTTCCTGTGGGAAAGTGCACCCAACTCCAGCTCTATGTTAGGGAACCTGAGAGGGAGCTGGATGAACTTTGGATCATTCAGGAGGCGGAGGAGGTTATTGAGAGGAGATACAAGGTGGTAGTCACATCTCGGGTACAAGACAAAAGTGCAGATGGGTTACAGTTAGGGGACGGAAAGGAAACCAGCAGACAGTGCTGGGGTCCCCTGTGGCCATTCCCATCAAGAGAGAGGATACTGGATGGGACAATTTACCATGGAGTACAGATCTCTGGCACAGTCTGTTCCTGTTGCTCAGAAGAGAAGGTGGATGTTTGGGGAGGGGGAGGAAGGCAGAGAGCGACAGAGCGACAGAAAAGAGATGAACAGAGCATTAGTCATTGGGGCCTCCATATTTAGGGGACAGTTGGGAGGTTCTGTGGGAAGGACAGACTCACGGTTAGTGTGTTGCCAGCTCATGATGCCTTGGATCATGTCTTTGGGATCCTTGAGGGGGAGGAGGAGCAGCTCCACATCGGCACTAACGACATAGGTAGGAAAAGGGATGAGGATTTAAGGTAGAAATTCAGGGAGCTAGGCTGGAAGCTTAGCACTGGAACAAACAGATTTTATCTTTGGTCTGTTGCCCGTGCCAGTGAGGAGAGGGATAGGAAGAAAAGGGAGTTGAACACGTGGCTACAGGGATTATGCAGGCGGATGGGTTTCAGATACCTGGATAAAGATGTGCAGGTTAGGTGGATTGGCCATGCTAAATTACCCATAGTGTTCAGGGATGTCTAGGTTATGTGCTTTAGTCAGTGGTAAACATAGGGTAGGGGAACGGGTCTGGGGGGGTTACTCTTTGGAGGGCTGCTGTGGGTTGAAGGGCCTGTTTCCACACTGTATGGAATCGAATTCTAGTTCAATGGAGGCTCATTCTGGGGTAGGTGGGACCTCTATAAACAGGATGGTCTGCACCCGAACCAGAGAGGGGTGGGGTGGGTGGGGGTCGATTCGTGCTGTTGCTGAACTGGAGGGTTTAAAAAAAGGATTCAGCAGGGGGATGGGAACCTAAAACTTGTATCTCCAGTGACCGGGGAGGTTGAGAGTAGGGAGGTCAGAAATGAGGTTTCAAGATTGCAAGAGCTCACCCGCAAGCAGGGAGGTGGTTTGAAGTGAGTCTATTTGAACAGGAGGAGCATCCGGAATAAGGTGGGTGAACTCGAGGCATGGGTTGGTAGCTGGGATTTCGATGTTGTGACCACTTCGGAGACACGGATAGAGCAGGGGACAGGAATGGTTGTTGCAGGTTCCGGGATTTAGATGTTTCAGTAAGAACAGAGAAGCTGGTAAAGGGTGGGTGGGGGGCATTGTTGGTCAATGGTCCCCAAATGACTTGGAGATGCTAGTGTTGGACTGGGATGGACAATGTTTTTAAAAATTGCACAACACCAGGTTATAGTTCCACAGGTTTATTTGCAAGCACTAGCTTCCGGAGCACTGCTCCTTCATTAGGCAGTTGTTCATCTGATGGAAGAGCAGTGCTCTGAAAGCTAGTGCTTGCAACTAAACCTGTTGGGCTATATCCTGGTGTTGTGCAATTTTTAACGTTGTTAGTCAAGGACAGTATTAGGGTGGCAGAAAGGACATTTGAGTCGTCGTCTACTGAGGGAGTACGGGCCGAGGTTAGAAACAGGAGAAGTCACCCTTTTGCGAGTTTTCTATAAGCCTCCGAATAGTTCCAGTGATGTAGAGGAAAGGATAGCAAAGATAATTTTCGATAGAAGCGAGTGTAACAGAGTAGATGTTTAGGGGGACTTTAACTTTCCAAATATTGACTGGAAATACAACAGTTTGAATAGTTTGGATGGGTCAGTTTTTGTTTGCCGTGTGCAGGACACAGTATGTAGACAGGTCAACAAGGGGAGAGGCCACATTGGATTTGGTACTGGCCAACGAACCCTGCCAGATTTGGAGGCAGATGATCACGTTGGTGATAGTGACCACAATTCAGTTATGTTTTCCAGCATCTGCAGTCCTCACTTTCTCCCACAATTCAGTTATGTTTTCTTCAGCAATTGAAAGGGATAGGTAACTCATGCAGGGCAGTGTTATGGTTGGGGAAAAGGCAACTATGATGCAATTAGACAAGATTTAGCATGCATAGGAGGAGGAAAAAACTGCAGGGGCTGGGCACAATTAAAATGTGGAGCTTATTCAAGGGACAGCTTCAACAAGACCTTGATAAGTGTTCGAGTAAGGGAGTCGTGGTTTACTAAAGAAGCTGAATCTCTTGTCAGGAAGAAAAGATGGCTTATGTAAAGGCGAGAGGTGAAGGTTCAGTTCGGACACTCGAGTGTTACACATTAGCCAGGAAAGATCTAAATACAGCAAGCCAAGGACAGCCCCCGGAGGGGAGATAAGACAACATTGGCAGATAAGATAAAGGAAAACCCTTATGCTTTCTATAGGTATATGAGGAATAAAGAAATGACTAGAGAAAGATTAGGGCCAATCAAGGATATAGTGGATGGAGTCGGAGGAGATAGGAGAAGCAATAAGTGAATATTTTACATCACTATTCACACTGGAAAAAGACAGACAATGTTGTCAAGAAGAATATTCAGATACAGGCTATTAAGGCTAGACAGGATTGAGGTTCACAAGGAGGAGGTGTTAGCAATTCTGGAAAGTGCGAAAATACACAAGTTCCCTGGGCCGGATGGGATTTATCCTAGGATTCTCTGGAAAGCCAGAGAGGAGATGGCAGAGCCTTTGGTTTTGATCTTTATGTCGTGATTGTCTACAGGAATAGTGCCAGAAGACAGGAGGATAGCAAATGTAGCAAACCCTGGTAATTATACACCACTGAGCCTTAATTCACTTGTGGGTAAAGTATTGGAAAAGGTTATAAGAGATAGAATTTATAATCCTCTAAAACGGGGATAAGTTGATTCAGGATAGTCAACGTGAAAGGTAGATCGTGCCTCATCAACCTTTTTGAGTTCTTTGAGATGGTGACCAAACAAGTGGATGAGGGTAAAGTGGTTGATGTGGTAGAACATAGGACATAAAATATTACAGCACAGTACAGGCCCTTCAGCCCTTGATGTTCCACCAACCTATGGAACCAATCTGAAGCCTATTTATCCTACATTATTCTATTTTCATCCAATGACCATTTACATGCCCCTAATATTGGCTAGTCTACGACTGTTGCAGACAGTGTGTTCCACGCCCCTACTACTCAATCAAGAAACTACCTCTGATGTGTCCTATATCTATCACCCCTTGAGCTTGCCATCACCACCCAAGGATAAAAGACTCTCACTGTCCACCCTATTAAACTCTCCGATAATCTCAGATGTCAAAATTCAGTCATGTCTTGACCACCTTCTCTCTATTCGGAGTTGTGCTTCAAGTCCCCCAGCCTTTCCTCAAAAGACCTTCCCTCCATACCAGGCAACGTCCTGGTATATCTCCTCTGAACCCTTTCCAAAGCTTCCATATCCTTCCTATAACACAATGACCAGAACAAAACGCTGCACCAGCGTTTTTAGATTAGATTAGATTCCCTACAGTGTGGAAACAAGCCCTTTGGGCCAAACAGTCCACACCGACCCTCCGAAGAGTAACCCACCCAGACCCATTTCTCTCTGACGAATGCACCTAGCACTATGGACAACTTAGCATGGCCAATTCACCTGACTTGCACATCTTTGTGACCGTGGGAGGAAACTGTAGCACCTAGCGGAAACCCACGCAGATACGGGGAGAATGTGCAAACTCCACACGGACAGTTGTCCGAGGCTGGAATCGAACCTGGCACCCTGTTGCTGTGAAGCAACAGTGCTAACCACTGAGCCACCGTGCCACCCCAATTTTGTACAGCTGCAGCATGACCTTGCAGCTCCAAAACTCAATCCCTCTACCAATAAAAGCTACCACACCATATGCCTTCTTAACAACCCTATCAACCTGGGTGGCAACCTTCAGGGAACAACGTACCTGGTCACCGAGAACTCTCTGCTCATCTGCACTACCAAGAATCTCACCATTAGCCCGGGACTCGGCATTCCTGTTACTCCTTCCAAATTGACTCACCTCACTTTTCCGCATTAAACTCCATTTCCCACATCTCAGCTCAGCGGCTTGTTTATGTCCCTCTGTAACCGGCAAACATCCTTCGACACTATCCACGACTCTGTTGACCTTCGTGTCATCCACAAACTTATCAACCCATCCTTCTGCACCCTCATCCAAGTCATTTTCAAAAATGAATGACGAACAGCAGTGGCCCCAAAACAGATCCTTGCGGTACACCGCAAGTAGCCAAACCCCTAGGATGAACATTTCCCATCAACCACCACCCTCTGTCTTCTTTCAGCTCGCCAATTTCTGATCCAAACCGCTAAAATCACCCTCAATCCCACGCCTCTGTATTTTGTGTAATAGCCCACCGTGGGGAATCTTATAAAATACCTTCCTGAAATCCACGTACGCCACATCTACCATTTTACCCTCATCCACCTGTTTGGCCACCGTCTCAAAGAACTCAATAAGGTTTGTGAGGCACGACCTACCCTTCACAAAACCGTGTTGACTTCCCCTGATCAATGTATTCCTCTCTACAGGATTATAATGAGATGAGATTTATAACCTTTTCCAACACTTTACCCACAACCAAAGGCTTACTGGTCTATTATTACCAGGGGTCTCTCTGCTCCCCTTTATGAACAAGGAGCCAACATTTGCTATCCTCCAGTCTTCTGGCACTACTCCTGTAGACAATGATGACATAAAAGATCAAAATCAAGGGCTCTGCAATCTGCTCCCCCTCTTCCCAGAGAATCCCTAGGATAAATCCCAGCCAGCCCAGGGGAACTTGTGTATTTTCATACTCTCCGGAATTGCTAACACCTCCTCCTTGTGAGCCTCAATCCTGTCTAGTAGTCTGTATACCTGTATTCCCCTCATCAACATTGTCTTTTTCCAGTGTGAACACTGACTAAACATATTCATTTAGCGCTTCCCCCATCTCCTCAGACTCCAAGCACAATTTTCCAACATTATCCTTCATTGGCCCTAGTATTTCTCTCGTCATTCTTTTATTCCTGATATACGGAAATAATGCTTTAGGATTTTCCTTCATCATATGTGCCAATGCCTTCATGTCCCCTCCTGGCTCTTCGTAACACTCTTTAGGTCTATCCTGGCAAACTTGTAGCTCTCAAGCGCCCGAACAGGACTTTCACATCTCATCCCAACATTAACCACCTTCTTTAACTTGACAAGAGATTCAACTTCCTTAGCTCCCCTGCTCGACCACTTCCTCCCTGCCTGACAGGTACATACTTATCAAGGCCACGCAGTAGCTGGTCCTTGAATAAGCTCCACATTTCAATTGTGCCCATCCCCTGCAGTTTCCTTCTCTATCCCACGAATCATGAATCTTGCCTAATCACATCATAATTGCCGTCCCTCCCCAGTAATAACTCTTGCCTTGTGTTATATACCTATCCCTTTCCATTGCTAGAGTAAACTTAACCCAAATGTGGTCGCTATCAACAAAGTGCTCACCTACCTCCAAACCTAACACCTGGCTGGGTTCATTACCCAGTACTAGATCAAACACGGCCTCACCCCTTGTTGGCTTGTCTACATTCTGTGTCAGGCAACCCTCCTGCACACATTGGACAAAAAGTGACCCATCAAGTACTCAAACTAGAATATTTCCAGTCAACATTTGGAAAGTTAAAGTCCTCCATAACATCTACCCTGTTACCCTCACTCCTATCCAGAATTCTCTTTGCTATCCTTTCCTCTATCTCTGGAAAGATTCAGAGGTCTATAGAAAACTCCCAACACTGACCTCTCCTTTCCTGTTTCTAACCTCAGCCTGTACTACCTCAATGGACGAGACCTCAAACGTCCTTCCTGCCATTGTAATACTGTCCTTGACTAACAATGCCACACCTCCCCTTCTTTTACCATCCTTTCTGTTCTTACTGAAGCATCTAAATCCCAGAACCTGCAAGAACCATTCCTATCCCTGCTCTATCCAGGTTTCCGAAATGGCCACAACATCTAAGTCCCAGGTACCAACCCATACTGCAAGTTCACCCACCTTATTCCGGATGCTCCTGGTGTTGAAGTAGACACACTTCAACCCACCTTCCTGCTTACTGGTGCACTCTTGCGACCTTGAAACCTCATTTCTGACCTTTCGTACTGTCAACCCCCTAGACACTGGAACTACAATTTAGATTCCCATTCCCCTGCTGAATTAGTTTAAACCCTCCTGAACAGCATTAGCAATCTCGCTCCCTTCCCCCCCAGGATATTGGTACCCCTCTGGCTCAGGTGGAGGCCATCCTGTTTATAGAGGTCCCACCAAAGCCAAAATGAGCCCCAATTATCCAGATATCCAAATCCCTTCCTCCTGCACAACTCCTGAAGTCACGTGTCCCCTCTCCATATTCCTTGCCTCGCAAGCACATGGCACGGGCAGCAAACCAGAGATAACAACTCTGTTTGGTATCGCACTCTAGCTCCCTGGATTTCTGCCTTCAATCCCCATCCCCTTTCTTACCCATGTCATTACCACCTACGTGGACCATGACTTGGGGCTGCTTTTCCTCAACGATCCCAAAACCACGATCCGAGACATCACGAACCTTGGCACCTGGGAAGCAACCGTGAGTCTCAGAACTTCCTATCTATCCCCCTAACTACAGAGTCTCCAATGACTAATGCTCTACTCATCTGTCCCCTTCCCTTCTGAGCAACAAGGACAGACTTTGTGACAGAGACCTGTACCCCAGGGCTTATCCCTGGTAGGTCATCGCCCGCAACAGTATATTTGTTATGGAGGTGAACATCCACAGGGGTTCCCTCCCCTGCCTGCCTGTTCCCTCCCCATCCGTGGTGTATGTGGATTTCAGTGAAGCATTTGATAAGGTTCCCCATGGTAGGCTATTGCACAAAACACAGAGGCGGGAGACGGGGGGGGGGGGGGGGGGGGGGGTCATTTAGCACTTTGGATCAGGACGTGACTAACTGCAAGAAGGAAGAGGGTGGCGGTTGATGGGAAAATATTCATCCTGGAGTCCAGTTACTAGTGGTGTACAGCAAGCATCTGTTTTGAGGCCACTGCTGTATGCCATTTTAGTGGGTGGCATGGTGGCACAGTGGTTAGCACTGCTGCCTCACAGCGCCAGAGACCCGGGTTCAGTTCCCGACTCAGGTGACTGACTGTGTGGAGTTTGCACATTCTCCCTGTGTCCGCGTGGGTTTCCTCCGGGTGCTCCGGTTTCCTCCCACAGTCCAAAGACGTGCAGGTCAGGTGAATTGGCCATGCTAAATTGACCGTTGTGTTAGGTAAAGGGGTAAATGTAGGGGAATGGGTGGGTTGTGCTTCGGCGGGTCGGTGTGGACTTTTGGGCCGAAGGGTCTGTTTCCGCACTGTAAGTAATCTAATCTAATTTTAATAAATGACCTGGATGAGGGCGGTGGAGGGTAGGTTAGTCAACTTGTGGATGACACTAGGTGAGTGGAGTTGTGAATAGCTGAAGGATGTTGCAGGTTATAGAGGAAAATAGATGAGCTGAGTTGAGAGGTGGCAAATGGAGTTTAATGTGGAAAACAATGAGACATGATTCACTTTGGAGGGAGTAACAGGAATAAAGAGCACTGGACTCACAGTAAAATTCTCGATAGTGTAGACGAGCAGAGCGATCTCAGTGTCCATGTGCATAGATCCCTGAAAGTTGCCATCCAGGTTGATAGGGTTGTTAAGAAGGCATACAGTGTGGTAACGTTTATTGGTAAAGGGATCACGTTTCAGAGCCACGATGACATGCAACAGCTGTACAAAACTCTGGTGCAGCCACACATGGAGTATCGTGTACAGTTCTGGTCACCGCATTATAGGAAGGACATGGAAGCTTTGGAAAGGATTCAGAGGAGATTTAGCAGGACGTTGCCTGGTATGGAGGGATGCTCTCATGAGGCAAGGCTCAGGGACACGAAGCTGTTTTCGTTAGAGAGGAGGTGGTTGAGAGGTGATTTAAATCGAGACCAGTAAGATCATCAGAGGATTAGATAGAGCAGAAGCTTTTTCCTCAGATGGGGATGGCTAGCACAAGGGGACATAGCTTTAAATTGTGGGGTGATAGATACAGGACAGATGTCAACGGTAGATTCTTTACTCAGGTTAGTAGGGTCATGGAATGCACAGCCTGTAAACAGTAGTAGGCTCACCAACTTTCAGAGCATTTAAACAGTCGTTGGATAAACATATGTATGGAAACAATAGTGTAGAAAAATGTGTTGCTGGAAAAGCGCAGCAGGTCAGGCAGCATCCATACAGCAGGAGAATCGACGTTTCGGGCATGAGCCCTTGTTCAGGAAACTAGGTTCCAGCCCAGAAGGGCTCATGCCCAAAACGTCGATTCTCCTGCTGTTTGGATGCTGCCTGACCTGCTGTGCTTTTCCAGCGACACATTTTCAGCTCTGATCTCCAGCATCTGCAGTCCTCACTTTCTCCTAACAGAATAGTGTAGGATAGATGGGCTCGAGATTGGTCTGACAGGATGGCGCAACGTCAAGGGCCACAGGGCCTCTACTTTGCAGTAATATTTTATAGACATGACAGGCCAAAGGCCTCCTTCGATGCTCTCTGACCCTACCAGAACAAGATGGAAGGAGATTTGGGTTAGGGTGGAAACACATGGAAGCCCCTGGATAACATTAGGATCTCAGGCAAGCACAGTTCACTCAAGTGCTTGAAGTTCGAGCAGCTTGTGCTCACACCACAGTTGCTGTGGAAAAGGGAAAATTCTCTGGATTCCTTCTACCAGCAGACAATCACATCACTCGGGATGAGGGTCTCCTTACTCAGTCAGCGGTCAGGGAGAGGAGGTAGAGAAGGGAGACCCCAGGGTTTGGGAGTGCAGCATTGTCTGACCCTGCAGGCATCCAGTATAAATTGAACATTAAAAGATGATATGTTTCTTTTCAGGAGCGGTGAGGCTACATCTCAAACACACTGAGCCATTTGAGTTTCCTTATGTAAGGAAGGATTTCAAACACATTAGAATGAAAAACACAAATTGCTAGAGGTCTGACAGCATCTCTGGGGGAAAAAAAATCAGAGTTAACGCTTCAGGCCTACTGACCCTTTTTCAGAACTGCACATCGCGTGAGCTAGAGGATGAAGCAGAACCAGGGAACAGCTCAGTCAGGATGAATTAATCCAAATACATCCAGGGAACTTATTTGGGTGGAACTGAGAAATAAGAAAGGGATGATCACCTTATTGGGATTGTATTATAGACCGCCGAATAGTCAGAGGGAAATTGAGAGGCAAACTTGCAATAGAGTGGTTATGGTAGGGGATTTTTAAACTTTCCAAGCATAGACTGGGGACTGCGATAGTGTTAAGGGTTTTGATGGAGAGGAATTTGTTAAGTGTGCACAAGAAAATGTTCTGATTCAGTATGTGGATGTACCTACTAGAGAAGGTGCAAAACTTGACCTACTCATGGGAAATAAAGCAGGGCAGGTGACTGAGGTGTCAGTGGGGGAGCACTTTGGGGCCAGCGACCATAATTCTATTAGATTTAAAATAATGATGGGAAAGGATAGACCAGATCTAAAAGCTGAAGTTCTAAATTGGACAAAGGCCAATTTTGATGATATTAGACAAGAACTGGGGGCAGATGTTCGCAGGTGAAGGGACAGCTGGAAAATGGGAAGCCTTCAGAAATGAGATTACGAGAATCCAGAGAAAGTATATTCCTGTCAGGGTGAAAGGGAAGGTGGATAGGTGTAGGGAATGCTGGATGACGAAAGAAATTGAGGATATGGTTAAAACAAAAGGAAGCATATGGCAGGTGTAGACAAGATAGATCTAGTGAATCCTCAGAAGAGTTTAAAGGAGTATATTTAAGAGGGAAAAAAGGGGACTTGAGATAGCTTTGGCAAATAGAATTAAGGAGAATCCAAAGGGTGTTTACAAGTACATTAAGAACAAAAGGGTAACGAGGGAGAGAATAGGGCCCCTCAAAAGTCAGCAAGGCGGCCTTTGTGTGGAGCCGCAGAAAATGGGGGAGATACTAAACGAGTATTTTGCATCAGTATTTACTGTGGAAAAGGATATGGAAGATATAGAATGTAGGGAAATAGATGGTGACTCTTGAAAAATGTCCATATTATAGAGGAGGAAGTGCTGGATGTCTTGAAATGCATAAACGTGGATAAATCCCCAGGACCTGATCAGGTGTACCCGAGAACTCTGTGGGAAGCTAGCGAAGTGATTGCTGGGCCTCTTGCTGAGATATTTGTATCATCGAGAGTCACAGGTGAGGTGCCGGAAGACTGGAGGTTGGCAAACGTGGTGCCACTGTTTAAGAAGGGCGGTAAGGATAAGCCAGGGAACTATAGACCAGTGAGCCTGACCTCGGTGGTGGGCAAGTTGTTGGAGGGAATTCTGAGGGACAGGATGCACATGTATTTGGAAAGGCAAGGACTGAATAGGGATAGTCAACATGGCTTTGTGCATGGGAAATCATGTCTCACAAACTTGACTGAGCTTTTGAAAGAAGTAACAAAGAAGATTGATGAGGGCAGGCAGTAGATGTGACCTATATGGTCTTCAGTGAGGCGTTCGACAAGGTTCCCTATGGGAGTGTGAGCAAGGTTAGATCTCATGGAATACAGGGAGAACTAGCCATTTGGATACAGAACTGGCTCAAAAGGTAGAAGACAGAGGGTGGTGGTGGAAGGTTGTTCTTCAGACTGGAGGCCTGTGACCAGTGGAGTGCCACAAGGATCAGTGCTGGGTCCTCTACTTTTCATCATTTATGTAAATGGTTTGTATGAGAACATAAGAGGTATAGTTTGCCAAAGACACCAAAATTGAAGGTGTAGTGGACAGCGAAGAAGGTTATCTCAGGTTACAACAGGATCTTGACCAAATGGGCCAATGGGCTAAGAAGTGGCAGATGGAGTTTAATTCAGATAAATGGAGGTGCTGCATTTTGGGAAAGCAAATCTTAGCAGGACTTATACACTGAATGGTCAGGTCCTAGGGAGTGTTGCTGAACGAAGAGACCTTGGAGTGCAGGTTCATAACTCCTCGAAAGTGGATTCGCAGGTAGAAACGATAGTGAAGAAGGTGCTTGGTATACGTTCTTTTATTGGTCAGAATATTGAGTACAGGAGTTGGGAGGTCATGCGGCTGTACAGGACATTGGTTAGGCCACTGTTGGAACTGTGTGCGCAATTCTAATCTCCTTCCTAACAGAAAGATGTTGAAAGGGTTCAGAAATGATTTACTAGGATGTTACCAGGGTTGGAGTACTTGAGCTATAGGGAGAGGCTGAATAGGCTGGGGCTGTTTTCCCTGGAGCATTGGAGGCTGAGGGGTGACCTTATAAATCATGACAGGCATGGATAGGGTAAATAGATGAGGTCTTTTACCCAGGGTTGGGGGAGTCCAAAACGAGAGGGGAGAAGATATAAAAGAGACCCAAGGCGCAACGTTTTCACACAGAGGATGGTAAGTGTATGGAATGAGCTGCCAGAGGAAATGGTGGAGGCTGGAACAATTGCAACATTTAAAAGGCATTTGGATGGGTATCTGAATAGGAAGGGTTTGGAGGGATATGGGCCGGGTGCTGTCAGGTGGGATTAGATTGAGTTGGGATATCTGGTTGGCATGGACGGGTTGGACCGAAGGGTCTGTTTCCATGCTGTACATCTTTTTGACTCTATGAAGCGGTGCTTTTGAACAAAGAGAGGTCAAGAGTGTGAACATGATAACATCTGGCAATAAATGGGGATCTCAGGATGTGGTGAGGATAGGTGACGAAGGAATGTAGACTATCATGGAAGCACCAGTGATCCTGGGTAGACTCAAAACTTGAATTGGATTCCACGCTGGGGAGAGTCTGAGCCAGAGACAGTCACTGAGGAACATGGTGCGGCTGTGGAAACGGGTTTTCGCAAATACATTGGAAAATACCAGAAGTGACAACGAAATTAATGACAGTGAACAAAAAAAGACTGGAAGGAAATCCTGTCAGAGACAGGAGCAGCATTTCTTCAAGGAGGGCATGCCTGAAGAGATGGGGCTGAGTTAAACATGACTATGACTGTATAGCAAGCTGAAGAATTTCCTGGTCAGCCATTCTGCTCATATTTGGTACTTTTCTGAAGGGGGGGGGGGGTGTTGCAGAAGTGGGAGGGGTAAGTTGGATAGCACCGTTCATATTTGGGATGGGGGGGTGGTGGGGAAACAAAAGAGAGCACGCAGCACAGCAGACGGAAGGGGGCAGATTAAGGCGAGGCTACGATGAGGTGCATGCTTGGGGAGCACAGAGGGCACTGCAGAAGGAGAGAGGGTAAGGAATTCCAACATGGAAATGGACAGAGAAAGAGCTCTCAATGCATACGAACCTTCTGGTGGTGGTTTGAACCAATAGCCTTCCTTGAGTTTGCTGATACATCGCCTCCACAGTCCAATGGTGCCATTGTACATGATGAGCGCCCGGGAGTACATGTACTCATCGCTGTCCTCACGATCAAACTCCTCACTACTCGGCTGCAGCTCAGTACTGTTCATCTCTGAAAGGCCGGGCCGGCTCCTGTACTCATACCAATGGTCAGTACCAATGGCAGCAGCAATGTACACTGCAGAGATCAGGGCCAAGACACTGCCAATCACCAATGCCGTGGCAAAACGGTTGTCCACCATCGCACCAGTGGATCAGCGTGTGCCAACTGTGGGAGCAAGGGCACAAAGCTTAGCATTAAAGGACAGGGGAATGACAGACAGAGAGATCTTGCAGCAAAAGGAGGAAGCAAACATGAATGCTGGATGAGCGATAGTGTGTGTGTGTGAATGATGTAATGGATTGCAAGGACGAATGACAGCAATGTGGGGAGGGGGTGGAGGGCAGGAGAAGTAGTAGAAATCAACAGGATAGACAAAAGGCTCACACATCACAGAATAAGAGCACGAGCAGGCACAAGTCAGACAGAACAAATTTGAGTGAACTGGACAGATTGCACGTGAGTGATAGAGCAAGGCAAATAGACAGATGTAGGCACATGACCAAATGCAGCAAGCAGTCAAAAGGCCATCACAACAGCACACAGTCACTCCATCACTGCTCTTGCCTCTTTTCTGACCACCCTTCCCATTCTGTTCCAGATATCCTGCACGACAAAGCTCTAATCCTTCCCCATTACCATTCATCAGAATTCTTGGTGCCTGGCTGCTGCTCAGACCTCAGCCACAAACCCCTCACCTTTTGAAATAGGGAGCAGGGCAACCCAGTTCAAGTCAAAAGCAAGGATACTCATTCTCGCCCAACAGATTTCCAAAACTAGCCCCAGTTGCCTGACTTTGGCCCATATACCTCAACCTTTTGTAGGATTGAAACAAGGTCAACGAGATAAATCTCAGAATGAGTGCCCTGTTCGTGGTTGTTAACCTGCCAGAAAAGAGAATGTACTTTCAACATTCACCTTGTCAAGGGGCCCAGATCTTATATGTTTCAATCAAGTCACCTCTGATCCATCCGCCTTTCATGAAACACAAGCCAGATCTGTCCTCTATCTACCCCTTACAGGTATTAGTCTCAGAACCCTTCTCCAAACTACTCCCCAATGATTTACATCCTTTTTTAAATAGGTTTCCTTGCACTCCATCAGCTACCAGCTCAGACATACAGTCAGGCTATGAAACTCACTACATAAACCCAAGTGCCTCTCTGAAGTAGGGTCACCAGACCACTCACTCACTCACTCACTCACTCACTCACTCACTCACTCACTCACTCACTCACTCACCTCCCGTCTGTCTGTCTGTCTGCCTCTCACAATCCAACACTTAAAGGCTCCACTCTTCACCCACTTCCGGTCCTACAGAAGCTCTTCCGGTGATACTACATCCTTACCCAAGCCGTGGCACCGACCACTCCAACGTCACCCAGGAGTTTCGACTGTTACGTCATAGGCATCGCCTCCACCCTTTTATTTCTGGGGCGAGCCTTTCCAGCCGATTCAGCCCCGCCCCAGGCCCACGACGACAACGCGCCCCGCCCCCAGGCCCAACGCGCCCCGCCCCCACGCCCAAGACGACAACGCGCCCCGCCCCCAGGCCCAACGCGCCCCGCCCCCACGCCCAAGACGACATCGCGCCCCGCCCCCTTTATCCCAGCCGCGCCTGAGCACTCTCAGACACGCCCCTTCCTCCTCCTTCTCACCCCCCCAACTCACGAACGTGACGCCTGGCCCCTCCTCACCCCGCCGCCGCTTCATGCCATAATCTTCGCCGAACCTCCTCGCCCTAGGCCCCGCCTCCACATCCTGAGCCCCGCCCCCTGACCGCCGCGCCCGTCAACTCAGCCGCCCCCCCCCTCGCATTCGGCTCCGTCTGCCGGCGCTCAGCCCCTTCCCCTTATTTCAGCCCGCAACTCGTCATTCAGCCCCGCCCCCTCCCTTTTGGCCCCGCCCTCCTCTACTCAACTGTACTCCCACGGCACCCAGCCCCGCCCTCTCCCTTCTAGCCCCGCCCCTGGCAGTCAGGCCGTCCCCCTGAACACGACGTTCCGCCCACTGGCACTCAGCCCCGCCCCCTTCCATTTCAGCCCTGCTCCACCCCTTTCAGCCACGCCCCCGACTCTCAGTCCTGCCCTGTGGCACTCAGCCCCGCCCCCCGCGCTCAGCCCCGCCCCCGCGCTCAGCCACGCCCCCTCCCATTTAAGCCCTGCTCCACCCCTTCCAGCCACGCCCCCGGCACTCAGCCCTGCCTTGTGGCACTTAGCCCCGCCCCTGGCACCTAGCACCGCCCACCAGCTCTGCCATGTCACTCTGAGCAAGTTGAGGATGGTCTGGGTGCAGAGATCTCTTGCTTTCCACTCCACGCCCCCTCCCTCCACTTGTTGCCTGCTGGCCTTACCCACTTACGGTTGCAGTTTCAGATTGACATGAACTGCCACCTGTTCCACCATGGCGGAACCAGGGCTGAAGAACTGAAATCCGGGGTGGGGCACTAGTACTTGCACTGATCAACTCATCCAGAATCTCTTAAGTACTGAATTTCTCTGTCACCCCTCCATGGCAGACAGTGAAATCTGAATCCGTTAAATCTCTGGCCTAATGGTGATCATACAGCTACCATCAATTCTCATGAAACCCCATTGAAACACAATTGTCCTTAAGGGAGGGAAATCTCCCATTTCTACCTGGTATTGACTGCAGCAATGTGTTTGTCCCCTAGGCACTGGGCACTTAAGGATGGTCAATAAATTCTGGCCTCAACTGTTTGTGTTGGGAAGGCTGTGAACCACATCTATATTGGTTGTGGATGATTGTACCCTTTAGTTCTCTTTAAAAAGATTTGTTCTTTTGGGGTCCCTTCAGTTCCACGCTCTTAATATTTGGGCGCCTGGAGAAGGGCACGTCAGAGGACCTCCTCTTGGGTCTGCCCTTGGAGCTGGCTAAAATTGCCAGCAACCAAAGCAGGCAGCGGGATGTGGAGGGGCTTAATAGTTCCCAACTGCCTGCCTCTCTTTTGCGACTATGTTCATGCCTGGATGCCCTTGGAGAGAGAGCATGGAGGTGCTTCTTTGAGTCCCAGCAGCTTCTCCAGATTCCCAATTACACCGGAAACGCTGACTTCGCCACCTGCTGATGCTGCCTGACTTGCTGTGTTATTCCAGCCCCCTGCTTGTCTACCTTGGATTCCAGCATCTGCAATTTTCTTGTCTCCAACAAAACTTGACCAGCAGCCGCAAACAAAACAGCTTGTTTAAACCAAACCCTGAACTAGGAGAAATGATGATTCCCCTTACATTGTACAAGTGTTTTAAAAAACACTTCAAAGTTTTTTTTCAAGTAGAAATTTCCAGACATATTAGAACCTCTGTCTTTACAATCCCTCTGAAAGAAAAACCAAGGACAACATAACCTTGTGTGAGAAATAAAACTCACATATTAATAAATTTCAGTCCGAGTCAAATTCTGAAGCAGCGAATTTTATTGATACGTACTTGCAAGAACGGGTACCTAACGAGTAAGCACACTGATCTGAGGGTTACATTCTGACTTGTGCTGTTCAGCTGCATCTCTCGGTCCTCCTCTTTCACCCCATTGATTACTTTTACTGTAGCACGTAGCCTATCACAAGATCAAGCTTCGCTCCATCTTTGTCTAGCTTCTCTCCACCTCTGTTTACTTCTCCCATGACTCTAAGCCTGTCGCCCCTTACTCTTATTTATCTCATTCCTTATATGTGACTATCCTAGCATAGTTAGCTGTCTTTGTGCGATCATCCTGCCAAACTAAATTCCATCCGTTGGCCACATCCGTCCTGCGACTGGCATACTCTTCTCCTGTTACTGGTACATCCCGCTCCATGGTTGCTCTGCCCTATTAGTCATAGATAATTCGGCCTGTTTTCGCTTCTCCTATTGTCCTATGCCTCGTACATCCTGCTCCATAATTGCTCTGCCCTATTAGTCAGAGATAATTCCACCTATTTTTGCTTCTTTCTGTTCTTCTATGTCGGGTACATCCCGCTCCACGATGGCTCTGCCTTATTAGTCATAGATAATTCTATCTGTTTTCGCTTCTCACTGTTTAGTATTTGTATGCCTAATTTTATAATGTAAGCTTTTGCAGAAACAACGCCTGTTCCCTTATTCTGCACAATTTTAACCCTATATCTTACACCTTGTTAAAGGACATCGTTACACAGTGTGAGGTTGTCCATTTTGGAAGGACAAATAAGAATGCGGAATACAGGGTTAACAGTAGGGTTCTTAGTAAGGTGGAGGAGCATTCATTAGCAGAGGGATTGAATTCTAGAGTCGTGAGGTGATGTTGCAGCTGTACAGGACTTTGGAGTACTGTGTGCAGTTCTGGTCACCTCACTTTAGGAAAGATGTGGAAGCTTTGGAGAGGGTGCAGAGGAGATTTACCAGGATGTTGCCTGGAATGGAGAATAGGTCGTACGAGGATAGGTTGAGAGTGCTAGGCCTTTCTCATTGGAATGGCAAAGGATGAGGGGTGACTTGAGAGAGGTTTATAAGATGATCAGGGGAATAGATAGAGTAGACAGTCAGAGACTTTTTCCCCGGGTACAACAGAGTGTTACAAGGGGGCATAAATTTAAGGTGAAGGGTGGAAGGTATAGGGGGGATGTCAGGGGTAGGTTCTTTACCCAGAGAGTGGTGGGGGCATGGAATGCGCTGCCAGTGAGAGTGGTAGAGTCAGAAGCATTGGTGACCTTTAAGCGGCAATTAGATAGGTACATGGATAGGTGCTTAAGCTAGGACAAATGTTCGGCACAACATCGCGGGCCGAAGGGCCTGTTCTGTGCTGTATTGTTCTATGTTCTATGTTCTATGATCTATGTTCTATGTTCTATATTCTAGGTGTAAAAAAACCTGCCCCCGTGTCTTTTTAACACGTTTCTCCTCTCACCTTAAAAATATGCCCCCTAGTCTTGAAATCCTCCAACCTAAGGAAAAATCACCTGCCATTCACCTTATCTAAACCCCTCACGACTTTATAAACTTCTGCGAGGTCATCGCTTAACCTCCGATGCTCCAGTGAAAAATGTCCTCAACTATCCAGCCTCTCCATATTCGGCAACATCCTGGCAAACCTTTTCTGAATCCTATCCAGCCTAATAATATCTTTCCTATGACAGGGCAACTAGAACTGGGTACAATGCTCCAGAACAGGCCTCACCAAAGTCCAGTATAATCTCAACATGACATCTCAACTCCTATACTCAAAGGTCTGAGCAATGAAGGCAAGCGTGCTAGATGTCTTATTAATTGCCCTATCCATGTGCAATCCTATTCAAAGATTTATGCACCTGAACCCCTAAGTCTCTCTGTTCTACAACACTACCTAAGGCCCTACTCTTAATTTTTAATTGTGTAAGTCTGCACTTGCTAGTTTACCTTCCATTTATCCAAATTAAACTCCATTTGTCACTCTTCATCCCATTGACCCAACTGACCAACAGCTCTTTATGATCTTAGGTTGTCTTCTTCTACTTAGATCTGCTCTAAGACTCAAAACATTAACTCTGCTTCTCTCCCCAGAGATGCCACTAGACCTGCCCAGTTTAAGCAACAATTTCTGTTCTTGTTTCAAGGCTCATGCTCTCTCACTTTTGCCTGCAATACCTTTGCTCACTCACTCTCTGCCACCCTGATCCATTCTGAGACAACGAATCCTTCATTGCCCCCCTGCACTGCCCACTCACACACCTCCGCCAAAAGTAATAACTTTTGCCCACCACCATCACCTACTTTAACAACTGCCTCTCTCGTGTATGAGGGAAGAGTCATTGAATCATAGAATCGCTACAGTGTGGAAACAGGCGCTTCGGCCTAACAAGGCCACACCAACCTCCAAAGAGTAGCCCATCCAGACCCATTCTCCTACCGTGTATTAACTCGTACCTAATGCACCTAACTTATACATCCCTGAGCACGATGGGACAATTTACCACGGCCAATCCAACCTAACCTGCACATCTTTGGACTGTGGAAGGAAACCAGAGCACCCGGAGGAAACCCACACAGACACGGTGAGAATGTGCAAACTCCACACAGACAATCGCCGAAGGCAAGAATCGAACCTGGATCCCTGGCGCTGGGAAGCAGCAGTGCTAACCACTGAGCCACCATGCCACCACGAGCAGCAAGCGAGAAGGGCAGAAAACTCCAAGATGGGTAGTGGGCTTTCGACATTGAGCTCCTCACATCTTAGGGGTACAGGATCTTGATTGCCCTGAACAGCTCACGGAACATGTTCAAACCCCTGCCCCAGACTTGAAGCTACCTCCCTTGACGGAGAACTGTTGACAGCCACGACAAACTTCCTGGCATCACGTTTGTGCTAGGCAACACAGCAATGCAGCAGTGTAGCCGTGGTTGAGGGGCAAGGCACAGAATGGCAAAGCAGCAATGCTTGTAAGCATCCAAGTTAGTGCACATTAAGAGAGCAAGCGAGCAGCAGAGCGGTCCAGTCCATGAGCTGGGCGTGTGGTCCCGAGCACAGAGTGCCCTTCATTGGAGCGTCACAGTGAGAGTTGCCGATGAGGCCCGAGGTGTGGCACTGGAGTGCAGGGAGGCCCCGCGAGTGAATTTGAAATGTGCCGTGAGAATCCTGAGAAGCCGTCAGATGTCAGGTGCCAAAGTTTGTGGACGTGAGGGGCACGTGGCCTGTGCCCAAGTAGTGTGCCCTGACGTGTTGGTGCCTGGTATCCACCATGGACGTCCTTTGGCCCAAGTGGCAAGCTGAAATGTCACTGGGCACCCACTCTGATTTGGTTGCTGAGATTGGCATCCAATTTGGTAAGATTGGAGCACATTAAAGAGGCAGAATGTGCACTATTCAGGTGGTTAGCAGGTAATAATTCCTCTGAATAGGCAACTCGCCACCGCCCAGGAAAAAATCTTGCCTTGATGCAATTAAAGCTATAGTAAAATGCTCCTGACTTCAGGAATCCTCATGATCTTTTTCAGCCCTAGACCACTTCAGTTAAATCCTTATAACATTTTGCTTGCAATTTTCAAGATGACGCCAAGTTGGGGTTTTTTTAGTGAGCACTCGAGAGGACCACCGTCAATTACCGGAGGTACAGATAGATTTGCCAAATAGGGAATAGTTGATGAAAATAATTCAACCCTGGATAAATGTGAGGTACCAGCAGCCTTTGTTTTAACCAGTACCTTGTCAACCGACACTCTTTTGAGAAAACAGCGAAAATATATATACTTCAAATACTGTAATGTCTCAGTATTTACACTGTAAATAATGTGTAACAGTGGTGTGTATACACCTGCATTGCATTTCTATGACTTGCTTTTTCCATTGATTTTCAGAGGCCGAGGCATTTTTTGAGGATCTTGACGTCTTAAAATTTTGCGTGGTGCGGATCTACTGTGATTATTCGATGTTGTGGCCATTTTGGAGACATGGATAGAGCAGGGTCAGGAATGGATGTTGCAGGTTCCGGGGTTTAGATCTTTCATTAAGATCAGGGGAGGTGGTAAAAGAGGGGGAGGTGTGGCTTTGTTAGTCAAGGACAATACAACAGTGGCTGAAAGATCTTTTGATGAGGACTCGTTTACTGAGGTGGTATGGGCTCGGGTTAGAAACAGGAGAGTAGAGGTCACACTGCTGGGAGTTTTTTAATAGGCCTCCGCAAAGTTCCAGTGATGTGGGGGAGAGGATCTGATTCTGGGTAGGCATGAAAGGTAGGCATGAAAGGAACAGGGTGGTCATAATGGGGTCTTTAGCTTCCCTCACATTGACTAGAAATACTATAACTCTAGTACAGTGGATGGATCAGTTTTTGTCCAATGTGTGCAGTATGTTGAAGGGCCGACAAGAGGGGATCTGGTACTTGGTAATGAACCAGGCCAGGTGTTTGATTTAGTGGTAGCACTTTGGAGCAAGTGACCATAATTCAGTCATGTTTAGTTTAGCGATGGAAAGGGATTGGTACATGCCAGAGGGCAAGAGTTATCGATGGGGGAAGGACAATTATAATGCAATTTGGTCAGACTTAGGATGCATAGAATCGGGGAGCAAAATGCAGGGGATGGGGATAATCAAAATGTGGAGCTGATTTAAGGAACAGATATTGTCTTTGATAGGTATGTTCCTGTCAGGCATGGAGGAAGTGATAAGGTAAGGGAACCATGGTTTACTAACAAAATTGTATCTCTTATTAAGCAGAAGAGGGAGGCTTATGTGACATTGAGATGAGATGGTTCAGATGTGGCAATGGAGGGTTACAGATTAGCTGGGAAGGATTTAAAGAGAGAGTTAGTAAGAGCAAGGAGGGGACATGAGCAGTCTTTCACAGGTAGAATAAAGGAGAACCCTAAAGTTTTCTATAGGTATGTGAGGAATAAAAGGATGACTAGGGTAGGAATAGGGGCAGTCAAAGACAGAAGTAGTAAGTTATGTGTGGATCCTGTGGAGATCAGAGCGGTGCTCAATGAATATTTCTCATCATTTTCACTCAGGAAGAAGAGAATATTGTCGAGGAGAGGACTGAGATACAGACTATTAGACTGTAAAGGGTTGAGGTTAGTAAGGAGGAGATGTTATCAATTCTAGAAGGTGTGAATGTAGATAAGTCCCCTTGGCTGGTTGGGATTTATCCAAGGATTCTCTGGGAAGCTTGACAGGAGATGGCAGAGCCTTTGGCCTAGATCATTGAGTTATTGTTGTCTATAGGTTTAGGACCAGAGAACTGGAGAATTGCAAATGTTCTGCCCTTGGTGAATAAGGGCAGTTGAGATGACCCAAGTCATTATAGACCAGTGAGTCTTAGGTCTGTTATAGTAAAAGCTTTGGAAAGGATTATGAGAGATAGGATTTATAATCATTTAGCAAGCAACAATTTACGTGGAGGTAGACAACATGGTTTCGTCAAGGGCACGTCATGTCTCACAAACTTCATTGAGTTTTTTGAGAAGGTGACCAAGCATGTGGATGAGGATAGGGTAGTTGACATGGTGTACATGGACTTCAATAAAGCCTTTGATAATGTTCCACTTGGTAAGCTTTTGGAGAAAATATGGAGGCATGGGATTGAGGGTGATTTAGTAGTTTGGATTAGGAACTGGCTTTCTGTTAGAAAGCAGTGCGTGGTAGTTGATGGAAAATATTCAGCCTGGAGTCTGGTTACTAGTGTGTGCCACAAGAATCTGTTTTGAGACCTCTGCTGTTTTTCATTTTTATAAATGACTTGAACGCAGACATAAGTGAATGGATTAGTAAGTTTGCAGATGACACGATAGTCAGTGGAGTGGTGGACAGTGGGGAAGAATGTTGCAAGTTGCAGGGGGACTTGGATAAACTAAAGATTTGGGCTGAGAGGTGGCAACTAGAATTGAATACAGATAAATGTGAGGTGATTCACTTTGGGAAGAATAACAGGAAGGCAGAGTACTGGGTCAATGGAAAGATTCTTGGTAGTGTGGATGTGCAGAGGGATTTTGGTGTCCATGTACATAGATACCTGAAAGTTTCCACCCAGGTTGATAGTGCTGTTAAGAAAGCACACAGTATGTTAGGTTTTATTGGTAGAGGGATTTGAATACATCGAGTTAAACCCCATCTAACCAGCCCCTGAGAGAAGGAACTGGAAGTGAATTCACCACAGGACATGGCATCACCACAGGAAATAACATCACCAACCCAACATATAAATAGAAAGCAAAAATTATCAGCAGTGCTTTGCCTGAGGCCCACCGAAGATGTTACTTAGTAGGGTGACGAAACATCTGGAAATGAACCTTCCAGCTCAGCGAGCAAACCTACATTCAAAAATGATCCAAGTTTTTAAAAAAATACTCATTCATAAGATGTGACGTCACTGGCTGGACCTCCCTTGAGAAGTGGTGAGCTGCCTTCTTGAACCGTTGCATCATTTGCTGGAGATACACAACAGAAGAATTTTCAGGATTATTGACCCAGTGACACTAAAGGAACATTGATATATTTTCAAGTCAGGATGGTGAATAGCTTGAAGGGGAACAGGCAGGGGTTTTGTGTTCCCATGTATCTGCTGCCCTGGCCCTTCTCAACGCTGGTGGTCATGGATTCATTGTCCAAAAGAAGCCTTGGTGAATTTCTGCAGTCCATCTTGTAGCTGCAACACACTGCTGCTGCTGAGCATCGGCGGTGAAGGGAATGAATGTTTGTGCATTGAGTGCTAATCAAATGGGCGCTCTGGCTTGGATGGTGTGGAGCTGCATTCATCCAGGCAAGTGGGCAGTGTTCCATCACACTCCTGACCAGTGCCTTGCAGATAGTAGACAAGTCTTTGGGAGGCAGGCGCTGCAGGATTCCTAACTTCTGAGCTGTTCCTGTAGCCACTATATTCAAATGGCCTGTCCAAATCAGAGGAAGAGCGTCTCATCTTCCGCCTAGGAACCCTCCAACCACAAGGGATGAATGCAGATTTCTCCAGCTTCCTCATTTTCCCTCCTCCCCACCTTATTTCAGTCCCAACCCTTGGACTTAGCACCGCCTTCTTGACCTGCAATCTTCTTCCCGACCTCTCCGCCCCCACCCCCTCTCCGGCCTATCACCCCCACCTTCATCTCCTTCCACCTATTGCATACCCAGCGTCCCTCCCCCCTACCTTTGATCTTAGCCCGCTCGGCACACCTTCCTCATTCCTGAAGAAGGACTTATGCCCGAAACATCGATTCTCCTGCTCCTTGGATGCTGCCTGACCTGCTGCGCTTTTCCAGCATCACATTTTTCAGTTCTGGTCAATAGCAACTTGGATGTTGGTAGTGGGGGATTCAGTGACAGTAATGCCATTAAATGTCAATGAAATGATGGCAGGATACCCTCTTGTGTGGCGCAAACTGTATTTGCTGTTTGTCATCCCAAGCCTGGATATTGTCCAGGTCTGGCGGCATTTAACATTGGCTGCTTCAGTATCTGAGGATTCACGAATGGTGCTGAACATTGTGCAATTTTCGGCAAACCTCATCACTTCTGACTTGATGATAGAGAGAAGATCATTGGTGAAGCAACTGAGGATGTTTGGGCCTCAGGTAGTATGTTGAGCAACTATTGCAAATCAGCCATTGACTTGGCATGACTGACCTCCAACAAGTGCACCTAGATTCCTTTGGGCTATGACAGCAGCCAGCAGTGAGTTTTGCGTCCACCACCAATTCCCATTTGGACTTTGAATGTCCTCTGCCATTTGATATGACCCCGGCTGATCTACTTCAGGAATCAACCTGAACAGGCCCAACCTCACGAGTAACCTTTGACCCGCTTGCCACTCCTTTATCTTCTTAAGCTCAGAGTTAAAAATACTCGATGACACAGATTGCTTAGAAAATAAATTCCACAGCCAAATGATCCTCCAAGAAAAACAAGGATTCACCTCATTTCCGTCTTAGATGGAGGTTCCCTTTTTCTCGGACAGTGTCCCCTCAGTCTAGTCAGTCCTGACTGGGTGATCCAATGTGACCCCGCAAGATGCTACAACCAGCAGTTAAAATCTGGTTGAGGGAAGCAGGTAGGCCCACAAGGAATATTTCTCACTAATGCTGAATAATGGATCCTTAATGCCAGGGATCTGTGTTGAGCTTTTGGAATATCCTGACCTTAACTCTAGAGAATAGAATCCCGACAGTGTAGAAATAGGCCATTTGGCCCAACAAGTCCACACCGACCGTCCGAAGAGTAACCCACTCGGACCCATTCCTTTATCCTATTACTTTACAGTTCCCCTGACTAATGCGCCTAACCTACACATCCCTGAACACTACGGGACAATTTAGCACGGTCAATATACCTAACCTGCACAGCTTTGGTGAAAACTGGAGCACTGGGGGAAACCCATGCAGACATGGGGAGAATGTGCAAACTCCACAGAGTCGCCCGAGGCTGGAACTGAACCTGGGTCCCTGGCGCTGTGAAGCAGCAGGGCTAACCATCCAGCCATCATGCTGTGGTGTGTCCCTCTGTCTAATGGAGATGAGAACAGGGTACTGGGAAGATGGGGGCCGAACTTGAACTGCCTCATCATCAGGAACTGAGGGATAGGCAAAACCATCTCAAGTCCTTCTCTGAGTCTACCCCTCCCTCAGTGGAGCATCACCAGCATGTACGTGTTGACCCTGCGAGGTGACCCAATGCAGGGCTCTTTTCGCCCATTCATTCTGACTGAGAGGGAACCTGTATCCTCAGATTTCCAAAAGGTTTTGGATAGGGTGCCATGTCCAGAGATTGTCCGGTGATCATTAATCTAAGGACATTCAAGAGCCAAATCAATGAGCACCTTTGAGATGTTCCAAATGCTCTTTAGCTAATAAAGTGAATCTAAGCTCCTGCCATGAGTGTAATGAAGGAAACGTGGCAGCTAATCTGTGCACAGCCAGCTCCCACAAATGACAATGTTGTGAATGTCCATTTCAGTAAATGTTCACGGAGAAATATTACTGTGGAGCAGTTCTCCATTTATCTTTCAAATAGTGTTTTTGTGTTGAGCTGTCAGATTGTCCAAAAGGCATTGCCTCTGCTCATCTAGCACTCCCACTGAACTATTTTTCTGTCCGAGGCGACAATATTCCCTCGCCGATGCCCTCCTGAAAGTGCAGCAGACTCTTTATACTGACCCTCTCGCCAGGGCAGTACTCGCCCAGTATTGAAATTCTTAACTTGAGGTCGTGCAGCACTACTGAGCATATGAGAGAACAGCAGTCTCTCTGTACTGACCTTCTGTTAGTGCAATGCTCCTTCAGTATTGATGCTGTCAGTGCAGTCCTCCTACTGTATTAATGCTCTGGCTGTATAGTGTTCCCTCAGCGATGATCCTCTGTCAGTGCAATGTTCCCTCAGTATTGACCCCCTGTTAATGCAGTGCTCCCCCATGGATCCTCTGTCAATTCAGTGTTCCCTTGATGCTGACTCTCCAATAAGGTAGTCCTTTTTTGCTGATTTGATGTTCCTTCAGTATTAATCACTCAATGACCTCAAAGTCTCTGACAATGTACATCCCCTTCAATTCAGGATTCTTTCACCCATTCATTGTGACTGAGAGAGAACCTGCACTTCTCAGATTTCCAAAAGGATTTGGATAGGTTGCCACGCAATCACAAAGTAAGTGTTAATAAATTAGCGTGAGTGGAGGATAAGGAGAAAGTGAGGACTGCAGGTGCTGGAGATCAGAGTGGAGAGTGCAGTGCTGGAAAAGCACAGCAGGTCAGGCAGCATCCCAGGAACAATAGAATCGACGTTTCGGGCAAGAGCCCTTCTAGAGGAATGAGGGTTGTTTACAGATACGAAGCAAAGCGAGATTGTATAAATGAGCAACTTTCAAGTTGGCGTCCTGTCCCTAGTGGAGTGTGGCAGGATCAGTGCCCACGTTTCATCTGTTTGCCATCTCTGTTAATTGCCTTTGCCCAAGCACTGAAAATGCAGAGTCAAAAGAGAGTATAAGCTGTGAGAGGGCGCAAAAACATCCTGCAAAGAGACATAGAGGAATGAAGTGAGTGGGCACAAAGGTGGACTATAATATGGGGAAGTGGGAGGTTATTCGTTTAAGCAATAAGAACAGAAAGGCAGAATGGTTTCATTCTCACAAACATCACTGGCAACTATTGAACTTCCAGAAGGCTTGGGCACACTCCTGGAAGGAACATACATTGTAGCCAGGGGTTTGGAGAACCAAGAAAGAATGGAATGAGATATTCCTGGATGAGACAACAATCAGAGCATTGTCCTCGATATCAAAGGAAGGATGGAGGTTCACTAAATTGTTTCCTGGGATGGGAGGATGTCCTCTGAGGGGGGAGCTGTTTGAATTGGGGTTCAAGAAGATACTACCTCATCGATATACGTAAGATACTGATGAAGCTTGACTGGGTTAAAACTGAGAGATGGTTTCTTGCTCGCTAGGGACTCTAGAACGCCAAGTCCCAGGAAAAGAAATGACCCTTTTGCCCTCAGCGCAAAAGACACATCTTCACTGAACGCTCGTCATTGCTGAATCTCTTTCAGGTTGGGATAGGCACGAATCAACGGAGTGACTAGGTCAGGGTAGTGTCGAAGCCAAAGAGCAACCATGAACAGGAAAGCAGATCCGAGGGGCCGAAGGGTGCTCTCCCGCTCCTATCTGGCTGTCCTGATGACCTTGCATTTGAACTTTCACGTCTGATTTGTATCTGTTTCGAAACTCCCACACAACACCCTCAGCAGAGCCAACAATTCATGTCAAGATTGAAACCCTCTTCACAGCTCACCACCAGTAACCACAACCTACGTCACCACATGCACATCCGTCCAGATGATGATCAATCCTTGCCAATGCCAGAAATCTTAACTGAACAGATTTCTTTTCAGTCTCTTTTCTGTTGAGCTTACCACAGGTAAACGACCTTTCCAGACTAAATCTGCTGTGTATCAGCGTTTTCAGATCTTTATATTTTGAAATGGCAAAATATTGTGACAGTTCGACCAGTCTTTCTGCCTCACTAAATGTCAGCGATTTCTCTCTTTCTGACTGTACCTCTCCATCCATCTATTATTGTTTCGTTCACACTTATACCCCAGACACAAGTACACTTTTTGAAACTGCTTTCAGACAAACGGTCAATGCTTCAAAGATCAAACAAATTTCAGTCCCAGAACCAAACACAGACAATGCTGCGCTGTCAGAGAGTCAGTACTGAGAGATTGCTGCACTATTGGAGGGTCAATACTGAGGAATTGCTGTATTGCTGGAGGGTCAGTAAAGAAGGGGGATTGCTGCACTGTTGGACAGTCAGTACTGAGTGACTGGTGCACTGTTGAAGGGTCAATAATGTGGACGTGCTGCACTGTCAAAGGATCAATTCCTGAGGGAGTGCTGCACTGTTGGAGCATCAGTACAGAGGCAGTCTGCACTGTCAGAGGGTCCATAGCGAGGGAGTGCTGCACTGTCAGAGATTAATTACTGAGGGAATGCTGCACTGTCAGATGGTCCATAGTGAGGGAGTGCTGCACTGTCAGACTTCATTACTGAGGGAGTGCTGCACTGTCAGACGCTCATTACTGAGGGAGTGCTGCACTGTCAGACTTTGTGACTGATGGAGTGCTGCACTGTCAGATGATCAGTAGTGAGGGAGTGCTGCACTGTCAGATGGTCAGTAGTGAGGGAGTGCTGCACTGTCAGATGGTCAGTAGTGAGGGAGTGCTGCACTGTCGGACGCTCATTACTGAGGGAGTGCTGCACTGTCAGATGGTCCATAGTGAGGGAGTGCTGCACTGTCAGATGGTCAGGAGTGAGGGAGTGCTGCACTGTCGGACGCTCATTACTGAGGGTGTGCTGCACTGTCAGATGGTCCATAGTGAGGGAGTGCTGCACTGTCAGACTTCGTGACTGAGGGAGTGCTGCACTGTCAGATGGTCAGTAGTGAGGGAGTGCCACATGTCGAAGGGTCAGTACCAATGGAGTGCTGAACTGTTGAAGGGTCAGTACTGAGGGACTGTATTGTGAGGCCCAGTAGGTTAGCACTGTGCCTCACAATGCCAGGGACCCGAGTTCAATTCCAGCCTTGGGCGACTGTCTGCACAGAGTTTACACGTTCTCCCTGTGTCTGCGTGGGTTTCCTCTGGGTGCTCTGGTTTCCAAAGATGTGCAGGTCAGGTGGATTGGCCATGCTAAATTGCCCATAGTGTTAGGTGCATTAGTCAGGGGTAAATGTACGGAAATGAGTCCGGGTGGCTTACTCTTCAGCTAGTCGGTGTGGACTTGTTGGGCCGAAGGGCCTGTTTCCACACTGTAGGGAATCTAATCTATAGAGGAACAAAAGCTGGAAAATGAAGTCAGTGTATTCAAACCTTTGTTGACCATGTGTACACAATGGATCAAATGCCTATAGATGGATGTCAGAGTCCAAGAATGTATTTTAAAAATCTATATGTTGTGGTTCAAGCTTTGAAACAAATCTCATCTCCTATTCTCACCATCTATGATTTAGATGTTTCCAACTATCCTTTTTAAGACTTTATAACAGATGGCAAAAGCACATTTGAAAAGTCAAACCAGCAGGAAGATTTATTTTACTGGGATTGTAATACACTGAAATATAAGCCTGCCCGCAAACACAGAAGGGAAGAAATTGTATTAAAATGGATGCAGAGGTATCAAACAACCCAGAGACACCAGTTCATCAATATCCTTGCTTCTGAGATAGAGTCCAAAACTGGAATTTGCATTTTAGAATTCATAGAGTCTTAGAGATGTCTGGCATGGAAACAGACCTATCATAGAATCACTACAGTGTTGAAACAGGCCATTAGGCCCAACAAGTCCCACACCAACCCTTTGAAGAACAACCAAACACAGACCCATTCCCCTCCGCCATCACTCTACATTTCTCCAGGTTACTCCACCCTAACCTACACACCCCTAAACACTATGGGTGATTTAGCACATCCAATTCACCCAACCTGCACATCTTTGGGTTGTGGGAGGAAACCGGAGCACACGGAGTAAACCCACGCATACACGGGAAGACTATGCAAACTCCACACAGACATTCACCCAAGGGGGCATCTAACCTGGGTCCCTTGCACTGTGAGGCAGCAGTGCTAACCACTGAGCCACCATGCCACCCTAACCTAATCTATTCCCATTTGCCAGCACTTTAGAGGGATCTCTAAACCCTTCCTCTTCATATACTGACCCAGATGCCTTTTAAATGCTGCAGTTGTGCCAGCCTCCACCACTTCGTCTGGCAGCTCATTCCATACATTCACAACCCTCTGTGTGAGGAAGTGGACCCTGAGGTCCCTTCTTTGGATGATTGGCTAACCAGGAGGTCAGGGGTCATGGACCATTTCTGATCTCGTTAAATGTCTTTGAACATCTTCTGAGGATTATCGCCAACTTGTAAACTCTGCTTCACCATTTCTGTGAAAGGAAGTTGAGTGCTTACAATGAGCACACATACAGGTCATTGATGTTGTTTTATACAAGCCGGAGACCTACCCTGCATAACCTCTTGTACCGGCTTTAACAGCATCAGTAAAGTTGTATGAAGTAGCATTGACTCCTTGGTGACCACTATTTAGATATTATACAGTTAAAAGACATCTGTGCTCAACCTTGTGTAATGCATATGACCAAGCCCAAAAGGGGCTAGAACCTATTTATCTTTAAGACCACAGCTTGCATTGCAGATGACCAACTGTTTTTGGCCCATCTCAGAGGGTAGGGTTTGCACAATTGACAGTCGGGCTTTGGGAGTTATAGAACAGAGGGACCTAGGGGTACAGGTACTTAATTCTTTGTAGTTTGCATCACATATAGACAAGAGTGGATAAAAAGTGTTTAGCACACCTGCTTTCATTGCCTCGCTCAACCTGAATTGAGACCTACAGAGCAGGCTGTGAACAAGGCAATCACAACGGGCCAGAATCGGATATTTGACCATAAAACAAGGAGAAATAGGTGGGCAACACAGTTACTCTTAGATGGATCTGATCCAACGCAAACAGGAGTTTCGGGATCTTTTCTTTTAACTTGGTTAGTTTCCTAGTTTCCGTCCTTAGTCCGTCTGGCAGAAAACAGAGAACGGGGATAAAAGTGTCTTTCTCAGGATGGCAGCCAGTGACAAGTGGTGTTCCGCAAGGCTCAGCGCTGGGTCCACAAATTTTCCCTTTGTACATTAACGATCTAGCTGAAGGAACTGAGGGCAGTCTGGCTATGGTTGTAGATGATACAAAGATAGGCAGCGGGACAGATAGTATTGCGGAGGCGCAGAGGCTGGAGAAAGATTCAGGTAGTATAACTGTGTGGGCAAAGAAATGACAAAGTGCAATGTGGGAAGGTGTGAGGCCATTCACTTTGGCAGGAAGAATAGAGCATGGACTATTTTCTAAATAGGGAGAAAATTCAAAATTTGGAGTGTAAGACAATTGGGAGTTCTCGTCCAGGATTCCCTCAAGGTAAACTTGCAGATTGACTCAGTAGTTGAATTGAATTGAATTAAATTGAGATGAGTTGAATTTATTGTCATGTGGCCTGGGCACAGTGAAAAGCTTCATCTTGCGAGCAATACAGACAGATCACAGAGTTAATGAGCATAGATAGTAAATAATAGGGAAACAACGACAAAAACAAAAACACAGGGACAGGTGAATGTTCAGAGTTTGTGAGTCCGTTCAGTATTCTAACAACAAGTGGGTAGAAACTGTTTTGAAACCGGCTGGTGTGTGTGTCCAGGCTCCTGTCCCTTCTCCCTGATGGTAGAGGCTGTAGAAAAACATTGCCAGGGTGGGATGGAGCTTTGAGAATGCTGGCGGCCTTTCCCTGACAGTGGGCCTGGTGGATGGATTCTATCGATGGGAGGTTGGCCTTTGTGATTGTCCGGGCTGAGTTCCCCACTCTCTGTAACCATCTCCGATCTTGAATGGTACAGTTGCCATCCCAGGTAGTGATACACCCAGACAGAATGCTCTCGATGGTGCACCTATAAAAGTTGACAAGGGTATTCACCGTCACGCCACATTTCCTCAGCTGCCTGAGGAAGGAGAGACGTTGTTGGGCCTTTGTAACCAGTGTGTCCACATGAAGAGCCCAAGGAAGCCTGTTGTGGGTGACCACTCCCAGGAGCTTGACACTCTCCACTCGTTCCACCTCTGTGCTGTTAATGTGTAGGGGGGGGGGGGGGGGGCATGAGTAACATCCCGCCAAAAGTCAGGAATGAGTTCCTTGGTTTTGCCGACGTTGAGAGCTCGGTTGTTCTCAGTGCACCATCTTCTAGGTCTTCCACCTCCCATCTGTAGTCTGTTTCATCACCATCTGAGATCCGACTGACTATGGTGGTGTCATCAGTGACCTTGTAAATGGCATCAGTCTGGTATTTGGTGATGCAGTCATGGGTATACAGTGAGTACAGTAGGGGAGCTGAGTACACCCTCCCACCCGGGGTGGGGGCTCCAGTGTTGAGTGTTAGTGAGGGTGAAATATTGTCCCCAATCTTCACTGATTGTGGCCTGTGGGTCAGGAAACTGAGGATCCAGTTGCAGAGAGAGGGGCTTAGTCCGAGATCACTAAGTTTAGTAATCAGTCTCGAGGGGATAATCGTGTTGAAGGCTGAACTGTAGTCAATGAGTAGAACTCTTACGTAACTCAGGAAGGCAAAAACAATGATGGCATTTATTTTGAGAGGATTTGAATATAAAAGCAGGGGTGTACTTCTGAATCTCTATAAGGCTTAAGTCACACCACATTTGGAATATTGTGTGCAGTTTTAGGCCCCATGTCTCAGGAAGAATGTACTAACCTGGGAGCATGTTCACAGGAGATTCACGAGAATAGTCCCAGGAATGGAAAACTTAACAAATGAGGAACGTATGAGGACTCTGGGTCTTTACTCGATGGAGTTTAGAAGGTTAAGGGGTAATCTAATTGAAACAGTCAGTATACTGAAAGAACTAGACAGAGTGGTTGTTGGGAAGATGTTCCCATTGGTAGGACAGACTCAGACACAAGGGAACAGCCTTAGAGTAAGGGGAAGACCTTTTAGGATGAAGATAAGGAGAAACTTCTTCAGCCAGAGAGTGGGGAATCTGTGGGATTCACTGCCACAGAAGGCTGTGGAGGCCAGGTCATTGAGTATAGTTAAGACTGAGATAGATAGGTTCTTGATTGGCAAAGGGATCAGAGGTTATGGAGAGAAAGTTGGAGAATCAGGTTGAGAAACTTATCAGCCATGATTGAATGGCGGAGCCAATTTGATGGGCTGAATGGCTTAATTTCTGCTCCTATATCTCATGGTCTTAGACAGAGACATTGCATTCTTCTTGTAGATTCTTTCATTTTCAATGGAATAAGTCTTTGTTGAGATGTGTGGAATGTCTCCACTATTGGCAGCCTCTTTCCTTTTAACCTCTTTCCTATTTACCATTCCACCATTGTTGAGTAATTGGGTATGCAGTTTTTTTTATATAATGCGATAATTCCGTTCCTGTGCAACTCTGTGCTGTACAAAACTCACGCAATACAAATAATACTTAAAGTGTTGGCGATCTAATCACGTTATACACAATACACATTTTACAAACTCGTGTTTTAGAAACAGCATTCCCATTTCAGCAATCGTGTTATAGCCAATTTGTGTGAACGAAAGATGAGTAGTAGCAGAACTGACTGTACAAGAGTCAGGATGTCTTTGGGGGTTAAGCTACACTTATGGATGTGGGTCTGCTCGCTGAGCTGGAAGGTTCATTTCCAGATGTTTAATCACCCTACTAGTGACTGACTGTGTGGAGTTTGCACGTTCTCCCCGTGTCTGCGTGGGTTTCCTCCGGGTGCTCCGGTTTCCCCCCACAGTCCAAAGATGTGCGGGTCAGGTGAATTGGCCATGCTAAATTGCCCGCAGTGTTAGGTAATGGGTAAATGTAGGGGTATGGGTGAGTTGCGCTTTGGCGGGTCGGTGTGGACTTGTACGGCCGAAGGGCCTGTTTCCACACTGTAAGTAATCTCAAATCTAATCTAGTGGGCCTCAGGCGAAGTCCTGCTGATAATTCCTGCTTTCTATTTATACGTTTAAGTTTCTTTGGGTTGGTGATGCCATTTCCTATGGTGATGTAACTTCCTGTGGTGAAGTCACTTCCTGTTCCTTTTCTCAAGTGGTGGTAGACGTGGTCTAACTCAATGTATTTGTTGATAGAGTTCCGGTTAGAATATTGTGTTCAATTCTGGTCACTACATTAACAGAAGGATGTGGAGGCTTTGGAGAGGGTCCAAAGAGGTTTACCAGGATCCTGCCTGGATGAGAGAGTATGAGCTAAAAGGAGACTCTAGAAAAAGCTGGGTTATTTTCTCAGGAGAAGTGGAGACTGAGAGCAGAATTGATAGGAGTCTATAAAATTATGAAATGCATAGATTGGGTTGAGAGTCAGAATCTTTTTCCCAGAGTTGAAATGTCTAACACCAAGGGCCATGAATTTAAGGTGAGAGAGGGAAAGTTCAAAGGAGACGTGAGGGACAAGTCTTTTTTACACAGAGTGGTAGGAACCTGAAACACACCGCTAGGGGTGATGGTTGAGGCAGATACAATAGGGCTGTTTAAGGGAGTTTCAGATGAGCACATGAACATGCTCAGAATGGAGAGATACGGACTAAGAGCAGGCAAAGGGGATTAGTTTAATTTGGCATCATGTTTGTCACAAAATTGTTGGATGAAGGGCCCATTCCTGGGCTGTATCGTTCTGTGTTCTATGTTCAACTTTGTCTTGATATCCTTACATTCATATTTATTTAAGTTTCACACTAACTGCAGTTTTGCACTCAAACTCATTCTGAAATTCCATCATGTTATGATCACGCTTACCAAGATGATCCTATAATTTGAGCTATTAATTAATCTTGTATCATTATATGGGGCCAGGTCTACATTAGCCTGTTACCTGATTGGTTCCCGTATATATTGTTTGAAAATGCCTTTCATGCACCATACGCTGTAATGTGTAGGCTACAAAGTGTTGGAGGCTGAGGGGTGTCCTTATAGAGGTTTATAAAATCACAAGGGGCTTGGACAGGATAAACGGACAAGGTATTTTCCCTGGAGTGGGGGAGTCCAGAACTAGAGGGCACAGGTTTAGGGTGAGAGGGGAAAGATTGAAAAGGGATCTTAGAGGCAACCTTTCCACGCAGCGTGTAGTGCGTGTATGGAATGAGCTGCCAAAATAAGTGGTGGAGGCTGGTACAATTACAACATTTAAAAGGCATCTGGATGGTCTATGAATAGGAAGGGTTTAAGAGGGATATTGACCAAGTGCTGGCAAATGGGACTAAATTAGTTTGGGATATCTGATTGGCAGTTGGCCCAAAGGGTCTGTTTCCATGCTGTACATCTCAATGACTTTATCTATGACTCTATTTGCCAGTTTGATATGTCCAGTGTATTTTAATCTTTCCACCCAGTGCCCTTTTCACAAATTCCCCCCACAATTTGTTGGTTTAAAGTATCTCCTGTAGTACAGCTTCTGCTGTGAAGTATGTAAAGCATTCCTGCAAATGACTTACTTTCTTTGTTATTCCTTACCTGCACTCAAACTGATTCAACTTTATAATCCTGCACACCAAGAGAATTTCCCACTATTATCCTTCATCTTTATAAATGCTACCACGTATCTGACAGTCAGTGCTCCCACAGTGCTCAACTCACGGAACAATGCAGCATTCCCTGTGCGCATCATCCTCCATCAATTCAGCAGCCTCTCAAGAATGCAAAAGATTGTAGGTCAGGATTTTTTCAATGACTTGCTGCGATTGCTCCTACAACCTTCTGACTCAGCCCAGGGAGCATTCACTGAACAGAAAGATGATGTAAAATACTGATGGAAAAGTCCTGTTGCATGTGCCTTTCACCTTTCTCTGACCTGCCACTTTCATTATTTGTAGCTTTGCGTGCCATGTTAAACTAAAAATGATTCAACTTTTAGTACCAAGATGTTTCGTTATTGCTCATTGTTTTCTATCCAGTTTCAAATACTGCTCCATCTGCAATGGGCTCAGTTAATAAATGATATTTTCCAGATTGCAACCGTTTTGGATATTCTATTCTTACTGAAAAGGACAGATTGTTAGGGTAATTCAAATAGTGCAGCTGATTTTGTATAAGCACACATTCTTTTGACGTTTTATTTTTAATGCAGACAAGACATCTGAACAGAAGCCAGGCTCACAGAAAGGTTGAAACCTCATGATTGAATAGAGGTGTTGTGCCATATCTGTAAAAGCAAGATTACACAAAAAATAGATGACAATAGGCAAGACAGATTGAACCAGTTTCCTTCAAATTAATCGTGTTGACTTTTTGAACACGTGAAGTTTAATAGTATCGAGTTAATGGGCGAGTGATAGATTCGAGGAGAAAGTGAGGACTGCAGATGCTGGAGATCAGAGCTGAAAATGTGTTGCTCGAAAAGCACAGCAGGTCAGGCAAGGAGCAGGAGAATCGACGTTTCGGGCATAAGCCCTTCTTCAGGATTGAGGAAAGTGTGTCCAGCAGGCTAAGATAAAAGGTAGGGAGGAGGGACTTGGGGGAGGGGTGTTGGAAATGCGATAGGTGGAAGGAGGTTAAGGTGAGATTGATAGGCCGGAGTGGGGATGGGGGCGGAGAGGTCAGGAAGAAGATTGCAGGTTAGGGAGGTGGTGCTGAGTTCGAGGGTTGGGACTGAGACAAGGTGGGGGGAGGGGAAATGAGGAAACTGGAGAAATCTGAGCTCATCCCTTGTGGTTGGAGGGTTCCCAGGCGGAAGATGAGGCGCTCTTCCTCCAACCGTCGTGTTGTTATGGTCTGACGATGGAGGAGTCCAAGGACCTGCATGTCTTCGGTGGAGTGGGAGGGGGAGTTGAAGTGTTGGGCTGTGGGGTTGTTGGGTTGGTTGGTCCGGGTGTCCCAGAGGTGTTCTCTGAAACGTTCCGCAAGTAGGCGGCCTGTCTCCCCAATATAGAGGAGGCCACATCGGGTGCAGCGGATGCAGTAAATGATGTGTGTGGAGGTGCAGGTGAATTTGTGACGGATATGGAAGGATCCCTTGGGGCCTTGGAGGGAAGTAAGAGGGGGGGTGTGGGCGCAAGTTTTGCATTTCTTGCGGTTGCAGGGGAAGGTGCCGGGAGTGGAGGTTGGGTTGGTGGGGGATGTGGACCTGACGAGGGAGTCACGGAGGGAGTGGTCTTTTCGGAACACTGATAGGGGAGAGGAGGGAAATATATCCATGGTCGTGGGGTCCGTTTGGAGGTGGCGGAAATGACGGCGGATGATACGCTGTATACGGAGGTTGGTGGGGTGGTAGGTGAGGACCAGTGGGGTTCTATCCTGCTGGCGATTGGAGGGGCGGGGCTCAAGGGCGGAGGAGCGGGAAGTGGAGGAGATGCGGTGGAGGGGATCATCGATCACGTCTGGGGGGAAATTGCGGTCTTTGAAGAAGGAGGCCATCTGGGCTGTACGGTATTGGAACTGGTCCTCCTGGAAGCAGATGAGGCAGAGACGAAGGAATTGGGAATATGGGATGGCGTTTTTACAGGGGGCAGGGTGGGAGGAGGTGTAGTCTATGTAGCTGTGGGAGTCGGTCGGTTTATAGTAAATGTCAGTGTTGATTCAGTCGCCCGAGATAGAAATGGAGAGGTCTAGGAAGGGGAGGGAGAAGTCTGAGATGGTCCAAGTAAATTTGAGGTCGGGGTGGAAGGTGTTGGTAAAGTGGATGAACTGTTCAACTTCCTCGTGGGAGCACGAGGTAGCGCCGATACAGTCATCAATGTAGCGGAGGAAAAGGTGGGGGGTGGTGCCAGTGTAGCTACGGAAAATGGACTGTTCCACATATCCCACGAAAAGGCAGGCATAGCTGGGGCCCATGCGGGTGCCCATGGCTACTCCTTTGGTTTGGAGGAAGTGGGAGGATTGGAAAGACAAGTTGTTCAGGGTGAGGACCAGTTCAGTCAGTCGAAGGAGGGTGTCAGTGGAAGAGTACTGGTTGGTACGGCGGAAAAGGAAGAAGCAGAGGGCTTTGAGTCCTTCGAGATGGGGGATGGAGGTGTGCAGGGACTGGATGTCCTGATAGATTCTATCAGGATTGCGAAATATTCAAAAATTGTGCATTTTTCCCAGTTTATCTGGGTTAATTAATGCAATGAACTTGAAAGATGTATCATCTAACTGAAGAAAGATAATTTTGAAGCCAGTAAATTAAAGTAGGCCTCGATCACGTATAAAATGATCTAAAATGTAGCATTTCAGATGAAATCCACTTCTTCCTCTTTCACCTCAATCTAGTTTCTGGGGTTTTCTGGTCTCTTCCAGTGAAACACACTTGAATTAAGTTTCTTAGAAAAAGTATTGTCTTTCATATTCTGTATGCAGGAGCTGAATTTGTTATTTTGACTGTGTATCTGTGTGTGTGTATGTGTGTGTGTGTGCGTGTGTGCGCGCGCATGTGTGTGTGTGTGTGTGTCTGTGTGTGTGTGTCTGTGTGTGTGTGAGCGTGGGTGTGTGTGTGTGTGTCTGTGTGTGTGTGAGTATGTGTGTGTGTGCATGTGTGTGGGTATGTGTGTGTGTGTGTGGGTATGTGTGTGTGTGTGAGAGTGTGTGTGTGTCTGTGTGTGTGTGTCTGTGTGTGTGAGTGGGTGTGTGTGTGTGTGTGTGTGTCTGTGTGTGTGAGTGTGAGTGTGTGTGTGTCTGTGTGTGTCTGTGTGTGTGTGAGTATGAGTGTGTGTGTGTATATGTGTCTGTGTGTGTGTGTGTGTGTATGTGTCTGTGTGTGTGAGTATGAGTGTGTGTGTGTGTCTGTGTGTGTGTGTGTGAGTGTGAGTGTGAGTGTGTGTGGGAGTGTGAGTGTGTGTGTGTCTATGTGTGTGTGAGTATGAGTGTGTGTGTGTGTGTGTGTGTGTCTGTGTGTGTGTGTGAGTGTGTGTGTGTGAGTGTGAGTGTGTGTGTGTCTGTGTGTGTGTGTGTGTGTAAAACTAACAGTCCTTTGCTTTGCTGTCTCAAGTGGGATGGATATCGCAGTAGCTTAAGTCATAATTGTAACCGGCCACGGTCTCCCTAATCACCTTACATACTTCCCTTTATTTCTCCGTTTGGTAAAGTTCGATGCCGTCTCCGAGCTATGGGACCTGGCTCCTTGCCCTTGTCCAGGTTTTGATTGGAAAGCTGGAGAAATTACTGTAAGATCTCACTTTGTGAACTTTCTATCCCGGACCGTCCCATATGGTTAATGCCAGTGAATCAACTCCCCCTTCCTTGGTGCCATTCCCCATTTACTGAAACCTTCCTCTGCCCCCTCTGACAGCGCCAACTGTCCTGTCCTTTGCTCTCTCTGCACCATCCAGACAGTTATTTTCCTTCAGTGAACTTGCAACTCTTTCTTTGCTCTCTCATTCTCTTTTTAGTTTCTTTCTGGTCCCCCTTCTTTCTCTGAATCTCTTTCTCTGTGCCTCTTGCTTTCTGTTATATTCTGTCTCTCAGTCTCTTACTTGTTGCTTTACAGTAACGTGCGATCTCTCCCCCAGACAATGTATCTCCGACCATCTCTCTCTTTCCATCACTTCACCACTCACTCCATCCATTCTGCATGTACAGGAATTTTATTCTCCTTTGAGACAGCACGTTTCAGATACTGCGTGAAATGTTTACACCTTCTCTACTCTTTGTATTCTTTTGATGATGGCTACTTGTGCTCCAGCCACTGAAAGCAATTTATCTATTTATTCTATAAAAGAAAAAAACTGGGGAGTGGGACTGATCAGTTACTCCTGTCAAAAATAAAAACAGTAAGGGCTATAGGAACTCAGTAAGTCTGGCAGTATTAAGAAACGTTTCGGGTCTAGACTGGTAAATTAGTTACATCGGCCAAAGCATCTTAATTTTATTTATATCTGTCCAAGAGTTAGCCTACGCAGATGGACCGAATAGCCTCGCTATGTATTATACTGCTTGATTAAAGGAGACGGATAGGTAACAGACACAAACATACCAAAATGCAAACAGAAAGAAAGTGCTCTTCAAACAGCAAGCGACAACAACATTTCCACACAGGAAACATGCACAGACACAGATATATTGGGCCCAGACTTGAGCATGAAACTTACACAGAACTTAAAATAAATTGACCAAAGCATGAGACTGTGGCATAATAAAGGTAGACCCCACTAAACCTTTACAGACTACCTTAACTGAGTGCGGAAATGGGGAATGCAAATCGGATTTGTTATACAATTCATGGTTGTCTACTCAACAAAGTTACTAACCATGGAGGCAGACAGCTCAAAAGGGTGAACTTCAGCCCGTTGGTCTTCATTTCAAATACCCATTCATGGAAACTAATCATAGACAATGGAAGGAGCAAACTCCTGCAGATGATGGAATCTGTACTGGAAACAACAAATGCTGGTGTGCATCAGATAGCATCCACAGAGAGAGAGGGAGAGAGAGAGCAAACAAACTTTTCAAGTCTAGGCAATAGAATCTGTTTCCACTATCCTTTCAAGAAGAATTTTCCGGCTGCCGTACAAGATCATTTCTCAGCAACCTCCCCTTTCTTTCAAAATTATTTTGTGTTGGTGTTCTCTGGTTTTCAAGCCTCACAGAATCATAACGTCATACAGCACAGAAACAGCCCAACTCATCCACGCCAACCAGGTTTCCTGAACTGAACGAGTCCTATTTGCCTGCATATGGCTCATATTCCTCTAAATCTCTCCTATTCAGTGTCTTTCAAGTGTTGTAATTGTATTTCCTCCTACCAATTCCTCTGGCGGCACTTTCCCTATACTCTCTATACCCTCTGTGTGAAAAGGTTGCACTCAGGTCCTTTAAAAACTTTTCCTCTCTCACCTTAAATCTCTGCCCTCTAGTTTTGAACTCCCATACCCTGAGGAAAAGACCTTGGCTATTCACTTTATCCCTGCCCCTCATGATTTTATAAACCTCTATAAGGTCAGCCCTCAGCCTCCTGGATTCAAAGGAAAAAAGACCCAGCCCCAGTCTGAGGTAGCAGGGTGGCTCAGTGATTAGCACTGCTGCCTCACAGCACCAGGGACCTGTGTTCGGTTCCAGCCTCAGGTGACTGCGTGAAGTTTGCACATTCTCCCTGCCACTGTGTGGGTTTCCTCCCACAGTCCAAAGATGTGCAAATTAGGTGAATTGGCCATGCTAAATTGCCCATAGTATGAGGTACATTAGTTGGGGTAAATATAGGGGTCTGGGTGGGTTACTCTTCAGTATGAACTTGTTGGGACGAAGGGCCTGTTTCCCATAATGTAGGCAATCTAACCAGCCTCTCCTTGTAAATCTTTTTTGCACCCTTTCCAGTTAAAAACATTGTTCCCATAGGAGGGTGACCAGAATAGTCTACAGTACACTAAATGTAGCCTTGCCAATGTCTTCTACAACTATAATATGACGTCCCAACTCCTGTACTCAATGCTCTAACCAATGAAGTCAAGCATGCCAACAGTCTTTTTCACTGTACTGTCCAACTGTCACACCATTTTCAAAGAACTATGTCACTGCGCCCCTGGTTCATCAATATTCCCCAGAGCCTGACCACTGTGTAAGTCCTGCTCTTGGAAATCTTACTAAAATGCAACGTTCATTTATTTTATAAATTTCTATGTAAATACTTGTATCATATAAATGTTTTAAATATTTATTTATTCTGTAAGCCAAGATTGGGGCAGCAAGCATTGGGGTGGCTTGGTGGCCCAGTGGTTAGCACTGCTACCTCACAGCACCAGGGACCCAGGTTCTATTCCAGCCTTAGGTGACTGTCTGTGTACATTCTCCCTGTGTCTGCGAGGATTTCCTCTAGGTGCTCTAGTTTCCTCCCACAGTCCAAAGATGTGCAGGTTAGGTGAATAGGCTATGCTAAATTGTCCCATGGTGTTCAGGGATGTGTAGGTTAGGGTGGATTGGCCATGTTAAATTGCCTGTGGTGTTCAGGGATGTGTAGGTTAGGGTGGATTGGCCATGCTAAATTGCCCATAGTGTTCAGGGATGTGTAGGTTAGGGTGGATTGGCCATGCTAAATTGTCCCATAATGCCCAGGGATATGTAGGTTAGGGTGGATTGGCCATGCTAAATTGCCCATAGTGTTCAGGGATGTGCGGGTTAGGGTGGATTGGCCATGCTAAATTGTCCATAGTGTTCAGGGATGTGTAGGTTAGGGTGGATTGGCCATGCTAAATTGTCCTATAATGCCCAGGAATGTGTAGGTTAGGTGCCTAAGTATAAGATAATAAGGGAGGGGAATGGGTCTGGGTGGGTTACCCTTCAGAGGGTTGGTGTTGTTACAAAGCTGTTCCTTTTCTCAAGGAGACTGTGACCTTGGTTTTTATCATAAGGGCCGTAAAGCACACAGGCTCTGGATTGACAGGTTTGGTACAGAGATGAAAGACTGATTGGTTTATACCTAAACAGATGAGACTTTAGTCCAAAGCTTATGCTTAAGAAGTGACTTGTATCATGAAAAGGAGAGTGGTCAGTCCTAGAAACTGGAGATTTGTTTGAGTCAGTTCAGCAGTGGGCTGTGCGGAAACAGGCTGCTAGACTCTCTCTCCCTCTGCCCTCGACCTGTCAACCTTTGTTGCATTTTTTACTGTGTTGAAAGGGGTTTGTTTATTGGGACTGTTGTACATATTCAGAACGGCATAATTAAGTCTAGTTTGGATAGGCGGAATTCTGTAGGTGTCCTTTATTCTGTTTCTTTGTGCTTCATTCCATAATTTTGTGAATAATTTCTTTCTGTCTTAAAGCCTGGTAGTCAACCCAGCCACCTTAACTCCGGGCAATTTTCACTGTACACTTACTGAAACAAATTGCAAAGTTATGGTCTGCGCTGCCTGCTTAAGAATGTTGTGAGTGGTCTGGCCTAGTCCATAACAGATTGGGAGTTCTCAGCAGGATTTCCACCTACCTCAGTGGTAGGTGCGAGTGTCATTATTTCAGGTGTTGCTTTGGTTAGGTAGACAAAGATTAGATTAGATTACTTACTTTTAGATTAGATTACTTACAGTGTGGAAACAGGCCCTTCAGCCCAACAAGTCCACACCAACCCGCCGAAGCACAACCCACCCATACCCCTACATTTACCCCATTACCTAACACTACGGGCAATTTAGCATAGCCAATTCACCTGACCCGCACATCTTTGGACTGTAGGAGGAAACCGGAGCACCCGGAGGAAACCCACTCAGACACGGGGAGAACGTGCAAACTCCACACAGTCAGTCGCCTGAGTCGGGAATTGAACCCGGGTCTCAGGCGCTGTGAGGCAGCCGTGCTAACCACTGTGCCACCATGCCGCCCACCAAGCTTGAGATAGTAATGGCTGCTTTAGTTGCCAAGAGTTTTCTGGAGCTGGAGTCAGCAGACAAGCTGGAGTTAGAGCTGCCTCCTTCTGTGAGGAAAGGAGAGATCATTACAGCAGTAGCTCAACATTTAAATTCGCTGAAAACAACCGTCAGAATATGTACAGACGGCAAAAATTCAATTGCAAACTAAGCCGCTTGAGTTCAAGGTGAGAGATAAGGAAAGGGCAGCAGATTTGAAACAGTTGGAGTGGCGATTAAAAGCAGAAGAGAGGGGGAAAGAGCGAACAGCAGAAGAGAAAGACAAAAAAGAAAGCATTTGAACTTCAAAACCCAACACTTTAAAAGGACAGTCAGCTTACAAGGTGGAGATAAAGGCTGAGGGTAGGCTTACGGAGGAAGAGCGTGAGGATGAGCAAGCCCCTGGTATTCAAAAGCCCAGTGAGAGACTGTTTCAGTGTGTTGAAGCATTGCCTGAATTTGATGAGAAGGATGTGGAAGCCTTTTTCGTCTCATTTGAAAAGGTGGCTAAACAAATGCAGTGGCCATTGACCATGTAGGTTTTGCTGATCCAAAAAAAACTTATAGGTAGGCCCAGTTAGGTCTTCGGATTACTATCAGAGGAGCTATTTGGGGAGGATGAGGAAGTGAAAAACGCCATCTTAAGTGTGTATGAGCTTGTACCTGAAGCCTAAAGACGAATCTAAGGAGGGACCCTAGTCAAATCTACATTGAGTTTGAAAGGATCAAACAAAGTAATTTCGATAGATGGATAAGAGCTTTAAATATAGAGCAAACCTAGAGTGGTCATTATTTTGGAGGAATTCAAAAATTCACTGCCTGAGCAGCACAAACTAATGTGGAAGAGGCAGAGAGTTATTACAGCAAGGTTGGCAGCTGAAGTGGCTGAGGATTATGAGCTGGTCCATAAAACACGGTTTGACTTTCAGAATCAATTTCAGTCCATAAGGGATAGAAACTGGGGCAAAGAGAAATCCTCACGTGGAAAGGGAAAGGTAGATCTCAGTGAAGGTCATAAGGACAACTGACGACGGGGTTAAAAGGAAACCCTTGAGGGGGAGAAAGAAGTTGAAAAAGCTCCAGTGTTTTCATTGTAATGACATGGGCCACACAAAATCAGTGTTGGTGGGAGAGGAGACAGCCAGATGTAGGAAAAGCAGATAAAGCCTGGAAGTTTAGGCGGCATGGTAACAGAAAGCCCAATGGAAGCTAGAAAGCTGAACCAGAGGTTGATTAAGGATGAAATGGATATAAATATACTTGCAAGGGTAAAGTTTATTTGCCAGGAGTAGCAGGTAAAGAGGTTACAATATTAAGGGACACAGGATCCTTTCAGTCTGTGATTCAGAAGGGTGAGGAGATATTGCCAGAAAAGGGATTGCTAACAGGAATCCATGGTGGGAAAAGAAGTGCTCAATTATGTAAAGTGAGGCTAGAGAGTCCGGAGAAGAGTGAGAATTTATAATAGGAGTACTGGGCAAACTCTCAGCTCCAGGAATACAATCTGTCTTTGTAAATGATATGGCTGATTCACTGGTACGTGTGCTGCCTACTCTAGTTGAAAAGCCAGTGGAGACTCAGGCAACTAAAGCACTATCACAGGTTTATTTGGAAATGTTCCCAGATTGCGTGTTAACGAGGCCACAGAGGCACAAGCTGAAACAGGAGAGATCAACAGACACAGATAAGGAAGCTCAAGTAGCGTTATCAGAAACTTTTTTTTGATCAGATAAGTGGAACAGTATAGGAGCAAATGGGTAAAAATGCAAGAATCTTTAACTCTTTATTGAGTTGTAGCAGAAAGATGATAATTTAAAACAATTGTATCAAAAGGCATATACCGAGAAGGAGAGTGATTTCATTCCTGTGTATTGTTACTTCACAAATTATGTCTTAATGAGGAAATGGAGACCATCACACATTCAAGCAGATGAGAAATGGGCAGAGGTTCATCAGATTGTTTTGCCAGTGGGATATAGAAAGGAGGTGCTGAGAGTGGCGCATCAGCTACCACTTGGAGGTCATTTAGGGGTGAGGAAAACACAGGCTAAATTACAAAGATATTTTCAATGGCCTGGACTTCACAAAGATGGAGTTGAATTTTGCCAGATGTGTCATACATATCAGCTAATCAGAAAACCACAGGCAGTAATAAAACCTACACATTTAATACCTATTCCAGCATTTTGAGGAACGTTTCGCAAGAGTCTTCATTGATTGCGTAGGTTCCCTACCTCAAACAAAAAGTGGGTGTAAGTATTTATTAACAATAATAGATGTGTTGATTGGATGTCCAGAGACAATCCCATTAAGTGACATCACAGCTAAAAGGATTGTAGAAGAATTAATCTTTAATTTCACTCGGTATGGACTACCAATAGTCAGATCAAGGGTCAAACTTCACTTCCAAGCTATTCAAGGAGGTTATGCATAACTTCGAAATAAAGCAATTCAAATCTACTGCGTACCATCCAGAATCGCAGGGAGTGCTAGAGAGATGGCATCAAACACTGAAGGCCATATTGAAGGATTATAGTCAGGATTATCCAGATGATTGGGATAAGGGAGTCCCATTTGTGCTTTTTGCAATCAGGGATGTACCAAATGAATCAACCAAATTCAGTCCATTTGAATTAATGTTTGGGCATGAAGTAAGAGGACCGTTAAAATTGATCAAGGAGAAATTAGTAAGTCAGAATTCAGAGACCATACATTTGGACTATGTGTCAAATTTTAGAGAATAAATAGAGCTGGAGGGCTGACTAGACAGCATTTAAAAGTATCGCGGCATACAATGGAACAGGAAGTGGATAAGAAATCACACATTTGCAATTTTGACTTTGGGGATAAGGTATTGGCATTACGTTCAGTAATAGGTAAACCATTAAAAGCAGGCTTCAGTGCACCTTATCAACTCAAGAAGAAATTGAGTGAGGTGAACTGTTTGACAAGGACTCCAGACAGGAAGAAATCTGAGTGTGTCATGTGAATGTGCTCAGAAGGTATTTTGAGAGGGAAGGAAAGCAAGAGGAGAAGGTGTTAATGATTGCCGCACAGAAGGAAGAACCACGTTCAGAGGATTCTGAGTTGGACGTTCCCCGAATCAAACTGAACAATGAGGGAGTTGTCAAAAATGGGATACATGACTGAATTACCTTCCACAACAATAACTGAAAGAGTTATTACAATCACATGGGGAGATATGCGGAAATAAACTGGGAAGTACTAACCTAATTGTGCATGACATAGATATATTAGATGCTGTTCCAATTAAGTAACATCCTAAAAGGCATAACCCTCTAAAGTTGGCTCAGGCTCCGAAGGAGATAGAATGCATGCTCCAAGATGGAATAATTGAAGTGAGTTACAGTGACTGGAGCTCACCCATAGTCATGGTGGCAAAGCCAGATGGTACCCAACAGTTATGTGTGGATTATCACAAAGTCACCGCCATTACAAAGACTGATGCACGGTTAGAGGACTGCATCGAAAAGGTGGGATAAGCAACGTACATTTCTAGGTTGGACTTGCTCAAAGGCTACTGGCAGGGACCTCTGTCAGAGAGAGCAGAAGGCAATTTCAGCTTTTGTCATGCGAAATGGACTATATCACTTTAAAGTCATGCCTTTTGGTATGAAAACTGTTCTAGCCACATTCCAGAGACTAACTAATAAAATCATTACCGGATTACCCGACTGTGTTGTTTACATTGGTTACCAGGTGATTTTTTAGTCATTTGCAGCATTTATTGGACTTGTTCCTTTGACTTCGGAAGGCAGGTTTCATAGTAAATCTAGCTAAAAGTGAATGTGCCAAACCCCAAGGCACCTTCCTGGGCCATTTTATTGGACATGGACAAATGGCCCCATGGGATGTGAAACCGAAAGTAATTGGGGAATTTCCCACACTGTTGATGAAAAGAGCAGTACTATGGTTCCTGGGATTGAATGGATTTTGCCAAAAGTTTGTGCCAAATTTTAGCAGTGTGTCTGCTCCACTCAGTGAATTTTTTTAAAAAGGGCAAGACGTTTGGGTGGACAGCTGACTGTCAAAATCATCAAAAACACGGAAATAGAAAAAACACACCGGATCATCAACGCCACACTCACAGGAATCCGATTCACGAGAGAAGTAGAAAAGGACAGCCAACTCCCATTCCTAGACGTGATAGTACAGAGAACACCGAACGGAGAATTCACCACAAGGGTACACAGGAAAGCAACACACACAGACCAAGTCCTAAACTATGAAAGTAACCACCCCAACACACACAAACGAAGCTGCATCAGGACACTATTCAAAAGAGCCACAACACACTGCAGTACACCAGAACTGCGAAAAGAGGAAGAGGGACACCTATACAAGGTATTCGCCAAAAACGGATACCCGCGCAACTTTATCAACAGATGCCTAAGAGATAGACCACGGAACCAGGACATGCCACAACCAAAAGGACTAGCCACACTACCATACATCAGGAGCGTTTCAGAACTGACAGCCAGACTACTACGACCCTTAGGACTCATAACGGCACACAAACCAACAGCCACGCTCAGACAACAACTTACTAGAACAAAGGAGCCAATACCCAACATGAGCAAAACTAATGTAGTTTATAAAATACCATGCAAGGACTGCACAAAACACTATATAGGACAAACAGGAAGACAGCTAACAATCCGCATACATGAACACCAACTAGCCACGAAACGACACGACCAGCTATCCCTAGTAGCCACACACTCAGACAACAAGCAACATGAATTCGACTGGGAAAACACTACTATCATAGGGCAAGCCAGACAGAGAACAGCTAGGGAATTCCTAGAACATGGCATTCATCCACAAACTCCATCAACAAACACATCGACCTGGACCCAATATACCAACCACTACAGCGGACAGCTGAAACTGACACCCGGAAGCGGCAAGGACAGACCACTATAAATACCGGAAGAAACATCAAAGAAGCACTTCGCAGGAGGCTCCAGAGCACTGATGATGTCTCCTAGCCAGGGGACGAAACGTTTGCAACAAAAACTTCCAGCTCGGCGAACAGAACCAGTACAACAAGCACCCGAGCTACAAATCTTCGCACAAACTTTGAGCACTTGACAGTCTAAAAACTCGGAACACTTCAACCCCGGGGCATCAACATGGTCTTCACCAGTTTCCTCATTTCCCCTCTCCCCACCTTACTCCAGTTCCAACCTTCCAGCTCAGCACCATCCTCATGAGCTGTCCTACCTGCCAATCTTCCTTCCCACCTCTCCGCTACACGCTCCTCTCTAACTTATCACCTTCACCCCCACCCCCATCCACCTATTGTACTCCTTGCTACCTTCTCCCCAGTCCCACCCCCCTCCCATTTATCTCTAATCCTGGGAGGCTGCCTGCCTTCAGTCCTGATAAAGGGCTTTTGCCTGAAACATTGATTTTCCTGCTCCTCGGATGCTGCCTGACCGGCTGTGCTTTTCCAGCACCACTCTAATCTAGACTCTGATGTCCAGCATCTAAAGTCCTCACTTTTGCCTAGCCCAAAGACTGTGTTAACTGCTGCCCCAGTGTTGGCCACATCTGATTACACGTACCCTTTCGATGTGGCCTATCGAAGCCAGTGATGTGGGCGTCAGTGTAGTGCTTCTGCAGGAGGATGACGAGGGAATAGAAAGACCCATCGGGTATTTTTCCAGGAAGTTGAATGTTCATCAACAGAAATATTCAACATGAAGAACGAGACTTTGAACTTGGTGTTGGCATTATAACATTTCAGTATCTATGTTACCAGCAACGCATCTAAGACAATCGCATACTCGGATTATAATTCATTGCCATTTGTGGAGAAACTCAAGGTCAAAAATGCCAGACTGTTTAATCACAATGTGACGATTGTGAATGTGGCAGGTCGTGAAAACGTGATTGCCAATGCATTGTCGAGTTGAGAGATGGCGATGTTTGGTGGCTGATGTGCCATGGCCTGAGTGTGAATGTAATTGAGCACATTTGCAGTGTGTTAGTGTAGTCTATGTGTGTGTTTTAGACTACTAACCAGCTTCTTTTTGAAGGTTTTAAAAAATTGAAGCCAACTTTTGATATTGATGGTTCTCTTTTTTTTAAGAGAGGAGGTGTCACAACGCTGGTCCTTTTCACAAGGACACTGTCCTTGGTTTCTTTCAGAGGGGTCATAAAGCACCCAGGCTCTGAATTGACTAGTTTGGTACAGAGATGAAAGGGCCTTTTGTTTATACCTAAACAGATGAGACATCAGGCCAAAGCTTATGTTCCAGAAGTGACCTGTATCACAAAAAGAAGAGTGGTCAGTCCTAGAAACTGGAGATTTGTTTGAGTCAGTTCAGCAGTGGGCTGTGTGGAAACAGGCTGCTAGACTCTCTCTCCTTCTGCCCTCGACCTGTCAACCTTTGTTGCATTTTTACTGTGTTTAAAGGGGTTTGTTTACTGGGACTGTTGTGCCTGTTCAGAACAATACAATTAACTCTAGTTTGGATGGACTAAGTTATGTAGGTGTTCTATTTTCTATTCTTTGTGTTTCATTCTGTAATTTTGTGAATACATATTTGGCTATTTAAAATCTGATAGACAATCTGATTTCCTGAAGAAGGGCTTATGCCCGAAACATCGACTCTCCTGCTCCTTGGATGCTGCCTGACCTGCTGCGCTTTTCCAGCAACACATTTTCAGCTCTGATCTGCAGCATCTGCAGTCCTCACTTTCTCCTAGTCAATCTAGCTACCCTGGGTAATTTTCACTCTACACTTACCAAACCAAAGTGCAAAGTTATGGTCGGGGCCACCTGCTCAAGTATGTTTTAAGTGGCCTGGCCTAGTCCATAATAGTTTAGACTAGTTGGGCCGAAAGGCCTGTTTTCACACCATAGGGATTCTATGATTCTTGGCTCACTTCCTCATTGTCTTCACTGTAAAATCAATTTAAATTTCATCCAAATCATTTACATAGATGATGAACAACAGTGATCCTTGTCTACCACCACCCTCTGTCTCCTCTCGTCAAGCCAATTTTGTATCAAATTGTCTGGCAGTCCCTGAATCCCATGTGATCTAATCTCACTAACCAGTCGACCACACAGAACTTTGTCAAAGAGCTTGATAAAGTCCATTTAGATAAAGTCTACTGGTCTGCCTTCGTCCATCTTCTTAGTAACCTTATCGAAAAACTCTGTCAAGTTTGTAAGACACAATTTCCCTTACACACAGCCATGCTAACCCTAATCAGTCCTTGCTTTTCCAAATGCATGTAGATCCTATTGTTCGGAATCCTCTCTAAGAACATACACACTACTGATGTTAGGCTCACTGGTCTACAGTTCCAATGACACCCTCCAATTTTCCTGTACCTCACCTGTCGTAGTCAATAATACAAGTATTTTTGCCAGGGGACCAATGTTTTCTTACCCAGCTTCACAGAATGTCCTGGGATATACTTGATGAGGTCCCGGGGATCTGTGTCCAGAATCACGTTCTCTTTATTTATTTAACTGAAACTCTAATTCTATTGCAATGCTTGTATCCTTATTCCAAACAAAAAAAAATCCTAGCCTCTGCAGTTTCTCCATATTGAACGAAGTTCCTCATCCCTCCCAGGATATTGACATTCAATGAATAATCACCAATGAATAAGTCTAACAGAGTGCAAATATCACAGCATCTTCATTGAGAAGATGGTGACACAGTGGTAATGTCAGTGGTAAATGGCTAAGAATCCAAGACTAATGTTCAGATTTCACCAGGCCTGCTAGTGGAATTTAAAAGTTAGTTAATAAACCTGGAATTTAAAGTAATGGCAACAATGGAGAGTCGTTGATTGTTATAAATAGATATGAGCTAGGATCGGGAGTAGGCCATTCAGCCCCTTGAGCCTGTTCTGGCATTGAATACAATCATGACTGACCCCAACTCTGTCTCGCCTCAACTTTCCTGCCCACTCTCCATTACCGTTCAACCCACTACTAATCAAAAATCTGTCCATCTTCTCATTAAATATATTCAGAGTTCTGGCATCCACCAAACTCTGGGATACAGAATTCCACAAAATCACAACCTTTTGATAGAAGTAGTACTTCAACATTTCTGCCTTAAATCTGCCTCCCTTTCACCTAAAATTATGACTTCGCATTCTAAATTGCCCCACTAGGGTTTAACATCACTCTGCATCTAGTTTTTGTCAGTTCTCTTTAGCATCTTACCTCATTATCATTCTATTAAAATCAGCACGCAGGGCTCCTCACACCTTAAAAGCATTATCTGGGCCAACATGACACCAATTGTTAAAGTTCACTTGAGAATGAAACTTTAAAAAAGTTCTGTGATTTATGTATGAGAGAACTGAAACCAACATGTTCATTCTAAAAGATGAGATACTTAACAAACAATCCAGGTCTTTTTTTCATTACATAACTTAGGTAACATCACACTGTAAACTTTCGCGATAAATTCTGTGTCTAACAATCTTATACTCCACAACCATCTGATGAAGGAGCAGCGCTCTGAAAGCTAGTGCTTCCAAATAAACCTGTTGGACTATAACCTGGTGTTGTGTGATTTTTAACTTTGTATAGCCCTGGTCACCCCATTACAGGAAGGATGTGGAAGTATTAGAAAAGGTGCAGAGGAGAGTTACCAGGATGTTGCCTGGTCTGGAGGGAAGGTCATATGAGGAAAGACTGAGAGACTTGGGTCAGTTCTCATTGGACAGGAGAAGGCTAAGGGGGGATTTGATAGAGACATACAAGATGATCGGAGGATTAGATAGGGTAGACAGTGAAAGTCTTTTTCCTAGGATGATGACGTCAGCGTGTATGAGGGAGCACAGCTGCAAATTGAGGGGTGATAGATGTCAGAGGCAGGTTCATTACTCGGAGTGTGGTCAGGGTGTAGAATGCCCTGCCTGTCAATGTAGTTAACTCAGCCCCATTAGGGATATTTAAACAATCCTTGCATAAGCACATGGATGATAATGGGATAGTGTAGGGGTATGGGCTTAGATTAGTTCACAGTTCAGTGCAACATCAAGGGCTGAAGGGCTTGTTCTGTGCTATATTGTTCGATGTTCTATGCTCTATGTACATCCCAGTCCAACACCGGCATTTCCAAATCATCCTAAAATCTAGTAAGTATAGACACAAACTGTGAATCTCTCCGCATGAAGCAAGCTTTTCATCTCTGGAATTATCTAGTCATCCTTCTCTGAACCACCTTCAATGCAGTTCCAGCTTTCCTCAAAACTGCATGCAATATTCCAGTTGCCAATGCCCTGTACAGATGCAACAACACTTCCCTACTTTTATACTCCATCCCTTCAGCAATAGGGTCGGGGAATGGGTCTGGGTGGGATACTCTTCGGAGGGTTAGTGTGGACTTGTTGGGCCAAATTGGGCCACTGTTAGGACTCTATGAAATTATCAGGTGATCATTAATCTCAAAGGAAACTCTTTAGCCAGAATGTGTTAAGAATATGGGGCTTGCCAGCAGAGGGAGCAATTCTGCTGAACATCACACAATGAAAGATAGGCTGGCTATCACACCAGGGATAAAAGAGTAGGAAGATAATCTTGATGGGTGGCTCGGTGGTTAGCCCTGCTACCTCATAGTGCCAGAGACCCAGGTTCAATTCCTGCCTCGGGCAACTGACTGTGTGGAGTTTGCACAATCTCCCAGTGTCTGCGTGAGTTTCCTCCGTGTGCTCTGGCTTCCTCCCACAGTCCAAAGATGTGCAGGTTAGGGTGAATTGACTGTGCTAAATTGCCCGTAATGTTAGATGTGGGGGGAATGGGTCTAGGTGGGTTGCTCCTCTTCGGAGGGTCGGTTTGGACTTGTTGGGCTGAAGGGCCTGTTTCCACACTGTAGGGAATCTAATTATAAATTGACTGGATGAGGTGAAATGGGGTGGACTGGAGAAAGGTCATATGGTGGGTCAACACTAGCATGACTCCAACTCCATTTTGATTTAGCCCCTTCCTGTGCTCACCTACCCAACAACCCCTTCACTCCTGATGGCTGTCACTGCCATTCATGGGGTTTGCAGGGAAATATTGAATGGGTTACATGGGTGTTCTTACTGCTTGTGGAGAGCAGTTTTAAGATAGCAAAAACAAAGTCATGGTGATGTTGGTGGTGGGGAGGTCTCTTGGCTGTATGTGTTAACACTTCTGGGAAGATAAAAGAAAAAACACAGAAACTCTGTCATGGATGAGATGGCCCAATTGATCGGTTCCTGTGTTGCGCACTTTAATCTAAGCTGTGTAACTTTGTAGGGAATGATGTTCCTCCATTAACCAATGCAAGTTCCGATGATCTCATAAAACCACTAGATAAGACTTAGAAATTTGGCCATTCACCCCACCGAGTTTGCTCCAATCATGGCTGATAAATTTCTCAATCCCATTCTCCCACTTTCTCCTCATAACCCTTGACATTCAAGAACCTATCCCTCTCACTCTTAAATATACTCAGTGACCTGGCCTACACAGCCTTCTGCGGCAATGAATTCCATGGACTCAAAATGTAGCCTTTCGCAGGACAGCGTGCAGCCCCTCTTCATTGAACAGGACGGTGCTGAAAGACCACCAAGAGAATTGGATTCAAACCAGGACACATAAGAGGAGCAGCCAGACTTGACGGTGACTGTCCCTCTCTCTCTTACCAGATGAACATTTTGCCAGCTTGCCCCATAGATGAATGGGTGTCGCAGAGAATGAGACTCGAGTCAGATTAAGTGTTACCATTTCTGCGTATTTTAAGAGTTGGCATGAATTGACATGGCGTAGGATTCACAGAGATGTCAGAGCACTAGACTTTGGGTAGACAAGAGATTGAGCACAATTGGACCCGCGCAACCAGAGGCAATTCTTATCTGTTTGTCATTGTAACTAAGATTCTTCTACTCTTTATCCATGGACCCATCGATGAAGCTACAGATGAAGCTACAGATCTCCTCCTCAGATACTGCCTGAACTGCTGTGCTTTTCCAGCACCATTCTACTCCAGAATATAGTCCAACAGGTTTATTTGGAAGCACTCGCTTTTGGAGCACCGCTCCTTCATCAGATGGTTGTTGAAAGCTAGTGCTTCCAAATAAACCTGTTGGACTATATCCTGTTGCTGTGTGATTTTTAACTTTGTCCACCCCAGTCCAACACCTGGGTCTCCAAATCACGACAGATGATTATGGGAGACAAAGGGCACATTGGTTGGAGGTGGATTGAAGCTGTAATGAGGGATGTCCAAATTCAACTGGATTCTCTTTCTGCCAAGTCTGACTTGACCTGTTTTGGGTGACTCTGAGGGAGATGACTCATTGATAATAGGTTACATTTTCCTGGAAGCTCTATCTCCTCCCCCCAAAACCTGTTTCAACACAAAATCAAGACGCTTAACAGAAATGCAAATTAGGCAACATGTGAGACCGATTGAAAAGATATTAAGTCAGGTGACCCTGGTCAAACGCGAACATTTTGAAAAAAACGTCTGAACCTTAACCGTTGCCCACCTCTATGTTGATCCCCCTCCCTTCCCCTTTGTTAATCTCCTCCCCCTCCCCATGCCTCCTCCAGCCACAGGCTCCTTCCCTGCAAACCTCCCTGAAATAAAACCACTTCCAAACCGTTGCTGAAGGGTCAACTATTTCCTGAAATTTTCTGTGAAGATAGTGCATGAGGAATCTTCAACAGAAACATGAGCAACCCTGGGAGACACGGATTTTAACATAGTGAGCGATAGAGAGGAGTGTTTATACAGGTCGCTTGGCATTGTAGGCAAGGGTAGGCTGTTCAACTCTGACTGAGATACGCTTTAGACCCTGCCCCGTGTCCATTCCCAGTTCTCGCCCCTCACCCCACTTAAAAATGACTCGATCAACCGTGGATTTTGATTTTTTTTTGGCAAACGCAAGTCCAGCCTTCACTGCCATATATTGGCGCCATCACCTTTATCCTACGTTCACCTCATTCCCTGTCCGGGTGACCGTCTCAACTTCAAGATAAAAGCGAAGACGAGATAAATAATAATAAAAAAACAAATGAGACCCGAGAGAGGAGAGAATGCAAATTGAGAATCACAAGATCTGAGAGACAGAGGAAGTGGGAGACAGAAGCAGGAAAGACGGTTATACAGATAAGAGAGAAAGTGAAAACTGACTGAGGGAAGACAGGCCGAGAGAGGAGGGGACATTGTCGAAGGGGGAGAGCCGAAAGACGGTGATACAAGAGATGGGACGAGGGAAAGTACAGAGGTATAGAGAGGAAGGTGGAAATAAAAGACTGGGATTGGCAAGAGCGGAGGGCAGAAAGAGGGACGGAAGTGGCGAGAGAGAGAAACGGCTGGAGGCGAAATTCAGCAGAAAGAGAGAATGAAGAGAGAGAGAGTCTGATAGAGACTCGGAGAGACAGAGAGAGAGAAGGAGGCGGCTAGAGAAAGATCGAGAAATTAGAAGGAAGGCAGAGATTGATAGAACAGCATTTTTTTATTATTAGATTAATTACAGTGTGGAAACAGGCCCTTCGGCCCAACAAGTCCACCCCGACCCATTCCCCTACATTAATCCCTTTAAACCTAACACCACAGGCAATTTAGCATGGCTAATTCACCCTAACCTGCACCTTTTTTGGACTGTGGGAGGAAACCGGAGCACCCGGAGGAAACCCATGCAGACACGGGGAGAATGTGCAAACTCCACACAGACTGGCAGGAATTGCTAACCACCGTGCCACCCCATTTTGAGATAGCGAAATCGAAAGGTAGCGATCCAGAGAGAGAGAGAGAGAGAGTGAGGTAGGCGGATGAGTGTGAAAATTGCCTCATATCTGATGCTTTATTGATCACATATGTTCTGCTGTGCACTACATATATCTCGATATAAAGTTCCACCTGTAATATACCATCTATAGTTCGTAAGATCCATAACCTTTGTACATAACGTTCTATCTAAGCGAATGAATCCAGTGTTTAAAAGGTATAGTTGAAAATGAGGAGCTATAACGTGGTGTCGTGGGATTTTTAACTTGGTGTACCTCAGTTCAACACCAGCCCCTCAGTCAGGATGTGTTCCCCAACGCAATGTCTCGGTACTATCTAGAGTGTGATTTAGACTACGAAGGAACACTGATCTTCAAACTGTCACACCACCCTCGCCTGAGGCATTCAGAGACATGTCACCAACACCCCACCTCCCCCCGGTCACTTCCTCACTCCCACAATAAAGACTCCGATCCACCAGATTCCCCCTTTAAACAAATACTGGGCGCCGTGAGCATCGGTGAAGTGCACCGATGTAACTCAGAACAATTCCGGTGCAGGTCTGTGTGTTTATTTAATTATACCTGTCCAAATCAGACTGCGATTTCCAACTCATGCTACATCTAACTGTATCTGAAAATGTGTTGCTGGAAAAGCGCAGCAGGTCAGGCAGCATCCAAGGAGCAGGAAATTCGACGTTTCGGACCCTTCCTATTCATATACCCATCCAGACGCCTTTTAAATGCTGGAATTGTACCAGCCTCCACCACTTCCTCTGGCAGCTCATTCCCTACACACACCACCCTCTGCGTGAAAGTTGCCCTTTGTGACCCTTGTAAAATTTCCCCTTAAACCTATGCCCTCTAGTTCTGGACTCTACCACCCCAGGGCAAAAGACTTTGCCTATTTACCTTACCCGTGCCCCTCATGATTTTATAAACGTCTCTGAGGTCACCCCTCAGTCTCTGACGCTCCAGGGAAAACAGCCCCAGCCTGTTCAGCCTCTCCCTGTAGCTCAAACCCTCCAACCCTGGCAACATCCTTGTAAATCTTTTCTGAACCCTTTCAAGTTTCACTACATCCTTCTGATAGGAAGGAGACCAGAACTGCACGCAATATTCCAACAGTGGTCTAACCAATGTCCTGTACAGCTGCAACATGACCTCCCAACTGCTGTACTCAATACTCTGACCAATAAAGGAAAGCATACCAAACGCATTCTCCACTATTTTATAATCCCAAAACACGGAGGGCCCTCCTTACTCCTGTAAATTCCCTGAGCTCCAGCAGCTCACCCAATCTCTCAGAACCTACAATTGCCCCTATCAATGTAATGTCCCCTCACATCAGTGTAACATCCCCCAGTACCTGGAAGTTCCCTAAAATCTGGAAGTCCTTCTAAGCCCCACAATCCTGCTTGTTCCTTTTCACTCCTCCAGCATCAGCAAGACTGCTGCAATCCCAATCCTTTCCAACCCTGTCACTCTCCTGATCAACCCTCGCCAACCCCAATAAGCTTACCAATCTCTGTACGTTTCTACAAACTCCAGAACTTTCCCAAACTCTGGAATCTGTCACAGCCTCCGACACCCCCCATCCCTGTAACTTCCTTCTGCCTTACAGCTCCTCCCTATCTCTGTAACCCCCTCCAGCCCCTTCATCCTTCCCTATCTCTGTAACCCCCTCCAATCCCTACACCCCCTCCCTATCTCTGTAACACCCTCCAGCCCCTACACCCCCTCCCTATCTCTGTAACCACCCCCAGCCCCTTCATCCCTCCCTATCTCTGTAACCCCTCCAACCCTTCTTCCCTCCCTATCTCTGTAACCCCCTCCAGCCCCTACACCCTCCCTATCTCGATAACTCCTCCAGCCCCTACACCCCCTCCCTATCTCTGTAATCTCCTCCAGTACCTACACCCCCTCTCTATATCTGTAACCCCTGCAGCCTCTGTACCCCTCCCTATTCCTGTAACACCCTCCAGCCCCTACACCCCCTCCCTATCTCTGTAACCACCCCCAGCCCCTTCATCCCTCCCTATCTCTGTAACCCCTCCAACCCTTCTTCCCTCCCTATCTCTGTAACCCCCTCCAGCCCCTACTCCCCTCCCAATCTCAGTAATCTCCTCCTGCCCACAAAACCTTGCCCATGTCCGTAACTACCTCAAGCCCATGCTACTTTCTCCATCAATGTAACGCCCTTGAGCCTCTATCTCTGTAACTTGTTTCACAACACTCCCAAACACACCCTATGTCTGTAATCTCCTCCAGAATCTACAACTGTGTCTATCTCTGCACAATCCTTCAAATCTTCAAAACACTCCATTGCTGTACCCCCTACAACTCTCAAAACCTTCCCTGTGTCTATGAACACCTCATAACCAACCACTCTCCCTATCTCAATATTCTTGAACTGACTTCTCAGTGGGCACCACATTGTCAGAGGGCCAGGGCTGGGGGAAGTCAGCACTGTCAGAGGGTCAGTACTGAGGCAGTTTTGTAGTGTCAAGGGCTGTGTGTTCTGAGGGAGTGCTGCACTGTGAGAGGGTCACTACAGCGGGAGTTCTGCACAGTCAGATGGTCAGTCTTGAGAGATTGCTGCACTGTCAGATGGTCAGTGCTGAGGGAGTGCTGCACTGTCGGTGGGTCAGTGCTGAGGGAGTGTTGCACTGTCGGAGGGTCAGTGTTGAGGGAGTGTTGCACTGTCGGTGGGTCAGTACTGAGGGAGTGCCGCACTGTCGGAGGGTCAGTGCTGAGGGAGTGCCACACTGTCGGAGGATCATCTACTGAGGGAGTGCCGCACTGTCGGAGGATCAGGGCTGAGGGACTGCTGCACTGTTGGAGGGTTAGTGCTGAGGGAGTGCCACACTGTCGAAGGGTCAGTACTGAGGGAGTGTAGCACTATCGGAGGGTTGGTGCTAAGGGAGTGCTGCACTGTCGGAGGCTCAGTGCTGAGGGACTGCTGCACTGTTGGAGGATTAGTGCTGAGGGAGTGCCATACTGTCAGAGGGTCAGTGCTGAGGGAGTGCCGCACTGTCGGAGGGTCAGTGCTGAGGGAGTGCAGCACTGTCGGAGGCTCAGTGCTGAGGGAGTGCTGCACTGTTGGAGGATTGGTGCTGAGGGAGTACCACACTGTCAGAGGGTCAGTGCTGAGGGAGTGCCGCACTGTCGGAGGGTCAGTGCTGAGGGAGTGCAGCACTGTCGGAGGGTCAGTGCTTGAGGGAATGCCGCACTATGGGAGGGTTGGTGCTGAGAGAGTGCCACACTGTCAGAGGGTCAGTACTGAGGGAGTACCGCACTGTTGGTGGTCAGTGCTGAGGGAGTGCCGCAATGTCGGAGGGTCAATGCTGAGGGAGTGCCACACTGTCGGAGGGTCAGTGCTGAGGGAGTGCAGCACTGTCCGAGGGTCAGTGCTGAGGGAGTGCCGCACTGTCGGAGAGTCAGTGCTGAGGGAGTGCCGCACTGTCGGAGGGTCAGTGCTGAGGGAGAGCCGCACTGTCGGAGGGTCAGTGCTGAGGGAATGCCGCACTGTCGGAGGATCAGTGCTGAGGGAATGCTGCACTGTTAGAGGGCCAGAACTGTGGGTGTGCCGCACTGTCGGAGGGTCAGTGCTGAGGGAGTGCAGCACTGTCGGAGGGTCAGTACTGAGGGAGTGCCGCACTGTAGGGGGGGGTCTGTGCTGACGGAGAGCCACACTGTCGGAGGGTCAGTGCTGAGGGAGTGCAGGACTGTCGGAGGGTCAGTGCTGAGGGAGTGCCACACTGTCGGAGGGTCAGTACTGAGGGCGTGCAGCACTGGGTCAGTGCTGAGGGAGTGCCGCACTGTCGGAGAGTCAGTGCTGAGGGAGCGCCGCACTGTCAGAGGGTCAGTGCTGAGGGAGTGCCTCACTATCGGAGGGTCAGTGCTGACGGAGTGCCGCACTGTCGGAGGGTCAGTGCTGAGGGAATGCAGCACTGTCGGAGGGTCAGTGCTGAGGGAGCGCCGCACTGTCGGAGGGTCAGTGCTGAGGGAGTGCCGCACTGTCAGAGGCCCAGTGCTGAGGGAGTGCCGCACTGTCGGAGGGTCAGTGCTAAGGGAGTGCCGCACTGTCGGAGGATCAGTGCTGAGGGAGTGCCGCACTGTCGGAGGGTCAGTGCTGAGGGAACTGTTGCTGGCTTAGTCCAAAAGGCGCAGCCGGGACTGGAAACTTAGAATGCTTGGGGGAACCATTGAATATTGTGAAATAAATTCCAATCCTGCTTCACCTTTCTCCGACTTGCTCCTTTCATTCTGCGTAACCTTGCGTGCCAACTCTGCAGCCTGAAATTATTTAACCTCCGTCTGAGTACATCTCGCTATTACTCATATTGTTGTCTGTGCGCTTCGAGAGTTCCAGTGTCTGCAACCAACGCAGACGTCTCAAACAATCGGCAATATCTGCAGGTTGGAGCAATGCAGTTTGTCCCAGGCTCACGACTTCTGAAAAAGATCAACTCGGTGATTCGACCATGAGCAATTTTGCAAAGGGTTCAACTCTTTGTCCTTTCTGGTGGGGGGGGGAATAAAAAAAATCCGTGTGCAGAAACGCTGAACTGGATGCCTGTTTTTTCCGGCGACCGTCTTCAGAGCTGTCTTTGCTGAGAATATCTGGGAAATCTTAGCCCAGTCAAGTCTTGGCAGACTCTTTGGTTCAGGCTTTCCCGAAGGTCTGACTATTTTTCTTGATTCACGGGTCAGTGAAATATTTACTCGGGACGGGATGTTGAAACCTCCGTGACTTTTATTTTAATTTAGAGAAACAAATTAGACTATCTAGATTAATTCTTGCAATAAAATTCTTGCAAAGGTATTAAATTCGGGGACAAATTATGTGCATTGTCCCGTACTTCAAGTTACTCAGATGTGGAGGTGTTGAACTGGGGTGGACAACGTTGAAGAGAATCGCCAAGTTATAGTCTGATAGGTTTATTTGAATCACTGAGGGACAGGAAATCTGAAATGTTTATATAATCCCCACAATATGAAAAGAGGCCATTTGGCCCATCTAGTCTACACCAATATTCTGGAAAGCATCCTACCCAAACATTTTTTAAAAAAGCACAACTGAACCATCTCATCTACATAGCTCTGGATACTACAAGGACAACCTTTAAGCATGGCCTAGCCACCTCATCTTTGGATTGCAGAAGGAAACCAGGGCTTTTGCCCGAAACGACGATTTTCCTCCTCCTGCCTGAACTGCTGTGCTTTTCCAGCACCACTCTAATCTGGTTTCCAGCATCTGCAATCATTGTTTCTAACCCATCCAGAGGAGACTCATGCAGCATGTGCCAACTCCACACAGACAGCCGTCCAAGGCTGGAATCGAACCTGGGTGGTTGGTGCTGTGCTAACCGCTGTGCTACCCACACACTCTTGTATTGCTTAATAATTAACCCCTACATTCATGAGTTATGTCATTTAAAATACCAGATAGGTATTTGATCTTTGCTGACACTTCACAAGTAGGACCAGTGTTTATTTGAATTCTCTTTGAATTAAGTGTCTTTTTCAGGCCACTGCAGAGGGTAGCTAGGAGTCTTACATGTTGGTAGTGGGGATCTGGAGGCAAGATGCAGGGTCACACCAGGTGAAGCTGCAGATTTCCTTCCGTAAAGGACATGAGGTGAACCAAAAAGCCAATTGGGGATTTTTTGCAGCTATTATTAATAACTGAGTGGCTACTATCATCGAGACTAACTTCCATTCTCAGAATCATGAAATGAGATGAATTTCCATCAGCAGCCAAGCGGGTTTTGACCTAGCTCTTCAGAACATTAGTTAGCCCCAAGATGGTGTCATAGCAATGCAGCTCTTTGCTAGCTGTCTTCAGCAGATCATCTCCTTACAGCTATTATAATGATTCTACAATTTTAAATCTCTAGCTCTAACACTATATTCTGCAAGCTGTTCTATTCCCCTAATGTACTTATGTCAGGTATGAGTTGTCTGGATAGCACACAAAATAATAATTTCCACTGTATCTCGTGACAATAAGAAATCAAACCACAAGATAAATCAAATTATAGCAAACGTGGGCTTCTGGATTAATAGTCCACTGATATTACCACATTGCCATTTCTTACATTCCACTTACATTTGTAAATGCTAAGAAATAACATCTGAACCATCTGTGAAAGCTATAGCTTGAGATTTATTATTCTAACTTGTTCACCTCAGTTGTATATCATTGTTATTACTTCGAATCCAAAGTGAAAATAATGTTGATATCCCCTTTGTGCTCTAATGTTGAAGTGTTTTATGTTGGATTAAGTCTACGTTTGAGTTTTTTTATGTTAACCCTGATGCTATCATTTCTTTTGGTTTCTGACACGGGTTAGAACTGCTTCTGTTTTGGATGATTTAGCGCTCTGTGTCGTGTTTGGCTGTAGCTCCCAGGTTAGTGTTTTATTCCTTCAATCCAGAGACTCCCCGAAGGCATAACCTTCAGTTCCACAACCTTTCAGGAACTCTCCATTCCTCGAATTCTGACTTGTGCATTCTCTGATTCCCATCGCTCCACCATTTCTGACCGGGCTTTTAGGTCATGGCATTTGGAGTTACTAACCTTTTCCCTCTCTTTCCTTGTTTAGAGCTTTATTTTAATCCTACTGCTTTGACCAACCTTGTGGACACATGTTGGCCTTCCTTGTCTGGCTCAGTGTTAAATTTAATTTTATTAATTTTCCAGTAAAAACAATCGGGACATTTTCCCTCATTAAAGTTGTTTAATATGATTACACTACACAATTTCTTAACATATCATTTTAAGCTTAACTTACTTTCAAATACATTATTCTTAATACTATTCAGAATCAAAGCTTTGGAGAGATTTTCCAGAGATGAAAGGTTTTGGTTCATGTGGAAGGACAGGAGAATCTGGGATTGGTCTCTCGAAACCAGAGAAGGGGAAGAGGAGAATTTCAGGGGACTGAAAGGATCTTGACAGCCTAACTCAGGAGAAACTGTCTCCAAAGTCTGGAGGTTTGTTGACCAGAGGGATGCAGATTGAAGGGAAGCAACAAAAAGCCAGTTAGTGATTTTTAGAGGTTTACAGCACAGAAAAGGGCCCTTCTGCCCATCGAGTCAGCACTGGTGAAAAATAGCCAGTGAGCAAGATAAAGAGATGTGTTTTTACATAATCAATAGTTGCATTATCCAAAATGTCAATGAAGTGAATTTAACATTACTCAATGAATATCACTGATTATCATACTATATTTCAGAGAAAACTTTTACAGGAGTGTGGCTTAAAAGGGGGAATGGGACTAATTAGCACTTCCAAGGAGTCAGCACAGAATGGCCCCCATCTCCATTATCTTAAAGATTGACAAACAGTAAAAAAAAATCACTCGGCATATAATTTCTTTATTTCGATTTTGTGCAGAAATGCTGAATACAAAACTAAGCCAGTGTAGTTTTCAATATTTACATGTGCTTTTTCCATCAATTTACAGCACATCTTGATTGTTTCTTAGTCTGTTTTATCATGTATTGATTTCATGAGTGTGGCACTTTATTGTTGGTTCTGCATCAGATTCATGCCGGTTTCTGGGTGAAACATATTTGCTCCTGTGTGCATTTCCTGTGCGGTAATTAATCGTAGGTTTATGCATCGAGTGCATTTTCTTTCTTATCTTTGCATAGCGAGTGTCCGCCACGGTTATTATTACTTTGCTTCTGGTTTTTTTCCATCACAAAAATAAAATGGCACTAATTTTGGCCCTTTGCATACCTGACCACTGTCTGAGAGTGACATCCATTTAATGCTGCTACCCTACTCTTTCCCCAAAGCCTGCAAACTTTCTTCTTCAAATTTTTTAAAATACGATTTCCCTTTCAGGAACATACAGCAAACTCAGCTCCCACAGATACTTCAGGCAGCACGTTCTGCATGAAGATGACGTTTCATTATATCTGGAGATCTTTAAAGGTATTTGGTGTGCATTAATATTATATTTGGTGATGGTAGGGTGGCTAATATTAAGCCAAGAGTGTTACATCTTAAATCCAGCATCTTTACAGGAATGGGGGACTGTGATTACTTGGACAGGCAGGAGGTGTTGGGAGTATGCTACTTAAAATGGGGAGGGTTAGGAGAGCAAGTAATCAGAAAGGTTAATGAATCTATCTCTTCTCCCCATCTCTTTCTGTTTCTTTATCACCCTCTCTCTCTCACCAACCCGCACCTCTCTTTCTCTCTCTGATTCTCATCACCTCGTTCCTCTCTGTCACTCTCTCCCAGTGTAAGTTTGTGCGTGTGTGCTTGTGTGAGTATGTGTGTGTGTGCACGTGTCTGTGTGTATGTGTGTGTGTCTGTGTGTGTGTGAGAGAGAGAGTGTGTGTGTGTGTCTGTGTGTGCGTGTGTCTGGTGTGTGTGGTGTCTGTGTGTGAGAGAGAGTGTGTGTGTGTGTGTGTGCGCGCGCGTGTGTGTGTGAGAGAGAGAGTGTGTGTGTGTGTGTGAGAGAGAGTGTGTGTGTGAGAGAGAGAGTGTGTGTGTGTGTGTGTGTGAGAGAGAGAGAGTGAGAGAGTGTGTGTGTGTGTGTGCGCCTTCCACACTATCTTTCCTATCTCTTCCCCCTTTCCCTTCTGCAAGTAGACCAGGAAAGAACAGAAAACAAGAAGCATGCACTCCAAACAGCACAAGTTAATAATCACCATGGACCTGACTGTAATTTGCTTTGGAAATTTGATTTTAAGATTTGTGAAAAATGAAGTTAACAGTTTCACCAGGTTGTTTAATACAAAAAGCCGTGGAGTGCTTCAGTTGTATTCTGAGCAGGACAGATGTATTTCAAGGGGTTGGAATATAAGAGGAGAGACGACCATACAAGGTGTTGGTAAGGGTACATCTGAAGCACTGTGGGCAGCTTTGATCCCTTTATTTAAGGAAATATATCATTTCATTACAGGCAGTTCAGAGAAGGTTCCTGAGGATGATTCCCAGGATGGAGGGATTGTTTTTTTTTCATGAGCAAAAGCTGAACAGGCTGGGATGGTATTCACTTGAGTTTAGACAAAAGAGAGGTGATCTCTTTGAAACATTTGGAATCCTTGCTGGGGAAGGGGGTGGTGGTGGTGGCGGAGGGGGTGGGGGTGGGGAAGTGGGGGGGAGTCTTGACAGTAGAAAAGCTGATCCCTCATGGGAGAGTCTAGGAGTAGAGGGAATGGTTTCAGAATAAAGGGACGATAATTTAATGACGAGGAACTTCCTCTCTCAGAGGACTGAGAGTCTTTGGAACTCTTTGCCACGGAGATGTGTGGTATTAGGGTCCTTGTGTATACGTAGTGCTGAGATAGATAGACTGTTGATCAGTACAGGAATCAAGGGTTACAGGAACGGTGGGTGTGAGGTTTGTGGTAATATCAAGATGCTATTAAATGGTAGAACAGACTTGAGGGGCCGGATGTACTATCCCTATTTCTTATGGTCCTATGAAGAGATATGTTCAAAACATTGATGGAACAAACCCGGATGAACAGTTTCCCATGGCAGTAACAAAAGAACAGAGAAATTAGATCATTTGTAAAAGTATACAATAGATTAGATTACTTACAGTGTGGAAACAGGCCCTTCGGCCCAACAAGTCCACACCGACCCGCCAAAGTGCAACCCACCCATACAGTTGCCCCTTACCTAACACTACGGGCAATTTAGCATGGCCAATTCACCTGACCCGCACATCTTTGGATTGTGGGAGGAAACCGGAGCACCCGGAGGAAACCCACGCAGACACGGGGAGAACGTGCAAACTCCACACAGTCGCCTGAGGTGGGAATTGAACCCGGGTCTCTGGCGCTGTGAGGCAGCAGTGCTAACCACTGTGCCACCGTGCCGAGGGTCAGGGGGATGTGGAAAGCTGTCAGTTCTGCTGTAACTTATTGTGATGGGGACTGTGCTGCTCAGACAGACAAGAGAAGCAGCTTTCATTGGAATGGAGATGGAAGTGGGGTTCAGAAAGAGAGGTGGAGGCACTCAAAAGGCATGAGATGATTGTTTCAGTAGAAAAATGTAAAATGCAGGCTTCCAGGGAAAGGGCAAGAGGTTGGAACTAAATTAACACCCTCAGAGAGACGATGGGCCAAATGGCCTCCATGTGCACAGTAATGATTCTACAATGGATAGAGCCAGGGAATTGAGATACCACAGGGAAATTCTATGTTCTCTCATCTGATTGTCGGGTCAGAGTGTCACTAGATATTCCAGCACTTAATGCCCTTGACTGCTTAGGAGAATTGGGTTTAAAGCTGATTCCTTGAGTTTTTGTGGTCCAGCTGCTGTAGATTCACCCACAGCACAATTTCACAGAGAGTTCCTGGATTTTTTTCAGTGAAAGAATGATGATATAATTCCAAGTTAGGATGATCTGTGTCTTGGAAGGAACTTGCAGCTGATACTGGTCCCACACATCTTGTCCTTCTAGGAGCTGGACGGTAGTGCATTGGGAGCTCTTTATACATCAGTGTGGGTGGGATTAGATACTTAAGAGCTGTTAGATGAGCTGCCAAGCAAGTGGGCTACTTTCGACTTGAAGGTAACTTCATGTTGTTGAAGTTGTATTTATTCAAGCCAGTGGTGATAATAAGGTAGAAAGTGATAGATAGGGAGAATGAAACAGAGTTGGGGGGGGGGGGGGTTGAGAGGAGGAGATAGAGAAAGGGAGTGAGATAGAAAGGAGATGGGTGCAAGAAGATAGAGAAAGAAAGAGAGAGAAAGGGGATAAAGGGATAGAGAGAGAAGTGGGGTCCAGAGAGACAAAGAGAGAGAGAGAAAGGGAGAAGAAAAAGGTGGAGAGAGAAAGATAGAGTGTGAGAGAACAAGAAAGAGAGGTGGGGGGAGGATGAAAGGAGGGTGATGGAAATGACTGGGAAAGAGAGAAAGGAAGCAAGTGACAGAGACAGAGATGGGAGAGAGAGAGAAAGGGGATGCAATGAAGGGATAGGTTATGTGTGCGAGCACGGGAATGGGGAAAGACAAAAAGAGAGAGAAATCGTATAGAGGGAGGGAAAAGTGGAGACAAGAGACAAAGAGAGAGAAAGGAAGGGGGAGAGAGAAAGGGAGCGTGTGAAAGAAAAAGAGACAGGACAGGGTGAAGGGAAGAGAGAGAGATGCTGAAGGAGAGACAGGGACAAGAGGATAGAGAGAAGTGGGGAGACAGGAAGAGAGTATGTGTGTGTTAGAGAGCGAGGGGAAAGGGGGAAAGGCAGGAAGAGAGCGAAAAGGGATAGAGGGAGGGAGGGAGAAAGAAAGGGAGAGGGAGATAGGAGAGAGGGAGCAGAGAGCACGAGGGAGGAGTTAGAAGGCAGAAGTGAGGAAATTAGCTGGAAGACCATGACAGTACAAACAGAGTAGGATAAAGGTGTGATTGGAGAGGACAGAGAAAAGATTCAGAGCAGTAGGGAGGAAGGGGGCGAAGGTGGGTATTGTTTCAGCATGGTTGTTTTAGGGACATAAACAGTGCACCTCAAGGGGACCCATTCCAATTTTGTTTTCCTTTTTTTTATTGGAGCGTGTTTTATTTATTATGGTTAGCACTGCTGCCTCACAGCGCCAGGGTCGCGGGTTCGATTCCCACCTCAGGCGACTGTCTGTGTGGAGTTTGCACATTCTCCCCGTGTCTGCGTGGGTTTCCTCCGGGTGCTCCGGTTTCCTCCCACAGTCTAAAAATGTGCAGGTTAGGTGGATGGGCCAGGCTAAATTGTCCTGTAGGGTTAGGTGAAGGGGTAAATGTAGGGGTATGGGTGGGTTGCAGGTCGGTGCGGACTTGTTGGGCCAAAGGTCCTGTTTCCACACTGTAACTAATCTAATCCAATTATTAACCTTTTTTTTCTAATCAACCAGGAAGATTATTACACATCACTGGAAGGGGGGGGGGGCTTGAGTTGACCCTCCTGGTCCAGGGGTCGGGGCACAATTGAGTGTGTCACAAGTTGACCTATCCCTTCATTGCATCCCCTTTCTCCCTCTCTCTCTCTCTCCCATCTCTGTCTCTGTCACTCACTCCCTTTCTCTCTTTCCCAGTCATTTCCATCACCCTCCTTTCATGCTCCCCCCCCCCCCCCCCCCCCACCTCTCTTTCTTGTTCTCTCACACTCTACCTTTCTCTCTCCCTTTGTCTCTCTCTGGACCCCACTTCTCTCTCATTGTTTTTCTTTTTAATCCTTTTTGTTTTGTTTGTTGTGGTGGAGCTGCCTTCTGCAACTGGGTTTCTGGTGAACAAAACGAGAATAATAAAAGCTGTGGGGAGGTTGGAGGTGGAGGAGGGGGAGGTGTTGGTAGACTGGTAACGGTCAGGAAGTGAGATCTGACCGAGATACCTTCACTCGGTAACCAATCGCCCTGAGTGAGGGTGACAAACAAATTGTGACAAACGCAAAAAGGGGGTGGGTGAGTGAGTGGGTGGGTGGGGGAGTCGGGGGACAGAGGGAAGGCACAGCCAAGACGCCACGGAGCTGGTCCATGGAGAACGTCACGGATTACAGCTACCACCCGGATGACTACGAGCCGTACCCCACCTGGGTGGAGGAATGCCAGGGAGCGACCATCCCCCAGGCCGAGCTGGGCCTGGCCGCCGTCTACTGCGTGATCTTCGCCGCGGGCTTCCTGGGCAACGGGCTGCTCGTCTCCTCCCTGGGCTGGAGGTGTCGCCTCCAGCGGCAGGTGGACGTCTTCATCTGGAACCTGGCGCTGGCCGACCTGGTCTTCCTGGCCACCCTGCCCCTGTGGGTGGACGCGGAGGCAAGGGGCAAGAGGTGGAGGGGCGGCTTGTCCCTCTGCCGGCTGAGCGGCTACGCGGTGGCGGTGAACGCTTACTCCAGCGTGCTGTTCCTCAGCTGCATGAGCCTGGACCGCTACCTGGCCATCGTCTACCCGCTGCAGTCCCGCCGGCTCCGCTCCAGAGCCTACGCGGCGCTGGCCTGCCTCTCGGTGTGGACCGCCTCGCTGCTGCTGGGGCTGCCCGTCCTTCGCAACCGCGTCCTTCACGTCCGAGAGGAGGGCTCGTACTGCGGCGAGGATCCGGCTCTGGTCAGCCCTGCAGTCTCCCTGGCCTACCTGCTGTTCACCTTCTTCCTCCCGATGCTCATCATCCTGGCCTGTTACTGCTCCATCACCAGGAAGCTGTGTCAGCAGTACAGGAGGAGCAAGAGGCAGGACGTCAGGCTGAGGAAGTCGATGCGGGTGGTCTTCCTGGTGGTCCTGGTGTTCCTGATCTCCTGGCTGCCTTTCAACGTGTTCCGCTGCCTGGCCCTGGTCCACCGCTGGGGGGCGTCTGTGGAGTCGTGCGGCTTCCAGGCCGCGGTGGGGCTGGGCCAGGAAGTCAGTGCCCCCTTGGCTTTCGCCAATAGCTGCGTCAACCCCTTCATCTACTGGGTGTGCGACAGCTCCATCCGGAAAGCCTTGCTGAGGCTCCTGCTGCCCTGCCTCAAGCCCTTTCACCTCAACCGCCTCTCCGCCGCCTCGGAGAGCCACCCCAGCCGATCCAGCAGCGTCACCACCGACCACTCCAACCAAAGGGTCAGGTCGGCCCCGTCCGGGGTTCAGCTCGCCACTTGGGCTACCCACGTCGAACCTTGAGACCCACTGCCATGGGGGAAGGGAGGGAGAGAGGGAAGGGTGATGGGTTGGCTGGGAAAGTCCCGAGGTGGGGTGGGGATGGCATAGGTGACAGGGGGAAAGGGGCTATGTTTTCACAAGGAGGGTCGTGCATGTTTTGACCTGAGGTGCCAGAGAAAGTAGTGGACGCTGGTACAACTTGTTATGTCTTTACAATTCCTACAGTGCAGAACCAGACCCAATAAGTCCACACCGACCGTCCAGGGGGTGTCCCACCCAAACCCATTCCCCATTAGTGTTCATTTACCCCTGACTAATGCACCTAACCTACAGATCCCTGAACACTTTGGGCAGTTTAGCATGGCCAATTCACCCTAACCTGCATACCTTTGGGAGGAAACCCATGCAGACAGGGTGAGAATGTGCAAACTTCACACAGTCACCCCAGGCTGGAATCGAACCCAGGTCTTTGAGGCAGCAGTGCTAACCCCTGAGCCTCCCCATTCACAGGCTGAGAGTGTTAGCTAGGGAGCATTTATTATCCATCCCTAATTTCCCTGAGGGCAGTGGTCTGGAGTCACATGTAGGCCAACCCAGATAAGGACATTACTGAACCCCCTCCCCATTAAATACTTCATTTCAGATTTATTTTAATTAAATTCCACCATCTACCACCGGTGGGATTCGAACCTGGCTCTACATCACATTATCTGGGGCGCTGGATTAACAACAAATACCACCAGGCCATCTCCTCTCCGTTTGCAACACTGAATAGGCATCTGGATGGGTATATGAACAGGGAGATTGACCAAGTGGGGGAAGATTAATTTAGGATATCTGGCCAGCATGGACGAGTTGGACCGAAGGGTCTGTTTCTGTGCTGTACACCTCTTTGACTCTTGCTGGGAAGGGATTTGAGGTAATCCAAATGGAGCTCTGATCGTTTTTTTTTAAGAAAGGCTGAGACTTTGATGTTTGTGTTTTGTCTTATTCTACACCAACTTATGCACTGAGACTGTAGAATTCCAATGACTTAGCCTTTCGTATCAAAGGAGGGTTCATTAGGGATCTCTGTTGGGAGAATATCGAGTTTACTGCCTCTCTAGAGTATGCGTGCACTTAATTCTATCATAGGATGTGACCATATACTGCCTATCCCCAATTGCCCAGAAAGCAGTTGGGAGTCAGCCTTATTGTTATGGGTCTAGAATCGCGTGTCGGGCCAGCCCAGTTAGGGATGACAGAGTTTCTTCCCTCAAGTGAACCCAATGGGTCAGTTATTCCTGAGATGCTGCCTGGCCTGCTGTGCTTTGACCAGCAACACATTTGCAGCTGTGATCTCCAGCATCTGCAGACCTCATTTTTTACCCAATGGGTCAGTTAACACGACCTGGCCTTTGGTGACAGAGCTGCTTTTGAATTCAACTTTCAATAATTACCTGGGTGGGTGGGATTTGAACTTGTGTCCGCCAGAACATTGACCTGGGGTTCTCAGTGACTGGCCCAGTGACTGTTTCGACCCGAAGCCTTGTTCCTCTAGCCTTCCAAGAGAGCCGTCCTCATTACTCCAAAGGACAGATGGTCTTACTGCAAAACCCAGTGGGATTTGTATGAAAAGGGGACACGGGGAGAGGGGCACTCCCAGGAAAGCTGAAGGATAAGAGGAGCACCTGAGACTTATCTTCCACCTTATAACATGAAGATGGCACATTACCCCAGAGATGGACAGATCTCTACTTGTTGGACATCTGGTGTGGCGCAGAGTGTGAGTCTTTACTGAACGTAAGTGGCATGTGAGCGTGTGTGCAGTTGGCAGGAATCTGTACAGTTTTCACCAACACGGGTTTCAGCTCTATCAGAGGTGGTTAGCTCAGTTGGCTGGACGGCTGGTCCAGCGACGGCCAATTCACACTCACCCGGATGCAGGACTCTGCTCTCAATCTTTCCCCTCGCCTGTGACCCTCGCGTTAAAACATCCCCCCCCCGCCCCCAGTCGTCTCTCTAACCAGAGACCAGAACATACTTTCTCTAAATCTTCCCTCTCCGCCCCTCACTTTCCGTTCCCTACTTCACGCCATCACATTTCCACCTCCCCCTGCCCGCTTTCCCCTTTCCCTCCATCCTCAGTTCCCATTCGCTCTCAGCCCCGGACGCACACACATTATGGGTTCTTAAAGGTGGAGGCGAAAGCGATGCTGAATTGAGAATGCGCGGCAGACATGTCACATTTTTTCTCGTCCCTGGGTGACATTTTCCTGATGAAGGGCTTATGCTCGAAACGTCGAATTCTCTATTCCTGAGATGCTGCCTGGCCTGCTGTGCTTTGACCAGCAACACATTTTCAGCTGTGACATTGGTTTAAACCAAGGACTCGCTGTGGACTCAAGTTACCGACAAACTGAACTCGCTTTGATGATATACAAGTATTAGCAACATTTCAGGGAGCAAGTCAATTGTATTTGAGTTATATCCAAACTGTGACTGTGATTATTTCCCCTCCGCGACTGGTGAAACTGATAAACTTTTTCGACAACATTGCAAAGTAAATTAAACTGATGATTGTTTACATTTATTGTCTGTTCCGGTTTTTCCAGTTCAGGTCAACCCCGGTCTCCTTACACAAGGGGGAAGAAGAAAGAGATAGGAAAAAGTGTGGAAAATGCTCACACACACACACACACACACACACACACACAGTCACTCACTCTCACACACACACACATACACATACATACATACACATATACATATACACACACACTCACTCACTCTCTCACACACATACATACACATATACATATACATACACACACACATACACATATACATATACATATACACACACACATACATACATACACATATACATATACACACACACAGTCACTCACTCACACGCACACACACATATACATATACACACACACACACTCACTCTCTCACGCACACACATACACATATACATACATACACACACACACACACACACACAGTGTGGGAGAGAGTGGCAGATACAGGAAGAAAGAGAGGACCTGAGTTAGGGTGAACAAGGTGGTTAGCACTGTTGCCTCACAGCGCCAGGGACGCGGGTTCAATACCCGCCTCGGGCAACTGTCTGTGGAGTTTGCACATTCGCCCCACGTCTGCGCGGGTTTCCTCCCACAGTCCAAAAATGTGCAGGCTAGGTGAATTAGCCATGCTAAATTGTCCTATAATGTTAGATGCATTAGTGAGGGGGGTGAGGTAAAACGGGTCTGGGTGGGTTACTCTTCGGTGTGGACTTGTTGGGCAGAAGGGCTTGTTTCCACACTGTAGATAATCTAATGAATCGGTGGAGGTGAGTCAGGACGTTAAAGGAAAGTTTTGAAATAATAGCTAAACTACTGGGCGGCACGGTGGCTCAAGGGTGAGCACTCCTGCCTGACAGGACCCGGGTTCGATTCCAGTCTCGGGTGACTGTGTGGAGTTTGCACATTTTCTCGCGTGATCCAAAGATGTGCAGGAAAATTCATGCTAAATTGACCCACAGTGTTAGGTGCATTAGATTAGATTCCTTACAGTGTGGAAACAGGCCCTTCAGCCCAACCAGTCCACACCCACCCTCTGAAGAGTAACCCACCCAGACCCATTTCCCTCTGACTAATGCACCTAATACTATGGGCAATTTAGCATGGCCAAAACATCCTAACCTGCACATCTTTTGAACTGTGGGAGGAAACCCACGGAGACACAGGGAGAATGTGCAAACTCCACACAGACAGTCGCCCCTAGGTTGGAATCGAACCTGGGACCCTGGTGCTGTGATGTGGGTGGGTTACTCTTCGGAGGGTCGGTGTTGGACTTGTTGAGTCTAGGTTAGAGTGGTGCTGGAAAAGCGCAGCAGGTCAGGCAGCACCCGAGGAACAGGAAAATCAACGTTTCGGGCAAAAAGCTCTCATCATTCCTGAGCAGAATCCACAATGTCGGGAATCATATCTAACCCACTCAGGACTGAGATGAAGGATTCCCTTCCCTCAGAGAGTTGTGAATCTGTGGAATTCACTCCCACAGGAAGGTGCTGGGGCCAATTCGTTAGATACAGTCAAGAGGGAGCTGGAGATGCCCTTGTTGCTAAAGGAATCAAGGGGTTTGGAGGGGAATGGGATACTGAGAATCACATGATCAGCCATTGGAATGGCGTGGCAAGTCAAGAGGGGCCGAGCGGCCTACTCCTGCGCGTCTTTTCTCTGAAAGACAAAAGCAGGGGGCAGGGAGAGATGGGGAGGCAGATACATTTATACGAGGACATCACAAGAGACAGCCAAAACAAAAGCCAGAAACTCAGCAAGCCTGGCACTACCTGAAGGAAGAAAGCAGAACTGACGTTCCAAGTTCAAAGAAAGTTAGAAGGAGACACGTTGAAAGATTTAGGGGGATGAAATGGGGTGAGTCGAATGCAGAGGGTTGACACACAAGCGAGGGAGTCGGATAGAGAGAATTTATGAAAAGAAAACAGATGCTGAGTTTGCAAGAAAAAGCTACGCGAGACAGAAACAAAGATATGGTGATGGGTTAATGGAAACTGAAGTGGTGAGATAGAGAGAGACGGAGCACGGGCAGTGAGCGGGTGAGATAAGGCCAGGCGAAGACAGGAATCAAAGTGAGGAGGCACACAGAGGTGAGAGACAGAGGGCTCAAGCAGAGAACGAGAGACTCACAAAGGGAACAGGGAAGGGAGAGAGAAAGATAGTGACAGGCAGGGACAACACACAGAGAGATAACAGAGTACAGCAAAGACTGTCACTGATCAAACCGAGTGTTTGGAAGGTAGAGGAAGAGAATTTTAGATTAGATTAGATTCCCTATAGTGTGGAAACAGGCCCTTCGGCCCAACTAGTCCACACCGACCCTCCGAAGATTAACCCACCCAGACCCGTTTCACCTGACCTGCATTTTTCTGGACTGTGGGAGGAAACCGGAGCACCCGGAGGAAATTCACGCAGACACGGGGAGAATGTGCAAACCAGACAGGTTGCCCGAGGCTGGAATCGAACCTGGGTCCCTGGTGTTGTGAGGCAGCTGTGCTAACGGGGAAGAAAAGGAGCAGAGAGAGAAAGAGAGAGAGAGAGAGAGAGAGAAAGGTACGGGGGTTGGGGGAGAGGGGGTGCGTAGAGATAGGAAGGGAACACACAGAGCGGGAAAAAGAAAGATCAGAGAGAGAGAAGCGCTGAGAAATGATTAAGTGAGTGAGAGAGAGAGAAACAAAACTCTAGAGACATCCTGAGAGAGAAAACTTGGAGAGGTGGAGATAAAGCGAGGAATGACTTTGACTGAGCGATACATTAAAGAACTCATTTCTGGACATTATTCTACCTGATTATAACTATGGATTGACTGCCTACGATATATCATTGATAATCGGTAGAATTTCACCCCAGGAATCGTTTCTTCACACACAGGGTCAGGTTACTCACATTCAGTCAGTCCATCGTCCAGTCCAGTCTCCTCCGATACTGTCTGGAGGGAAATCAGTGTCAGTTAGTACAGTGTGACGCACGGTTTCTGCTTGGAACAGTCATTTCACACCCCGAAAGCCTGATGTGTGACATGACAAGGCACGGAATGGGTCAAAGCCAGGTCATCAACACCCCACCCCACCTTCTCCCCCCCACCTTCCTTGACCCACTTCCTCGCATGAGATTCCCCCCTTCAAACAACGCCAGGCAGGCTGCTCTGCAAATCCACCGGTTTAATTCAGGAGGGTTGCGGTTACTCGGAAGCAGGCTGAGGTTTGTAAGGGGCACCCTGGGTGTGAATGTGTGGCATCTACTCCGTTCGTGGGCACGTCGGTCTGTGTTACAGCAGCATTCAGCAGAGGTGACCAGAGAAAAGGGGAACAGAGAGAGAGGCGAGAGGGAGAGATTTGAATCACTCTCTGCCTCTCTCTCTCTGTCACTCCCTCTCTGTCGCTCTGTTTTTTTTCTCTCTTTTTCTGTCTCTCCCTCTCTCTCTCACTCTGTGTCCCATTTGTTTTCCCTCTCTCTCACATACCCTTTGTATCTCTCCCTCTCTGTTCTCTCTGTCTTCTAATTCTTTATCAATCTCCCTCGCGCTCTCTCCCTCTCCTTCTGTGTCTCTCCCTCTGTATCCCCTTTGTTTTGGTTTCTCTCCCTCCAAGTTACTCCCTCTTGCAGTGTTCTCTCTCTCTCTCTCTCTCTCTCTCTGTTCTCTATCTAAGTTTGCTGTCTCTTGGTCTCTCTCTCTCTCTCCCTCTGCCCTTTGTATTCTCTTTGTTCTTTCATCTCTCAGTCTCTCCCTCTCTCTCTGTTCCCTTTCGCCCTCTCTCTGTTTTTTTTTCTCTCTGTGTTCCCTCTCACTCTCTCTCACTCTCTCCCTCTCCTTTTTTTTGTTCTTTTCTGGTCTCTCCCTTTCTTTCTGTTCACTTTCTCTCTCCCTCTCTCTCTATTCACCCCCCCCCATGTCTCCCCCTTTCTCTCTGTGTTTTCTCCCACCCTCTCTGTTTACACTCACTCTTCCTCAGTATTTTTTTTGTCTCTTTGTTTTCCTTTTCTTTGAATAGACGAGAAGCTGTGCAGAAATTATCCGAAACGTTTCCCACAATATCAAAGGAAGGACACATACATATTTCTCTTAAATAAGCTGTGAAGCAGAGGCGAGGGTACATTAGGTTTTGATGACAGTACTGCAAAATAAGAGTCCATACTGCCTTATCGAGGTGAGAGACGGAGACAGTCTGCCACCCACGTGTTGAACATCTTAAACTGCTAGACATAACAAAGTGGCAGTTAGATGTAGAAAATACAACAGCACATGCACACAGTTGATCAGGAAGTCTGTGGTCACAAACTCCTTCAAAAGGCAGGTCTCTTCAAGGACAGGGGGTGAAATACATGCATTCAGTCTCGTTGCCATCGAGACACAGAAACCATCTTGAACTTCCTCCTCAGACTAACCAGAATCACTCTCGCTGCGCTGTTTTTAGGCCATAAAAATAGGAAAAGGGGTGGGCCATTTGACCCATGCTCAGCCATCCAACAGGATCATCTGCTGATCCGACTTTCCCTCTGGCTCCCCATAAACCCTAGAAACCCCGACTGATCAAGACTCGATCTCAGCCTTCAATATGCGCAAGGGCTCTGCCCCCACAGCTCTCTAGAGGCAAGGAGTTCCAAAGACATACGACTCTCTGAGGGAAGAAATTCCTTCTTAGCTCAGTCTTAAATCCACACTTCTTTGTTCTGAGGCTGTGCCCTCCGGCCCTAGGGTCTCCCTTGAGGGGAAACATTCACTCAGAATTGGCCTGGTCACACCCTGTAAGAACCCTGTACATTTCAATGAGATCACTTCTCATTCTTGTCAGCTCCAGTGAATAGAGTCACAACCTGTTTTGGCTTGGCTCAAAAGACATATTGGGGATCATCTTTGTCAACTTTCCCTGAACTGCCCCCATTAAAATAATATCTTCCCTAAAATAAGAAGCCCGAGAGGTGCCAGTGAGAGCCCATCTGGAGCACTGAGAGTAGTTTTGATTGATCTGTTGATTGATTGATTCTCAATTGTACTGAATTACAGTGAAAAGCTTTGTTTACGAGCAGTACAGGCTGATGGAAGGACTCACTAGGCTCAAATAATGCTGACCTTGCTCATGTTCCTCTTGCCTGATGCATGCCCTGTGCAATGTAACATGCTTGCCTCCATCTAGCTTAGATTTAGATTAGATTCCCTACAGTGTGGAAACAGGCCCTTTGACCCAACAAGTCCACACCGACCCACTGAAGAGTAACCCGCCCAGACCCATTTTACCTCTGACTAATGCACCTAACACAATGGGTAATTTAGCATGGCCAGTTCACCTGACCTGCATACCTTTGGATTGTGGGAGGAAACCAGAGCACCTGGAGAAAACCCCATGCAGACACGGGGAGAATGTGCAAACTCCACACAGACAGTCACCCGAGGCTGGGATTGAACCCGGGTCCCTGACACTTTGAGGCAGCAGCGCTAACCAACTCTTCTGATCTGAACATCATTTCGTACTATGATCCGTCTGTAATGCTGGTCAACAAATGTTTTCACTGTACTTTGGTGCACATGACAATTAATCAACCAATCAATAAGTCAATCAATCCACACTGCTCCAGATGTGCTGCCACCAAGTTGCAGTAAGGTATCCCTTGTCTTACACTCCAACCCCTTTGAAAGAAGGAATACTTTGTGGCTTTATATGCTCGAAGTATAGGGGTGTGGAGTCTTCTCATTCTTCAGTAGAACTTGGGACAGATGAGGTGACAGAATTGCTTTGGTGTAGAAGTGCCAGGAAAATCCCAGGCTCGGTCCATAATCTGTTACTCCTCACAGACAAGTTGACAGTCATGGCTTGTGATTGGATGAGGGCACTGTGAAATTTTGGCCCACTTCATTACGGTGACCTGGCTTCACCTTCATTCATTTAGTACAGAACTGACTGCCAGGCCTTTGCACCCTCTAGCTGTGATTATTCTTATGACCATTCTGGATATCTTTTTAATTCCTGATTCCTAATGAAGGTCTTATGCCTGAAACGTCGATTCTCCTGCTCCTCAGCTGCTGCCTGACCTGCTGTGCTTTGCCAGCACCACGCTCTTGACTCTGATCTCCAGCATCTGCACTCCTCACTTTCTCAGCCTATTCAAAGCCTAATGTTAGTGTCCATCCACCACACAGCCTCAGTCATGAGGTTTGGCATGATACCTGTATTGATATCCAACTGGATACAGTCATTTTCATCAACTGGCCCAGACCAGTATATTATAACTCACCTCTGCCTCAAGAAAATCTTGAACCTGGATCTGTTGGTGTGACATGACAACCATGTCTCAAAACACTCATAATGGAAACATCAATCACAACATTTTTTTGGAGCCAGATGCTAAGAGTGAGACTTGAATGCACAGCCATCGAATTCTGAGGTGGAAGTATTCTCCATTGAGCCTGAGGAATATTAAGAGCTTCCCACATTCTATTCTCCTTAAATATGAGATAATGGAGAATGGTCCTGTGCCATGTCCTAATAAACACCATCTCTCATCAGTCCCTTGCTCTCATTGATATACGTTGACCCTCACATTATTAGTTTCATATTCTTTGATGCTCAACCTCTCCATGCCCTTAATCCTCTATATAGGGGGCAGTAATGAGCAGCGTTACCACATTATGTTCCTACCCGAACATGCTTGGCAGTTCACTTGCTCTGGATACTTAACTTACAATAGGACAACCCTCCCCAAATATGTCTTCCAACTCTGCAGTTCTTTCTCAGTACTGACTTCCACAGTGCAGCTCCCCTCAGTACTGCTCCTGAGTCATAAACCTGTCCCTCAACACTACCTTTCTAACAGATTCCCGACTGCAATTCTCCTTCAGTACTGAGTGCAGCACTCCTGCAGTACTAAGCCACTGACAGTGCAGGGCCCCCACAGTACTGCAAGAAAGTGAGGACTGCAGACGCTGGAGATCAGAGCTGAAAATGTGTTGCTGGAAAAGCACAGCAGGTCAGGTAGCATCCAAGGAGCAGGATTCCTAAAGAAGGGCTCATGCCCGAAACGTCGATTCTCCTGCTCCTTGGTTGCTGCCTGACCTGCTGCGCTTTTCCAGCAACACATTTTCAGCCCCTCAGTACTGATCCTTCGACATCACAGTACTCTCTCAGTATTGACATTCTGACTGTGCAGCACTCCCTCAGTACTGACCCTCCAACAGTGCAACACTCCCACAGTACTGACCCTCCAACAGCGCAGCACTCCCTCAGTACTGACCCTCCAACAGTGCAGCACTCCCTCAGTACTGACCCTCCAACAGTGCAGCACTCCCTCAGTACTGACCCTCCAACAGTGCAGCACTCCCTCAGTACTGACCCTCTGAGAGAGCAGTGCCCAACCCCCAGGATTGACTGGCTAACTATGCAGCATTTCCTCAGTACTGACCATCCAACCATGCAGCACTTCATCAGTACTGACCTTCCAACAGAGTGATACTCCCTGTACTGACTCTCTGACAGCACAGCACTCCCTCAGTACTGACTTTCTGACAGTGCAGCACTCCCTCTGTACTGACTCTCTGCTAGTGCAGTATTCCCTTAGTGCTGACTCTCTGACAGTGCAGCACTCCCTCAGTATTGACTCTCTGACAGTGCAGCGCTCCCTCAGTACTGACTATCTGACAGTGTGGTGCTCTCTCAGCACTGACTCTCTGACGGTGCAGCACTCCCTCAGTACTGACTCTCTGACAGCACAGTGCTCCCTCAGCACTGACTCTCTGACAGTGCAGCACTCCCTCAGTACTGACTCTCTGACAGCACAGTGCTCCCTCAGCACTGACTCTCTGACAGTGCAGCACGCTGTCAGCACTGACTCTCTGACAGTGCAGCACGCCATCAGCACTGACTCTCTGACAGTGCAGCACGCTGTCAGCACTGACTCTCTGACAGTGCAGCACGCTGTCAGCACTGACTCTCTGACAGCACAGTGCTCCCTCAGCACTGACTCTCTGACAGTGCAGCACGCCGTCAGCACTGACTCTCTGACAGTGCAGCACGCCATCAGCACTGACTCTCTGACAATGCAGCATGCTGTCAGCACTGACTCTCTGACAGTGCAGCACGCCGTCAGCACTGACTCTCTGACAGTGCAGCACGCCGTCAGCACTGACTCTCTGACAGTGCAGCACGCCGTCAGCATGATCACTGGCAAAATACAAACCTCAACAGCCTGGCACAGTGGCTTTAACTATTTGTGTTGGCTACACTGGGCTTTAAAACTACCAGCTTCTAGCTCAGTTGATAAATTTGGGGAATATGAAGAATTAGGGAGAAAAGAAAGAGATTTAAGCAGTTGGAACTTATTGGACTCTGGAGAATGTAGAAGAAAAGGCGACACAGTGTAGTGAGATTCTTATCCAGAGACTAAAGGAATTGAGTTATTGTACAGCTGTTAACCACAATAGCTTTGGCAGAAAGATGAGGTGAAAACCAATCTGTTTGGTTGACTTGGGTTTGTCAGCCTTTGGAAAGCTGAGACAACAGATTGTGGTTAACCTGCAGTGAAGTGTGAGGGAGTCATCTCATTCTGACTCATATCACAGCCTCAGCTGAAGCCGCTGTCTTGGAGGCTCGAAGCAGACCTGCAAAAGATTCTGCCTAAGACTGCAAGAAATTAGGGCAGAAGAAAGAGGAAGTGGGACGTCCCATGGAGGATGCCCCCACCATCCAATTCTCTGATGGTCATTCCTTGACCTTACTTCCACTTTGCCACTTAATCCCCTTTCTTCCTGACCCATTTGACATTTAGCTTTGACTGCAGGGTATTGGTGGCTGGGGATAGCAACTGTTGGCCATTCCTGGTTGGAGAAGCTGATGAGCTGCCTTCTTGAGCCACTGCACCCCTCCTTGTATCAGTGCTCCCACAGCAATCTTGTTAAGGGATGTTGCTGCAAGCTCAAGTGAGCATGGTTGTGGTTCCAAGACCAAATGGTGCGTGACTTGGAGGGGAATTTGCTGCTGGTGGTGCTTCCAATAATCTGCTGCCCTAGTCTATAGATAGGAGTTGAAGAAAATGATGAATGGGAACAAGGCTTTTGGGGCCCTGTCCATCGTTCAAACAGATCATGGCTGACTTTTCAGTTCAACACAATTTTCCTGCTTACATGCTTTTGAAAAGACAAAAACCTACCAATCTCAGACTTGAACAGCATCAATGATTTGAGCCTCTGTAGATCTCTGCAGTCAAGAATTCCATGTTTGCAAGTCTGAAAACTAATGTCCTCCAGAGAAGGAAAAATGTTGGCCTTAACTCGTTTGATCTATACCTCACTCCAGGTCCAGGGTAACACTCTAAATTCACCGCCACTCAGTTGTACCTCAATGCTAAAAGGTATTGGAGAAAGAATGAAAAGAGATAGACCAACTGGTGTTGACCTAGGCACCTGGGTCAACAACAGAAAACTCGGCTCTGTCAATGCTGCAATATACTCATCATTCATACCTGAGGTCTAATGGTAAAATTGGGAAAGCTTTCTCATAGACTAGGCGAGTAACAGTCTGACATAGTCATCCTCACGATAAAATACTTTACAAAGTCTCAGACAACACCATCCTTGAGGGGACAAAGCTTCAATGAAGAGTACAGGAGAGCACACCAGGAGTAGCACCAGGCAGATCTACTGAGCACTGCTGCCCCCTAGCGCCTGAGACCCGGGTTTGATTCCAGCCTCAGGCGACTGTCTGTGTGCAGTTTGCACACTTTCCCTCTGTCTGTGTGGGTTTCCTCTGGGCGCATCTGATTTCGTTCCACAGCCCAAAGATGTGCAGGTTAAGGTGGATTAGCCATGCAAAATTGCCCACCGTGTCCAGGGATTTGCAGGCTAGATGGGTTAGCCATAGGAAATGGAAGGTTACAGGGATGCGGGTGGGATGCTCTTCAGAAGTTCAGTGTGGACTCCACAGGCTGAATGGCCCGATTCCACACTGTTGGGATTCTGTGATCTGGTCGGTCACGTTGGGCAACCATCAGTCAGCTTCCTACTCATTACAGCCTTGGGTCAAATATGGATTAAACTGCTGAAATAAGGAACTCTTGTGTGCATGATAGCATCTCGACCTCTTGAACCAAGAGTAAAAAATGAGGTCTGCAGATGCTGGAGATCACAGCTGAAAATGTGTTGCTGGTCAAAGCACGGCAGGCCAGGCAGCATCTCAGGAATAGAGAATTCGACGTTTCGAGCATAGAAGGGCTTATGCTCAAAACGTCGAATTCTCTATTCCTGAGATGCTGCCTGGCCTGCTGTGCTTTGACCAGCAACACATTTTCAGCTCTTGAACCAAGAGGCCTGGGCTGAAGCTCCACCTGCTTCAGAGCTGTGGAATTGACAAAAAAAAACAATGACGTGGAGGTTCCGGAGTTGGACTGAGGTAGACAAAGTTGAAAATCACACTTAACAGCAATCTAGGTTTGTTCAATATATCGTTTCAGTTGCATGACATTGTGAATTATTGTTCTAAATTCTGTATCTTATGATCCTGCTCTCCAGGTACCCGAGCAAGGAGTAGCGGTCCGAAAGCTAGAGCTTCCAAATAAACCTGTTGGACTATAACCTGGTGTTGTATGATTTTTTTACTGAGAAAATATCTGATATCAGGTTGAACAAGGGTTGAATGACTGAGTCCTCCAGTCGGTCTTCCAACCAGTGGTGGCACTGCAGGGAAGCTGAACCTGAGACGCCATCCAGTAAGTACTCCAGCCCAGTGGTGGCACTGCGGGGAAGCTGAACCTGAGACGCCATCCAGTAAGTACTCCAGCCCAGTGGTGGCGCTGTCAGGGTGCTGATGAAAGTCTGGGCCGCCCTCCAAGGCCAGTGTTGACACAGCGAACTGAGTGGAGGAGTTGTCCAACCAATAGTGATGCTGTAAGGGAGATAATTGACCACCCTTTCAATTGTTTAATAAATCCTTCTCCAATTGCTTAGTAACTTGATGTTAGCAAAGTATAGAGAAACACCCGCCAGAGAGGAAGATGACTGAAAATGAAAGAGGTTGAGAGTTTCTGGCAGATTATTACAGGTTTCGGCAGATGAAGATTGTTTGAGATTCTGATGTGCTCTACTGCATCTCACCAATGCCAATGATATAAGTCGAATTGGGTGGGGGGTTGGAGGGAACGGGAGTTTCCAATGGATCAATATCCCCCACTCTCCCAGTCTAAGGATGTCTCCAAGCTTGGTCCTCCCGGTGTTGCCCTGACAGGAGTCACACCAATTCCAATGGCTGCAGAATCCGCTGAATGAGCAGCCTCTCCCCACCCAGAACAGCCGCACATGTTAATTTAAAGGAATGTTGTGTCTTGTGTCGAATTATATGAAGCTTTACCTGAATGTGTTTGCGATTTCATTCCCTCCGGGCATCTCCATCACTTGGTTTTATTCCTTTGCAATATTTGAGTCATGAATTTGTGGTCTGACTTTTTCAGGTTTAATGTGAAGGTGCTGGTGTTGGTCTGAATTGGTACTTCCAAATAAACCTGCTGGACTATTTCTTGGTTTGTGTGATTTTTAACTTTTCTCAGGTTTAAAACTGCAGGTTTGCCTGTTAATGCAGATATTCCAAGTCTCTGTGCTGCGTTGGGGGAAGGGAAGGAGGGGACAGAGGAAACCCTGGAGCTAACACATCGAGGTTGTCTCTTCATCAGAATCTTCAGTGAAGCAAGTGTGGATTGTAGGACATGCGCATGCGTCGCAAGCTGCTCGCGCACTCTCCCCCTACAGAATGGCCTCTTGCAGTAATTGAGGCCTTTCGTGGCCGCGAAGGATTGTGGGACAAATCATCGCCATTGCTCCACCCGCAGCTGAGTAACAAAATCAGACGTGTAGGTGAATTAAATTTTTGGGAAATGACGGTGCGTAGTAGAAATTTCATTCCACCAGTAAACCAGAAGCCGAGATTTAGTGGGGAAACTCGGATGCGTCACTTCCTCACTTGAATAGCTCATTGGAAATCAAACCCTATTATTCCCACTGTCATCACAAAGGGGAAAAATATTTATCAATCTATCCAAAGTCCCAGTTTACATGTCAGAACGGTTAATAGAAAGCATGGACCTTTGGGGTTTTGTTTTAGCAAGAACTGCTATTTATTACAAATATGTAGATTCTAATCACAGGCAAATAATTATGAAAATTTCACAGAAACTATACAAGCTAAAATTCAAAGCCCCTTCTCAAGTACACTTTTTCGTACACATTTACAGACAAAAAAAAAACGTTGGTGTTGTGAGTGGAGGGGAAACCAATACTAGGGAATCATTTCAAAAGTAAAAAATGAGGTCTGCAGATGCTGGAGATCACAGCTGCAAATGTGTTGCTGGTCAAAGCACAGCAGGTTAGAAAAGCACCAGTCTGCAGGACTCAATCCATTGTTCCTTTTGCTTCCTGAGTGTATCATTTTTCTGATACTTTCTTTTAGGTTTGCTCACATTTTCACAGGAGGCAGAGAGAGACTGGTTCACAGATGATAACATTTCTGTCTTATTCATAAAAGACAGCACCTTATAATAATGTGTGGACAAAAATAAACTAGTTTTCTTCAGGCTTTCAGTAGTTTGTTGCAGAGAAAATGGTGCATGTCGGCCATTACAGCAGTCTGAGAACTTCCACCAATATCATTCACACACAAGCTATTCAGCTAGCTAAGAGCCAATCAGATAATTGTTGTCAGGACTATGACTTGTGGCGTCCACATTTGGTCACAGCTTCACAAACCAATTCCGATTGAATATCACTTTGTACACACCCTGTGATGCCAGCCAATCTGCAAACAGCTCCCCCCAGCCTCCCACAGTTTGAACAAAACAACAATGTAAACACCATTTGCAATAAGTTGCTTTTTACAAGTACAGCAATTCCTTCCTCAGTTCTTGGCTGTAAAATAGTCATTTTCCTAGTTCAGTCCGCAATCCCAAACAAAGTACAATAAAAGCGCGCCCTTTACATATGTTTTGACCCAATATCCATGAAGAAATCTCTGTATATATTCAGGTGGCAGATACTGTAGGTTTGCAAAACTTATTCAGTTGCCAATGGGTGCTGTTACTGTGGGGTAGCATGATGATAGGTCAAAAGGAATAGATATTGAGTTCCCAGAGATGTAGTGTTGTGGGATAAGAAACAGCAAATTGCTGCAGATAATCTGGTTGCAATACCATCGGGAAGAGTGACATTCAGCAACAGCTTTACATTGAGTTGAACAACAGAGGAGAGGTGTTAAAGAGGAAGGGGTGCGTGGGCAAGAGTTCAGATGGTGCAGGCTTCAGTAAAGTTAAGAAGGGAGGAATGGGTTGAGAGGGAGAGATGGTCAACAGGATACCATGAAACAAGAAGAAAAAAGAGACAGGGTGTGAGACAGAAACTTGGAGTGAGAGGGAGACAGAGAGATTGAGTGAGACGGAGTGGCAGGGGGTCAAGAGAGAGTAATGGTGTGAGAGACAGTGAGACCAGGAAAGTGATGGAGTAAGCTGGGGAGAAAGATAAATGAGGGAGGGACTGGGATGAGAAACCAGGACAATGGAGAGAAAGAGAGATGGAGTGTGGTGAGATGGGACAGCAATGAGAGATAGAATGACAGGGAGAGATGGGGTAAAAGGAAGAGAGAGATCGATGGGGTTGAGAAGTATATGGAAGCTGGCTGAGACAGAATGATTGGGTGATAGAGAGAGACAGAGCAAGAGGAAGTGAATGGAAGAGTTGGAGAGAGAGGATGACAAGATGAGAGATAGTGATGATGAGCATGTTTATGCGGGGGGGGGGGAAGAAAGGAAGAGATAGGAATAGATTAACATCAAGAAGCTCAATTACATGACTGGGACATGTCAATGGATACCAGTAAGACAGTTTGCTTGATGTGGAGGTACACTGAGCTTGTAAGAACACTGAAATCAGAGGGCAGCAAGCAAGTTGAGATGTAGATTGAAATAATGAATCTCAGAAATTGCTCAATAAAGTTTGAGAGACAATATTAAGGGATACTCTAAAGGGATGGGGTGGGGGATTTGCCTCTGAAAGAATTTTGAAAACAAAGATGAGAGAAGTGCATTGTGGTAGGACATTAATGAATCTTGTCCCTTGTTGCATCGAGTCACAACCATTAATGTTGTCAAGTTGTCAATTGTATTATTCCCTGTGGAGGCAAAATTACACACAATGTTGGTTCTATATATATTGCTCATGAGAAACAGCTATCTAGGTTCCTGTAAGGACAGAGTCGGTGGTTAGGAATGTGATATGCATAAAGCTGCCAAATACTTGGGAAAACAAGATGTGACATGCCCTCAAGAAATAAAATTTGACTGCTAGAAATCTGAAGTAATCAGGGTTCTAATTTATTTCACTTTGACACAGACGATATTCCCAGTAGAGAATGAATTCCAGGTGGTTTTGGCAGACCGACATAAAGTTTCTGTGAATGAAAACAGGATATGAGCATCACTGGCTAGGCCAACATTTATTGCCAATATTATATTCAACCTCATTGCTGTGGGTCTGGAGTCACATAAGGATGGCAGCTTTCTTTCCCTGAAGGACAATGGTGAACTAGATAGGATTCCCCCTGGTAATCAGCAATGGTTTGATGGTCATCATTTGACACTTTATTCCATATTTTTATTCAGTTCAATTCCATTATCTGCCATGGTGAGATTTGAACCCAGGACTCTAGACCCCTAGGTCTCTCTGCAGTAATAGCCAAGAAATAACACTACTAGATAATTGACCCTGCCTCAAAAGAAGAGGTCTCCAGTCAAACCTCTCAGATGTGGTTTAATGAACACTAACTAGTTCATGGGTGACATAATGGCTCAGTGGTTAGCACTGCTGTCTCACACCACCGGGGACGCAGACTTGATTCTACACTCAAGCGACTGTCTGTCTGGAGATTGCACATTCTCCCCATGTCTATGTGCATTTCCTCTGGTTGCATCTGGTTTCCTCCCACAATCTAAAGATGTGCAGTTAGGTGGGTTGGCCATGCTAAGTTGGCCATTATGTCTAGAGATATTCAGGCTAGGTAGATTAGCCATGGGAAATGCAGGATTATGGGGATCGGGTGTGCCTGGGGGAAATGCTCTTCGGAGGTTTGGTGTGGACTCATGGGGTCAAATGGCTTGCTTTCATATTGTAGGGATTCTATGGTTTTACTTGTATGCAGAGAAGGAAGATCAGATAGGCTCAAGTTCTGAAACTACTGAACTATTAGAAAGCAGTTGATCCAGAACAGAAGCCAAAACATTATTTTTTCCCTCTTCCCAGATCTGGAATTTTAGATAAATAATGCAGCACTGATTCATGTGAAGCCTATCAAAGCTGAAGTTAATTTGTTTAAGGTGTTCAGTGCGATTATCTTTGGAATTTCAATAATCAGCAGCTGTGCAGTCAGATTTGTTGATGCTTTGCTTAGAGTCTGAACAATTTCAATACAAAAATAATTTTTGCTTTATTTTCATTTAGGTCATGGGCGTCACTGGCAAGGTCAGCATTTATTGCCCATTATCCTTGAATAGTTGGACTTTCTCTAGTGCTTCAGTGGACAATTAAAAGTGAGCCACGTTGCTGTGGATCTGCAGCCACAGTGATAATCACAATAACTTTGCATTCAGTTAGACAACCTGAAAGCGTTAAAGAGGGATTGGAAGGGGGTGGGATGGGGAAACTAACACGCTACAGGCTTCAGTGAAGTTGAGAAAGGAGGGAGGGAAAGATGAGCGACAGGGAAAGGTAGCAGAAAAAGAAAAAAATGTGACAGGGCGAGAGAGAGACCTGGAGCGAGAGGGAGTGACTGGGGCCCCAAGAGAAGGTAATGGTGTGAGAGACAGTGCTACCAGGAAAGAGATGGGGAGAGAATGATATGGGAAAGAGAGGGAGAGAGAGACGGTGCACAAAGGAGATGGAGGGAATGAGAAAGAGAGAGGCGAGATGGTACAGCAGGGAGAGGTGGAGTGTGAGATAGGATGAGAGGAAGGAAGAGATAGATGGAGTGAGATGCAGATGGAATGATTAGGTGACAGGAAGAGACAGAGCAAGGGGAAGTGAGTGGAGGAGTTGGAGATAGGTTTTGAAACAACTCCAGATTTTATAATGAATAAAATGTTCTCCAGCAGCCAATGATGCAAGTCTCGAAGATATTCCATTGGGGAGTCTCTGAACAGTTAGTTTAGTGAGAATGCCATGATGTTTCCACCTCCTCCTGACTGAAACACTAATCAGTACTTAGCATGTTGACAATGCACTCAAATGGCATGTGTTATTCTACAGTACAGAGAACCTGAATGGACTGTTCACTTCAAGTTCAAAATTCACCACAGCACATGTTGAAATTGAGTTCACTAGATCCAGTTATGTGTGAGTAAGCACTGTAAATAGCTCTGAAAGCACATTTGTTCTCAAGAAAACTTGATTGTTTTGTAACAGCCTTCCAGGAAATATGCAAACTGTGAAGATTAAAGTCTCCACTCTTTTACACAAGATATTCAACATTGAATGGTGATGCATATTTACCATCTTGATATGTTTTATTCGTATTCCGAGAACAAATAAAAATGTGTGCATTCTCTATCTTTATAATCTGAATATAATGGAGGTCTTGCAAACATTTCATACAATTATATAATACATGTATTGTAATTCTACGTATATTCTCTTATGCACTTTCTCACACATAACTGGATCTAGTGAACTCAATTTCAACATGTGCTGTTGTGAATTTTGAACTTGGAGTGAACAGTCCATTCAGGTTCTCTGTACTGTAGAATAACACATACCACTTGAGTGCATTGTCAACATGCCAAGTACTGATTAGTGTTTCAGTCAGGAGGAGGTGGAAACATCATGGCACTCTCACTAAACTAACTGTCCAGAGACTCTCCAATGGAATATCTGCGTATGGACAGAGAGCAATTACAATACAATCATTGGCCCATCAAGTCTGTTCTGCTAAATCTACATTGAGTCTACACTAGTTCCACTTTCAAGCACTAGCCTTTAATGCTATGACATTTCAAGTGCTCATCCAAATATTTTCTAAAGATTGTGAGGTTACCTGTCTCAACTACTCACCCAGGCAGCCCATTCCAGACAGAGGTCCCCACCCTCTGAGTGAAAGAAGTCCTCAAATTAACTCTAAATTTCCTTCATTTCACCTCAAAATTCCATCGTTACAGATCAAGGGGAAGTGTTGCTTTCTATTCATCCTGTCCCACATCCCTTATAATCCCAAGCTCTTCTGGTGCAGTGCTAGTGATACGACCTCTGGTCAGAACAACAGAGTTCAAGCCCTACCTGCTACAGCAATTGTAATAATATTTCCAAATTGGTTAATTAGGAAATAACTACTCCCTCGTTATCTCATACACCTTTATTTTGTCTGCCCTCAACCTCATCTGTTATAAAGATAACAACCTGCTCTGATAAACTAAGCAACAAATGCTGGAGATCACGACAGGTCAGACAGCGTTCATGGACAGAGAGCAAGCTAACACTTCGAGTCTAGATGAATCTTCATCAGAGATCTGACAAACAGTCATCTGGACTCAAAGAATTAGCTTGATCTCTCTCCATGGATGCTGTCTGACCTGCTGTGATCTCTAGCATTTGTTGCTTTCAGTACAGATTCCAGCATTTGTTGTAATTTGTTCCAAATGAACTTCCACAGTCTCTCTTTAGCTCCACTTCAGGTAACTTCCTAGTAAAATGCCTTTGGACTCCCTCCAGTACCATCACATCCTTCCTGTGGTGTGGAGACTAGAACTGCACACAGTACCCCAGCTGTGACCGAACCAAAGTTCTGTACATCTCCAACATAACCTCCTCACTCTAATAATCTATCTTGAATGATAAGGGCAAGCGCCCCATATGTCTTCTTAACATATTAGCCTACCCCTTGCCCTCAGGGATGTATGGACAATATCCTGCTGAGCTTCCTAGTGTTCTGTTTTCTAATCAATCTGTCCATACCTCCACATCACTGGAAGAAGTGGGACTTAAAACCTTGGCTCCCAGCTCAGAGGTTATTACTGTAGACATATTTTTGTTATTACTGCAAGCATTTTTGACCAACCTGCTCAGGATGTTGTGACACATGTGGGAATTGAACCTAGATCTTCTGGTTTTGAGGTAGGGTCACTATAACTGTACTGCAAGACTGTGCTCTTCAGTGACTTAAAAACTTTTCTATCAACTTACCTGTCAGTTCACAGTATGCAGTCAAATCTTACGGCTGCAATTCCTGTTAAAACCAAAAGGATAGCTGTTATTCATGAACAAAAGTAGTGAGTGATTTAAAGAGATCCTTTGTAAAATAGGGAATACATTGTAACTAGATTTTTGAAATGAATATACAAAATAAGATCCTGACCAAGTAGAATGGGTTCCCATCTGGTAGATTTGTATCGCTGTCCTGTACAAATGAAATTAAAGAGAAAAGATTACGTAAAGAGGTTCTGCAAAAAAAATGACACAGTAACTTCAGAAAAATTAGACATGTCATGTTCAGCCGAGTGAGTTCAGCTCAAAGGCAGGTCCTTCGCTCATTCTCAACTGATGACTCATATCGACCTGTTTTCTTTGGCAGTATTTGTTAACCACAGTTTACCACTACTCCCCACCCACACACACCCCTACCCCACCCCCCCCTTCCACATTCCCCCCCCCCAACCAAAATAAAGGCTGGGTGAGGAAATCAGTTCCAACTCTACCTCATAGAGTCATAGAGATGTACAGAACAGAAACAGACCCTTCGGTCCAACCTGTCCATGCCGACCAGATATCTCAATCCAATCTAGTCCCACCTGCCAGCACCCCGCCCATATCCCTCCAAACCTTTCCTGTTCATATATCCATCCAGATGCCTCTTAAATGCTGTCATTGTACCAGCCTCCGGCACTTCCTCTGGCAGCTCACTTACCACCCTCTCCGTGAAAATATTGTTCCTGAGGTCTCTTTTATATCTTTCCTCTCTCACCCTAAACCTATGCCCCCTAGTTCTGAATGCCCCCACCCCAGGGAAAGGACTTTGTCTATTTACCCTATCCATGCCCCTCATGATTTTATAAACCTCTATAAGGTCACCCCTCAGCCTCTGACGCTCCAGGGGAAAACAGCCCCAGCCTATTCAACCTCCCTCTTTAGCTCAAATTCTTCCAACCCTTGGAGGATTGTAAATCTTTTCTGAACCCTTTCATGTTTCACATTATCCTTCTGATAGGTAGGAGACCAGAATTGAATGCAATATTCCAAAATTGGCCTAACCAACGTCCTGTACAGGTGCAACTTGACCTCCCAACTCCTGTACTCAATACTCAGACCAATAAAGGAAAGCATACCAAACAGCAGTCAGAGCAAAACTCAAGTTTGCTGTTGAATTTTACTTTTGTTTTCTTCATCTTTACATTGGAGTTGGGAACTGTGACCTGAGAGCTGACCATGACCTTTGGATTGAGAGCAGCAGCATGTTAAAACATGCGCTGTCAATGTTATGGTTCTGGAGATACCTAATGCTCAGATCAAACACTGAATGTTAACTGGGGCATAATGGGCAGGCAACCAGTCTAACAAAGAGAAGCCAGGCTTTAACTACGTTTGAGTCAGAAGTAAAGTACCTGCAAAAACTGCAGGATGGAAGTTTGATTGCTGTCTGGTTAACCCCTGATCATCAACTTATTGAAAATATGGAGAATAGAATCTCTGTAGGAAATGAACGAATATTCCTTGGAGTCTATTGGAAGCTACCTACGTACATCAGAAACCTAGAAAGATACCGTCCCATGTTCCTCTGACGTTATGAATCACAGAAAGATAGTGGCTAATTCGATGTTATTTATTTTTGCATTTTGGAGACACAAACTGTGTCTGTTTGTCTGTCTGTCTTCGTATGAGAGTGGGGCTAGAATAAAGAAAGATTGGGTTTAAATCATAGATGTTAATTCAATTGTTTTGTGGCATAACATTGTTCTGCTAAACCAACTGTATTATTAACAGCTTGTCAAATCTTTAAGCTGTGGTGTCTGATATCAATTGTTCACAAAGTCTGGTGCTGGTTATTAACCTCATTAGGGACCACTGAACTAATTTTGCAGGTTATTGGATATTTTAATGTTACTGTGTTGGAAACACAGGGATACGCAGGCTGACTTGATTAAGTTGTCTGTCTCCATGTTGGGACATGTTTAGATTAGATTACTTACAGTGTGGAAACAGGCCCTTCGGCCCAACAAGTCCACACCGACCCGCCGAAGCGCAACCCACCCATACCCCTACATACACCCCTTACCTAACACTACGGGCAATTTAGCATGGCCAATTCACCTGACCCGCACATCTTTGGACTGTGGGAGGAAACCGGAGCACCCGGAGGAAACCCACGCAGACACGGGGAGAACGTGCAAACTCCACACAGTCAGTCGCCTGAGGTGGGAATTGAACCCAGGTCCCTGGCGCTGTGAGGCAGCAGTGCTAACCACTGTGCCACCGTGCCACCGTGTGTTGCTGACAATTAGAACATTAAACAAAGTGAGCGGAGAAGACCTGTCTCTGGTGTTTCATACATCTCAAATTACAATCTGATCCAAATTGCCCTCCTCAAATTGAATTTCAGTGGCGATGAAGGAGCAAATGCTAATCCACTTTCAATCTGATGCGATTCTCATGTTGGCGATGACATTCGAAAGTCACATCAAGATGATCTCTTCCACGTGGAGCGTTTATGGCTTGTCGTTAGAACCAGTTGGGCCCTGAGTAAGGGAAAGGAAACTGAATCCTGTAGGCCTCACCCCAGTCTGACCTATCTGTTAGGTCAGCTCGTTTCAATTACAGGAGTGACATCGTTGGTTGCACAAGACAGTTTTTTACTTCAACACTCTCAGCAGTGTCACCATCCATTAAAATACGTAGACCAACCTTTTTTATTCTTGGAATATTTTCGTATGTCGCTGCTGAATTTTCAACCAATACATTGCAGTATTCTGTGGGAATGCAAATCGTTAATTAGAAGATTAGAATTCACAAGGTTTGTGAAGGTTTGTAGCTCAGGTTGAGGTTTAGGGTGTAGCCTTGCTCGCTGAGCTGTTGGTTTGATATCCAGACGTTTCATTACCTGGCTCGGTAACATCATCAGTAGCGACCTCCAAGTGAAGCGAAGCTGTTGTCCCCTGCTTTCCATTTATATGTTTGTCCTGGATGGGGTTCCTGGGGCTTGTGGTGATGTCATTTCCTGTTCGTTTTCTGAGGGGTTGAGAGATGGTATCTCGATCTATGTGTTTGTTTATGGCGTTGTGGTTGGAGTGCCAGGCCTCTAGGAATTCTCTGGCATGTCTTTTCTTAGCCTGTCCCAGGATAGATGTGTTGTTCCAGACGAAATGGTGGGTTTTTTTCCCTCTGTGTTTAGGGCTGACAGCCAGACTACTTAGACCCCTCGGAATCCTAGTAGCACCCAAACCCACCAACACTCTCAAACAAAAACTAAAAAAACTTAAAAGACCCAGTACATCCCATGGACAAAACCAACGTCGTCTACAAAATTCCATGCAAGGACTGCCCCCAACACTATGTAGGACAAACAGGAAGAAAGTTAACCACCAGGATACACGAACACCAGCTAGCCACAAAAAGACACCACCCTCTCTCCCTCATAGCCCTACACACGGAGGAAAAAAAACACCATATCGACTGGGACAACACATCTATCCTGGGAAAGGCTATGCAAAGACATGCTAGAGATTTCCTAGAGGCCTGGCACTCCAACCACAATGCCATAAACAAACACATAGATCTAGATACCATCGATCAACCCCTCAGAAAAGGAACAGGAAATGACATCACCACAAACCCCAGGAACCCCATCCAGGGCAAACATATAAATAGAAAGCAGGACAACAGCTTCGCTTCACTTGTAGGTCGCCACTGATGATGTTACTTAGCCAGGTAATGAAACGTCTGGATCTCAAACCGACAGCCCAGTGAGCAAACCTACACCCTAGACGATTAGAATCTTGACGTGTGGAAACAGAATCTTTGGCCCAACAAGTCCACACCGGCCCTCTGAAGGGTAACTCACCCAGACTCACTCCCCTACCCTATATTTACCCCTGACTAATAACCGACACTATGGGCAATTTAGCACAGCCAATTCACCTTGCCCACACATCTTTGGACTGTGGGAGGAAACCCACGCAGGCACGGGGAGAATGTGCAACCTCCACACAGAGAGTCACCCGAGGCTGGAATTGAACGTGGGGCCCTGACACTGTGAGGCAGCAGTGCTAACCCACTGAGCCACAGTGCCACCCTTAACATATTGAATCAGAGAATGGAGCAAGGCAGAATCAAGCGTTTTCGTCAGCTGCTTCATTATCAGCTCTAAATACTATCCAGGGATCATTTGGTTGGATCGAGGATTTGTGTTCAGGGTTACCAGGAAGAATTGTCCTTCTCAATCTTTTCCCCTTGCCTGATGTGTGGTGACCCTCAGGTTAAACCACTGCTAGTTGTCTATCTCTAATAAGAGGGCAGCCCTATGGCCTGGTAAGACTATGGAGACTTTACTCCCATTTCCCCATGGCTTTGTCAATAAGTTCCCTTCAATTTTCATTGGAAATTCCTTTGCAATTTGCTTGAAGTAGTATTTTGGACTGTACATTTTGGCTGGGAAAAACTCTGCATCTCACAGCTGTACATTTTTAATCCTGCAATTAATTTGCTCTTTTCTGAGTCTGAAAGCAGTCTCGCCTAATATCCTTTGTGTCAACTGGTCACAGTTGTTTTATCACCTCTGTCAAATTTCTGTTTAACCTCAATTCTTTAAGAGGAATCACCCTGATATGTGCAGTCTCTCCACTGAACTCAAGTCCTTGTTTCCTGTCAGTGTGTGGTCTCACACACACACTTCAAGACACCTACATTAGCCTCATCTCAGTGCCAAAAGACTTCAAACAATTAATTTCCTTTGGAGGAATTATACCTTTATTTTTTGCTCTGTATGCTGGCTTCTAAATGGATTCTGTGTTTCCCTAAATAAATGATTAGATTAAATTGCTTACAGTGTGGAAACAAGCCCTTCGGCCCAACAATTCCACACCGACCCACAACCCACTCCCCTATGTTTACCCCTTCACCTAACACTATGGGTAATTTAGAACGGCCAATTCACCTAACCTGCATATATTTGGATTGTGGGAGGAAACCCACGCAGACACGGGGAGAATGTGCAAACTTCACACAGTCAGTCGCCTGAGGCGGGAATTGAACCCAGGTCTCTGGCGCTGTGAGGCAGCAGTGCTAACCACTGCACCCATGGCTACTAGCACGAGAAAATTACAATCAAAGGCATTCATTTGAAACAATCTTAATTTAGGAGTGGGAAGCTTTAAGATTATAAGAGTGATTTAAAACTTTACATGTTCATGTTAAATGAGTAACAGAGTCAGAATCCCATTTCACATACCAATATACACAACGGTTAAGGAAAAAAAAATGATTTGCTCTCATCTGTCCCCAGACAGAAGTGACTCTTGCATAGGCACATGGATGATAGTAAAATGAAGGGTATGTCGGTTAGTTTGATCTTATCGTAGGATAAAAGGTCAGCACAACATCAGGGGCCAAATGGCCTGTGCTGTGCTGTTCTATCTTCTATGAAACAGTCTGAATGCGTCATTATCTGGGTTGTCGTGAGAGCTGACTGATAAACCAAATGGACCTCTCATTGACTAAGTCGTCAAAGTCATTAGGCAGACCCAACTGCTGGTGATCTGCCCACACCTCGCCTGAGGAGAGAGGTTGTCAAGAAGAGGACAGGAATTACAACCGTTGTGGGAATTGAACCCATGCTGTTGGTGCCACTCTTCAAACCTGCCATTCAGCCAACTGAACTAACCAACCCCGTTCACGAAAACTGGGGACCAAAGAATTCAAAACATCCATCTCTTTATTATCTCTCTAAGTAACGTGTGCACATGGAGTTGTTGGGACTGAGAACCCAGATGCTTTGAGTCCTGAGTACTGGGTCCAATCCTGGTTGACCAGTTATTAGGAGGGTATTATTAAGCTGGAGAGGGTTCAGAAGATATTTTTCTGTTGTCAGGTATGAAAGGTCTGAATTATAAAGAAAGGCTCGATAGGCTGGGACATTTTTCACTAGAGTATAGGAGGTTGACGGGTAACCTTACACAAGTTTATAAAATCATGAGGATAGGTTTAAGGGCAGGTACTTTTTACCCAAGGATGGGGGATTTCATGACTAAGGGACACAGTGTGAGGAAAGAGATTTGAAAAAGATACAAGGGGCAAATCCTTTACACAGAGGCTGATTTGTGTGTGGAATGCCCTTCCTGGGGAAGTGGTGGATATGGGTTTAGTTACAACATTTAAAAAAAACATTTGGATAAGGCCATGAATAGGAAATGTTTAGAGGGATATGGGCCAGGAGCAGGCAAATGGGATTGGTTTAGTTTGGGATTATGGTTGGCATGGACTGGTTGGATGGAAGAATCCCTGTCTGTGCTGTACGACTCTTTGATTGTACCCTGCACAGTCTTGAGCTTTCATGAAGAAAAGGTAAAAGGAGTCAAAACCGACAAGACGGTGGCACGGTGGCACAGTGGTTAGCACTGCTGCCTCACAGTGCCAGAGACCCGGGTTCAATTCCTGACTCAGGCGACTGACTGTGTGGAATTTGCACATTTTCCCCGTGTCTGCGTGGGTTTCCTCCGGGTGCTCCGGTTTCCTCCCACAGTCCAAAGATGAGCAGGTCAGGTAAATTGGCCATGCTAAATTGCCTGTAGTGTTAGGTAAGGGGTAAATGTATGGTTGGGTTGCGCTTTGGCGGGTTGGTATGGACTTGTTGGGCCAAAGGGTCTGTTTCCACACTGTAATGTAATATAAAGAAACAGAGCACGCATGTTGTATAAGTCAAGAGATTTGCAATAGCAGATAGTTTGCATTAGGAATAGCTTCTGCTCACCATTCACAAAATAGTACAATGTTGAAAATGTGCATGAAATGGGATTTTCAGTCACGCATGTGTTGAGAATACTGTTCTAAAAATGAACATCAAGCGAGCCATGTATTCACAAAGCATAGAACAAGGATTCATTTAGTTATGACGTTGGTCTGGGGTGGACAAATCACACGACACTGGGTTCCCAAGGGATCCTTCCATATCCGCCACAAGTTCACCTGTACCTCCACACACATCATCTATTGCATCCGCTGCAGCTGATGTGGCCTCCTCTACATTGGGGAGACGGGCCGTTTACTTGCGGAACGCTTCAGAGAACACCTCAGGGACACCCGGACCAACCAACCCAACCACCCCGTGGCTCAACACTTTAACTCTCCCTCCCACTCCACCGAGGACATGCAGGTCCTTGGACTCCTCCACCAGCAAAACATAACAACACGACGGTTGGAGGAAGAACGCCTCATCTTCCGCCTGGGAACCCTCCAACCACAAGGGATGAACTCGGATTTCTCCAGTTTCCTCATTTCCCCTCCCCCCACTTGTCTCAGTTGGTTCCCTCAACTCAGCACCGCCCTCCTAACCTGCAATCTTCTTCCTGACCTCTCCGCCCCCCACCCCACTCCGGCCTATCACCCTCACCTTGACCTCCTTCCACCTATCACATCTCCATCGCCCCTCCCCCAAGTCCCTCCTCCCTACCTTTTATCTTAGCCTGCCTGGCACCCTCTCCTCATTCCTGAAGAAGGGCTTATGCCCGAAACGTCGAATTTCCTATTCCTTGGATGCTGCCTGACCTGCTGTGCTTTAACCAGCAACACATTTTCAACTGTGACCTCCAGCATCTGCAGACCTCATTTTGTACCCTCTAATTTTAAAACATTTGTTTATTTGAAAGCACAAGCTTTTGGAGTCCTGCTACACCCCTGTCGTGTGATTTTTAAACTCATTTAGTTACAAACAAAAGAAATTAAATGAAAAGCAAAATGATTCACTAAATTAACTTGAAGTCAACCAGCAGATTTAAAGCCTGCACTGCCACAGCAGCATGGAAATACTGGAACATTTCACCTACCGTTTGCTGTTTGACTCACGTTCCTTTCGTGTTGTCCCTGTGTTTGAGCTTCGTTCCTAAACAGTTGTGGTGTGACAGAACAAAATGTCAACTGCTGAGGGGAGACTGTCATGTCAAGAAGTAGATCAAAACATAAATTATGTTCATTAATGATTTCTTATTAAGGAACATATTTTGCGAATTGGAAGCAACAAATTCACTGAATACTGGCTGGCACCCACGTTATGCATAAATAATGTAAGAACATTAGAACCAGGACAAGGAATTGGCCATTCAATCCCTTGGCTCTGATGCCACACATTTAATACAATCATTGCCGATTGCAGCATGGACTCAACTCCACTTTACTGCCCTGTCGTTATAACCTTTCAACTGTTTAAAAATCTGTCACCTGCTCCTCAAATTAATTCGGCCAGAATCAGGAGTAGCGAATTCCACGGATTCCTAGCCCTTTGAGAGAACGAATCCCTCCTTATCTCTGTCTGTCTGTTTGCTGTCTAAAACTGCAGCCTCTCATTGTGGAGTACGCCAAAAAGGGGAAATATCTGCTCCTTGTCTTCTTCAGGGTATGAAACATAAATGAAAGGTTATATATTTATTTGTTTCTGCAAGTAGCGAAATAAGGAAACTTGAAGCTACTGGGAAAGAGAACGAATCTGGCAAAATGTTTAGATTCTCTCTCTCTCGCTCTTACAGTTTGAGTCGATGGGAGATGCAAAATCAAATCACAGTATCAAAATGTGAAGAGAGACGTTCAAGTTCCTGTGGTGTAGTGGGTAGTGTTCTTAATTCTGATTTACCTTTGTTTTGGTTCCAACCCCAACTACTCCAGAGCTGTGTAATAACGAATAGGGTTGCTTCGAAAAAATTCTACAATTTTCTATGAAGCCCCTCTCCAGGGCACAGAACAAGCGGTCTGAGTTTTAACCTGGAGTCGACAAAATGCGGAGCTGGAAGGGCACGTCAAGTCAGACAGAGGAGCAGACAAGTTGACGTTTTGGGTCAGGAGCCTTGGGTGGTGGGGGAGAGGGGAAGGAAGCTCAGAAATCAATAGAGAGGAGGGGTTGGGACTGGGGGATGGTTGGGACAGTGGATGCAGGTAGTGGGTGATTATGATTGATCAGTGGGATGGGTGGAGCAGATAGGTGAGAAGGAAAATGGAAAGGTTAAGTTGGGTCAAGGAGGTGGGGAGGAGAGGGAGGGATGGGCATGGGATGAGGTTTGGGGGTGGGGAGAATTTGAAGCTGGGGAACTCTACGGTGAGGCCATTAATCTCTCGAGGTGCCTTTTCCCTCCAGTGTGCATAGTGGACAGTGGATGAGGCCTAGGATGGATGAGTCGCCAAGGGAGCGGGAGGGGGAGTTGAAAATGAGAGGAAGTGGTGTTGATCGGAGCGTAGAGAGCGCAGATGCTCCCCGAGTCGGAGCTTGGTCTCTCCTGATGTAGAGAAAACCACATCGGGAGCAATGGATGCAGTAGACCCGGTTAGAAGAAGTGCCGTGGAACAAGAAGTGGCAGAGTTAAATCAGAATTGAGGAGAAATTGCTTCTCTCAGATGGTCAGAGGGCGGTGGATGGTGGGACAGTGAATAAAGTTAAGGAGGAGATCAACAGATTTTTAATTAGCAGTGGATTGGATGGTGATGAAGAGTGGAAAGAGGAATTGAGACCAAGAGGAGATCAGCCATTATTGCATTAAATGGCAGAGCAGGGAGCTAAATAGCCTCACCCTGCCCCTTGTTCTTATGTTCTTACGGTCCCAGAGTAAGGATATACTATCGAGAAAGGCCTTAATCAATCTGAAATATGCAGAAAATACAAATATTCCTATAATTACTGAAGTAGACAGGCAGAGGGCTGGGAGAACACAGCAAGCCAGGCAGCATCAGGAGGTGGAGAAGTCGATGTATCAGGTGTAACCCTCCTTCAGGACTGGGGGTGGGTGTAGAGAGAGGGGGGTGGAGCTGCACATAAAGGGGTTGGCGGGGTTCAGGGTGGTGACATGGGGATAGGTGAAGACAGTCAGAGGGTATGGCCTGGTTGATCGATGGGAGGAACGAATCCAGTAGATGGCTGGGAGGGGTGGAAGGGGACGGGGGGAGGGGCTGGGAATGGTGGGGGGCTGTGAAGGGTGGTTGTTTGAAATTGGAGAACTCATGTGTTGAGCTCTCTGGGCTGTGGGCTGTTCCTCCAATTGGCGGTGTGGTGCGTTGTGGTGATGTGGGAGGTCAACATTGACTGTCTGGCTTTCTGCATTCATCCAGCCTCCTGCCCGTCTAATTTGGATTCTGACATCTGCAATTATTTTTTTTTTCCTTCTAATTACTGAAGCAGAAACAATGGAATTTTTTTTTAAAGAAAAGCATGCTTTGCTGGCCTTGGGCAATGCTATGAGGTGCGCAAGGAAATTTTAAACAGTGCATTTACTCATCCTTCTTCCTTGTGATCATCCATGCACTGATCCCGCTGATCAAACCGAGACTGAGAAGAACTGAAATTACTATGGCTACAATGACTCCATCACTTAGTTCCCTGCTGTCAGTGAGTTGGCCTGAAAATGCAAGAAAACACAATACTGAGCTTGCCAGTGATGACTGCACACCAGGAGCAATGTGTAGATGTTCATGACATATTCATGTTGTAATATCTGACCACCTTCGAATTACAAACATCCTTGGAATAAAAGTGATCACGATCGTAACTTGTAGAGCTCAGTGTCAAGAAATTGGAAATGAATTCCGTGCGACCAGGTAACTGAGTATCTGTTCTCTTCGTCCTGTGATGCGGTTATTATTCCTTCCTACAGCTCCTGCCCACAACTGCAAATGGAAACTTGGCATTTATTTTTAAAGGAATGAAAGGATGTATTGCTGCATCTGTCAAAGGCATGAGCGAGACCGCGCCCCAAGTATTGCAAATGATTTTGCTTCCCTGACTTGGGAAGGGATGCAGTTCCATTGGAATCAGTTTAGAGGAAGTTCACGAGATTGATTCCAGAGATGGGGTGTTTGCCTTATCAAGGGATATTGAACTGTTGAGGTCTACACTCTCTGGAATTTAGAAGGAAGAGAGGAGATCTAATTGAGGCATATAAGATACTCAAGGAGGTTGACAAAGTAGATGTGGAGTCGATATTTCTTCATGTGGTGCAAGCTGGAATGAGAGGTCCTAGTTTGAGAATAAAAGATAGCAGATTAAGACAGAGGTGAGGAGAAATTGTTCCTCTCAAAGGGTCATGAAACTGTGGAATTCAATCCCACAGAGTGCAGTGGATTCTGGGACATTGAGTAAATTTAAGGATAGATTTTTAATTTTAACTCTTGTATGTCCTTGGCAGAGCGGGACAAGGAGTTGACGTGATCGGTCACAGGGCAATGGGGTTGATTGGTGCGTAGGTCCCAGAGTTGTTCTCTGAAACATTCCGCAAGTTAGCATCCTGTCTCTCCAATGTAACCACAATGTCAACTTCACCAGTTTCCTCATCTCCCCTCCCTCCCCCACCTCATCCCAGATCCAACCCTCCAATTCGGCACTGTCCCACCTGTCCACCTTCCTTCCCACCTCTCTGCTCCACCCTCCGCTATGACCTATCTGCACCCACCCCCCATCTTTATCTACCTATCAACTTCCCAGCTACCTTGCCCCCCTGCCCCACCCCCTCCCATTTATCTCTCAGCAAACCCCCCTCCCACCCCACCACATTCCTGATTAAGGGCTGATAACTGAAATATCGATTCTCCCGCTCCTGGGATGCTGCCCTGACCGGCTGTACTTTTCCCCGACCACACTGACCTCCCTTTCTCCTAGAGTAAAATCTTGTTCAATCTCAAAAGTCGAACATTCTTCAGATTATATTGCGTTCTGAAAACCTGAGTGATGATTCTTTTGTTGTTAATTTGGGAAGTATAATCTAGATAACGATTCGAAATGTAAAGCGTAGCTGGCGTTAGGTTTTTTTTAGATTACTTACAGTGTGGAAAAAGGCCCTTCAGCCCAACAAGTCCACACCGACCCGCCGAAGCGCAACCCACCCATACCCCTACATACACCCCTTACCTAACACTACGGGCAATTTAGCATGGCCAATTCACCTGACCCGCACATCTTTGGACTGTGGGAGGAAACCGGAGCACCCGGAGGAAACCCACGCAGACACGGGGAGAACATGCAAACTCCACACAGTCAGTCGCCTGAGTCGGGAATTGAACCCGGGTCTCAGGCGCTGTGAGGCAGCAGTGCTAACCACTGGTTTTGTAGGTTGTTCGATCCCATTGAAATTTGCAGTAAATCCATATTGTTTACCTTGTATAATCGCTTGGACAGTAACATTGCGGCTTTCCTTAGTAATGATGTTTTTAGCCTGACAAGTATAATTCCCACTATTATTCCTGCTCAGCGAGTCAATGTTGTAAACTTGTCCAGTGTTTAAGAGTCGACTCCCATTGTACCATCGATATTGAGCAGGTGGGGTTGACACAGCAGAACAACGTAAGGTAAGCATTTTTCCCACTTCGACTTGAATCCGCCCTGAGGGTGTGATGGAGACATTCTCTGGTCCATCTATCAAATAAAACAATCAAGACAGTCTATGATTTCTATTCAGCCAAAACAATTGCTCACATTGAAGTAGAAGAATGCTTGAAACTCCCTTTGTACTCACAATTAATCCGCAGGATGGTATGCCCGGAATCACTGCTAAAGTTATTGCTGGCTCGGCATTGATATTTTCCTGAATCATTTCTGTTCACATTGACTATAGTCAGGGTGACATTGTCTGAAGAAAGTAGCGTTCTGGAATTAAACTGGACGTCTCGGCTATTTTTGAGCCATTTTCGCGATTGCACGGAGCCTGAGGCATTGCAAGTTAGTAAAACGGTGTCAGTGTTTTCTACTGGTTTTGAATTGTTGACCAACACAAAGACATTGTAAACTGGGTCTGTGAACGAAATGGGACATAAGGTTATGTTCTTTTCTCTGCCTCATCTGCTGGTCCTTTGTAGGTCCATCGACTTCCTCTTTGATGGGAATCAACTTCAGTTCGATTCAGTGTCCAGAGGAACCTCGATTATCCGAACATCGATTATCCGAACTACGGATTTTCCCAAGAAGGTCCGCTCAAAGCGTGACAGCAAAGAGGTAAGTGAATTTGGATAGCCTGTACTGACGAACAGGCGAAAATGCTGGCAAAAGCAAAGAGGAGCATCTCAAGCATCAGCGACTGTATATTTGTTACGCAAGTGTTAGTTACAGAGTCCTTTGCAAAAGTTAATGATTTGTTCCTGTCAATGTTACTTGCCGTTCATGGAAATCAGAGGAAGTGAGCAGATGTACTTCTGTGTTTCTATTGTGACATTGAGTTCACGGAAACTAACATATGCTCTTGTGACTGTAGAAGCTGTTCGGCACCTTGCTTAACGCTGGATTTGATATACGATATTTATGTGATGGTAAGGGTTTGGTCCTTCTCAGTTTAATCTGCAATTGGCAGAATGCAAAGATTCGCTGGTTTAAATTAGGCAAGATGGCTCAGGGGTTAGCACTGCTGCCTCACAGCGCCAGGGTCCTAGGTTCGATTCCCACCTTGGGCGACTGTCTGTGTGATGTTTGTACATTCTCCCCGTGGGTTTCCCTGGGTGCTACGATTTCCTCCCACAAGCCAAAGATGTGCAGGTTCGGTGAATTGGTCATGCTAAATTGCCCATAGTCGGGGGTTGAATGAGTCTGGGTGGGTTACTCTTCGGCGGGTCAGTATGGACTTGTTGGGCCGAAGGGCCTGTTTCCATACTGGAGGTAATCTAGTCTAAAAATTGCAGACTCATCAAAATTATAGATTTAAATAAACTCTCCGATAGAGCAGTTTGATCAGAACAGCTTCCCTTGTTTAAGGTCAAATCAATTATCAGAATAATCAATTATCCGAATTAAATGGTGCCTGCCCATCTGGTCTGGATAATCGAGGTTTCTCTGTATATGTCAATCATCCTGAACTGTCTTGTGACACAGTGGTAATGTCCTTGCCTCTGAAACAGATACCTAGGCTCAAATTACAACAACCCTGTAACAGGTAGATTGAGAAATGTCTACGTTTCAACTCTGCCTCAACTCATCTGTGGCTGAAATTCTGCTTCATTCGCCTGTCCCCTCTGGGCCTAAGCAAAGTGGTTCGCTCCTGCCCACCATCTCACCTTGCGTTTGTCGGGATTTTAAGTGCATTCCTGGGAATGACAAAACTGGAATCAAAGGAGAGGTTGAATTGATTAAGATTATGCTCGTTCGAATTCAGAAGAATAGGAGGGGTGCGGGGGCGTTGCGTAGTCTTACAGGAGCCTATAAAATTCTAGCAACACTGGACAAGATGGATGTTCCCGATGGTAGGAGCAAGGTACTGCAGATGCTGGAATCATTACTGAAAGCAATAGAAATGCTGGAAATCACAACGGGTCAGGCAGCATCTGGGGGGAGAGAAATGGCACTCTAACTTTTCGAGTCAAGATGGCTCTTCATCAGAACTGATGTGAAGAGTGGAAGAGGCAGTACAGGGCAGTACGGTGGCTAAGTGGTTAGCACTGCTGCCTCACAACGCCAGGGTCCCAGGTTCAATTCCTGCCTTGGGTAACTGTCGGTGTGGAGTTTGCACGTTCTCCCCGTGGCTGCGCGTGTTTCCTCCGGGTGCTCTGGTTTCCTCCCACAGTCCAAAGATGTGCAGGTTAGGGTGAAACGGTCAGGGGTGATTATGGGCAATGGATCTGGGTGGGTTACTCTTCGGAGGGTCAGTATGGACTGAAGGGCCTGTTTCCAAACTGTAGGGAATCTAAATCTAATCTAGTTTATGCAATGGTGGGGTAATGGGGGAGAAAGAGTATTGACCGTTCAGATTAACTGATCAGAACGCGAGAATGGCAGAACAATAGCTATATCTAACGGCCAAACTGGAAGGAGCAGACAGTCCCACTGAGGGGAGGGGGGAGAGAGGACAGGGAGACAGAGAATGGAACAAGCAAATCTGAAAGAAAGGGAAGAATTGAGAGTCGGTTCACAGTCTGAAGGTGCTGAACACAATATTCAGTCCAGTAGGTTATAAAGTGCCCAGTCTGAAGATGAGATGTTGTTTCCTCCATTGCAGCATTGCTGGGGACAGACCAGTGGGCACGCGCGCAGGGCGCCGTGTTAAAATGACCAGCGAGAGGAACGTCAGGGTCATGTTTGCACATGGACTAGAGGCGTGCCGCAAAGCGGTCACCCAATCTGCGTTTGGTTTCTCCAATCCAATTCTCCTGTCCGCACATAAGCGTTACCCTGGCCTTCTCATTGTCGGTCATTTTAACACAGCCCCCCCACTGCTTGCGTGCCCACTTGTCTGTCCCTCAGCAATGCTGCAAGGCTCCAGTGAATCACTGCGCAAACTGGAGGAGCAACACCTCATCTTCACACTGGGCATTTTACAACCGTCTGGGTTCAATATTGACTGCAACACCGACAGATTGTGAATCCACTCCCATTTCTTCCCTTTGTTTTAGTTTTACTTGTTCCAGTCTCTGTCAGCCTCTCTCCATTCCCCTCCACCCTCCCCCCATTCAGACTGTCTGTTCTTTCTAGTTCGGCGGTTGGACACACTATTGTTCTTCCATGCTCACCTTCCCATCCCTGCTCACCATCTACAAGGCACATGTCAGGAATAAGTGTAGCCTGGATGGGGTCAGCCCTGATAACACTCAAGAAACTCAACACCATGCCAGGACAAAGCAGCCCCCACTTGACTGGCCCCACATTGACTCCCTCCCACACCGACACTCAGTAGTATATCAATTATTCGAATATTCGAAGGAGATCGCGAGGTCCCGATAGAAACATTACATCAAAGACGTGTTTCCAACACTGATAATGTCTTTAGTTAACAATGATTAAAGGTGAACGTGGCTTACTGAAATGCTGCCAAGAACAGTGCTGGACTGATGGGAGTCCAGACACCGCCTCCAACTGACTGCCCGCACTCCCTCTCTCTATCCCCCCAGACTTTCCCTGGAGTTCTACGCAGGGGTGTACCCCAAACCCCCCCCATCCCCAGATAATCTCCCCAACATTGTCCTGTACAGGGCAAACGTGGAACCTGTCAAAAAGTTGCAGTAAAACGTGTGTGTGTGTGTGTGTGTGTGTGTGTGTGTGTGTGTGTGTGTGTGTGTGTGTGTGTATGTGTGTGTGTGTGTGTGTGTGTCTGTGGGGGGGTGAGGGTGTCTGTGTCTCCGTGTCTCTGTGTTTGTGTGTGTGTGTCCGTGTCTGTGTGAGAGTGTATGTGTGTGTGTGAGAGAGTGTGAATGTGTGTGAGTGTCTGTGGGTGTGTGTCTGTGTTTATGTCTGTGTGTGAGTGTGTGTGTGTCTGTGTGCATGTCTGTGTCTGTGTGTGTCTGTGTAAGTGTATGTGTGTCTATGTGGGTGTTTGTGTGTGTGTGGGTGTGTGTATGTGTCTGTGTGAGTCTGTGTCTGTGTGAAAATGTGTGTGGGTGCCTGTGTGTGACTGCGTGTGTGTTTGTGCCTGTGTGTGTTCTGTGTCTGTGTCTGTGTATCTGTATGAGTGTGTGTGTGACTGTGTGTGTGTCTGTGTCTGTGTGTGGGTGTCTGTGTCTGTGAGAATGTGTGTGCGTCTGTGTGCATGTCTGTGTGTGACTGCGTGTGTTTGTGTCTGTGTGTATCTGTGTGAGTGTGTGATTGACTGTGTGTGCCTGTGTCTGTCTGTGTCTGTGTATGTGTGTCTGTGTGTGTGTGTGAGTGTGTGTGGGTGTGTGTGTGGGAGTGTGTCTGTGGGTGTCTGTGTGTCTGGGTGTGTCTGTATGAGTGTGTGTGTGTGGGTGTCTGTGTGTGTCTGTGTGAGTGTGTGTGTGAGAGTTTGTGTGGGTGTGTCTGTGTGAGTGTGTGTGGGTGTGTGTGTGTGCATGTGAGAGTGTGTGAGTGTGTGTGTGGGTGTGCATGTGAGTTTGTGAGAGTGTGTGAGTGTGTGCGTGTGTGTGAGTGCGTGTGTATGTGTCTGTGTAAGGGTGTGTGTGGGTGTGTGTGTGTCTGTGTGAGTCTGTGTCTGTGTGAATGTGTGTGTGTCTGTGTGTGGGTGTCTGTGTGTGTGTGTCTGTGTGTATGTCTGTTTGTGAGTGTGTGTCTGTCTGTGTGAGTGTGTGTGTGTCTGAGTGTGGGTGTGTGTGTGTCTGTGTGCATGTCTGTGTGTGAGTGTGCGTGTGTGACTGCATGTGTTTGTGTCTGTGTGTATCTGTGTGAGTGTGTGTGTGACTGTGTGTGTCTGTGTATGTGTGTCTGTGTGTTTGGGTGTGTCTGTATGAGTGTGTATGTGTGGGTGTCTGTGTGTGTCTGTGTGAGTGTGTGTGTGAGAGTTTGTGTGGGTGTTTCTGTGTGAGTGTGTGTAGGTGTGTGTGTGCATGTGAGAGTGTGTGAGTGTGTGTGGGTGTGCGTGTGAGTGTGTGAGTGTGTGTGTGGGTGTGTGCGTGTGTGTGAGTGTGTGTGTGTGTATGTGTCTGTGTAAGGGTCTGTGTTTGTGTGTGTGTCTGTGTGTGTGGGTGTGTGTGTCTGTGTGAGTCTGTGTCTGTATGAATCTGTGTCTGTGTGAATGTGTGTGTGTCTGTGTGTGTGTGTCTGTGTGTATCTGTGCCTGTGTGTGTGTATCTGTGTGAGTGTGTGTGTGTGTGTGTGACTGTGTGTGTGTCTGTGTCTGTGTGTGGGTGTCTGTGTGTGTGTCTGTGTGTATGTCTGTGTGTGAGTGTGTGTCTGTGTGTGTATCTATGTCTGTGTGTGTGTATCTGTGTGAGTGTGTGTGTGACTGTGTGTGTGTCTGTGTCTGTGTGTGAGTGCCTGTATGTATGTGTGTCTGTGTGTATGTC